>NC_046222.1:19052633-19698621 GCF_009819885.2 Catharus ustulatus | reverse complement strand
GCTGAATAAGACTGCCTATGAAATCAGTCTTTGAGAACACCCATATTTACCTCCTTTCAGTGCCTTGCGAAATAGCTGCTCCCATGGAGTCATATTGTCTAGGTCATTTCCCATACAGATTTATGTATAACAGATGTTCTTCTCAAGTCCAAATACACTGTAGAAAGTAAGTTAGATAAGGCCAACCTATTTCACATTAAGCTATTTTGAATTTTATTTTACCACGTCCCCTTATTTCTGTAACTTTGACTATTGCTTTGCAAATTGATTTGGATATGTCACTGAAATTTATGATTGGTATTTTTGATGTGCAGGCAGTATTTTTGCTATTGCTATTACAGTATATTCCCATATGGTAGTTTTCCTAGAGATTTTTTGATAGATATCATTTGGACACATCAATTTCATATGTACTTTGGCCTTTTTATTCCACCTTATTTTAGCCCCTGTTTTATAGTGATCCTACTTTTCTGCCTTTATTCCACATTATCTGAGTATTCTGTACTGTCAACTTTGGTGAAACTATGCTAAAGTGAGTGAAACTACGCTCAAGTGCTTGTTTAGCTTATGGGTCTATGAAGATTGTTTATTGATTCCATCTTCAGTGTATCATGACTTTGCTCTTTTCTTATGTATCAAGGTAAAAAAAAGGTTTACTGTGCATTTACTTTTCCTTTGAACACTTTCCACTTGCACTATGACAGTTCCTGATTTATCCTTTACATAAACCTCCAATAACTCTTTTTCTTTTTGTTGATCATTCACTCTTTCTGAGTATATCAAATATTTTAAGATTCTCTCATTCAAGCTGTTGTTTCTCCTTAGATTCTGGCCTAAAGTATTCAAAGTAGACACAATACTAAAGCAAAGATTTTACACAACGCTGAGTAATTAATAGTTCACATATTTCACAGGCTATCTTCCTGCTTTTATATTGTGGTTTTGTGCCTTTATGTTATTTGTATTAGCCCCACATTGCTAAACTGCACTTCTTTTGTAATCCCCTATAATCCTCACACCCTTTTATGCTGAATTGCTACCTAACCAGTTGTTCCCTATCTTGTATTTGTGCAAACTGATTATTCCTTCCTAAGAGTTGTGCCCCATGTTTGTCCTCCCACTTGTATTGAATCTCATTTTTGCAAGCTCTTTATCCAATTTGCCAGTGCAATTTGAATTTCAGTCCTGTTCTCCTTTGTTCTCACAGCTTTAGTCATTGTAAATTTCATAACAAAATGCAGCATCCCATCATCCCCATCATTAATGATAGTATTGAATGGTCTTGGGCTAGGGACAAAGTTGCAGGACTAAATACATTCTTTCATTTTTATAGCAGTGTATTGAGTGTTGTTGTCTTAGGGTAAAGTTAAGCAGTGGATTTAATTACTTGTCAGTCTTCATCTCTTTCTTGTAGGCATATTTGCTATAATTTTTAATGCAGATTTTTCCACCCAACATGCTCTATGGAGTTTTTCCTTTTTCCACACTTAGAATTCATATACCAGATTTGATTTTATCCACTTGACTTAGAGGGTTTTTAATGCCTGCTCATTTAGATCTCTGACATCTTTGGTTCAACCAACTTCAATAAACAGGTCTTAAAGCTCACCTGCTCAAAATGAAAAGACTGTAATTATGAGCCAGGATTGTCCCACCTTTAATACAAGATGATTTGAATTATAAACTACTTTTCTACTATTTGTTGTATTATAATGTCCTTATCATTTAACTGTCTACATATCACACTGGTTTTTGTTGGCTCAATGATTGATCAATGAAGAATTTTTCTGCTACCAGCCTAGACGCTCTCAGTCCTTTTGTTGACAATAGGCTTTCTTTTTTTTGGCCTGTTTTGGGGATTTTCTTGGTTTAGTTTGCATAAGACTCTGCTGCCACAACATATATTTAGCTAATTACTGTTTTGTAACACTGTCTCTGACATTCCCCAGTGGAAACAGCAATGTTCTTGACTTGGTATTTGGATTACTGTTTGCTGTGCCTGGGTGCAAAGGAGTCCTGAGGATGCTTAGGTTCTGGTTTCAGAAAATGAGTTGGGTGTGCTGAGGCACTCCAGGGACTGGGGAAAAAGGCAGAGATGGATACCTTATTTTTGGTCATGTGCTTGCTCTTGAATTCCAAATATATCTAAAAATAATGACATTATTTTGGCCTTAAGCAGTCACTTTGGACTCACCTGTAACAGCTGGAGGTTTGTGCCTTGGCAAGGCTCAGGAAGAGACGCAGATCTCAAGCAAGACAGATATCTATCAGGCCTTTACTTTTGAAATTGGGCTATAATTTCTATTAGAAATATTGCATTTTTTCCAAATTAGAACATTCCTCTCCCACTAAGTGTCGTCACTGTATAAATGGCTAATGATGGTCGGCATTCTTGATGACACAGCCAGCTTTTTGTGCAGCTTTGAAGATGTCTTGAGGAGGCAGTAAAACTTGCCTGTGGAAAATAATCCTGAATGTGAAATAGGACTTTGTTACATGAGAGACACTTATCCATTGAGTTGTCTTCTTTTTTTTTTTTTTTTTTAATCAGATATTAGAATACCGAGTTATCTGAAGTTGCCTTTTTCTGAGGAATTGATGTCTAACACTTTGATTTTTGCTTGGACTCTTACTGAATGAAAACTTGTCGGGTTGTATTTTTGTATTTACATGAATTGGATAACTTTGGAAAATGAAAGCTCTGCTTTTGTCTTTTGTGTCTATAAGATCTGATTCCTTGCTTTCTTTTTTCAGCTCTTTGAGCACTAAAGATTTACGTGTACCCTCTATGTATCTGAAAACTAGCCAGTAATCCTGCTAGATTTTCATGTAGGCTTTGTGCTGCTTGCAAGATTTTTTTGGAAGCAATCATAGATATAGCATTTCTTCATTACATTTTGATATGTATTCTTTCAGTATCTCCAGAAATATTCCTCTGCTTTTGGAGATAGGAGGCCATTATCATTCCATTAACAAATTTCTAAATATGAATGGTTCCAAATTTTTAGAACAAAGCATTCACAGCCATGACCTTCAGACTGGTGAGCCACAGTGCAGCCGTAAACTTTGAAATGTTGTACAAAAAATTATATATTTTAAGTTTATTTTATGTGTCACTAGCAAATTTGATAACATTGTTTGCAATAAAATGTCACTTCTTTAATAGGCCAAATTATGGACTATTATGAAACATCGATGTTTAGGAGAAGGGGAAAGCTTATATAAAGCAAAACCAAGATGAAATAGACCTTGATCCAGGCTGTTTTCTGGAATGCTTTTTGGTGCTTGTGAATTCTGACTCCTTCTAGCTGTGATGTGATGCTCCTCTGTAGTGTGACAGCTTCAGCTTTCTGCCTGAATGATCTCATCACAAACATGCACTAAGAGTCAAAAATGAAAAAATGAAAACTCTCATTTTGCTTATCTGCTCATCTTCTTGGTGAGGAGAAACTCATAATGTCTGCGCAGAACTTCAGACATAAAAATGCTCTATAAATGCTTAGTGTCATTTCGATGAAGAGAGAGAAGGCTGAGAATGGGATATGATTGCTATCTATAAATGCATTATGGAGGTAAACTCTACAAAGGAAAAGAGAAATTTAAGGTAGAGGACAATGCTGGCACAAGAAGAAACAGATGTAAGTGGGCCATGAATAAATATAGACTGGAAATAGGAAGGTTTCTATTAGAGCAATGCAGTAGCCTTTGAGACAGAGTCACAAGTCAAAATCTTTCCTGGTTTTAAGATAGAATTTCAAGTCTTAGAGTCACATACTGTGTGCTTGTGCAGAGGGAAACTGAAATTTTGGGAATTCCTTTCCATTGCTCACAGAGCTGACCAAAGAAATGTTTGGCTACAATCAGATGTCCTTCAGAAGGTCTCACCCCTCACAGTATGGTCACAGCCTGAACATTTTATTCCTCTGAAGGAAAGCAGAGACATGATGTGAACTGGTTTTGTTTCTCTGAAAAAAAATCTTCATCCTTTCTTTAACTGACTGGTACCTTATATCTAAAGGTAGAATTTTTTTTACATCATATAGCCATAAATATGCTGCAAGAGCAAAATATAACTTCCTGGAAGTGGGTTACAGAAGCTTTAGTGAAGTTTAAGTTACACACCAGTATAGGTTTTTTGGTTTATTTTGTTTTGGTTTTGTGGTTTATTTTTTTTGGTTGTTTTTTTTTTTCTTTCTTTCTTTTGCTAGAGCATTCATTCCTGTGATCCTAAATCCCCTTGCTTCTGCTGTCAGGGAAATAGGAAAGGAAGGCTATGCAAAGGGTGTGTAAATGTAGATGCAGTTAAGCTTAATATTTAAGTGCAAGTAATCACCTGCCTCCAAGTGCAAAAAGTGAGGATGTTATTTGCTATTGAATCAGGTCAGATAACTTGGATTTTTGCACGGGAACTTAGCCTTCTCAAGACCTACAGGAAAAATATAATACAGTAGGAGCCACAAAAAAATATAATACAAAAGGAGCCACATAGCTGTCAGCAGGATATTCCAGTTGGTCGACTTGACTTAGCCAGTGCAAGTAGCAGAGTGGAGGGGTTTTTCTTTCATGAATGGGAAGAAAAGCTACTCCAGAGGCAGTTCACAACAAGGACATAACAAACTTTCATTATTATCAAAACAGCCCTGTGGGACTACCTAGCCAGGCTGGGAATATAATAGGGAACAGATAAAAAGCCTAAAATCTACCATTTGGAAATCTACTAATTTGATGGAATGAAAATAGTTTCAGTGTGTGGAATTCTTTGTTGTCTAGCCTTAGGAAGAGTCTTGAACTTTAACGTTTGGAATCATCTGCTACAACCTTCACAGGTAAGCACCATTCTGGACAGTTGGATTAGGGTTATGTGATGTGTAATATTTCTGCACAAAGGAACCAGAATTCCTATTTGTGGAAACAGAAGCTTACTGATAATTGTACTCACTCCACACTATTAATTAGTGGCTAAACAATGATATTGCTGTTGCCATTGACAACTGAGTCTATAACCTTGGGTTTTTTTAATATTAGCATTAAGAAACAAAAATCTGTTCCCCATTTGCTATGGTATAGAAAAGGAAGAAAGATTCAGGCTTGCAGCTGAAAAAAAAAGTAATCTGCGAAGAGCCATGCATTCAAGTTGGCCTCTAAATTTATATTAATTAACAAAGAAGGCCCTGGTGGATAATTTGCCTCCAAGTGGCAGCCAGGCTTTCTTCTTGCAAGAGAGAAACTAAAATTATACTGTACTGATCCAGAGTGACTGTAGGCTAGTGCTCAGGGCTTGGTTTTGAGGTGAAAGTAATTTCAAGATTCCAGTTCCAGGTTGATAAATTTAAGCTGTTCTTGTGAGACTTGTGCCATAACCCAAATGAAATATTTCTGACTGTGATCTTCATTTTTTTGCCTATGAAAACTGCAGGCTATATTTGTTTCTTGGGTGATAAACTCTGTGTTATGTTTTGTGTTGCTAATGTGGTGCAAAGCAGCTGCAATGCTCTGTGGATTGGGGCTAACTCTTCTTGGTGGGAGTGGGGCTACCTGGGGGAAACCTGGGCTTTCACACATTGTTGAAAAACCAGATAGCAGATGTCTGTTATCTACAGCTTGCTTTCCCGTGTTCAAACTTTTCCCTACAGAAAGCATCTGCTAAAGTTATTTTGAAGTAAAATGTGTGGGTTAGGGAAGAGTAGATTTTTTGATAATATACGAGGAACTTCATGGTGTGAGGTCAGAAAGTCATTGAATGGTGTCATCCTGTATGACACTGATCTCTGTCAAACCACAAACCATCCCCTACAAAATTGTTTAATGCTGCAAAAGAAATAGTGCTCTATTAGTTCCTATATTCCAAGCTGATACTGGAAGGTTAACCATTTCATTTATGGCCCTTCTCTTTTACATGCTTTTTTTGTCAAATTTTAAATCACAGCTGATTTAGTGCTGCCTGCACCAATAACAGTGATGACATCTGTGGAACAATACTTTCCAAATCTGTTAAATCTTCCTGAAGGACATTTGCTGAAACAATTTTCTATGTTTATATAACTGGTTGGGTCATTAAAAAATTGAGAGAGGATTAAAAAAGAGGTGGGGAAAAAAACCTCACTCTTTCTGCATTTACAATTACAGTGATGCTCTGACAGGGAAGCATTTGAGCACTGCCTCAACAGGGCAATCTCAGTATATTATAAACAGTATTTGGCTAATATATTGCTCCTACTGGTTCTATGTACCTGAATAATGCAGACCATCAGTGGGCTGAGAAAGACCCCAATAAACTGGACAAAAGTAATCAAATGTGTCTATATTAGGATACAGAGCCCCACAGAGGCTAAGTCTCACCTCCCCACTTGTTTTCATACAGTATGAAATACAAATTAAACTGCGATATTTTTCTAGATGTGGAATCCTCTGGATAGTAAAGATTATTAGCTTTGGAGGATATGTCTACATAAAAAATGGCAGCGTGGGAAGCACACTTTGCTGGTGTTGATTAAACTGGAGCACACATACCCCAGTCCCTGGCAGGATTGCAGCAGTCCCACTGGAGTCCATGCTGCCACAGCTTCTCACTTCCTGCGAATTACACTGGATTAAATCTACCATGGGACGTTCCTAGCTGGCACTTCAAGCCTGCTTTTGTCAGCTGCATAGAGATGCTGTGAATGTAAAACAGGAGGAAACCTCTTACCAGAGTCAAGTACATGTCCACCCCCACTGCTTCACTCAGAGACTCTTTCCTTCCTTGCAGGTTCAAGGGTTTTTGTGCCAAGATGGGTGACGGTAACAGGTCACAGAGACCTGCAGGGCCACTACTGCCCCTCCTTTGCACTGCTTCGGCAAGGGGTGACCACTCCAAAGAGAAAGCCAAGATTGGCAGGTTACTTTTTTTTTTACTAATAAATCTTCCCAAGAAGAAGCCTCTGCTCTGTGGGAATTTGTCCTCTAACTGCTCTGATTAAGTGGCAAAGGTGGATTACTGCTTCTGGTAAAAGTAACATACAGGACTGGGAGAGAGACTTCAGAGTTAATTGAGTGCTATCCCTGGCTAGCACAAGCACTGTATTACATCTCCTTTACTGTAAGACTGTATATTAAAACCAGGTTTTTGTCCCTCTTGTTCCCTTCAAAAAACTAATCTAATTCTTGAGTCCATATATTTCAAGCTCAAGAAATCCAATTTAAAGCTTGTGCTCATTTTTTCTTGGGTGAACTCTGATTTTAGCCTAAATAATTTAGTGCATAACAATCATGTTCCTTTCTGTCTCTGTCTCAACTTTCTTCTTGACTTTGCACCAAAAATAAGTTCTTCAGTCCTTTGATTATTCCTATAGTTCTTCCTTGAACCTCTCCCATTTAAAATTTTATTTCTCTTAATAGTAAGTATCCTTCCCCACCTCTACAGAAACAGCTCTTGTTTATGTGTGCTTGGATTTGTTTTTTTCATGTCTGCTTTCCCACATATTACTGGCCCACAACCCTCTTACAAATCAACAAGCAGAAAGAAATCCATCTTCTTAACAATTTCCAAGGGTGGAGCATTCAACCTTGGGGTGGTTTCAGTTCAAAACCAGGCAGAAACACCAATTTCATGTAATGGTTTAGATTCACCAATTTGAGATTTCCTGGGCCAATGCACCAAATTATGTGTTGGATTTAGTGGCCAAATCACCAGTGCACCCACTGGAATTATCTACTAATTTCCTGCTGTGAGGTAGGATTAGGAGAAAAAGCAAAGCAGGCTCAAACTTTAAAGGGTATAAAGAAGAACTTTATTAAATAGAAACTGAAAGAAAAAAAAAAAAGAATCAAAATAAAACCTTCAGACACTTCTCCTCCCCCCTACACCCTCTTTTTTCTTACACTGACAATGTACAGAAAAAAATCGGCCAGTTTACAATTTCTAAAATAGTCTTTCTCCAGTTCACTTAGGCAGAGGAGTCTCTCTTGTCAGTCTTTGGAGACTTCTCCAGAAGAAACAATTGTCTCGTGGTTTCAATGTCACAGTGAATCAGCCACCCGGGAGAATGGAAATCTGATCACTGTGCAAAAGTCCCCGCCCTTGACTTACAGCTTTCCCTACAACTGTTTTTGAGGGCCATGTCAACTTATGGGGTAAGCAGTTCAGAAGCAAAGGTTCTCTTCGTCTAGCTCTGAAATCATCTTCCTCTCTTGGAACAGAGGTCTTATTCTTCTTCCCTGGGGGCAAAGTGTCTTCATCACTCTCTGTTCAAACTTCTCATGGGATCACAGCTACTTCAAGATCTGCTTACTTCAGCGCTGGTGCCTCTGCTCATGTCTGTGGTTAGAAGGCTTCATCCACCAAATGCATTCCATGAGTTAGGGGGAAAAAAGAGTCTGATATATATATACACACACATATATGTATATACGTATATATATATACACACATGCATATATATCATATCTTCTCCATAGCTGACAAGAGAATTTCAATTCAGGTTAGGGCTTCTTCTCATCCCCTCCCATCTGGGACCTGACTTTTCTTCTTGTCTGACCATGATGTCTCCATCTTGTTTCTCTGCATGTCTTGCTGTCCTTTTCTTTCACTCCAGAGAGGATGGAAGGTCTGCAAGTCTCATCTGTGCAGTGAAAGAGCTAATATCTCACCCGAGGCCTGCAGCCTGTGGTCCCTGCCAAATTGCTGCCGGAGCTGTTAATGATGGACAATTCCTCGGCAGCTGTGCTGGGGGAAGCTAGGCTCTTAGCAGCGGCAGTGTGCTGTGGGAGGCTCACGCTCTCCTGCTGTTTCTGGTGAACCTCAGCAGCAGCAGCATTCCAGCCGAGCCACGGGCTGGTCTGACGTGCTGGGCTAAGGACCAGCCCGGCCATCGCTGCAGCAGCGGCAGGGCCCGGCTCGGCCCAGCCATGCAGAGGGGCCAGGCCTGCCCCTTACTGTACTGAGCAGAAGGGAAAATATTGTTTCCCAGGGCTTGTTAGTTTTAAAATGTGTGTTCAGTGTTCTCAGTGGTTTAATGGGTTGTCAGTTCTCAAAGCCAATCACTGATAGGTTTTTGTCAGACATAGAGGAAGCTCTCAGCAGCTCCTCTCAGAAAAATACTTCCATGGGTGGCTTCTTCTGTCCTCACCAAATGTCATATATGCAAAACCAGCACAAGCCTACAGGAGAATTTCTTGCTATTAGTCCCAAAGATTGTTATCTTTCAGTTTGCGCTTTTAGATTTCTTTCCATTTTATTAACCTAGTCTTCAATGGTATCCACTTCTTTGTGTATACTGTAGCCCAGTTCTTCTCTTCAGTGAAAAAAATTTTGATTTGTGAGTTATTTTTCTTTGTTAATTACTCTGAATGTTTCTTCCCTGGTTGTTAGTGACTTTTATGAAGTTATATAAAGTGAAGTCAAAGCTGATTCTTGAGGAACCTCATTTCCTAATTTCCTTTCAGCCATAAGCCTTCCCTTTCAAAAAGCATACTCTATGTCTGACTTCAGACAGCTTCTCATCTTCACAATTTCTCTGCTAATCCCCATCTCTTCCTGTTTTACTATTAATTCCCGGTTTGTTATCATAGGCTTTGCTAAAGTTAAGACAGATGGGATCAATCACGTCCTTTGTCTAGAGTGTAGGTTATCTTGTCAAAGAAATGTATGAGGTTAATCTGGTACAATCTACTTTTGTTAAGCCCATGCTGTATTTTATGCCATTTTCATTTGACCTCTATGTCTTTAATTATCTTTTTCCTTAAAAGCTGTTCTGAAGCTTTACACCACTGAAGTCAAAATTCAAGGACTATGGTTATCCACACACCTTCTATCCAACTAAATACAGGGACCACATTTTCTCATAATTTGTCTTACAGTGTCGTACTTGGTAGATTTACTGCAAAGTATTGCTAGATTAACAAGAAGTTTCTGATTACTGTAGTGCACTTCTGGTTCAAACTCTTCATACACTTGTCTTAGCAAGTACTGGTGTTTATTGGAAATTCTTGCCCAAGCAAAAACTACCCATGGAATTAAGGGTTGCATACACAGAAATGTAGTGAACAGAGGACCACAAATAAGACAATTTTCATGGCAGTTTGGCTAAAAAAGATGGAGAAAAAACTGGAACTGGTCCCTGGAAAGTGATTTAGTACCTCAGCTCCGGCAAGTCTCACTTTCTTGTTACCTGTCATAAGGGGAATTTCCTGATTTGCCCAAGGGAAAAGCTACACTAATGTAAGCTTCAATCTGTGACTGTGGAGGAGGCTCTTCAACAAGGGGTTTCTGGGCCGCTCTCTCTATTAGTTAAAAGTACAGAAGAATATTTAAACCAGAATCTGGGAAAGATCCCACATGTATGGAAGTAATACAACCACCAGTGCATCTCCAAAAAGGATAGGAAAGGCAAATCTGGCTGGTCAGACCCCAGCTGAATGACATGAGCATGAGCAGTGATATATTCAAACCTGCAGATGATATTAAGAATGTTTTCTGGTTAGTCAAGTACTGTGCTGATAGTGAGTAACTTCAGAAAGTGTTGTCCACAAGACCTAGAAGATGAAAAACCTGTAGAATTAGAGAGAAATAACCTCTAAATAAATTGTGCTTGTGCTACACTGAGCATTTAGATGGCAGTTACAACTCAGGGAAGAGATCTTGGAGTTGTCCTTGACAGTCCTCTCAAATCACTGCTTGGATATCACATCAGCCAGAAAGTCAGCACAGTGTGAAGTATCACTATCAATGTATGGAGAGCAAACCAGAAAACACTATTTTGCTCTTATCTAAAACTTTGATGCACTTTTTGAGTACTTTGTGTGATTCACAACTTTACAATTTAAAAAGGACATAGTGGATATAGAAAAGATAGTGGAAAGGGCAACCAACCAACTAGGAGGGTTGTAGCCTCCAATCCTTTCTTAGCCCAGCTATTAGGGCCGGAGGCTTCACTGAACTTGTTGATTTTCTGCAGAAAGAAAATCTGACCCGATTGTTCAGGAACTAAAAAACTTTAATACTAGAAGATAACAAACAGCAAGCCAAAGGGTTTGTACTGAATGAACTGGGAAAGATGGTACAGGAAGGATAGTTCCATCCACGAGGGGAAATGGACAAAATGAGGTGTGAGGGCATGTCAGGGGTATTTATAAACTTGGAGGAGGGGAGGATTTAGGGTGGGGTTTAGGCACAAGGTCTAAAAGGGAAGAAAAATTAGGAATATTAAAATTATTGCAGCAAAAAGGAACCAATGATAACAAGGGAAGCAGAGAACTTTCTGGCAATGATAAACATACTAGAACTGGAGGATACTGGGGGTGGTTTTTTTTACTCACCACTATTGCAACGGTTTTCCCAGAGCCTGAAGCCATGGTCATCTGCACTTATATTGGAGCTAACTCCAACAGAGGGTGAAGAAATTTTCTTATGAAGAAATACTAATAAGACTGTGATTTTCTCAGGATGGAGTGGAGGCTAAGGGGAATATGGTGGTAGTTCATTACATCATTGATTGGCAGGTAAGGTAGCACATATCCAGGACTACACCTAGGGTGTCTAGTCTGAGGGCTAGGTCTCTTGATTTGCTAACCTGGAGCAGACTTTTTCTTGTGCAAGATTAGTACAAGAAATATGCATTAAAACTAGCAGAAATTGGTTTGAAACAGACACAACTACTTTTTACATCACAGAGAGTTAATATCTGAATGTTTAGAAACAGGAGGCTGTGAAGGTAGGTTGCATCAGTGGGGTCAGATGAGAAATGCACAAATTAATGGACGTTTATTTAAGTCCATAAAATACAGGTAATGGAATAATCAGGGATGTACACCATAAACGATTCAGTCCAGGAGTTGTGGAACCTGCAGGAGTATTAGAAGGATAAATAGTTAAGTAACTGCTTCTCTCTCTGCTAATGCAGAATACTGGGCTAATAGTTCTGACTCAGCAGTGCTTCCCTATGCTTTTTGTTTTGCCTGGTCCCCTGACAGCATGGGATTTGTTGCTGTAAGTGGATTCCTGAATGGGAAAAGGCTGTCTCTCAAAAGGGTTCACAGCTGTTTTCCATAGGAATCATTCCTATTCCAGTGGGAACTACTGTGTATTGCCCAGTGTTTTACCAAAAGGTCTGTCGTAACCTTAGCTAAGACTGTGCATTTGATTCTGGCTGGCAATCAGAGATGCTCCTTTTCTAGCTTTTCAGTCTGCATGTACTATCTCTCTGAATAAAGATAAAAATAAAAGTAAAAATATGTGTACACATATGTGTACACACAAGGAAGGATAGAAGTATGGTTGTTCAAATTCAATATTTTTGAGTAACTTTGGTTGGGGGTGTGTAGAGAGGCAATTATTTATTTTATTGAAATCCTCATTAGTTTCTTATAAGCCCTCCCTCTTAGTCAGTTCCTCACCTTATAAATTTCATTAGCTTGGTGTGTTTTGGGTAGTGTAGAAGATTTGCCAAGATAGAGAAATTATAGACTGTTTTCAATTTCTTTCAGTTGCTTTTTACCTGAGTGGGGAACCTACCATTATGTGGCCAAGTAAGAAAAGATGTAGCTGTACCATTCAAGCCCTTTTCAAGTTAACAAGGTATTTTGTTTCTGACTTTTGTCTGTCCTCACAACTGGCCTTTTCTAGTTTGTCCTTTAAAAATACCTGTGCATATGAAGGATGATGCAATGCCTCTCAAAATAGGGTCCTCCAGAGATTGCAACTCTGCATACAGAAGTGTTGCTCCTGAACAAGGGTCTGCTGGGGGGAAACAGAGATTGGGCATGCCGATGCAGTTGGTTGGCAAGACGGTAGGGTGAGGGACCACAATTGCAATCCTGAGCTTATCGAGAAAAAAAGAAGTTCACAAGTATATGTACTTGGGAGAAGATGGAGCCTTTAAGGAAAAACAAAACTGAACTCAACTAAACAAGGAGGGAGAACAACACCTCTGAAAAAGTGAGAAACCGAACAAAAAGTCTAACAGACCTAGGTGAATAAGGTTTGGATCCAATTTAAATAATAACACCAGCCATTAAATACCAGCTAAGACATTCACAGTGGTAAGAAGCAGAGGGATGCAAATGTACTAAATTGAGCACAACCGACCGTGAGGGACATTATACCACTCCCACATGGTACAAGTCAACATCTGCTTTTCCAGGAGGACGGTGGCTTTCAGTGGAACGTCCTGCTGAGCTGTGTGCTCCTGCCTAGATGGAACTTGCAGCAGCCACTGAGCCCCCTCCAGGCTTCATTGGCAGCCTAACGTGCTGAGAGACTGGAGGTAAGAGACAGCACACCCCTCTCTGGAAGACAATAGTTGTGAATATTTGTCTGTTTAAAATCAAATCACAAGCCTCAGAGTATGGAAAACTGGCAGAGAATTGAGAAGGAGTGATTTCAGCTCAGCTGATGACTGAGTCCTGCCTTTGCTATCAAAAAACGTGCAACGAAGTGGCCCTGCTCTGTCTTGCAAGTGATAGTCGCATAGAACTGACTTGCTCTCTGTCCTGTATTCAGTGTCCTAGCTAACACAGCCTGGAAAGTACCAAGTATTTAAGATTCAGGCAATCATTCTCATAAGAGCATTTTTACGTTGCATGCAATATTTCTCTTTAAAATAAATACTTAGGAAGATGCTTTTTCACCCCTTTGTAATCAAAAAATATCCCTGACATCTCTACTACAAATTAAGCAGAATTCCTTGTAATTTAAGATCAAAATTTTTATATAAATTAGATGACTGTTTTAAAATAACAGCTCCAAACTACCCAGATGCACTATACTGTAAACTGCAGTATTTCACACCATGACTTCAGTGCTGTGTTAAAACAATGAAAGGCTAGAAAATGGTGATTGATACAGAATTCAGTTTATCTGCCTTAGGAGATGTGATGAAATAAAGATTTGTGTGTGTACAACTTATGATTTATCTTTGAAACTGAAGGCATATGAGCCTCCAATTCTATGTATGGCCTATGCAACAGCCTGGACTGAAAGCTGCATTCTGAATTGCACTGTTGTTCCAATTGACTTCTATGTCTGCATTGAATTAGGCTGCAAAAAATTGTGTGTGTAAGTCTGCCAGTGAGAGAGATTTGCTCCATTTTCTACTGGGAAATAGACTTCCCAGTTTCCTTTATGCCCCCCTGAGAAATTAGTAGATTCCTAAGAATATTGCTGAATAATATAGACTTGCAGTGGGGATCTGTGTCCCATGGTTTCCAGTTAGTATGTCTTTGAGGAAGTGGACTGTGGAAGATCTTTTAAAAGGTTATGTTGTTCTAGTAATTTTTTCTCTTTTTCTTTTATTTCAGGGCAAGAAGATTTTGTGGTTAATAGTGAGGCAGACTGGAATATAAATACAGTTTTGTGCACCCCAAAAAGAGAAGCAATAAGTGTTTGTTAGTCTCCCAGAGGTCTAAAAGTCTTGTATGAAGTACAGGTGGTGTGGTGGTTTTATTACAGCACTTTTGCAATGTTTTCAAATTCTCTCAGTGTTCCACTTTTCACATGCCTTTGGAATATTAAATTCTAATTCATAACATCCATACAATGACATATCTGTAAAAGAGGTAATTTGCAGATTAGCACTGGGTCAGAGGAAGGGAAGGGAGCTGGACACCGTGGGTAGCTCTTTCCTGCTGAAGCTGTAGGGATCCCTGCTGTGGCATTCTCTCCATCAGGGACAGGTCAGTCAGATCTGTGATACAAAGCCTTGCTTGAACTCTCAGGAATCAAAGGTGGCTTTCCAGGATTTTATTTGTTTCCATTTACAGTTTAATGCATAGAATCAGTTGATCAAATTTCCCTCTATATTCAAAGCATGGATAAAGGGACACATGAAGCTATGCCTGCCTGAGAGGGCAACATAGTGCAACAGGAGCTGTAGAGTCAGGGCTGGATGCCCAAGGTGTGCACTGCCTGCCTGTTAGTAGCTCTAACATCAGACTGGGGCTAGGGTGCCACACAGGTAGACTGTGCCAGGTGTGCCCTGGCACACTGAAGAGCATCCAGTTTGCAGTCCAGAGACTTCCCAATATGAACTCAAACAGGAAAGAGAAATATTATGTAATATCAAAGCCCCTTTCCTGAGTGGAACTAAAATCTATCACTGAGTCTACTTTGAGTGGAAAGTCCAGTAGCTTGGGCACTGTTTTTCTCTAGAAGGTGTGCATAGTCTTTGCACTGCGCAGTACAGCCAGAAAATTTCAGGAGAAATGGGGTTTGGAGCAGAGGCAAAGAATAGCTAATTAAATTATTTTCATAAATAAAACATAAGCTGCTATATTTGAATCTAGACTATTATTTTTCTTCTTCTAGGAATCTGGAATGAACTTTGCCAAAATATTAGGATTTCTGACTGACTTGTCACTCCCCCTCAGCCATCTTTCAAATGGGTCAAAATGTAAATGCAGTATCTTGTACATAAAGTGAAGTCTTCCTCCAGCAGCTGATTCACTGACAGGAAGAGTCTATTGCCTAGCTACAGCTCAAAGAAGATTATTCTGAACTTTTAAGGTGGAAATATATGCTTTTTGGTGCTGAAGATCCTGAGCTTGACTCTCAGTGTTTATTGCACTGCAAGAATGGAAGCAGCAAAGTCATATTTTCTACAGTGTAATGTGGTGCCACTGTACCAGCTGACACCAGTTAGTGCTATACGCTGCTATCCTATTTCGGCAGATGTAGGGATGTAGGAACAGCCTCTAAGGCAATGGTCAGTCACTTAGGAAAGTCTCAGCTACTTGTTGCACTTTCTTCTGGCATTTTAGAGGAAACTATTCTGGCCACAAGGCTATGGTGTAGAGGAAACAGGAACCTGGCTTTGTAGAGCTCAGTATGTTCAGTCATATGCCTCAGCACAGTTTGAGTACTGTTTTTATTTCCAAACTAGTTTTACTTCCAAGCAGTTGAAGAATTTTAGGGTTTTAGGAAAAAAGGCTTTTGAAAGTTTATCTTTGAAGACATGTCTTTGGTGAGTATCAGCTAATGTAGGACCACTGAATTAAACAGAAATATTTGAGTATCATCAAGGGGGTAATTCTTTATATCAGCTGAAGCAAACGCCTCAAATGTAGCTGGAAATGTACCATTTCATGCTAAATAATTCTTTATGCATTTATACTTTGTTTTGCATGGCAGTCTTTTACCCAAGATTCTAAAAACCTGAATAGACTTAAGCATCTTCTAGAAATTGTGACTTCTGATTTCTAGCTATAGGTAACCAAGATGCATTCTCTAACACACAAAAGACAGTCTCTCCTCCCTCCCTCTTTTCTGTTTTGGGTCTTCTTTGCACTGAAGAAACTCTGTCCCATGCAGACCCTCTAGCACAGTTGGTGACTGTCCTAAGAGTACAAGCTCTTTTCAGCAGGTTTAACATTATGAGGCCACATCTCTCATGTAATAAGGACTCTACAGTGCATCTGGGAAACTTGGGGCAAATATCCATCCTATTTGCCTTCAAAATTAATTGAAAAAGCGCATCACTGGTAGCTTGGTGACTGCCTCAGAACACACAGACTGGTTTCTGTTTTGGATGTCATCTATCCATAGCTCCCATAAAATTTATGGACACTAGGCACAAAGACAGGCAGTTTTCCTGAACCTGTACCTCAACACAATTTCAGCACATCTCTCTCTTTTTTTGTGTCATTCTCTCAGAGTATGTTCACATTCCAATGTTTGCTGATACACTGATGGCAATCTTTCTGTATGAACAAGAGCAAATAATAGCTTTTGAGAAAGTATTATTGAAAGGTGTGTTAAAAATTGCTCAGTAGCCAGAAAGCAGTTACCTTATTTAAGTCTAAGCGAAACATTAGAGACTTTTGAAGATGATAAATAGTCTGTTTGGATCATTTTAAAAGATTCGCTAAGCAATGGCTTCTTTTTCTAAATGCTAAAACCCAAAATGTCATCTGAATAAAATATTGTTTATGGCCACCCTATTAGGTTAGCTATTGCCTTTAAGGAAGCCACATACCTAATGGATCTAATTGCTCAAGGAGCACTATAAAATTCCATTTTTCTTTTGTAAAATATGTTAGATCATGTTCAAGCAAAAATAGTTTAGTGATTAATATTCTTTCTAATTCCAGAGTTGGAATCTGAAGCAAGCATTGAAATGATCTGCTGAAATTGTAAATAGCATGCATGTGGGGAAAAGATAGCAAGTTTGTACTAAATTGTACTTCTAAAATATTATAAAAATAATGTTCTGAGCATAATTGTATTCCAGTGGAATGGATAGGTGCCTGGCAACAAAGCTGAACAAATGTATACATACCAAAGAAAGTAATATCTTGATGGAAAAAGCTTTGGTTAAGCTTTAGCTGTGTATGCACAGATTTTGCTGGTGCACACAATGGGAGACATTGAAAATGAAAAAAAAATAAACTACTTTACAAGAACTGCCTTTGCAGGACATTGGAACAAGACTCATGCCTTTCTGGAAGGTCCTGGAAGATTTATTTCTTGGTTCAGGCAACACTCCCTTCAGCAAGAACAGCTGAACACATGTTCATTAGAGAGCATTAAATAAACCCCACAAAATTAAAAAAAAAAGATAATTTCATATTTTGATGCCCACTAGAAAATAAGACATTCTCAGTAGTGAGTTGGAGAAGTGTAGGGTTTTGGTTAATTTTTGAGGGGTTTTAGGTATTATTATTTGTGTGCAGGCCAAATTTCAGTTCAAGATCAGCAGGTTCCTGGATGTGTGCTTGGTGATGTCAAGCTCAAGGTTTACACTCTAAGAGTAACCACTGCTCTGTGCAATAAATTACAGCTCTCAGCTGCCAGTCAGTGTCTAGTCAACCTGTTGGGAGCTTTAATACTGACAGGGAACAAGGCTGTGATGAAATGCTCCTCTTGAAATGTAAGCACTTTCCACTGCAGCCCCAAAGAAAGGTCACATGTGTTCAGATATGGAACAAGGTAAGTTGTTAAATATCCTAGAATTATAGAATGGTTTAGATTGGAAGGAAAATTAGGGCTCATCTAATTCCAACCCCCCTGCCATGGGCAGGACCTTCCACTAGACCAGGTTGCTGAGAGCCCCATCCAACCTGGCTGTGAACACTTCCAGGGATCGGGCATCCACAGCTTCTCTGGACAACCTGTGCCAGGGCCTTAGTACCCTCCCATTAAAGAATTTTGTCTTAATATCTAATCTAAATCTCACCTCTTTCAATTTAAAGCCATTCTCCCCTGTCTGTCACTCCATGCCCTTGTAAAAGGTCCGTCTCCTGCTCTCTTGTAGACACCCTTCAGGCCCCGGGAGGCTGCTACAAGGTCTAGATAAACACATCCTGTTGTATGAGACACACAATGTGAAGCACTCAGATAGCTGGGGGCGATGCTTGGAGGGTGCATTTCCTGCAAAAAGGGATTTGCCTTGGGCATCATCACTGAGGGTTCCAGCATTGCAGTGCAGCTGGAGAAGCAGTGGTGGGATGGCAGCAGTGGTGAGATGACTCCCCTGGGGACAGAGCTGGGCCCTTCAGGTGTCACTTTAAGCAAATGAGTAACACTGTTCATTTCAATGCATAGTGCCAAGTGTGTGCTGAATATTGTGCTTAGGTAGGAGCTTAAAATCACAGCTGTCTGCCTGCTGCTTTTTTGTGCAAGCAGAGCATCTTTCTTAGCTATTTAACTTGTGGAGGCTGTGGCACTCCAGCCTGAACAACTTGCTGATACTTTTGGGGCTATTGGAGTGATGTGCCTGGGCTTAGATGCAGAGTTCCCTGCAGCACTCAAATACAGAGTCATGTGGAGAAACCTATCGCTGTTTGCCAGGCTTCACTTCTTCAATACTAAGGCTCTGAATTCTTGTAAATAGCTTAAGATTTGGATGTGAGGGAGCAGAATGCTTGGAAACATTGGTTACATTTCTTTTGAGAGAGGTATTTGTGTCTGCACTGAGTAAAGGTACAATATCCTCAATAAAAAGAGCTGCATTTCCTCTCATGATTATACAGCATATTTCTTCCTCAGGGGCTTTTCTGCTTATGCTTGAAAAATCATTTCACCTACCACTGCCACGGGTTACCCTGGGATCAAAAGGAAACGCACAGCTGAAGCACAGCTTGCTGCTGAACATCATCCTCTTTTAATGTAATTATAATTTTGTTGTCACTGGATGGTAGAAGACAGAGAGGATCAATTCAGTCAAGTCCCTACCAACTTTTTCTGAGATGGACCAGAGGAAGAAGCAAAAAAAATTCCAAAGCTTTTGGCACCAGGAAGGGAGCAGAATTTAGGCTGAACTGAGTTGCAACTGCCATTGGTAAGCAAATTTTTGTAATCAACACAGAAACTTAACATATTGTACAGTGTTTCAAAGATATCAGCTGTGGCTTGGTAACCTCCTGAAATATCCCTTTTCTTTTCTTCATGAGATGTCCACAGCTGCCCACTGCCACCTTCACAGATGCATGTTGAGGTTTTTTAATATTTTTGGCGAGGAGCTGCAGACAAAGAGGGAAGTGAGGACTGAACATTCCACAGAGCACTGCTGTGACTGTGCCAGATGCAGAGCCCTGTGCCTCAGGAGTACAGACAGGGTCAGGGGGCTAATGGTCTCGATACTTCTGCTTAAAAATGATGGCAAGAAGAACAATTCAAGAAGGAAAAAATAAGAGAGTAAGGTCAAGTGTGGGGTATTTGATTCAGAATTCCAAACTGCTTGCACTTTTTTCCCCCCTCAAATATTTATTGCCTTCCACCCAGGTTTTGCTTTATAGGAATGGCTGGGGAATTGCTCTGCTTCCAAGCAAAATGACTGCTGGATTAATTTCAAGTTTCTGGTATCTACTCTGTGACTGGTCCCTCACCAAGAAGACCAAATGACACATATTCAAAGCAAAGAGGTAGCAAATGCTTCAAAGACTGGAATAAGTTTGTGGAAATGCCTGCTAATAAGATACACAGTCACAGTATTTGGATTGGTTCACAAATGATTTAAAAGAGGGAGGGGAAAAAAGGGATGAATATCATCACATAATTTATTTGCAAAATAAATAAATATATAAATGGAATAAATCGTTTGACTGGCTCTGTTTTTTAACATAAGAGCTCAATGGAAATGAAAGAGGACTCTGTAGTTCTCATTACTGAATTACATTTTTTTGAGCTTGACTGCGAAAGGAAGAAGTGAATGCTTAGATGTTGTTTGACCAGAAGCTGATGAATGCACTCTTTAGAATGTAAATATGCTTTTTCCAGCAACCAGAAATATGTAAAATGTGAATAGACTTTATTTGCAAACTGATTAGACTCTTTCTCAGCCTCATAGGGTGTGAGGAGATACAATTAAACTCACATAGTAATTGGATTTCCCCCCCGCCGCATACCCCTTATTGCTCACATAGGGCCTACTTCATAGTTATACCTTTTGAAACTACAAAGTGCAGAGAGAAATCATATTTGCTCATTAAGTAGCTGATGATGATCTGAAAGACCACACAGGCAGCAAGAAACAGTCCCCTAGGTGTACAAGCAATATGCAGTCAGTCAAGTTTTGCAGCTCCCCAGGAAAGTAAGCATTTTAAAAATAATTTCCTTTATATATTAAAAAAAGCCATTTTAATCACAAATATAATCTGGAATAAAGGTCAAATACAGACTAAATATCATGGAAATATATGACCATTTGATAACTCTCTAGCATGCCTTGTCTAGCACTCATTGATTGTGAGCATTAGCCAGAGGTATATAAACACTTATAAATATTGTATGCGTGAGCCTAGCTGCACTTAGATCGATGATTAATAGGTCTGTTGTTGGTAATCTATGGCATCTCTTTTGCATGGAGAAAGCAATTAGAAACACATAGACAGACCTTAGATGATACACAGCATAAAACTGAAAGCCTAAAGTACCTGCATGCAGCAGTCTGAATTAAACGTACAGATACAGCCCTAGCAATCCTTGTTGTAGTTAGTAGGAGTGTCAAAGCTCTTAGGCTGAGAACACAATTTAGTTTGCTCTTATCCTTTGCATGATCCCTAATATTTTCTGTGGGTTTTTTTCCTATTTTTATTTGATGTTTAATATATTACCCTGTGATAAAAATAGAATGAAATCTATGGCACCTGACCAGCATTTTTAAGTAACAACGCAATTATAAACTAGATATTACGTGGAATTAATAAGAACAGCATTGGTTACAAACTGAACAAGTGTTAAAGCACCATCCTTTGCAGGGGTGCAACCCATCACTTAGTGATTTTTCCCTATGTCCTCACTGGTGAGGTCTGTGGCACCCTGCAGGTTTCCCCAGGCTTGCCCTGAGGGGTACTTCTTCATCTAGGGGATGAAGTTTATCACCCACAGGAGTGTGGGGTAGCAGCAGGGCTGGGCAGGGTATCAGGGCCCCAGATGTGAAGGTGCCTTGGGAGGGAAGCAACATGAAGCTGAGGAAGTGTGGAGCTGATGTTAGGTGATGATTTCCTCTTTCAGAAACCTTCTTAAATATCTGCAGATTACTTAAAGATCAGCAGATTACTGTCTGTGGGCACATCAGTCAGCTGTCCTCCCACTCTCAAGATGTCACCTGTAGCTTAATTTCAGTTGAATTTATGAGATAGGTAGAGAATAGTGAAGGACCACAAGCTGCACAAGCTGGGGGTTGTGTGGAGTCCATGGACCCTCAGATTGCCTGGCCAAAAAAGTGATCCCTGAGGCTCCCATGAGATATGTGCCCCCATCCCTCCACACTCTCTCCCTTGGGAGATGCATGGAAAGGGTGGGGATGGGAGAGCTGGGAGCAGCATGGAGGCAGTGCTGATGGACTGAAATAGAGATGCTTGTGGTGGAGACAATCAGAGGGTAAGGAAAATGTGGGAATACACATCTGAAGGGAACAAGGCTTCCACAAGCAGAGCTTCCTAACTGTGTAACAGACTTATTTGCTATTCTGTGTTACTCTGCATTTATTTTTATTTTGGGAAATAGGTGTTCAGGGGTTTTTTATTGCTTTAAATTTCTGTTTGCATATCTGTAATCTTGTAGAAGAAATTATGAATGCTCTGCAGCAGCTTATTCAGAGATAGCATTTTGCTACTACAGTTTCACCTGAGGGAGAGTAATTGTTAATGTGGGTGGAATTTTTTTTTAATTAGGGAATTAACCCCTTCATAACTCCCCCCAAGGAACTTTTGGGAAGGAAAACATACCTAATTACGAGTTTCTCCATTTAGTTCATTAGAGAATAACAGAGTGCTTGATTAAACCATAATTTTACATTAATCCCCAGTTTTGGAATTCTTTTCAAGGTTCAAAGAAAAAAATTGCTTCTTCTGTCCTGAAATTTCTCCTGCTGATTCTCAGGCAAGGAGAAACTTTTTCAGCCTTCATATAGTTTGGTTGTAAAGACTTCATATTTTTGCATTAACCACCACAGCAGGCTGTCGATAAGGGGTCTTTCTTTGCTTTGTCTTGGTACCTTTAAAACACAGGAACATTTGAACTCAAAACACTTTCCAAGCTTGGCTAAAGATCTAAATTCAACCTTAAAGCACCAGGTAATTCATGTCCAGTTTAAAGTCCTGTCCTTAAGCTATTGTACCTACAAATTGAAAGGGTCACCAAACCACCAGGAGATCGTTCATAGCTGCAGTAGGTGCCACAAGCCCTCAATGCAAACAGTAGGCAAAAGTCTGATGTTAGACACACAGAGAGGTTCAGACTTTCCTCTGAATTTCCTTACTTTTTGTGCATCCAAGGTCAGAACCTTAATGTTATCTGAATATATCGTGTTTTGTGATTTAATAAAGCAATGCTAGAGGCTAAAGGTCTAACTACTGAGTGAGTTATTTTTAAAATGTCCTTCAACATTGTGAAACTCTTGTGGATAAAATAACTTTTTCATACAAGTCATCAGGGAGAGTACTGGTCAGGGGATGATAAAACTTACGATAGTGGCTGCTCACCCAATTTAATTTTGCTGGTGTTCACAGCTGGGGAGCTTCCAACACAGCTGTATGTAAATTAAACTTTTGAACTACTCAGAGCCAAAGAGCCTACAGGGCTCGGCTTCCCTTGAAACTTCCTGGTCAGCAATGGAAATGTTTGTGTGACTTGGCAGCTGGTTCATTCTAGAGCCTCCAAAAGGCAATACTCCCTGCTTTCCCTTTTCCCTTTCCAGAGCTACCATTAAACAACACATCAATCAACAACTTCTCTTAATTTCACACAGGATATAAACCACACCTCATTAATAATGTCATCCAGGTAAGTCCCAAGTCTGTACCAGAGGCATGGAAATCTCCAGGAATCTTCCAGGAAAGGAAATGTCTCCTGTGTCAGTGCATCACTATTTGTGAAGCTGAAAGTCCATTTATTCTACTTCTGTCCTACCCTGGGAGTTGAATTTCCAGTTTCAGGTGTCCCCTCCTTTAAGAAGACTGACCACATTCTCTTTGTCTCCATTTCACATTGCACCATTTTACTTTATCGCACAATTTATTGCAAGCCTCCCCCATTCCTTTTGATCTAGCTGGAGTAGCAAGCTGTTAGAGCTGCTGCTGTCTGTGGCATGCCTAGTTATGGCCCCACTCATCTCTTGGTTCTGTGGCTTGTCCTTCTTGAGAGCTCCCATGCTCGGCTGTCTGTCGAACAGAAGCTGATCCAAGCTGGTACATGCTGATCTTTGTCCTCTGGTGCTGTCCTGCAATTCATTAGTGCTAAACAGAGATCAGTATCTCAATCTGCAGCTCCTGTTTAACACATTACTTCAGCATTTTGATGTGATTTTCCAGGCATCTAAGGATAAGAGGAGTGGTAGGGGGAAAAGGGACAAGTGTTATTTTTTAACTTATGCTGCACTGAAAACTGCTCAAACTCCTGCCCATTAAACTGTGGCACATGATATGCGATTACTTTCCCAGGCATAACAAGTGGGAGTTTTCCTATCTAATTTGAGACACATAAAAATGAAGCATCTCATCAAAGGTAAATGTTTAAACTCTGTCTGTAGTCAATAGAGATAAAATGAAGATCAATGGCTCCAGAGAGCAATTAGTGCTACTACCTTAGATAACTATTCTAGAATGACATAAAAATGATGAATCCTCTCAAAGTACTTCCCTTACTGGAGAGTGAACCTAAGTAACTAGCTTAGGCCAGGTACTTATTTTAGGATGCTAAAAATTAAATTGCATGAATCCCACTACTGGGTTTAAGGAAAATAGAAGCTAGCAAGTAACTCTTTATTTGTAGAATCTTGCAGACGAGCTGAATTGGAAATGAGAAGTATTGTATAGGACAATCGTTTTTATCTTTTTCAAGCTGTGTCTGCTTTGCTCCAGGACGTCAGTTATTACCCTGCTGCCATGAAGGATTCAATTGGTTGACCTTGCAAAACACCCAGTCCCATGTCTCTCTTTTTGGAAGGTTAGCATATCCATTACTCAACTTTGATATTTTTTGATCAGAATATGATTATAATATTTGGTAATATTTTTTTTGTAATATTTTTTTAAGTACCTCCAGCTTTGGAACATGACTTGGCAGCTAATACTCCTTTTAAAACTGAATTGAAAGAAAAGAGATGGCCACTGACTTGTATGTACTGCAGGTTTAAACTCAGCTCGACAGATTTTTGTCAAAGGTGAACTGTTTGTGCCTCTAACTATTAATTTTCTTTCAAGTTAGCATGACTTTTATAACTTGTACATTGTAAATGGAAAAAGTCGTGTTCCTATTTTAGAGAAATGGACTGTTTTCCAAGCCCATTTTGACAAAGATATTAAACTGTTTATGGCTGTTTCAGCTCATCTGAGCTTTATGCAATAATAAAACTTTACACATGCGGACAAAGTTCCACTCACGATCTCTGCTTAAATATAGGATATCAGTGGTCTCGGGATTTGACCTCATTGTTTTAGGAGAACTGTGACACTTCCATGCTTGAATGCATTTGCAGGAAACATATCTATATGTTTCCAGGGTTATGGGACTTGAGATTTACTATTTTGTGAGGATATTGTGTGGAGCATTTTGTGCCAAGTTCCTGAATTCTTACTTTGAGTCATTGATACCTTTCTGTTTCTGTCATTTTTACATTCTCTGTAGTGACTTTAGCATCCACTATTCCTCAGCATCAGTCTGAAGTAAAAAATGCCTGGTTTGAGATATTCACATTTTGCTTTATCCTGGTTGTTGTTTTATTTTAAACTACACGTTAATCCCAAGGTTCTAATAATAAGTTTCTCTGGGTGTTTTCTCCCAATTGTAATCACCATCTGGTCTCTTATCATAAACTCAATTACCATGATTGCTAACTGCAATTGCAAGATTAGCTCTTTAACCTTAAATCAGTCACAAATTCCTCTAGATTTTCACCTTCTGATTGTTTAAAACTTCTCTCTGAACTGTTTCACTTTTATGAGCGGCAACATTGTTCCCAAATTATCCTCATTTGCCTGAGTTAACTGATAGCTATTACCACAATTTTTCTTTAGCTAATGTTTTTTTCACTGAGGTTCTCTGGTTCCATGCAGAGAGGGAGGAGTGATTAATAAATTCCTATAACTCACAGGGATATTTAATTGCTTTTTACCAAGTGCAGGCCAAGATTGTCCACGTGTTGCTTAGAGAAGCCTTATGACACATGGGGAGAACCCAGAGCTGTACTGAAGCAGTCTCCTCACAATCTTGTAGCCTTTTCCCTGACAATCGAACAGGATTGATTTTTCACACTGCAAGAAGAGGCAGCTCCTAGATGGTCAGCTTCACTGCTGCACGCATGTTAAGCACAGAACTTTTACTTCCTTAGATAGTGGGGAGGTGGCATGTTGCCTGCAGGCAAAAGCCCACAAAACAACCCAAACCTGCTACTCAAAATCCAAAATATGAAACTAAGCATCTGGCCTCAATATCAGATACTATGCATGCATACACATTTCCTCTCTTTTATGTGCTGAGAAGCCTGTTTCTGTCTGTCCTTTCCTTTTTTAATTTGCCTTGGTCTCTTAACCTTCCTTCTTGGCCATCCAACAACTAATCAGTGCAATTAGCCTCTGCCTCACTACACTAATTGCTGATTTCCTCACAATTACCTGAGGAACCTGCACAAGGAAAAAATAAAATGAAAATCAAAACCCACAGTGACAATGGGCTAGAAAAAATGGAACCACTGAAAGGGTGAGATATTTGTCACTACCTGATTTTCCTGTATGTGTGCGCAACATGTAATTTGTTTTTATGAATAATGGAGCAGTCTGGCACAGAGCAAGGAAGGAACTGAAAGCTTTACCTGTGTTAGGACGGGCTCAAAATTCTAGTGAAGGATTTATCATTACTTTATCAACTTTAAATGATATAATAACACAGAAGTTTTCTGCAAAGGTCATATTTGCAATAGCATAGGTTTCATTAGCATATCGCCTTTCTATGAGATAAAAAATATGAGATTTATGGTGAAACATCACATACATCTGGGAGATAAAATATAAGAATATGTTACTTTCAGCTCAATGAAACTGAATTCTTTCATTTTGAGACCTTAGGCATGCAAGCTGCAAACAGGGAGTAGATTTACCATTACACTGATGACTGAACAATTGTTTTAATTTTCCTGGAAAGTAATAATTACTGTGAATATAGCCAGCCAAACCCTTTCAATACCAATGAGTCTAGGTGAAAAAATCCTAAAGGGATTAATTCAACTACAGAACGACTACCCACCAAACACACCCCCCCACAAAAAAAAAAAACAACCTCATAAAAATCGCCGAAGGAAAGCATAATTGCCAAGCATTTCTTTGCTTAATTCATATGCATCCTGTTCCAGAAATTCTTCATGAGTATTTATATTGGAAACATTTGTATTGCTTTTTACTTCTTTCCTCTACATCTGTTTTGCCCATGGAAGTGACAGTATTTTCTTTGTCAAGCTTGAAGTAAAATATTTTAGCATCTGCTGGGAAAAAAAAGTTACCTCAAGGTACAGCAATTCTTTCAAGAGTAAACACAAGTTTTCTATTTTCTGTAGTTGATTTATTATCCTTGTTGCTTATAAAATTTTAATATAGACTGAAAAATTTCTGCAATAATTCAGAACAAATATCAAACAGGTTGCCAGGTTTCTACATCACAATCCCTCCTTCAGCTTTGACATCCAGTTGTTACCTTCTGTATCTCTTCCTTCCTCCCTGCCTCTCAAAGGTAGTAAAGTAGTGTGTCTCAGGGAGCAGCACCTAAGGGTTGGAGCTCCTGGAGAAGGGTGAAGCAGCAGAGCTGCTCGGTTTAAGGGCCTGGCAAAAAGAATTGAATAAGGTAACGTAATGCTTGGTACATTCAATGGAATAAGTAGTAACCCAAGAAGATGCACAACTGGCTCTATTGGTATTTTGTAAGACCAGGGCAAGATTCCTGTCTCGGATTTCTACTCAGATCTGAATGGAAAGTCAATACCTGAACTCCTTGAAGGATGAAATAAATGGAAAAAAAAAATACTGCGGTGTCTGATGCAAGCAAACCATTCACGGTGTGCACATTCCTGGGAGTTGTATTTATGCAATCAGTTTGCCAAAGTCTCCCAGAAGGGGAATGAAATCATAAAGTCTCCAAAAGGTTACATTGGAGTAGAAAGGAAAGAACTACTTGCTTTTTCTTGTCTCTCATGCACAGGTTGTTAGTGGTGCAGGTCTTTCTGGGCTTGAGGAAGAAGACAACCAGCTCACAGAGTGAACAGAAAACCATGGCAACATTTCAATCACGCACTCTGTTAAAGCACCCTGAGGAATGAATGGCAGCAGGTACACCTTGCTAAGGCCCTGGGGGCACTGATGAGCCTTAGTGACCCTAAAGAGCATCACCTGAGGCCTCTAGCCACACCTTATACTTAAACCAGCTCTGGGTTCTTGGGCCCTGTTTGAGCTTTGTGGAAGGAATGTTTCTCTTCAGTGCTGTCTGTGCTGTTGTACATTCCTGATCTAGACCCCAACCTCTGGACTGACCTCCTGACTTGACTTTGTCTATCATTAAGGTCCAGCTTGGTAATTACTAGACCTGATCCTAGTGCTGGCCTGTGGGCTGGTTTTCCCTCCTGGCATTAGACACGCTTTATTGCCAGGAGCTTGCCTTATGAGCTAGGCTTTTGTCTGAATTTGGCTGCTGGACCTTCTCTTCCTGAATATCCTTGGAGTGAGGACTTTCTGCTTCTTGCTGTGGGATACCTTTGGTGGCTAAGCCTGATTTTGCTACAACCTGATGCACGGAGGTTCCTGGAATGCTCCCAGCAGCCTTACTGCAGGTGAGCCCATGGTGTTATGCCAGAGGAGAGTGAGAGGCTGAGGAAGTGTGCACTGTTCTTCCTCACAGATTACCTAGTCTAGTGAGAACTTATAGGCTCTCCTAGAGGTTTTTAATGTACTTGCTTTCAGCAAAAAGTCTTTCTGCTGACCTCATGAACTAAGCCCTACACCTCTTTGAGGCACAGAAGTAAAGAGCTGGAGCAGCTGGGAACAAGCACCTGCTGCTCTAGGAGCTGTAGCCCACATGCCACAAAGTGCTGCTACAAAAGCACCTCCACCAGGTGAGGCATGTGGGGTAACTGTGTCCTGTTCTCTGCCACGTGTGTGGCTGCATTTGAAAGTGGTGCTTGAACTGTAATGCTTCGGGTCCAGCTTGTCAGGGGAGCTGTGCCAAGGTTAAGATAACTCTCCACCTGATTGTGAGCTAATTGGTACACAGGAGAGCAACTCCCAGCCAACTGGAGGCACAAGATCTACATGGAAATAGGATGAGAGGCTTCTAAAACAGGAGGTGGAGAAAGTGTACTGCATTCAAAATCCATTAGCAGGAGCTTCAGCCAACCTCAAGCAGTCACTTCTAATGCAGCTAAAGGAAGGTAAAAGTGCTGAGCTTAATGGTTTTACTGATAGGTCTGTACTTTTCGAAGTAGTATCTGCATTTACTTAAATGCTTCCATGCGTATTTGCAAATATAACAGCTACTGATGCTTCTCAAAAGTATTTGAAATAATTTGTGTGTCTGTGTGCCCAAGTGTTATTCAGTGAGTGTTGCTTCAACTGCCAGACACTAAAAGCCCTTCAGAATAAGACTTAAAGCGACTAAAAGGATACTATGGGAAAGTATTCATAAATTAAGCAAACTTTCTACATGGCTCAATAATCGAACTAATATTAGAGTGGGTGCACACTCACAAGTGACTGAAATAGCTTGGCAAGATGTCTTTGTATGGGTGATGTCGGTCACCTCAGCTGATCTGTGGACCTGTCAGAGCTGATTAAACCTGTGGTGCAGGTATTGCTCCACATCCTTCAGCCCACTGAGGTTTCTGTTCCTGTGCTTCAGGAGCAGAGCAGTAAATGAAGCTTTTTGTCTGGCAGGTAGCAGACAGGAATCCCATAAGGAAAGTAAAGGTGAAAAGTGAACAGAACTCGTCCCCTGCATCACATTCTCAACTTCCAGAACAAAGAGCTACAGGATTAGCCTTACAAGGAGAGAGAGGAAAACCATACCCAACTGCTGGCTATTTCTGGATCTTGTTCTGAGCATATAATTAGAAATTAAGAACTTAATGAAAGAATATTTTATTTCTCATAAAGTGGTCAGAAGCAGAGTGCAATTTTCTTGATTTCTTTTTTTTCCCCCAAGACTTTCACACAGCTCAGTATTCTCTTTTGTTCTGTATTTTTTTTCTTTTATTCTGTGGAGCTGTGCAGTTTCCTTGACATTCAGCTTTTGAACTACTCACTTCCTTATCGAGAGAAGGCCTTTATATATTACCTGCAGACTACAGAACAAAAAACAAGTGCAGGATTTTTTTTTATTTTTAATTATTTTCAAAGTTTTAAAATATACTTTTCCATTGTACATGTTTCTTGAAAAGTTTGTTATCTCATATTCTTAAGAGGCATGCGCACCTGTGTCCCTAAGTGGAGAAATTCCATTAGGGTGGAAATAGGATAAATTCTAATGGGCTGCAGAATGGTTGCTTTAAATCCTTGGTTACTTTTAATATTGAGCACATAGCACCTACTAGAGTTAATCTTATTTCCTTGATTTTACTTTAGTAGGTTTTTCATGAAGATAGAGAGCAGAGGCAGAGTTTTTGTGAGATGTTGTGTTCTTCTCTTTCATAGCCATGTTGATGAGTTACCTGACTACATAGTGGCTGCCTAGTCTCTCCCAGAGGGCAAAGAAATAAAGCATAGTACATTTTAGAACCACGTTTTAGGAAGTGTTTGTGTAGGGTGGATGGATTTTGATGGCCACTGCAGGAGTGGAGTATTTGTTGTTGCTGTGGAAATGTGTTGCTGGGGTTTATACTTTAGTGTGGCATGCTTTCATCACGTAAAAGTAGTTTGTATGCTTGGAATGAAAGTTTAGCAAAGCTGGAGAGACAGAAGTGTAAATTTGGAGGAAAAAGGCAGAACCTAATGGATGGTGACATCTATTAAATAAAATTTTTCACTTTTCCTAGGTCAGGATGATGTGATGATCAGAGCTTCTATGCATGACTTTTCTAATTAGGAAAACCCTAATAAAATATGCAGCATGTTTTACAAAGGCCATTTGGCCTACTTTGACTCTTAAAATCTTAAATATATAAGTATCTTAAGTAGTAATTTCACGAATATAAGCCGCACCTGAGTGTAAGCCGCATTTCTGGTGTGGGAGCAAAATTTTGGTCAAAACGGTGCAGCTTGTATTCGTGAAATAACTAATTATCAAAAAGAACACTTATTGTGGGGGGATTTTTCTTTTCTTTTGTTTTTTATTTTTGGTTATTGTTTTGGTTTGGATTGGGGTTTTTTGGTCCATTTTGGTAGATAACTAAATAAAGCTATTACTGCTCTTCACCAGTGTTACCTCTCAACACCATTATGGCTTCAGCACTACTATAAAACTTGTTCCTTTTCTGTCGTGCCAGCTTCAGATTGGAGGAGGTGCTGTGCCAGAGCCAGTATTAAATCTACAACCAGTGCACAAAGCACTGTCTGAACTACTCCAAGTAATCACAAAAACTGGAATTATGAGCATCCATGATGCTTAATCAAATCTGCTTCAAGGGAGACTGTGATAGAAAACTGATGGAAGTAGCAACTTAGCTGTTTTTCAAGGCCAAAAATGTTTTAAGAAATGCTTCTGCCCCATATCCTCTGGTGGTTAGGGCTAAGTAGTGAGTGGGATGGTGAGCTATCAGGTTCCCACATCTACTGACACAGAAGACCCTCGTTTATTATGCTGGCAAGTGTCCTAATGTCTTTGCCTTGGCTCTCCGGCTTGTCTGCTTGAATTCCCTTTAACAGCATTTCTGCCATGGTCACAGCTTGTTTGAGAAGAAAACTGTGCTGGGATAGGTATTGAGACATACAGATAGTTTTAACTTTTGCTTACTGTCAAATGAAGTAAATTTAAAAAAAACAAAACAAAAAACCCAATAAATCTATATCCATCATCCTTTCCACAAAGAGTGTAATTTGATCCTTGCCTAGTTAAATTAAGTACTTCTGTGCCAAGGCTGTAGTGAGAAATGTGGAGCACGGAGATTCTTTCTGTAAGCTAGACAGTAGCCTTAAACATAAAACTTGCTATTTTGGTATGAATATTGGAAGCAGCAATCTTAAAATTTACTTTCAGATGACATTTATGAGCTAAACTCAATCATTTATATTTGTGGAAAGCTGACATTGAAAGAACTTGTCTTTAAACTAGAGGGGATACATGGGAAACTTTTTTACATTAGAATACTTCTATTTATAGGATAGATTTAGATGGGGAACCTGGCAAGCTGCCCCAAAAATACAAATCATTGGAACTTTTTGGTCTTTTTGTGCCTGTCTTATCACTTTAACATCACATCCACAAGGTATTGACTGTAATGGCAGCCCTGGATATTTATAAACATTTAGCTAAATTGAAGAGGAAAGATTTATTTTTTTTTTTTAATTGAAGAAGAGCATGGAAAGTTACAGCCTGATTTATGTGTAATTATGCATGCAGACAGATCTTGGTATGAACTAGGGAAAAATCTTTTGTTTGAACTTTCTGGAGCTTCTATTCAAACTTTTTAATTAACTTTTTCTGTGTAATTCTCAATATGTTTCTATTGTAATTCTCAATATGTTTTGATAGCATTCAGGGAACAAAAGGTAAGGCTTACCATGGCTAATTTAACACCTGTAAATTCCTGCAGATGAGCTAGTAAAGAATGCATGGCCTTTTGGGAGGGAGATGGAAAAATGTAAGCCTTGGGTTATAAAAGCAGTAGTTCAAATGCTATTTATATTGATTCATTGCTTAGTTGTATTTTTCACCTGTGCAATAATAACCATATTAGTCCTAATGCTTTTATGCAGATAAATATAAAATGCAAAACTTTTCAAAGTTTATTAAATCAATTTTATAAAAGTGAGAATGATCCGTGAACAAAATGTCAGACCAGGATTATTTCTGCACCTTTTCCATGTCCTTCACCTCATGCTTTGTTTGGGGGATGGGAGGGTTCTTTAAAGTCTTTTTTTATCTCTCTGAAATATTTATAGCCTTAAAAGAATCACATATGGGAGAGCAGTTCAGTGAGGAACTGCAATTGATGGAGAATCTTAAATTTATGTACAGTGTCAGTGTCTTATTGAATACTTGCTGTCTATTCTACACAATATGTTGTGTATGAATGTTGAATTAGTCGACCAAAATTTAATCACATACACTCTTGTGCAGAAGCCAGCCTTTATACTATGTAGGCTGAAATTTTTTGTTCTAATGGATTGTGCCTTGAAACTGATACAAGAATACTTTGAACAAAACTTTTATAGATTTAAAATGAAATTATCTCATCTCCAGAGAAGAAAAACTTGGAGTTTAAGTACTGGTATGTGCAGGATGCTTTTGCCATGAAGTATAGACTCTAGAAGGTTTCAAAAGACTTCATAAGGATTAACTTTTGGCTCAGATGCAGTTAAGTAATGCTCCAAAACCCCAAAAGGTTAAACGACCCAGATTTCTGTACTGGAAGAATTTCATGAGACTTTATTTTCTGCATGTGTAGGGTGAAGAAGCTAAGCATCAAGACATGAAAGCAGCTGAGAACAGAGTTCAGGACTAAAAATTTTGATTTTTTTTTTTTGTTTGTTTTTTGTCTTTTTTTTTTAATTCTAAAACAAAATGGCACTTTTCCTTGTGCAAGATGGGGGGTCACTAATTTATGTTCCTGTCTCAGATGAAAAAGGCAGTGGCTGATGATGTGCTGAGGTGAGAACTACAGCAGTTATTCGTGTTGAATTGCAGTGGGATGATATTTTTATAATCCTGATTTTGGGAAAACAAACACAGATCCAGAACCATAACAACTGAGGTGCTAGAACAGAGAGCATTCTTGAACGGCCTAAGGGTTTCAAAGTTGTGCCCACTGCGTCCCAAGTGTAAATCTTCCTGTTCTAGTGTTGGGAATGCAACTGTGCTGCCTTGAGATGAAACCCCTAGTCATGTGACTCCTTAATGGCAAGGAAGGTTTTTGATGCCTTTATTGTAGTATGGTTTTAAAATGGAATTTAAATGTGAGTTGTTACACTGATGTGGATGATGCTGGTGCTTTCTGAAGGCTGATGTTTACTACCTCTTCTGCTTTCTTTTTTCTTGTCTTCCTCTTATTCACGTGTACTTAGAAAAGGGAAGGTAAATCAATTGACTTCTGAAATCAGGTTATATTGCCTGAAAACATGTTTAAAGTATCCTCTTGGTATTCCCTCTTAAAAGTAACTTTCATCTAATACTACTCCAAGTTCCTGGCTTTAACTCTGTGTCTTCATCTGATTTGCTTTGACTTTCCTGAGCATGCCATGGGTAGGTAAGCTCTTAATGTAAGTTAGGCTGGGGTTTTGCTGCAGGCGTGTTCATGGGGATCTAGATGGCAGAACCACACTCCCCTGCACACATCTGTGGTATCAGCTGTGAGCCTTCTCCAGCTGGCACGGGCATTTCCATGGCACTGGGGTGGTGCTCAGGGGCTGCCAGCCTGACCTAGGGCAGCTTAAATGCAGTTCTTGGATAGAGCTTCCACACCAGTCAGGTTGAGGACAGGAGTTCAGCTCCTCTCATGCTCCTTTGGGCCACTGATAATGCTGAGGCAAAGCAAATAAGCTAAATTCTGTGCAGTGTTTTCAAAATAGATGTTCTTTCACATTTAAGTGTTAAAAAATCATGTGGTTGAAGGTGCTTTTGTAGAGTGCCAAAAAGCACTTGTGTTTTTTGGTTTTTTTTTGTTTTGTTTTTTTTTATAAAAAGCTTCTCCTAAGTCTTTGTGCATGCTGAATGACATTTTAAAAAGTCAAGCACAAAATGGCATTCATCAAAATGCTTTTTGGTTAACAAAAACAAAGTTTTATTCCTTATTATTTTCATCACTCCTATAGCTATTTTTTTTAAACAGTCAAGCTGTTTTCAGAATTTCTTCCCTGAAAAAGAACATGGTGTGTCTGAAGGCAATGTGGGGTGGAAAATTTCCTATTGACACAGGCATTATTCTTCAAGATTATTCTGACACTTTTACTGCTTGTTAAATGTGGGAAGGGTAGGAGAAAACGCAGAGCTCAGGGTGTGCACTTGAGTATGTATGCATGCAATAAAGGTATGGGTGACTAAAGTTAGCTTTTTTATGAGTCTCCAGAAATTTCAGCTCTTATTTTGAACAAAGGTTTGGAAAGGTTCATAATTCTTCTGAATTGCTCATCTAAATCATTCACCTAACCTTTTAATTAAAAAGAGGGCTCTGCAGTGTCTAAATCAGAAGACTGAGTCTTGTTTCTGCCAATTATTTTGTGTGTGATTTGAGAATGCTGTGTGTTTTAATTTTTATCTTACTGTAATACCACCTTGATTCCTTGGAAGCATGCTGACTAATCTTGGTAAGGGAACATATTTGATGCCAGGTGAGGGCAGGAACAACTGGTACAAGAATGCTCTGGCAGAAACACCAAAATAATTCTGATTAAGATGAGATAAGCTCCTTTTAATATACTTTTCCATATTAAAGGAAAAAAATCATAGATAAATTCAATTATGCAAATAATGTATGCTGTAGAACTTGTTTTTTCTGTGCTTTAACTTCTGTTCATTGTGATATTTTATTTTTTTTAAGTCAAATTGAACTGTTTTTCAAAAGAAAAAACTGTGCTGTTCTAATCTGTACACTCTGTATGTTTAAACATCCTTTGTGGCTCATTACCCTGTAGGTTTAACAGGTCTGGAATTGATTGTGATTGTTCAGAAAAAACTGCTTTTTCCCTGTCCTCTGACCTGCAGCAGCAGGAGCTGCTGCTCCAAGGCGGTGAAGGGATCTCAGTGGGAAGGTCACGCACAGGAGGTGGCTCTGGCGCTGTTAGTGCCTCATAAAGAGATTGCCACCCTGCCAGAGAGCCCTGTCCTGCTACACTTGTTAACTGTTCCCTTGTGCTGTGTGTGAGAGCTGTGCCTTTCTCATTTCAATCGAAATACAAAGGTTTGGCATAATTGTATGTTAAAAATAAAATGAAATTGCTAATTCAGCTTCTGAGAACTTGATTGGGGAACCTGGGCTCAACCCTGAGCTCAGTGTTTTTTAAAGCCAAAGTTGCCAAACCGCCCGCTCTGGGGACAGACGTGCCAGAGATGTTTGCCTGTCCTGCTTGGCCAAGGTGGGGGTGTCTGGTCGTGACTGGATGCCACCACAGCAGGTGTGCAGCTGGCTGGCCCTGATGCCCATGGGGTACAGCTGGGCCCCCTAGCTTCCCCAGGGGAGTAATTAGTGCTGCCTGGGGGGGTAATTACTGCTATGATCTTGGGTTGGCGAGGGCGTGGATCCCTGGCTATGGGGTCTCCCACCCCAATGGCTGGGAAATAACACGGGTCAAATCCCATTCCTCACAGTGGGTGTTAAGTGTTCATGTGCCTCGCTGAGTGCTACATGTGATGAAACACTGATTGCTGCAAACAAGCACAATTAACTCTAATTATTCGTTGTTTTGGTTGTGTGATGTTTTGAAGGGCAGAATGCAGTTCATGCTGCTTCTAATTCTTTGATCTCGCTTGTGCCCTAGGTCAGTGTACTAAATATTCTCTCCTGAACCACAAAAATTCCTCATTTGCAGCTATTTTATTTCAGAAGGTCCTAAACCCCATTTTCAGTACTTAGGCATCTGCCACTTTCTGCTTTTGTATCTACGATATATAGCCTGAGTGCAAATTACTCAGCAGTCCCAATGTGCTCATATTCATTAATTAGTGCCATAAAAACCTTGAGATTTATTTAGTAAGTCTGGATATGCAGAATATTTTACTTTCATTTAAAATGGTATTGTGTCAAGGCCTTTCTGAAATTAAATCTGTCTACAACTTAGTAGCTTTGAGCTTTAGACCTGTGTTTAAAATAACTTTGTCAAGGCATATTGGAGTTTTTATTGCTATATTAAACCACTTTTTATTATGTCATAAAATGCAAAGGCAGTATTTACACTTCCAAATATTTTAAAGATGTAGCCAGGCTTTAAGAAAAAATGGCATATTGGCATCATTCACTTCAGTGAGATCTTGCTTCATGAGGATGCTGCTGTTTCACCCTCTCATTATCGTGTGGATGTGTTTGTTGGAGTATGCATTACATCTTGGTTAATGTGTTTTCTGTGGGTAGAGAGCCTATCAGACAGGCAGCCCTTAATGGATGACTTGCCAGATGTTGCTGCTGTAGACACTGCTGGCCTGCTTGCAAGGCTGGGGAATTGGAAACTGGGAGAGCAGGAGTTTACTCACAGGGCTGCCACTGTGCCCTTCTTGCCTGATCTTGAATATTCTTGAGCAAACCACTTAACTCCTCTAAGTAACTGTGCAATTTTTTTGTGCAAACGGGTACTGAGTTGCTTGAAATAACTACCCGTTGAAAAAAACATTTGGATACGTGCAACTGGAAACTTCTGGAAACATGCTATTATTATGTATACTGCTTTTCACTGTGATTCAAATGTCATTTGCATCAAAGACAATATTTTTTGACCATTGCTTTTTCTATTAGGTGTTGCTCATTGAGAATAATCCTTGCCATGTTCCCTTGCACTGCGTAGAAATCCTTTGCGTACTAAGAGTAATGTGTCTGTTTTGCTTGAGTGCCTGTGAATTGCTTTGGCAGAAGTACAACTTCATATTTTAAAAATATTTATTCCACATTGTCCTATTCATGTACCTTAGCACTGTTCTTCAGGGACTTGTTCTGAAGAATGAGTACTACACTGATAAGTAGTCAAAATTCTGTGTTAGTGCAATCTCTTGCATCAGCCAAGGCTGCTGACAAGCATAATATTTCTACAACAGGCATTTGACCTTTAAAATTTGGTCTTGGATGGCTTAGCTGATTCACATTCATCCCAAAATTGCTGTGACACTTTAATGGGGATGAGCCTGATGTTCAGGCTTCGCAGTGAAGCCTGTTTGGAACCAGGATGCAAAGTGTATGTTGTCTACAATACTGGACTCCAGGCTTCTCTCTGGGTTTGTCTAATATTTTGCTGTGCATTTTTCTTGGATCTTTGTGGGTAGGGTCATACAAAAAAATACGCCAGTGTAGTGATGCTTTTGGCAGGCTTGTCATCTAGATTGATTGTTGGACCCAAGATCAGTCAGCAATTTTTAGCTTTTTGGGTTTGTTTGTTGGAAAGCCAACTTGGGCTTTAAAACATGTAAGGAAATCCATTCTTCCAAACTTATCTGAGATCATAAAAGCATTTCTTTTGGAGCTGAAATGAAATAATGATTTTTTTCTTTTCTTTCATGTTCTGTAAATTTTTTTTCGTATCTCAAATTGTTGGAAAAAAATAGTGAAATTTGCAATAATTTTTTTCACGTACAAGTAAACCCTAAGTATTTTAATGCTGTCAGATTTCCACTTTGTCTGTATAAAATACATTACTTTGAAATGTTTTGGCTTTTAAAAAGATGATGTTTTATGATAGAACTGTTTCCTCAGTTTTTTGCTTATTCTCGGGGTAGCCTTGTGGGATTCCCATTGCAAGAGTGACTGATTTGAACACAAATACCATATTTCAGCTCAGTAGTTCTCTTTGTGTTCTAAGAGTCTAACAAAGTCTGTCATAAGGGGGAGTATTTCCCAAACAAGAAAAAAAATATTCCCAAACCCAACCAGCAAATGTCTACCTTGTCTCTCAAGTTTCTAAAACAGAAATCAAGGACTCTTCTAAACTAGGATCCTGAAGGAGAGCCAATTTCAAAGGCTTCCTTTGGAGATTACTGGATTACTGACAGCAGACTGAAGACATCACATCTGGAGGTAAACCTTGAAGAAATTCAAGACCATATGTCTGACAAATGCTTTTAGTGTAAATGAGCAAAGTAAATATCTGACTAAAAATGGTGAAAATTAAAAAATTCAAATCATGGGAAAGACACTTGTGCAAAGAGCATACTAAGAGCTGTTGCATGGCTATGTTGGAAACACTCATGTGAAGCATCCTCTGGGCTGTCCAACTCTCTGCTGCTTTTGTTAGTCTTTGATCTATGTCTTTGTATTCACGCAAGGACACAAGTGTCTCAAAGGTGGAGAGAGGATCTGTATTGAAGATCAAGGATCAAGTTCCATAAATGCTCTCAGTTTTGTAACTGTTTAATATCTGGGTCCTCTGCAGGACACTGTCACCTGCTCTAGTGGCTCATAAAGACAGCAGCTCTGATGCAGCTGGCACTTGAGGAGTGAGAGGAAGTCACCTAATGAAGACCTATTGCCCAGGTCTTGGTGTTGAAAGCTGTGTCCACATGGCTGCACAGCTTGTACCAGTGCTGTGAATGCTTGCTGCTTGCAAGGAAATGTTCTACCAGACTCACAGAAAACAAAAAATTGACTTGGGGGTCAGATTAAAACAGGGTTTTGTGGGTTCCCAGTAAGTGCCCATGCTCAGGGAGGAGAGATGTGCTATGTGAGCTGCAAACCAATCAAAACAGCTGGAATTTTCAACAGTTAATGAGAGCAACTATCTATTCAGGCAGAAGGTATAAGCAAATAGCAATTCATGGAGATGATTTCACAGATAATTTCTGAATAACAATTTATCTGAAAATCATGAGCTGTTCCTGTTCCATTCTGGCAGGAGGTGGGAGGCATTCAATGACCTACATTATTTATGACTTATTCATACAGCTCAGAATGCATCGGCATCTTTTATAGATGAAGGCCTTCCTTCTGCAGGGCTGTGTATTTAGGATCTTTCAAAGCTGCTAAACTTAATTTAGGAAACTGGTGTATATGTGTGACTTCCTTTGTCTTTTCAGTCTCTGTTAAAGAGTGCTTCCTTCCTTTTTTTAAATTGCATTGATTTAACTTTTTCACATAATTGGACAAAATCCAAAATCCTCTAGAATAATAAATTTTTATGAAAATCAAGCCTTGATAAACAACTGATTAGATTGTTCTCAGGTACTGTACTGACAATAGTGGACTCTGCTTAGACCTTTGATTTTTGTTTGAGGAAAAAATTCAAAAGAGCTGTTACTGTGCATCCCAGTGTGCAGCACTGCAGGTGCTGTGGAAAAGATGGAATGAGTCACAAAAGCAAAGAAGTGGTAGCGATGGTGTTGGTAACAACCTTTTCCATCCTGCAGTCGCCCAAGCAGCCGCTGGTAATCAGGTGCAAGTTTATGTACTGGACCAGAAAAGTGGTTGGCTATAAAGGTTGAGGGCATAGGAAATAAGATAGTTTTGTGTATGCATGCAGTCCTGTTTTTTAATTATTCTTACTTGTCCACCCAGATAATGTTTTGTTTTGGGTTTGCCAGATACGTCTTTTATGTGTACTACTGGTAATTACAACACTGGTTTTGTAGTTCATTCAATTGCCTGTTTTGCTTTTGTGCACCTCAGTCTTTGAACATGTTGCAGTGTGACCTCTTGGTGTATTTTTTCTTTAAAAGCCTGTTTAGCTGATTAAACTTTGGCCTAGGAGCCCAAATGAACCTGGAATACTAAAACTAGAATCTTTGGTTCTTTGTTCATATAGATAGGATCAGTGTATTTTTGGGGCTATCTCTATCTAGTAGCAAAGGTGATCAGTTTCCCTCTCTTGGTCTCTGTGTTCCCTGTCCCAGTGTTTGCCAGGTTAAATGCTGCTGACAGGAACTATGAGCAGCTCTCTCGCTTTTACACTGATATGGCATTCACCCTCTTAGTTCATCCTAAGCATACATTCCTCACACCTTTGCAGGTTAGTCCCGACTCTGCTTGGAGAATCCATAGATTAATAGATATATAATCATCCTGTTGATTTAAAAGCAGAAATGCCTCCCCAATAGATATATCTTCACTTCAACTGTGTGTTTGTGATACTCACTATCTTAGTGGGTTTTCTTTCATGCAGACATATGGCTTTACATTTTTGTAAAATCTTGCCATTTTCTCTCTAAAACTTCTCCTTCTGTTTATCATCATTCAGAAAGATGGCATGTAATAGTATTTCATACATTAATATGAGGAAAGTTTTTGGAGCTGCATTTAACTTTAAGAAAATTTTTTTCATTTCAGCTTTCATACTTTTTCAGTCCCCTAGATGAGGGGATTACTTGTGACTGTCCTTCTGATGATCAGTCTTCCTTAGAGATGACTTGTAATTGAGGGCGCAGAATATTGTGGCTGGGATCTACTGGAATTTCAGGAGGAAGATGTTTTTTGGGTGTTGGGACCTGGGCGTTTCATTTCCCCAGTACTGCAAGTGCAGATTGTAGTGAGAACACTCAATGTCCCCTCATCTCCCTTCACTAAAACAGCTCCCCTGTTCTGTACCAAGTGATTGCAGAGAACCAATCTATGTGCTCATCCAGGAAAAAAAAAAGGAAGAGCTGAGGAAGAACACTCATTTCAGTGTTAACAAAGTCAGGTGTCCCTCTCTGGTAGGGATGGGCTCCTTAAGTAGCTGGCTAGCCGCCACAGTTCTAATAAGGAATCAAACAAGAAGGTGACAATATGAACAGCTGGCTCTTGCTGCTGGCTGCAAGAGCTGCATACCCAGTACTATTTCAGCTCACCAGTGGGAGGTTGGAAAAAATCACAGCTTTTAGTTAAGAGAGCTCTTAGCCAGATCTCTCAAATCATCAATATTGATACATTTACTGCTGCATGGGGAGCTATAATGGTTTGGAAAAGTTTTACAGAAGAAGAAATCCCAATAAAAGTTGTGAGTGTGAGGACTTGGGAAAATGTAAGAGAAAACAGAGCAGAATCAAAATGGAGGAAGAAAGCTGGTGACAAAAGTTTTTACCAGGGACATGGCTAGTAGGATGCAGAGAGGAACAGGATTATCAGTTACTTCAGACAAAATCTGGGGTTTTGTTTTGTAACCAGAGCCTTTTTGGTCTTGGTCCTGGTGCATTTGAGGGAGACCAACTAAGGATGTGCCTTAGTTCATGATTCCCACTTTCCATTTCACCCTGAACAAGAGGTGCTGGTTTGTAGCTACAGCACAAGGAAAACAGTCAATGAGAAAAAACAGAGCCTGTCATGAACTACGAGGACAAATCTACTCTGGGAGATGTGAACATCTTCTCTTGTTGCCATAGCCAGTTTTACCTGGCGAAAGCAGATAGGCAAATGTGCAACTGATGTGTTATGAGCCGTATCTAACCAAATTAATCTTGTTTCTATGGGGAAAATAATTTTGTATGGATTTCTCTCTTTAAAACGAAATATTTAAACTAGCTGCTCCTTCCTGCATTTGTGTATGTTACAGTTTTTCAGAAATTTTGCTCTCAACCTGCCCATCAGCTTATGGTCAACTCATACCCATCAGTGTATTTCTATTTGTAAGGTTAAAACAGCAATGCAAATCTAAATGTTTTGATGCTTGCTTGTGAAATAGCACATTTTTCCTGGTATTAAGCAGCTTTTTTCAGAGCAAACAACTATATCCCTTCTACATATGATGACGCAAAAGGAATATTTTTCTGCTTAAATCTCTTATCAGCATGTGCATACGTGGACTGAATAAAGGCAGGAATTTGCATGTCAAGTTACTGCTGTGCAGCTGTTGCCCTTTTCATGATGCACATGATAATTTTAAAAACACGAGTTCTTCTGCAAGCACATCAAAGTTCTCTAACAGAAAATGGTCACTCTTCTCCCTCTGCTATTAAATCAAGCCCACAGGCACCTCTACCTTGATTTATTTTTTATAAAAATTATCCTCATCTATTATGCTCATATAGATTGCTTCCTTCAAGATGCTTGCTTTTCTGCTTTGAATCATTCATTTGATTGAATTGTAACTAAAATAGCGTAGATTAAAATACCTGTGATCAATCACTTGATTCCCTGAGAGGAATCGCTTGGCAATCCTCACTTCACTGATCTTGTGGCTTTATCCGCATTTCCTGTTGTTAGTAGATTTCCATTTCGACTGTTTCATTTCTTTTCTTTTTTTTTTTTTTTTTGCCTTCCTTATTTTTCCTTTACTTCCTGTATATTACTGTGAATGTCAGAACATGTCTCTTTTCGTACTCCATTTTTTAACTGGGATATTGCTGTAATAACACTAGATTTTAAAGGATGCCAGTCCTACTTGTTAACAATAATGTTCTTGTAAGAGACTTTAGGTGTCAGTCACTGAGTTACAATTTTTGAGAATTTTTGTTTTTATGAACTTGAGAAAGTGGATGTGTTGGTTGTTCTTGTTTTCTGATGGCTTTTAAAGAAAAACCTGAGTCTCTAAAAGAAAAGGCAACAGAGAAACAGTAAGTTGTATTCCAGCAGACAAAAGTTTAACTTCAAGTGATTTTGGCCACATATTTCTAAGGAGCAACGTGTTTCCAGTGTGAGTTTAGATGGAACTTAGATGACCCTACTGCTTCAAAATCTTTCGATACTTATCTCAAATGCTGTTTCGAGCTTTGTAGCTGTCTGACCCCGTGTGATATCCGAGTAGCTTCCAGTATTCATCCTCATGTTCTTGGAGATTGAATGAGGCACAGCGAATTACTTAAGTAACATCATGCAGGAAACTGATGGTGGATCCACTGCAGCATAGCCTTATCTTCTTACTGTGTTATCTTTAATTTTTAATAAGTCTGACTCAATTTTTTGTGTAAGCCTGTGTCATCAGAGGTGGTTAGCCCCAAATTCTCTCCCTTTGGGAGAAACTGCTGAGATGTATCTACTGATGTGGGAGCAAGCTCTGACTAAATATGAGCACTGGGGATACCAAAATCTGTATGACCATATCGACTTTAGTGTGTTAGATTGGATAAAGGTGCCAGTTCTGCCAGTGTCTCTCAGTTGTCCCTGTCGAAGTCAAATTCTACAAGAGGCCTGCTCTATAGGTGTTCTTTTGTGATTTAATATTCCTGTAAGGATTTTTCAGTGACACTGGATTGCATGTGCATGTTTCTAATCTTTGTAAGCAGTAAGGTAAATACCAGGTTGGATTGGTTTGCATAATGTCTTCAAGTGTTTGTTTCTCCTTGTGGCTGGAATATATTGATGGTCACTTTTTGGTGCCTTTTATTTGGATAAATTTAGCTAGAAGTCCTTACCACATGGAGTAAGGTTTAGCACACACCAGCACTTCAGGATGTAGTTTGCTTGGGTCATCCAAACTGTGCACTAGGGTTTAAATATTGCTCTCCCTCTTTGTCTTTCCCCTCCCAGCTGGGGAATAAAAATATTTTGAATAGATTTCTATTAAAACTTGTAAGATTTGAGATTTTCAGCCACTACCCAGGATGCCTGGAATGAACATAAATGTGAATAGCAAATCACTGAGTTGCAATGCATGAATTATTGTTAATAAGCAGTCTTGGTTTGTTGTTTTTTTTCCTTGCAATAAAACTCATCTTATGGATAAAATTTTGCTAAAATGTAGGCAATAGGGGGGTAAACACTTTCTAAATAAATTTTAGTGTTGTCCCTGCAGGATCCTGCTAGTTACTGGGTAGTCTTAAAATTACCTCTCCTCCTCAAACCACTTAAATCTTTTAAAATAAAAAAACACCGCCCAAATAACATGTCTGTAGCACAAAGAAAGACTAGTTACTGTTATTTGGAGGAAAGGGGGGCTAATTTTATCTTATCCCTGTCTGATACTACATTTCATTAATTTCTGCTGGAAGAAAAAAGCAGCAGGTGTCCAGCTCACACCCATCTTTTTGCTTCAGACAATTTTCTCTCTTTAATTTCAATTCAGTAATCTATTTTCTCTTCCTGTTCTTTACTTTACTACCATCAGCAGAGCGAACAGGACACCCAGAGAATGGCAAACAGGATGGTGCATCAGGTTGCATGTTTGCTGTGAGGAAGGGCTCAGAAGAGGGGGACACTCAATCCTTTTGAGGGCAAACAAGAAGCAGCCTGATTTTGGCAATAAAAATGGTGTCTACCCATCACAACTGCCTGACTGAGGCTGAAATCTAGACAGAAAGGACCCAGACTCCCTGGTTAGATGTCTTCACCAAAACAGGCCCCCTGAAGGCTGACATCTCCTGGGAAAACAATACAGCTAGCTGCAAGCAGCCCATGGGACTCCTGCAATGTGTAGAGGACAGCTTCTTGGTCTGGGTATCAGACAAAACAATCAGAAATGAGTAGTTGCTGGATCTGGTGCTTACCAGTGGGGGTGAGCTCATTAAAGGAGTTAAGATTGGTGGCAGGCTGGGCTGTAATAACCTTGCCCTAATTGAGTTTGTGGTCTTTAGGAGCAAAGTCAAGATCCTGAACATTGAAAGGGTGGAATTCCAGCTATTTAATGGGGAGGTGAATAAGATCTCTTGGGTAGCTGTCCCTACAGACAGAGGGGCTGACTAGAGCTGATGTCTCTCTAAGGCCACTTTCCTGAGAGTCAAGGGTTATCTATCCCAGTGTGTAGGAAATCAAGCAAAGCAGGCTGGTAACTGAGATGAATGAGCAAGGATTTGACTCTCAGACTGAACAGGAAGGAGGAAATGCAGAGCCCAGCAGAGGCAGGCACAGGTGACCTGGGTAAGAGTACAGTTTGAATTGTAGGGAGTCAGGAAAGCCAAGGCAACAGGAACTGGAAAAGGACCTGGCAAGGGATGTGGAGAACAACAGGAAGGGATTCTGTAAATACATAGGTCAGGAAAAAAGGCCAAGGAGAGTGCACCCCTCCACTCTTGCCTCCCCCCCAGTAAGCAAGAAGACTGAACTAGTATGACTGATATGTAGAAGGCTGCAGTACTCAGTAAGTTACTTTCCTCAGTCTTCAATGGAAGTCAAACTTTCCTCAAGTCTCTGATCCTCTGAGTGGGTGTGAGGAGAATGAAGTCCCTCCCAGTATAAATGAAGAGCAGGGGTTTGGGACCATTTGATGAAGCTGAAAAAGCCACAAGTCTATAGAACCTAATGACATACATCCCTTCAGGATACTCAAGGCTGATGTTGCCAAGCCAATCCAGCACAGGAAAGAGGAGGACTTATTAGAAGGGGTCCAGAGGAGGGCCACAAAGATGATCAGAAGAGATGGAGTACCTCTGTTATAAAGACAGGCTGAAAACTAACCTGGGTAAAGATCAGGAGAAAACTTGTTTTATTTATCAATTATTTATGAACCCCCTAAAAATCCAAGTCAAGATGTGCTGAGTCTTACTCTACCTGTGTGAGAATCAAAAGTTTTGGAGGGAGAATAAGGAGGGCAAAAATAAAAGCAAAATCAAAAAATCTCCAACATGGATTAAGCCCCTAGAGGCTCCTTCTTTGTTTGGAATGATTGGTATAATTAAGTTTTGTGTCATTCATTGCTTTATACTTGTGCTGACCTGTTTGCTGGATCAGGGTATATTTAAGAGACTTTAGCTTATATCCATCTCTAAGCCAACAGGCTCAGTGGTAAAGTTGAGGATTATTAAAAAAAAGCAGACTACTTGCAGTTCTGTATCTTCAAAATAAAACAAACTTCCAGATTTGAAAAGGACTGATTTTTTTTTTTTTTTTAATTTTTTTTGTGGTAAAACCCAGATTTTTCCAAGTAGTTTGTCACCATATTTAGCAGCTGAGCCTGGGGCTGGAAGTAAATTTGCCAATGTGCAGGGATCATTAATGCTGGCTGGAGAGCAGTGCAGCACTTGTTTCTTGGCAAGAAATCATGTAAATAATCAGCAGGGTCCCAGAAGGTCATCCTCCAAGTGTTGCCTAAAAGGCTTTTGCTCTTTTTCTTTCCTCTGTTTGAATTGATCCTGTCCAACAGGGTCTGGCTTTGTACATAAATCCTTGCTTAAGCTTTCAATCTACACTCTGGCTGCGCTAAGTTGACTCATACTTCTTGGTGTACAAAACTCAAAGCATATTCCTAGTTGGACAATGCTGATATTTACTAGAGCTGTGCCCTGAAAAGCTCTGCTCCCTTGCTGCACTGCCCATTGTGTCTGTAACAGCTGGTTCAGGCTCCTGCCTTACTCTGTGCTATATTGCTCCACAATGGGAGCTGGCGTGGCTTGGCAGTACAGACATGGCTCAAACTTGTGCCTCTGAATTAGTTGGTCATGGCTGGTAAATTCCACTCTGTTCCCAGTGCCAAGCAAAATGAAGAACTAGCCCTAGAAAAAATGCACTACTTCAGCTTTTACTAGAAAAACCTTTTGTTCTATGTATTGCAGAATTTTTAAGAAACTCTTTCCTATGTCCAGAAACTGAAATATGCTCCTAAAATTGATCTGTTTGTCATGATTCTGGATCTTGATAGCATGCTGTTAGGGAAAAGAACATCTAGGTAACTGGTTCCACTTTGTTTTCAATTTATCAGATTGGTATAATTTGGTGTTGAAGTCATTCTGTAATAAACAAAGCCCTGAAGTCCTTTCTTGTTTCTCTGCTCTGTTAAGAAATCATATGTTTGGACTTGCCAGCATCTTACAGCCCTGATCCTGCCTTCACCAAGATGAGGATTAAGGTGCCTCCTGAGAAGTTGTTAAGTATGTCGAAGAAATAAGCAATTCTTGTATCTCTCTTCCTTTGTCAATTTTACTGAAACAGAGATAACTGTTTTGAATTTGATCAAAAGTGAATTAATAGAAAATGTGATTATAGATATGGTTGTCAGGTAAGCAAAAAATCTGTACACTGAGAATATTTTGAATATTTGATTTTTAGATTAATGTTCTAAACTTCCCCTTTCAGCTGACTGACAAACTTTACAGTATTGTGAGGAGGCAGAACTGTCTATAATTTTTTAGTTGACTAATTTTTGAAGACAAGTAAAAGTTCTCTGAGATCACGTGCACCTTTTGAATTGTTGGATCTGGAAAGTTTTGATGGATGACAAGTAAGCAGGAAATTCAGCAGATCGCATAATTCTCTAATTTGTGTTTCCCAGCTTGGGATGATGAAGTGAGGTGAATAAATTTAGGTTAGTGCAAAATATTTATCTGCACTTCAAAAAGCAATATCTTAAATAAAATCTTGTAACTTAAAGAACTGTATCCCTTCTGGACATGCTGGTTTTTAACTCTGACTCCAGCCAGAGACACGTAGATGCAGCACTGTGTGAGCAAAATTGCTTTTGACTTTGGTCAGAGTAGGCTTTCACAGGACAAACAAGTGTTTGACCTAAGCCTCCTTTATTTGGGACACAACATGGCAACTTTCATATCCACTCAGGCACTCTTATTCCAAGGTCACATCACAAAGGTGTATACAGAATGAACTATGTGTTGTTCAATTTATCTGTGTCAGGAGGACAGAAAGGGGAACTGACTCTGTTAGATCTTGATCCAGTTGTGTTTTCACGGCCAGGTGCTGCTGTTGGGGTAATGATACCCCTGTGCTCCTGGGATAATGGATGTCAGCGTGATTCTTCTCTAACTGGCCTCAAATGCTTTTTTCAAGACATGTAATGGTTTGATAGCCCATCAGGATGTGAACTGTAGAGTGAGTGCTTTGCCTTGTATGAATTCCTGATTTTTCTGAATACTTCACCTTCTTCGTCCTCTGCTTTAATGAAAATAGATGTTAATGTATATGGTGGTTGCGAAAACTCATTGCTGTTACATGTAAAGATGAAAAGAGCCATGTGAGCACTGAGCAGTGACAATGCTGTGGACTGTGATGGAAGCTCAGAAACCTACACTGAGGATCCTAGGTTTAAAAAAAAAACAACTAACCAACAAAAAAACTTGTAGATAAATGGTATATGCTCCTACATCATTCATGGCATTAAGAAAACCAACACAAAAAAGTATAGAAATATTGTGAAATTTCTCTTTAAACCCTTTGAAGTTACACTGTACTCTGCTTCCGGCATTCAGAAATTTGGTTCCATAAGCACTAACTGTAATTTTAGGTTGCACATGGAACTAATTTCAAAATTATCAAGAAACCCACCAAAATAGTTAAATGTCACCACTGACAAGAACAATATGCAACATTTTATTAATATGGAGGCACTTTGTTTCCCAGCGTTTCTTACTGAGAAATAGCTGTCTTCAGGGAGCAGGAGCATAGGAATTGGGAGTATACTCCCAATACTTCTGGTATTTGGACTGTTCTTTAAGTTCACTGTTTTTTTTGTGTGTGCATCCTTTTTATCTATATGAATGAAAGCTGCAGTTCTTGTTCAGGTCCAGAATGGTGTCCTTCTGTTATGTTAACAAATGGCAGCCTGATGGAGTAATAAATAATTTATGAACTTGGGATATTGATTTTTCTTCAGTGCTTATAGGAAATTATACGCTTGTGGCTTCAAGAAATAATTGGTCCAATTTAATCGCATAAAAATTATAGTCCTTTTTAATTCTTTTCAAATGGAAATTTAATGACCGCTGGGTGTGTTACAGAACAGAAGAGAGGATGTCTGCTTGGACTGAAGGAATAGGAGGGCCAGAAACAGCAGGTTTTACAGGTCTAATAAAAAAATTATTGCTATGGCAGTGGTTTTGTATGAAGGCTAATGGACACTTGTCTGATTACAAATTGGCCTTTTCACAAGGAAATATTGTGAATTATTATAAAGATACTTAGTATCACAAGGCAGACTAAAAGTACAGAGGTCTGGCATATTGGAAAAAGAATTCATTTGTAAAAAATCATTGAATAGATGACAGATTTTGTTTTAATGCAAAATACATTTTCTGGTGTACTGCTCTTCTGTGTAAGCTCTGTAGCTGGGAGCAGGGGTAAAAAGCAAAGAGGGAGAAGGAAACTTCACAGAAAGTAAGTCTGAATTTATCTTTTCTGGGGGTAGGGAAAAATACCCTGTTACTTAGGATCTTCCTGACTGTTTCTAATTAAAATATGAGTAGCTTGTAAAACATACATCTCTGAATATTGAAATTTGAAAGAACGTTGACCAGCTTCCTCAACATATATAAATTGTGAGGCAGTTCTGCAGTCCTTGCTTAAGAAGTCAAGAATATTCATCTGCAGGTAGGTTTTAGTGAAATCACATGGTACTGTGTCTTTTTACTATTCTAAGGTGTTAGGTTTTTTTCAAATGAAAGCCACCAGGAATTGTACCTTATAAAACATATATATGAAGCTTCTAACTGCTCTGAAGCAGTAATTAACTACCATCTTCACATCATAAATGTAAAAGTGTAAGTATGGTTTGATGAGGCTCAAACTTCTAATTTTTTGAGTAAAAAAGGGAAAATCAAGCTCTTATTTCTGTCTGCAAGAGTGTATCACTTGAGCTGGATGTAAAGCTTAAAGCTTATGTAGTCTAATCCATTCTGCCCATCAATAGCAGGAACAAAGCAAACAGGCACTAGTGAAAAATGGAGAAGCTGCCAATAATTTTAGCACTAGTAATGAGATGGTATTAATAATAAGCCAACCTGGTGACCTCTGTAATGCTTATTGTAGGTTTAATGTGGCATGTCAAATGGTGAACTGATGCCTGGCATTAGCTGGAGGCTGAGAGTTGCAGAGCATCTCGAAACATTTTCCAAGGTAATTAAACCAGATTCAGGAACTGTGACACAGGTAAACAAGCCAAGTATCTTTACAGCTGTGCCTTCTACCAGCAGCCTGGGCACTGAAACCATACTCTATCAATGTGCTGCCTGCTGGGAGGGGACAACTGTACGTGCATAGCTGCACTATTTTAGGGGTGTAGCCTGCTAGAGGGATGTACCAGATGTGAGTGCTTTCTATATGCCATGTCTTCAGAGAAATGTGGGTATTCTGGTGTCATTTGGATCGCTTACTCATGTCAGATTACAGGAGAAGCTCTCTACCATGAGGGTGGTGAGGCACACTGGAACAGGCTATACAGGGAAGCTGTGGATGCCCATCCCTGGGAGTGTTCATGACCAAGTAAGATGGGGCTCTGGTGTAGTGGAAGGTGTCCCTGCCTATAGAAGAGGGAATTGGAATTAGATGATATTCAAGTTCCCTTCAAACCCAAACTATTCTATGCTTTGTGGTGAATTTGGCCTTAAATAAGCACAGTGATGGTGTGTAGACATTGCAAGACCAATGCTCATAGTTGGTGGTTCGTTTTAGATGGCAGAAGTGAAGGGGTTTCTCGTCTTCCTGAGTCTCTGGAATTTTCTTCACTCACTGCTGGACAACACAACTAAAACTAAGTTTGAGTTTTCTGTTCAAAGCATGACATTGCTGCTATTGCTGTACCAGGAATGTACTGTGGTGGTTTTACTGGATATAATGTCCTATTTCAAAATGTGATTTTTGAATCTGAAGGTTTCTAGTTCTGAACATTGATAATGGCTGGATAAGAGCAGTCCTCCTGACTGTTTTAATAAAAACTCACATTAGCTATTATTAAAAATTCTGTAAATACAGTATTCTATAAATATAGTATTCACAACATCAATGCACACTTTATGACTACCAAATGTTTACTTTATGATTGGGGTAATAATAATGTTATTAAATATAACATTATGGGTCTTTATGCTCTTTTGATGCACAGACATATGCAAATAACTTACATTAGCATACTTATGAGTGAAATTTCAATGGCAAGTTTATTAATAAATCCTTGCACAGTGTTCAGACTGACATTAGTTCCCTCTATCTTTTTATTGGGGCAGCTAATTTATTTTTCCCCCCTAGTTGTCAATTCTGAATTGATGACAGATGAGAACAAACAGGATATTATGGCTGCAGAATGCCTAAAACTACACTTTTTTGATAAATTGCTGGTTCAGATCCATTTTGGGTTGGGAAGTGAGCAGTGACCAAAGATCACATTGAAAGATGCCTTACTGATCTGTGTGAAATAAGATCCTAATGTGCCCTGCAGCACAGGCACTTGGGGAGGGACAGTGGCAGAGAGAAGCTCACGAGCATGCTGTGTTTTACTTTCTCTCTAAATATCTTCTGGAGGATGGCCTTGCTTTCATACACAGGCAGGGTCCATGATGGCAGGGCCTGTGGCAGCATGTCATGTGTAATACAGGCTGCAGCACAGTGGGGGTGTGAAGCTTGTATTATTTGGCATTGTGCTGCCTGTGAGAAGGAAAAGAAGTAAACTGCTTAGGCACAGAAGCAGAAGCATCTTTATAATCTTCAACTGCACTGAGTCTGAGGAAAGCATCCTTTTCCTCTGCAGACAACAGACTGGGGCCCAGCTGTTGGGATTCTAGCAAAAAGAACAGGTGGTGCAGGCTGGGAGACAACTGGGAGCATGGAGCTGGGACTGCTCTCACTGCAGGGCACCGCTGGCTGCCAATGCCAGCTGTGTGCCAGGGATGGAAGGGAGCAGGAGAGCCCAGGGACAGTGGTGCTGGGTGACTTGTAGTAGAGAACAAACTGGCAACTGAAGAGAGCTGAGACAGAGCTCAAGCACCTGGACTACCTTCATTCTTTGGTGTCCTGTTGTCTTTGCCCTTTTTAAATATAGAGTTTTGAAAATGCTCTCTATAATGGTTAAGGTTATGAGGGGAACAGATCTTCTAAATATGCTATAAAAATCTGAAGTTGTTGAGGTACCCAGCTGAGGCCTGCAAAACCCTTACAGCTCAGACTCTGTTTGATACAGCTCTTGTGAGCGCAATTCTCTAACACAAATGATGTACAAAACACTTTGTTTGTACAACACCTAAATTCCTAAACAGCTAGTATGGCCTGTATAGATAACAGGTAGATAACTAGTATATAACCTGATAACTATTTCTCATTCCAAGCTTGAGAGCAGGGATCCCACACCCTGGAGAGAAAGCAGAGTTTATTGTTCCATTAGAAAATTTTATTTTCTTGGAGGCAACACTGATCTCCTGGACTGTCACTGTCTAATAACAGAAAATCTGTTGCTTGTACAGCAGGCCCTGAGTCTCTTCTAAAAAGACAGGATGTCCTTTGTGTGTGTACAAGAGGGTTTGGAACAACAGGGGTCTGCATTTGGCATCTTGCTGATTAAACTTTGTAGAAAAAGACAAGTCTGCTTAGCCTAACTAGGAGGTAGAGGAAAGAAACAGACAAAGGGCATTGAGTTTTTTTATTGCTTAATTGGACCTGATTTGATTCAAAAACAATGGTGCACAGCTATGAATTAGGCAATATGTTACTGCCTTGAGCTACGTCTACTGATGTTCTGGTCAGAAAGTCGAGAAAGACAATTAATTCTCACCACTGCTGTCTGTGGAGCAACTAACAAAAAAAATTAGCCAACCGTTTCTTACCTAAAACCAAAGTGAAAATCCATGTGACAGATGCACAAAAAAAGATCTGATGTTCCTGTACCTGCCAATTATTGCTCTATCAGTCTGGAGAGTACCCAGACTCCCAACACAGACCCATGCTGTGGTATTTTTGGGACAATGTCCAACAGGAATTGGACTTCAACAATCTTTGTGGGTCTCTTCTAGCTCAGGAAATTCTGTTATTGTGTTTTCTTTCTGCCCTTTCACTGGTCATCTTTGTCCTAAAGTTCCAGATGTGGCCTTGCTTTTAAATATTTGAGTGAGTTTAGCTCACACAGGATGACATTTTCCAGAAAATGTAGCTGGTTATCAAGATCCCAGAGCATATGTGCTTCCTGGCAGTTGGCTGGTTGCTACTTCATGGACATCAAATAGAAGAGGGGAAGGAGAAATGACAGTTTGCAGTTTGCTCCTAGGGATGAAGGACATTATGAAGAAGCTGGGCAAAATGAAGTTTGGGGAATCTGATGGGTGTTTGAGTAAAGTGCGGGCAAACAGATGGGCTAACAGCAATAAAGGGAACTGATGGTGTGAATGAGGCAAAAAGAAGTGGAAGTACTGACACAGGGGTGTGTGTGGATTGGAAAAAACACTGCACTGTCATCCCAGTGATCCCAAGTCAGTCTCATCCCAGGCTGAGATATTCCATGGTTTTTTCCTCTATAATGAGTTCTGCCAAGAAGACCAAACATTTGAAAAGCTGGGTTTCTTTAAAATTATTTTTTCTTTAATAGCAGTCTAAGCCAGGAAACTGAACATGGTAAAACTGAAACCTTTGCCTGTGCGTAAAAAGGGATTTTGAGTAACTCCTCCCCTGCGTTACTTCACTGGAGCGAAGTGCTTTCAGGCTCTGTCTCATGGAGCTCTCCTGCCAGGTGAATTTCAAGAGGGTCTGGCCAGCCGTGCCCGGGTCAGGGTCCATGGGAGGACATCCTGAGGGCTGCTCTTATCCTCTGTCCTTCCCCAGGCTGTGCCGGTTTCGCTCCGCCATGGGACAGCCCGGGGAAGGGCCCAGCTCGGGGCAGCGCTGCCGTGAGGGCGGCCCTGGAGGCGGCCCGGGCTCGGCCCAGGAGCCCGCAGAGCCACCGCCCGCGCGCTGCCCCCTCGCTGTCCCCGCTGGGAGAGCGCATGGGGGTGTCGCTGCCCCGGGACCAGCGCAGGGTGTGTGTGAGGAGCTCCGCGGGCTCGAGGAGCGCAGCTCCCCCGGGCAGGCAGCGCTGGCCCCGCAGGGCCGGGCGGTGACGGCGGCGCTCGCACACGGGCTGGAGGCGCTTCCGGCACAACCGTGCGCAAGCGGGCCGGTTAGCTCAGTTGGTTAGAGCGTGGTGCTAATAACGCCAAGGTCGCGGGTTCGATCCCCGTACGGGCCAGTGTTTTTGCCGGTCCGTCGGTTCCACCCGGGCACCCCCTGATGGGAGAAGCCAGGAAGGGGTGGGCAGGGGAAGAGAAACAGACGGAATGCTGCGAGGGAAAAAAAATTATGGAGGAAGTGTACGGAGGAACATTTTAAATGTTTCTACTGCTTACCACCAGAATATTCGGTGTTTTGCCCCGCAGCGCTTTGTTGAAGTGATTCTGTTAATTAGCGTTAAAACTCGCAGGAATTCAGACCATAGTTCCCTGGGAGTGAGTAATCCCAGGGAACTGAAATGTCAGGTCTTTATCTCATTGTGTATTAGTGTGACTCTTGGATAGCTCTGTCAGGGGCTGGGAGACGCTAAAGAGAACGGGGTTTGATTGTTTTTCTTCCTTTGAAGCAGGGAGACAAGCAGATCTCCCTTGGCAGATCCCTAATTTTTCATAAAATGTTCTGAACCCCATATAGAAAGTATCCAAACTTGACAGGCACACTGTAATGTGAGGCTTAATTTTTATGAGTGTGCTATTTATTCGAGAAAAATTTCCAGGCCAAACGGAGGTGGTGTAATGGAGCATGGCATCTGCAGGATGGACCGCTGCCAGCTCAACCTGCTCTGCAGGTTTTCTAAGAAACTTCTTAGAGACTCAAGACAGATATTATTTTTGTCCTATCTGCCTCTGAACTGGAATGAGACTTCTCCAGAGGAGGGAAACTTTCTGGTGTAAATGTTTTCAGCATAGAACCCACTGATTTTGTTGTTAGAGCTACATCCATGCAGGTCACAGATTCTTTGGGAAAATGCTTTGAGGTAACAGCATTCTGTTGACTTCTTTTACAAATCTGCTAATACATCCCTTTGCTATTCAGACCTATTGCAAACATCTTCTTCCAACTGCAGGGGCTGATTCAAAATAAGAGATAATGATAATAATATAAATAATCATGAAGTGGGTGATACTTTGTGCCACAGTCGGAGTTCTGACATTACTCATTCCCCACAATGTCACCAAGGTACCACAAGGGCACATTAGAAGTGTCACTCCAAAGTCACAGAGTAACTTGTAAATCATAAAGATGAATATTCATGTTATCTAGCATCCAAACTGCTGTCATGGCTCCATCCGATGTCACGGGAGAGTAATATAGTTCTGGTTTGATGACCTTCTGTCTTGCCACTCCAGTCACTGATCTTCCTCAATTCCTTTGGGTCTAGTTATAGTGGCCACGACTTGACTAAGTATAATGACATCCATTTTAAATGAACTGAAAGGAGAAAAACACGGTTTTCTGCTCCAGGAAAAAAAAAAAAATTAAAAATATGGGAATACCATTGCTTTGTTTTATGTTTCCTGCATTAGGAATCATATTTTTATTACAGCTGTATTGCAAAGTCCTTGCTATAAAACCAAGGTAATGCAATGGGTCCTTGGCCATTTTTGGGTTTGGTTTGGATTGCTTATATTCTGTGTAGTTCTTTGCCAGCCAGGACTGTATGGGCATATTTTCCCTAAATTTAGTTTCAGCAGATGGTTGTCAGATTGTGAGGGTCATCCATTGTCCCTAGGGGAGTCATTCCAGAGCCTGTTGTTCTACCTCAAAGCCAGTTGGAGAATAAAAAGAGGTTAAGCAAACAAACCCATACAGTGGAATAATGCTCTCATGAGGATGGCTCAGGAATTTCCACTCTGATGCTCTGCAGTGGCAGATGCTGGGGCATATTCTGGGGTTCAGTGTTTCGTATAACCTGTAACTGGATTGTACATCAAGGCCAAAATGGGTCTCAATTGCTGTGTGCTTAAAAAGTGTGGGGTGAAGCACAGCTCCTCTGCCACAGCAGGCATTGATGGGGAGGATGAAGCTCTTACTGCCTATGACAATGCTGAGGAGGAACCTTCTGATCAGTGCAGTGACCTCCTCAGTCACTGTTTCTGGCTGTAAAGCTGATGTGGTCTGGAGTTACACAAACCAAATCAGCTAATTAGTTTCATGCTTTCACTGTGGTGTCTACATTTGTCTTTGCATGAAATACTGCTAAGAGGGCTCTTAACTCCAAATATTTGAAGGTAGCCAGAAAGTGGGTTCACACAGCATTCAATTCAATAGATGAGTATTCATTCACTCTGTTCTGAAGCATTTTCTTTTCCAGCCACATCACAGGTTAGTTTTATAATTTCTTATATTGTGTTTATTGCTAGAATATCTAAGTGTTTTTCCATTGGGATGCTTTATTCATTCAGCTTTCTTTTGAGGGTTTTAATTATAGTGAGAATCTGAGCAGTAAGGATTGATTGGTTATATCAATACAGCAATGCAATCCAGAAACATCATTTATGAAATCAAAGGCAGGATGTGGTGGAAGGAGCTGTTCTTTAGATTGATTTGTGTGCAACAAAGTTGTAAGTATTAATGCTATTATAGGTGAAGCCTAACCTTTGCTTAAAAATGGGGAGTGTAGTGTTTACTTTCCACATGTTAAGGAAAAAAAAAAAAGGCAGCTCTATCCAAAAGCCTGATCCTGTCCTGAGCCCAGACAAAGGTTCTCATTTAGGGTTGTTATGAGCAGAAGTGCAGGTGGGAGGGGGATGAGGAAGTGCCATAGAAACAGGCATGGGAAGGAGCCAGCAGCCAAGAACGTGGCTGAATGGGCACAGGCAGCCCAGTGCTGTGAGCCCAGGATCTGACTAAAAGCAACAAGGAGCTGTAAGGAACAGGCAACAACCAGCCCCTGTTTGGGTCCTCGAGTGTCTCAGAAACAAGGGTTATTCAAGAAAGGGGACAGCATGACAGGGACACTGGCTTCCAGTTTCTTTGCTACTCAAATAATAAGGACCCTGATTTTTTATCTTGCAGTTCACATCAAAACAGAGTAACTGTATTTACTGCTGAAGCTAGGGGAACATCTCCAAATTGATATTTCTTAGGAAGTAATTGCTTATATAAGCAAATCTGAGTAACATGTTAAAACCCAAGAAATTGTGAAGGGCTGGACTTTATGAACAAGAATCAAATATTTCCTCTTGACATGGTCTGTAAAAGGATTAAGTAACTTTGTAAACAAAGTATGTAGCAATTTCTGCCACAGGTTTGAACTAATGCCTGTCTGTGGAGTTACTGAATTTAAATAGCTGAACAGTAGTTTTTCACTGTGTAAGAATTCACCATCAATGCCCATAGTACAACAGGGCCATGTGGAGGCCGTCAAATTCTCTCTTTAACCTCTGCCATATAGAAACAGGTGAAAGACAACTGTGAACATATCTGGCTTCACATGTGTGTTTGTACTTGTTTTAAAAAGAATAAATAAACTTATTTTACTAGATTAGCAGGAACAGCTGTAGCTGTACACCAGTGCTGTGTGGTGAGGGGCAAGTGTTCAGTTTAATTAGTATGTAGTCGCTGTATCACAGGGGAAGTAAGCTAGAGATTAACCTTTGGCAATATTCTCTCAGAGTTTAAAAGAAAGCATGTTGGAGTCTGGGTATGAATCTTCTTATTTTTGCAGATGAAGAGGAATGAAGTTTTTAATGACAAATAACATGGCTGTACTTTGCTATGTTGTTTTCGTCATTAACATTGTGAGGAACAATGAAGAGCGATGGGGGAAATCTGCAGTTTGATATGCTCAGGCTTGTGTGGAAGCCCTGTGCTGCTTCAAGGGGGACAGAAAATGATGGGCCCCTAATATTTGGTAGGCTCGTGATGCTGAACAGACAGTATAGTTGTTATCACTTTCTGTCTGAGGCTAAGTGAATCACAGCTGGCTGATATCCATCACAATTTTTAGAAGTAAATAATCTGATTTTCTATTAAACGGTTAAAATGCTACATGGGATGCAGACTAAAGCAGCTTCTCACTTGTCTACCTAATGCTTTCAGGGGCAGAAATTCTGACTTTTTCTGGGCTTAAACCTAAGCCAGAGAGGGCAAGACAAAGTTGAGGATAAAATCCCAGGGTCCTGGCATCAACTGTGCCTGGTGGTAACTGGCAGGTCATGCTTCTTCCTTGTACACATTCTTTTGAAGCAATCTTGAAAGCAGAGAGCACGAGGGCAAAGCAGGACAGCACGTCTCTGGTATGTCACTCCACATACCTGACAAACCCTTGTGGCACATTTCTCAGAAAGTTGCTCTGGCACTGAGCTACGTGGTTGCAGCTCACACTGTTGTGGTGGGGAACAACTACCAAGGTGGATTAGTTTTAAGAAATGAGCATCTGACCTTGTGTGCTTGAAACCATGCTTACCAAAAAAAAAGCCTTTGGCTACAGTTTCTGTCACTTGGACTGTGTTGCTGAGAACTTGTTCAGTCTGCAAAGAACTGCAGGAGATTCCCTGAGGGTCCAAAATTTGGCATAAATAAAAAGGACATTCGAGTTTCTGTGGCTTTTCTCTTCAGCTAAAAAATATTAAAATATCTGGTCAGTCCAAAGTAAAAGTCAGGTGTCTGCATCTTCTCAGTTGTGCTTGAAACCTGCTTTCTTTTTGGCCAGAGCTGGCTTTGAATTTCTTGTGTTGGTTTAGTGAAGACTTCATGTGAAGCTGAAGAAAATATGGTTCAAGAAGCAATTTATTTAAGGCACAGAGGAAAGGCGTAGTTATTGTCACACACCCAATGAAGTTTCTCTAGCTTCTTCATATGTGGTGTTATGATTTTTGGTAAGAACAGCTTTTTGGTGGTGAACTCTTTGCTCTCAAATTATTATAATTGTTTTTAAGAAGAAAATCTTCCTGCCTTCTACTCTATAATGGCTATTCTGGTTTTACCCTTATATATGAAAATTTAAAAACTGAATAAAATTAAATAAAATTGTGTATTTTGCAACAAAATATTTAATTTCAGCAAAAACAAGGCAGCATCTAACTGAGAATTAATTAAAATACAGATGAATATACAGGTGCTCAATTCTGCTTTTGACTTCATGCCTAAGCCTTCAATTCTTTTTTCAGTCTTTATCCATCTGTACAGAAAGGGAAAACACCTATCCTAAAAAAGAAACAGTCTTGAAAATCAACAAAGAAGTGCTTCAAAAATCTATCTCTCTAAAAGGAAAGGTGGTTACATTACTGTATTTAGCTGTATAACAGCAACCTCATCTACTCACTTTCTAGTGGCAGGTGAACATCAGTAAAGAAAAAAAACTTGTCTGGTGATGAGTTTAAAAAAGTCATTAGAATCTGTTAAAAATAAGAATTTATTTCTGGTAGACCAAATGATGAGATTTCCTTAGGGTTATAGGACTTCTAAAAGTGGCAATTTCTGCCTAATATTAGTTTTAATGAGGAAATTGGATTTTCTCGTTTCATGTGTGTATACTTCAGTTCTTCTTTAGCTTTGTTCTCTAACAGATTAGTTTGCAACAGCTCTGCCAGAAATGTAAAGGATAAGTTTTCTTTTAAGCAGCTGAAGTTCTAAGCAACTGATGTTGAGGCAGCAGATACAGAATATGTTTTTGTTGTATTTTGGTGGATATACTGACCAGGGTCTTCTCTCAAGAGCACTTTGGAAAGTGATTTCTTTTTAGAGAATGATTCTGAGGTACAGTAACTCTGGCATTTTGTGTGCAACAAGGACAAGAAAGAGATTTCACTGCCTGCATTTACCTTCTCATCTTATTTTGTCTCCTTTTAGATAGCTATTCTGGGAACAAGCAGCTGAAGGCAGGCTGACTGGTTTGAAGTTTAATTTTTTTAATGAGGAAAAAGTGACTCTGCAGGGATGAATAACTGGAGAACCCCAACTGATTGTTCTCTTCAGATCTTGGATTATGTTCCTAGCTCACATGATGCATGGTTTTTTTTTCCTCATGCCACCCTGCTAACATCACTTGATCCTAAAAAGCAAAGTTATACTGTTGTGTAAATCACAGATGCAAATTACTCTCCAGTTATTTCTTGTCATACCTAGCAATCTTGTTAATCCTAGATGCTGGACAGAACCCATTTTACTCTTTGACAAATTTTATGGGGCTGCAAGGGAAAAAAATGGAACCTGAGTTTTGTCAGATGTCTGGTGAGGCTCATACGAAATATAAGGATGGGCTTTGTAGAATGAGATTTTACCTCTCTTCTGGGCCAGTTCTGTGTCCTGGCTATAGCTGACCTTTTGTTTCCTCCTTCACGATCAAAGGCAAAACTGATTGTGGATTTGGGTCATTGATTGCCAGCTGGTAAAAAAATATGAGGAAAGTACCATGATTGTAGTGACCATTAAGGAAGGTCAGTAGGGGGTGGTGGGAGCCCAGAATAGAATCAACCATTCTTACAGTCCCTTCACTCACTGCAGATAAAACTCAGGCTGTACCTTGGCTCATCTAAGTGGGAGCATGTTGGAAAATAGCTCTCCCCAGTTTCTGATTTGAGGTGGAGGCAGTGGTGTCTTAAATGGACAGAGAGATCAGCCAGAAGTCTCATGGCCCTTTTCATTCTCCTTTCCAGTGTTGTATAATGGTCTCCTGCACTTGAGTTATAACAAAGGAATCATAAAAGATCAGAAATGTATAAACCCAGGAATGTATAAACCCTTCCAGAGGAGGGAAGGTTTAAAATTCTGTTAAGACACGACTCCTGAGACTCCCAGAAAAATTATCATGTCATTAAGTTTCTACAAGTGATATCCTAGCCTTTTGTACCTACGTGATGGAGTTTACTTGGAGTTTTCTGGAGAGAAAATACTGTCCAACGCTTCATGGTCTAAATTTTCTTTGAAGCCAAAATGCCAACAAGGAGGACCTTGACATGTGAAGAAATAAGAATACATATATTTCAGTCAGTGGAAATACACATCTTCATTTGTGATAGAGAATTGTTCGGATTTTGCTGTGTTAACTATGGATATTTGGGGTTTTTCCTGTCCTGAGTTGGAGCAAATTTTTTTTATTTTAAAAATAATTACAAATCCCAGATTTGGGTCAGGCCAATCTGTTTTGACTTGAACTCTCTTAAAAATAAATGGAAATATCTAGTACAAAATCACCCTGTCCAAATTTCTAAACTGTCAAGATACTTGTGTGTTTTAACCAAGACAATTTCTTGAGATGGAAATTTTTTTTACACTAGGAACTAGCTTCACTGAGAGAGCATTTTCAAAACCTTATTTTTTTGTTTGCGATTTCTGGTTGGTTAAATTCTCAGCATCATGTAATTTTTGAATGAAAGGATATTTCTGTCTTTTTTAGATTAATGGTATTTACAAAATTATGAGATATCTAAATACTGTAAAACTTCTGGACAACATCTAGGTGTTGATGGAAACAGCTCTACTGTGCAGCAAGAAATGTTTTTCATTGCCTCTAAAATTACTTTGTCTTAGTAGTATTGACTTCCAGACTAATCACTTTAGAATGGTCTTCAACTGCACTTGAATTATCTGTGCATTTTGCAATTGCTTAGTCTCTTCCTATATTCTCACAGAGATTTTATTGTAATTATTTCTCTTGTTTTGCTGATTTTGAAACTCTTGATCTTCTGTAGCTTGCACTAATGTTCACTTTCAGTCTGAAACACAGGAATCTTGAAGTCCCAAATGGTACTTGTTCCCTCTCTTTACAGTTGCCTTAGGATGTGCATAGTTGCTCTTCCATTGTGGGCACTCTCACAGGTACCCTTCCTGGCAACTCTAGGTGTGCACACTTGACAGCTGAAATCGTGCTCTGATCAACACTGATCTCTCCAGCCTATTAGGCAGGGCTGCTAGGTTCTAGTTTTAATTTGTAAATCCTTGCCTGACACTGAGATCGAGGTCAGTGATGTCAAATTTCATTTGGTGACTTAAGTAGGCTCCATGGCCATGAGCTACAGTACTGCTGAAAATTAAACTTAGCACCCCACACTAAAGTGTTCAGTGTATCTGTCATACCGTGAGACAATTGCTGCTGTTTTCTTTTGTAATTACTGTACGTAGTTAGATATGACATCAAAGCTTTCTTGATCTCTAGCTATTCAATTTTAATCACAAGGAGACTCAAAAATGTTACATCTCTTTTGGGCCCCTAGTGCAAGTGAAAATACTCTCCTGAAAGTTCAAAGGACAAAATATTTTACTTCCAGGTTCCCCAACAAGTGGGGGTATACACTATGTGCTGTACAGAAACTCCTTGCTTCACAGCACCTTTATCGTAGCTTTAATCAAAAGGAATTAGAGGTGCCTGTAATTCCAATTAGAGGTTGGAATATGCGAGTGAGTGAGCAGTAGTGGTTTATATTCCCCTTATTTCTGCCCTTAATATCTGGAATATCTGTGGTACAATGTGCCAATTTTTCTACTGTCTCCTAAACACATGAATATTCAGTCCAAGATTGTCTGCTACATATCTGGTGCTCTTCTAACACATTTCCTATGGGGTTTTTATGTTTCTGAACCTAAATCAGTCTAGGCTCCTGGGATTTTGTGTCTCCTTATGAATTCTTCCTTGAGCACTTTGTGCTCCTATTGCCTGGCCCTACATATTCATGCCTTAAACCCAGGCTTTCTTCCTGTGTACACCTATAATCCTTTACCGTAAAATATGCTTTGGGTTGTAAAGATAAATACTTATTTGAATGCCAAAATGTTAACTTTGAACTCTTTGTATTAAACATTTAAAGTCTGACATTGACTCTGTCCAGCTATGCAGGCTTTGTAGCTGCAACTTCTGTGCAGATCAACTCTTTTCATCTTCTTTTCTTCCATGTTGAAATGTGTTGCAACTGTTCTGTTTCATTGAAGTGTATCACATACTGAGGGCAGGTTCAAACCTGAGGGACTGTGAAGTGAAAAGTCTCATATTATCAGTCTCCTTAGGCTGCTGTGTGTTTTGTCTGGGGCTGGTTTGCAGTTCTTTCCATCTGACACCAGTTCTCAAAGGCTTTATGCTAGGAATAGCAGAAGAGAGAATTATTTTCTATTTATAACATCTGAAGAAGGGGAAAAACATTTACATCTGTGAGGGTTTTACAAATTTCTCATGCGTTGTAGGTATAGTTCAAATGATAATGCTGCCTATATATTCTAACGCAAAATTTAAAAGAGTATTTTCTTCCAGACTGGACTTTTTTTTTCCCTCAAAGCGAGATGGTAGCTATTACAGAGGAGTGAATTTGTAGCATTCATCTTCCTTACATAAGGAATTTTTCAAAGAATAGAATATTAATGGGACATCAGAAGATTCCTGTTTGGTGGAGAGGAAAAAAGGAAGCAAATGTGACAAATTTCAGTTTTCTGCTCAAAATGTCAGCGCAACTTTGCATTACAATTCAGCACATACCATTCACACCTAAAAGCCTCTGTTCTGAGGTTCTGCAGTTTTCATCAAATGCCTAGACAGCATCATAACCCTCTGCAAGCTTGCACTGAATAGGCTGGCAGTGGTCCAAATGCAGGCAAAAGCACTTGCACAAACACAAAATGTTAGCTTTTTCTTCTCTTTATTTTCTGCCAGACACAATTCAGCAGCATTCCAGATGACATGCCTTCTGTTAAGTAAGGGGAAGGGAGTGATGAATGCCTTCAGAAGGGAAATGGTGATGCTGTGGCACTGGTTGAGCATGGCCCTCTTCTCTGGGTGGTTCCAGCCCCAGCTGGTTCTGCTTAGCTGCCTGATTTGAATGATCAATGATGATCAAGCCCATCCTGTTTGCGCACAGCCTCTAGGGCTTTGAAGATGAACCCAAAATGACTGCAGTGATCTGAGGATGTAAAGGGTGGAAACCAAGTTAGTGCTGGGAAAAGGGCAGAGTAAAGGCAGAAAACCACTATTACCCCAGCTAAACATGTACCATCTCTTCATGCTGCATCAAATTGTACTCCAGGATATTTTCTGTTAAAACTTTTTTAGTAGCATGGGGTTTTATTTGCCTCTAGGCCCACGCTGTAACTTGAAAATGAGCTGTGACGCTGTCCTAGTTGTGGGGACTTTTTTAGCTTTCTGTGTGGTCAAAGGATGCATCAATGTAAGGAGGAAAGAAAACCAGCTTCTATTCAATTTTCTTCCAGAAAGAGGAAAGGCTGATTTGTCTCCAGTAAAGCTGTAGATGGATGTCCCAAGTGTTTAAGTCCTCTTTTCAAAAGCATAGAGAGAAAATATTTGTTTCTGATTAATACCTATTAGGGAGGCTTTTTATTCTACTTCCTCTTCTGTTCTTTGTCCAGCAGGAGTGAGAGGGGTTGAAGAGCACTGTTGTCCTAGGAACTGTTCACTCTCCTCTGAAAATGAGAGTAGACACCACTTAGAGTGACCTTGCATTTCATCAAGGGATGTATAAAATTTCACTGCAGTCAAAAAGGAAAAACAACAGAAATATTCTTAGTCTGTCCATTGTTCTTATTCTCTATAGACAGGTACTGTAGACCCTGAAGAAAATGGGGTGATAATATCAATGTAGAAAGACTAAGAGCAAATGGTCAATCACACCCTAATAAAATAATTTATTCTTAAAAAGTAGCATTTAAACCCAATCTTGCTACATTTTCATATAGGATTTCATATTTTCACTGTGGGTGACACAGAAGGTCTGTCTGAATTTAAAGGCCTTGGTCTTAGATCATGCATGAATTTTGTATGTGTGTGCCACTTCACAGCTAGGAGTGATCCATGGACAGAGTCCTTCCTGCTGTTGCCAAATTTGCATGGTCACAGAAGTGATTGGATCAGTTTGAGAAGGAAAATCTGTCTAGGGATTTTAAATGCAAAAATCCTGGGCAGCCTAGAAGATCTCTGCTGAACAGAAGGGAAGTGGTGCTGCAGAAGCATCCCTAGGCAGTTCAGTTCCTAAGGCTGGGATGTTTCTGCAGGTGGGCAGAAGACACTGGGTTGAGCAGATCTTGGGCTCACATGCTCTTCTCACAAAACCCTGAAGACAGAAGGAAGATAGAGAAGATGGGGTAGTTGGGATGTGTTTTTCTTTAGAGGAGAGGAAACAACAGAGAAAACTGCCTTCTGTGGTCAAAGTCTGTGCTGTTAATTGCTAATTGATTTTTTTTAATGACTTAAGCAATAGATCTGTGCTAGCCGTATTATTTTTATATTATATATAATAGATTTTCTTTTACCTTTTACCCTCTTTATGTGGTGATAATCTGGATAATCTGGTTTAAAACCTTTTCGTTTTTTTTTTTTTTTTAAGTGTTTGACTGTCCTATGTATGTTTAAATACGTACATATGTACATTTACGTGAACTTGAAAAAAATAGTTGGTTTTAACAACCCTGCCATAGTGGTAGCAGCATCAGGTACATGTGTTTGTGAGAACTTATTTTCCTTAAAGTGTGATAAGCTGAAGGGTGGCAAGGTAAAACTTTGACAACTTGAGTCTTATTTTATCCCCAGATGTTGGAGTCAGTGAGACAAGAGCCTGCCTGAACCCCTCAGGCAGAGGCCAGAGTGCTGAAATTGAATTAAAGCCCTTGGATGGATTGAAACATGTCAAACTACTTACACATAGAATAGTAGTTTAAGTGGAAGAATAAGCATAAGTTTAGGTGGAAGTAAGTAAGTATGTCAGTAAGTCAGTTTTCCAGGACAGCTTCAGGATGATGAGTGCCATCACTTCAAAAATCCACTTCCAGTCTCGCTCCCCACTGAGACAGCAGGTCTCTTCCCCACACTGTGAGGGGTTTCCTCAGCACGAAGGGACAGATGATCGCTGTTCTGACACTCAGATAAGTTATCCTGAAAATTCAGGGAATAACACAATATTCACCATTCAGGCTTTGTATAAGCTACTTGGCCCTGCAAAACAAGGCAAGTATCTTAAATGTAGCTGCATCATGAAAACAGTTTGCAAAGGAAGCAGGAATGAAGAATGCTGCAGGTAATGTAAGAATCAACTGATAGATAATTTAGGATAAGCTTTCTGCATTTCTGTGGTTTCACAGAGAATCTGGTCGTCTACACGCTAAGCTTGGGGCATAGGAATATACGTGGAAAAGACATAGATAGTTAAGTCCATTCTACTGCAGGCAACAGTAAGTAGATCATGAAAATATTAAACCCACATTTCCTCTGGCTTCATACTATCCAACAAAACTGATTTATGCTCTGAGTAACCAAGCTGCATTTGGTGCGTGCCAGTTGTGTGCACTTGACAGACAATTTTTAGCAAGTGATCGAGGTTTTCATCATTATTCAATAATAAAATCCGAATTCACTAGGGAAAAAAACAAAGTACAACAGACAAGGAAAAGAGGTGTGTTAATGAGGTGACAGCAGATCTTGAGGTCAACACTTCAGACATTTCCTCTGAATAAGAGCAGAAACTGCTTTGAAAGGACACTTGAGTAAAGAAGAGGAAATTCACTTTGGATACTGCAACTTGTATTTGAATGGCATTTGTGGACCTAAGTGCTTAGCTTTGAATATTCACCTTTGAAGACTGTACTTTCTTTGTTCCCAAGCTCATTGTAGTAAGAGTTAACAACAGGATCTTACCAATTGTTTTTTGTTTGCATTAGACCTTGAATAGAAAAGCTTAAAAACTGGGGTGGGAGAGGGAATGCATTTTGTAGTTGTGTGATTTACAATAGTGGTCGGTTTCATCTGTATCATCACTGTGTGAAGAAAGAGAAAAATGTGTGAGGCAGCAAGAATAGATCATCATAACAACAGCAACAATGTTCTCTATCATTTTGGACTTGTCACTCTTTGAATGATTAGATACTTGGCCAATAAATAATTGGTGGTATGTCTCAAAAATGAGTGAATAGATTCAATGCTTTTACATGCAAGCAAAAATTGTTAAAGATATTCCATAGGTTGAATTTTGAGGAACTATCCAAACAGTATTGGATTTTTTTTCATTCCACATTTCTTTTGATGTCAAGATTATTTTTTTTTTTTGCCTAATGTTTGAATCATGTGTGTGACACTACTGTAATTTTGCCATTTACTCGCTAGTTTGGAGATATGAAGAGGTTAACAGGTAAGATATTCCTCCCTATTTTTGCTTTCTACTGCCTTTCTTCATCCCTCTTTCATACTGCTAAGAGGAATGCTAATATTAAAAATAAATGAGATGTTGTTTTACAATTGATAATTCAGCTCCCCTTGTTACTAGCTGAATATTAATCTCTTTGATAATGCTGCTTCTTCTTTTTGTAACACATCTTCACCAGTACTGGATGCTCTGTCAGAGCCTGGGGTTTTGACTTTACCTGCTTCACTGTACCATATCTGCATCCTGCAGATAGTCCAAACTTGTGTCCTAGAGTAGGCTGTTCTGAGAATGGTCTTGTCAGATCCAAGCTCTCTCTCTGATGAGGGTCAGTAAGGTCTAACAGAAGGTATGGTAGCAGGCCTGGCATTTTTTAATATTTTCCTGAAATTCTCTCCCAGGCAGAGGAATTAGGGACTTGGAGACAACCTGAACCAAGAAGAAGTGATTTGTGTTACTAGCTCTCAGCAGCATTTTCTTCTGCAATTGTCTAGGCTTTTTCTGACTAGTGAAAATGTATCTATAATGTTCTGTGGCAAGGAAAATAACTTCATATTATTTTAAGAAACACTTTGGGTTTAAGACTCCTACCTCTGAGTTTCTCTTCAGGCTGTGCCCCTACCTGCTCCATAGCTCTTTATTTGGGGGCTGATAATAATTTTGGTTTTATACTTGGTATCCACGACTGTGTGTCTTTAGTGTACCTGCCCTTAGTTACCTCTTTCCTAACTCTGCCTTCACTTCAGTCTGTTGTGTGTGAACAACGAGATTATCAGTCTTAATGGTTTACATCCGACCCTTTTCCAAAGGAGAGGAAATAAATCTCATCCTGTTAGTTGCAAACACTGCGAGGCTGTTTCAGAGGGTAAAGCAGGTGTTACCTCTGCTCTAAATGCTTGGGTGGTGTCACTCTCTCAAGCTGCCATAGCAGGATACACAGGCACCATTCCCCAGGCACCAGGGGTGGTGCTTGAAGGAATTTTCACTTGTTTTGGACCTTATCTTTCACTTGTGTTTTTCCCCTCAGAAGAAATTAGTGCTCAAAATTTTCTTGGAAGGAAAGAAAGGGCTCAACAGCTCTAAAAATCAGGCTGTTAATGCTGGATAGCTGGGGCTCTCAACATTAGCTTTTGGCAGGGTTTTCCTACTGTTCTGTTTTTGTGAAACATATCTCCTGGAGTAGTTTTTTTCATGTATTGATAGAAGTGATTTCCAGAACTGCAGGGAATCAAGATACTTTGGTTTTGCCTGTGCAGTAGTTGCTGCTACTTCAGAAAAGCTGAACTGAGGAACCAGAGACATTAGGCATAGAAATATAACATTAAGAAACAGGTAATGCTTTTCCAAAAGAGATGACTGTCTTCCTTTGGACTGATCAGTACTGATAATTGTGGAAATATGCTCCCATGGAACAGAGGCAGGTTGAAGTTCTACTTCTTTATTAACCTGGTTTGATGCAAAAAGGACTCCAAAGAATAAAATTCTTCTACAGATTGCCCTTATTAATATTCTGTTAAGACAATAAGAGGTGCAGAGCTGTTTATTTAACCACTTTCTACTTTCCTGTTTCCCAGGGAGCATGGCTAGATACAGAGACCTTCACTTGGAAAGGCAGATGATTGGCTGTCCTTCTCCAGGAGAAGGTATAGAAGAATTTCCTTCTGATCTGTTTTCATTGTGTGCAACTGCAATTTCAGCTCTGCCCTTGAAATGCAGATTAAGCAATGCTGCCAACTTGTATTCTGCTGTCAAACATTTCACTGGATTGGGAGGCTGTACACAGCTTACGATGTGCATCCCCTGCCAGGGTTACTGCATCTGGGTGCTTTGTTGTGGGGCTTGATTTCCTGTTGAGCAGATGATGCAGTTCAGGTACTTGTTTGTCTGCTCCTAAGATAACATGATTTCTTGTATTTGCTCTTTTGAATATTCCAAATTTTTGTCATTGGTGGGGAATTTGTTGACTGTAAAATAAAAATACTCTAGCATGAGAAGTGTAGGGGGATGATATAATTCCACAAAGCATTATTCTCTTCCTTTCCTGCAGTGCTCTGCCTTTTATGCGGTCAGCTTGCTCTTTCTGGCCTCTTTCCACATAGTTTGCTCTTTTCTCTCCAAACAGTATTTTGACAATGAAGGTGTAGGCATGTTGTATCTCAGGCAACCCACTTGCCATTGAGAGAAGTTACCTGGTTTAATACAAATGTGCTTGCCTCTTCCCTTGCATTTAAGGATTCACTTTTCCAGGGCCAGCTAGAGCAGTGGCTGCCATGGAGACATGACAACATTAAAAAACATGATTTGAGACATTCCTAAGGAATGGGCAGGCTTTTGGGTATATCAGCCCAGTTCACCACCACCCTGGGGAGGGTGCTCTGAACTTTCTTTACTTTGTCCTTTTTTAAAAATTTCTCTGTAGTGTATTTTAAAATGGGCTAGTAGATCCTTCACAAACTTCAAAACTGTGGAATTTACTTTCTCCCATCTCTCTGGCCTGACTTGTGATTCTGAAGTGGAATTGCACCTGTAGAAGTTTTTGCCTTCTAGAGGTGGAAGTGCTACCATATTTGTCTCACGTTGCCTGTGGTGTATATTTGCTGATCCCATGGTGTAAAGTGTTGGTGTTGGGTGGCAAAAGTGATGTGTGAGGCCTGAGATGAAGGTTACAGTGTGACCTATCATTGCAGAATACTATTCTCAAGACTTGTATTAGTATAGATATGCTGGGAAGAAAGACCATATTGATCTCTTGGTGATGTATCCTAGACAGTGGTTCCAGCAGGATAGAGAATGCCATTTAACAAAACCTGGGGACAGCTGTTGAGTTGTGGATGTGTGAAATTTATTTGTAGCTTTCATGGATGGAGTTTTCTTTTGGCTGGCAGTAAAATGCTTATAGATATGTTTTTTTGCAAAGGCACTTTGGATCTCTCTTTTTTTTTTTTTTTTTTTAAACCCTCTTTCAGACATACTGGTTTTAAGGAGACATAGTTCTTAAGTAGCCAGTTCCGTAGAGTTTAATGACAGACATTTTTGGAGAGGAGATAGAACACGTTCTGAAAACTGAGGTTTGTTTTTTTAACTACACTTTTTTAGAAGAAAAAAGAGCACGTTATAAGTCAACTAAAAATAAGACTCAACTTGAAAAAAGGATAACTCAGTGACCAATTGAACACTTGCATTCCATGGTATCTTCTGATCTGAGGCAGAAGTGGAGAGGAAGAAAAACTGCTAGGCTTTGTACCCATTTGTACAAGGTGTACTAAAACATTTCCTTTAGTGTCAGAAGGAAATTGGGATGTCTTTTTTTTTTTTTTTTTGTTCTTTCCCTTTGCTCCTAATGAAGTATCCTTCCGGTACATGCCACAATATGCACTAGGCTCTTTGTAAATCTTTAAGAGAAAACCTTGGGCAAGATCTGATGCATCTGTTTAGACACAAAAAGCACCCCTTTAAGAAACAGAAAGAAAAACCAAAGTTAAATAAAAGGAAAGTCCTATGTGATGAAGGTGTGTTCCTCCCACTGCCTTTTTCCTCCACTTCCATTTGGTTAATCTGTCTGTTTTAAGGAAAAAAAATAAATCTTGCTGAATGGCTTGCACTACACATGTGGGCTCTCCCTTTTGAATCTGGATGCTGAACTTCATTCACTCTACCTACCAGTATCCTAACAAATATTTGCCTTCAAACTGGGTGTCTAGAGAAATTGAGGTTGGAGAAGACCCCAAGGATTACTGAGTCTAACTGCTAACCTAACACAGTGGTGTTATCCACTAAGCCAAATCTCCAAACGCAACATCCACATGCCTTTTGAACACTTCTAGGGATGGCAATTCTATCACTTCCCTGGGCAGCTCATATTTGTCCGCCCTTTCAGAGAAGAAAATTTTCCTCCTATCTGATCTAAACCTCCCCTTGAAGTACAGCTTGAGGCCATTTTTTTCCTATCCTGTCACCCAGAAGGGGACACCAACAGCCACCTCAGTACAGCCGCCTTTCAGGTAGTTGTAGAGAACAATTAGTTCCCCCCGAGGAAGGGTTCTCTGGGGTGCAGGGAGAGAGTTGATGGTGGGACTTTGCATGACCTTCTTCAAAATAAGTTGTCTTTGAAGGATTGAATTGTCTAGAGATGTGGGAGAAATGAGAGTCCTTGACACCTTTGGTACTTAGTGAAGTCTGGCCAAGAGTACTTGGTCTCCTGATGACTGTTTCTCTGTGACTCCATCTCGTGGGGCAGGACTCTTGTGACAGTGACACCTCCCCTCCATGCCCTTACTCTTTTGAATCCTGAGATCTGCAGGGTTGCACAGCTACTTGCTTCAGTAATAAACTCTGGGATGGTTGGGGTGCAGACCCAGAACAAAGCCTAGGGTGGGAAACCAGGAAACTGATAGGATTGCTCAGTAGTGTAGTGATTTTTAAAAATTATTGTTATTCATAATTGAAACATTTGGTCAATTTTTTTCTTGCCGTGATCAACTGTTGTGTAGCTTTTCAGCTCATAAGAGACTTAATTTTCACTCAGTTTGTCTGCAGTTATCTTCCTTGGTTTGGATTTATTGCAGGATTGACTGAGGAAGTTATATTGATTCAAAGCCACTTTCTGGGGTTTTTTTTAAAGCATTTCCATTGGGAAAAAAAATTCTACTTGCTTTATCTAACAGCCTAACAAAAAAGGCCTTTGCTTCCTTGTTAACAAATACATAAATGTATATGTATATATATATATTTGCTTAATTTATGTATATGTGCATGTACATATATGTATTTTCTTAATTTACCTCATTATAGAAGAAATAAAAAACAGCCTGGAAGGTACTAATAACTGGCAGCTGGAGATGATAAAACAGCCTGGAAGGTACTAATAACTGGCAGCTGGATATGATAGATTGCTCTAAAGAGCCTGAAAAATAACCCTTTGATGACTCCAGAGAAGTAAAAAAGCTGTTTTGTCAGTCGTGAAAAGAGCTGTGAATAAAGACAGCCTAAGGTGGTAGGTACCTGTAGCAGTTTTATCCAAGACATAAGTACTGAGGAGTATCCTTGGCTGCAATAGCAGGGCATGGATTTATGATTTCAGACTGTGCATGTAGACAGAGCAAGTGTGATTTTTGTCTTGACAAGGGCTGAAGTAGTTCTTTCAAACAGAGTTCGTGAGAGACTCTTGAGGTTTCTGAGGTAGGAAGCTGCCAAGCCTTTGCTTCTGCTGTATTTGAAAGATGGGTGGATGTTTTGAGCATGTTTACAGTTAATAAACTGATTTGCAGATGTTAATTTGTTTTCAGTGATTGAACTGTGTTCTAATGGATGTAGAGGTTTGAACATTAGCCAACTGCTTGGGCCAAGAGCCACAAACATCAGACTTCTTGGATTATGTGGCTGCTGACATGGGACAGTCCATGATTTGAATCAGTTGACAGGGGAGGCTCGCATGGTTTTCGGTGGGTGGGATGAGCCCAGAGCGGGCTGTGCCTCCTCAGGTGTGTGGTGTGCTGGGGTCCTGTGCTCCATCAGAGGCCTGTGGTGTGGCAGGATGGCTCTTGGGGACATCTTTTTTGCTGTGGGCAGTTTCTCTCTATGGCAACAAGCAAGACCTGGAGTACAGCTGCAGACAGCTGATAAGTGAGCAGGAGGTGTCCTGGAGCAGGAGACTTGGTGAGTTCAATAAGTGCTTTTTCATTGGCAAACAAAGAAAGCTCCTGTTTAAACTTTTGCTAGTCAAAACTCTTCTAATGCTAAACAGGCCATGGCTTTGTTTAAAACGTGATGCAGCATTAAGTTGTTACAACTTCATTAAGGTTGATCTTTGATGTTTTACCTTTTGATAATGTCTTTGAGTAATTTTTAAAAGTTATTTTAGAAGTGTGGAAATGAAGCTTGGAGTCACAGTGAAGCAAAGTTATAAACCTTTCTAACTTTAATGGAATAAGCTGCAGTGAGAGACTAAGACATGGCAGGTCAGAGAAGCCAAAGTGAGAAATAGTAAAGATTTCTCTCAAGGATCAGGAAGTAAAGTCACACTCAGTAATTTAGGAAGAGAGATGTTGAATAGCTTAAAAGTATGAGGAGAGCCTCCCCTTGCCTTGGGTCAGAAAAGGGAGTGTGACTTTTGGCTCCTGAGACCCCAATTCTCAGTTGTGCTCTTTGAACCAGAATGTAAGGTAACAAGAAAGAAGCATAGCTGCAATCCACCTTTGTATGCAGGGACAACTGACAGCTCTTATGTATAATATTAGAGCAACATCAGAGTATCCTGAAATTGCACTGTGCTTTGCCATCTATGCCAGCCATAGAGGCACCATAGAGCAGTGTCCTTATAGGTTGAGTGTTCTGCTGTGCTGCTCTGCCTTTGGCCTGCTCCCAGCCCATCTCGTTCTCAGGACATGTTTCTAACTCCTTTGCGTCTTCTTTAACTCCAACCAGATGGAGAAATTGGATTCAACAAGCTCAAGAGCTCTTAAGTTCAAAACTCAAGAGCTGTCCATCTTCAAGAGCATTAAATCAAGCAGGAGGTGGCAGGAGACCTGCTTGGGTGAGCAGGGAGCTCCTGACAAAACTTGAGCACAGAAAGAAGGGTGCAAGAAGCAGGAGCAGGGTTCGGTGGCCAAGGCAGTAGAGTAACTGTCCAGTCTGCCAAGGATGGGATTAGGAAGACGAAAGTCCACCTGGAAGTGAGTCTGGTGAGGAGTTGCAAAGAGTGACATAAAAATCTTCTACCAGTACATCAGCAGCAAAAAGAAGCTGAGGGAAAACAGACCTGCCACTGAATAGGGCAGAGGCTCTGGTAACAAATAACACTTAAAGGGCTGAAGGTACTTAATATCTTCTTCAGCTTGGTCTTTAATGATAAGGTTTACCTTTTAGGAATCCCAGGTTCTTGAGACTAGAACAAAATTCTATAGCTAGGAAGACAGATGGTGGTTCAGGTTAGGCAATGTTTAAACTGGTCATGTAAATGTGCCTAGAACAGGATGCCCCTATGCATGCTGAGAGGGCTGAGTGATGTGACAGCATTTAAAAAGTCACAGTGATCAGGAGATGACGGAGGGCTGGAAGATAGCAAATAGCACTCCCTACTAGAAGAGCAAGAAGGAAGATCCAGGGACTGATCAGCTTTACCTCCATCCTTGGGGAACAATGGAATAACTATTCCTGGAGACTGTTTCTAGGTCTATGAATGGCAAAAGGGTGAACAGAAGTGATCACCATGGATTTATGAAGGGGAAGTGACAGCCTTTTGTGAAGAAATGAGAGGCCTAGTGGAGGAGAAGTATGTGATATTTGTCTCTAGAAAGACATTTGGCAACATTCCCATGGAAGCAGATCATAGATTTGTAGGATGTCAAGAGTTGGAAGGGCCTTTAAAGATCTTCCAGTCCCAACTCCCCCTGCCCTGGGCAGGAACACCTACCCCTAAAACAGGTTGCTCAGGGCCTTATCCAACCTGGCCTTGAAATGATGCTGCAGGATGTACAACTGGACAGAGAGGTGGATCCAAAACCAGCTGAACTACTGGGCTCAGATTGCTGTGGTCAGAGCCACAAAATCTAGGAGCCAATTGCAAATGAAGTACCCCAAGTGTTGATGTTAGGTCCAAAGCTGTTTATCTTCATCGGTGATCTGGATGATGGGAGAGAGGACTTGGACTTCTCCGCATTTGCAGATGATGGAAACCTGAAAAGAGTGGCTGATATGCCAGAGGCTTGAGCTGCCACTTGGGGAGACCTGGACAGGCTAGAGGATTGGGTAGAGAGGAAAGATATGGAAAAAAGTGAAGTGCAAATTCCCGTATGCAAGGAACCTCATGCTTGAGTACAGAAGCTTTTCTTCCACCATGCACAAAAACTCATCTAAGTCTGTGCCTAAAACTTCTCTTTCTCTTCAGCTGCATACTGTGGCTACTTGATTCCTGTTAATGAGGTCTACTAGGCTGTAAGTAAGATTAATATGAAGAAACACTTACAGCTGTGGAATTGTCTAACTCAGATTGAACTTGCTCTAAAAGGTTTAGTGATCCATAATTGCATTCTTCAGTAATTGTGTTACAGCATATTTTTTACATTGATCATTTTAGTTGTGCTTCAATTGTTTTTTAATTGATCACAAAGAAACTGACTGCTTTTTGGCTGCTCATCTTTACAGTTGAACATTAAATGATCAAACTTGGTGGTGAAAATACCAGAATAATTTATAATATTCTGGCAGAAAATGTCTGTGAAGTGAACACTTCCACACTTAAACCTCTTCAAAATTGGAAATCTTGGTCAGTTGTAAAAAAAATATGGGTCTTTGGGGGGCTGCAAAATTGGAAATATCTCACGAAAGAAAAATGTGATCTCTGTAAGTATCAAGAGAGTATTGTGCAGGAGAGAAGGTATTGATCCTTGGTTAAGTGAATTTAGCTTATACCCTTGTTCTATCCTTGTTCTACCTAATGTAACCTATAGAAAATCCTTGGGATCATCAGTTTTGATAAGTAGTAATAGTTTTTTCACTTAAAAATTAAAAAAATAAATTTTAAAATAGCCACTTGCTCTCTCTTTGGCATAATAAATACATTTAATCACATGACCAGTGACAGACCTGAGAGAATGTATTGAAGTTGTGCCAGGGAAGGTTTAAGTTTGTTATTAAAAAAATCATTCTTCACCCAGAGGGTGGCTGGGCACTGCAGCAGGCTTCCCAGGAAGTGGTCACAGCACCAAGCCTGACGAAGTTGGAGAAGCTTTTGGATAATGCTTTCAGGTGCATGGTGTGATTCCTGGGGTGTTCTGTGCAGAGGCAGGAGTTGGGCTTGAAAGATCACTGTGGATCCCTTCCCACTCAGGATATTCTAGGATATATTTACATGAAAATTTGAAGAGTAAAAAAATTAAAATTCTCATCTTTCTAATTAATCCTTCCTTCTCCCTTTCTCCACCCATCCTCACATGTGTGGACAGCAAATGAGAAAAAATAATATGTGATTCCTTACCCTTTTCTGTCCAAAATTTTTGTCATCTCAGCTGGATACAGAAAGAACGTAATCATGACAAAGAAATGTTGAGCTTTTTAGAATGGAAAATGAGTTGCTAGCTGGTAACTCACCAAGTTGCTTTGCTCCCCCTTCCCCTTTTGTTGTATCTTGACATACCTCTTTTGCTATGATAATATGAAATTTATTGTTATACTTGGAAGGCAAAACAGGTTTGTATGTATGCTGTACATGGAGTGACAACATTGAAGGCATCAAGATTGCAGGAGTTTAAAATCAAGGCAATTTTGCAGAAATCCTAAGAAAAGGCCTCTTATGACCTTTAGATTTAGTCTGACCTCTCGTGTAGGACAGGCTTAGCATGATTTCACAAAATCACTTTAGCTTTGCAGTCATGATTTCAGCTTGGGTTAGTGCAGCCTATACCAACCTTAGGCATCAGTATTTCCACCAGGGAAAATCCACAAGATCTGAAGGAAAGAGCAGGTCTTCCAAATGACCTAATGTCTGATGTGTGTGGTGGCATCTGATGAGGCAGGAGATGCAGGTTCTGCTGGATGCTTGGCTGGTTAGTAAACTATTTTTAAGGATGTGGTGCTACCTTTTTTCTTGCACTCCTGTGCAGCAGCAGTACCTGGTCAGCAGATAAATCCACTAGTGAAACTGGTAAGGGAAGTCATGAGCTACTGGAATAGCTCAGATCAGGTCATGAGAGAGAAGCATGACAATCGTGCCATCTGTTACCTTGCTCTTGGTATGTAACACTTAACTTGTGTATATATTTTCTAGGGTCTTAATAAGATATTTACCATTCCTTAAGGAAAAGAAAATGTGGTGGCTAATCTGATGGAGTTGTGGAAGCTCTGGAAAAAGATCCAAGGCAGAGTGGAATTTGAGCTTTTGGTACTGGGCACTCTCCATGATGAGTTTGTTTTAGGTTTTGAACCTTTTCCTGTGTCTGTGATCAGTTGTGTTCAAATTTACATGGTGTTTCAGGATGTACAAGCAGGCTGCTGCAAGCAGATTGTTTTCCATGAGTGGTGATTTATGGCTTGCTGTCTACTTGTTGCTTGGGTTTGCAATGTCAGAGTTGACTTCTCAGAAAGCATGAAACAAACAAAAGGTAGGAGATGTGTGTTTGGGGGTCTGCTCTCATCCCTTGCTGATGCAGTAAGAGGTCTTCAGGTTTTGCTTGCTCTGTGGAACTTGTTCCCCTGTCACTTCTAATATTGTTCTTCACACTCAGCTAAGGGCCTAATGTTGCTGACGCAAGACTACTTGTTTAATTTTATCTGACTGACTGTGCCACTTAGTGTGCTTAGTCATCTGCTAAAAATCCTTTTGTTAAGATTGAGAACCAAACACAATACTGAGTATTTGATCCTACCTACTTATGCATGGCTAACATACTTTGCTTTTATGTTTAGCTTGCTGCGACAAAAATGATGAAATATTTATTCAGCTGTTAAGGATCAGAATTTGTATTCTCTCATGATTAAATGATCTGCAAAGGATGTTCCTTAGAGAAGGAGAAGGCTCTGGCATTCTTCAGCACCACAGTCAGGAGCAGATACTGTGCTGAAGTGGGACATGTATTGTTATTTTGGCAGGCTAGCCTTTTTTGCTCAAAGGCACTGTGGTAAAGCCTGTGAATTTTGGCATGGCTTTTGGTGTCACAGGTGACTTACTGTGGTCAGCCTGACTCCTGATCATCTGTCAAATGCTGTTGTCTCATGCAGTGGCCTGCTCTGCAGCCTGTCTTTTTGTGTTAGATTTTGTAGGATTTAAATCAATGTGGCTGATAGTAAAATGATCTGCAGCAAGTGCAGTGTCATATCACTATAAAAATCAATTACAATCACAATCAGATTTCTAGGACTAACAAGGAGAGAGAATTTTTGTTTCCTTTCACCCTTTCTGGGGTATGTTGTTCCTTTCACCTGGGGATTTTAACCCTGATAACTTAATGGTGGGTATTCTGAGTCTTTTACCTGAGAGGTATATTCCTTGTACAAATGAAGCCTGCTGAGAAAAATCTTCAATATATTTAGCTTACCATATGATTTTAGAAAACTCTTCTCCTGGAATGAACATTCTTAAAAACAAGCCTGCTAACAGGATAGCATCTGTTCATTTAGTTGTCAAGACCTAGAGTGCACTTAGACAAGAGACAGTAAATGCTAGAGAAGGGGGAAGGAGAAAATATAATTAAATGACCTCTGCTTTCTTCCTCAACAGTCATACACCCACACTCCCTAAAGAAGCACCATTTTCTTGATGCTGCATGATTTTCTTATTTCCATTAGATTAAACATTTACTGCATGGGTAAGTGAGCCTCAGGCTGAACTTCAGGTTTAAGTCTAGTTTCTGTATCATTAAAAATCTCAACCAAATGAATCTGTTTCTGACAGTGACATCAGTTGCAAAAAAAAAAAAACAAAAAACCCACCAGCAAAAAAGAACTACCAAAAAACTAATGTTCATTTTATCAGCTTCATTTTCTGTCAGTGACTCTATAATATGTCTGGGCCTTGAAATCTAAAAGAAGATGAGATTTTCTCTTAGACTTCAGTCTTTGCCAATTCTGTGAAATGTTGCTAAATGTGCAGCTAAGAAACCTGTTGCATGGAAAAAGATCAGATTATTTTTCATGACTTATGAATTTATATTGTAGTTTTTGGATAAGTATTTTAAATATTCTGTCTGGTGATTTTTTTGTTTTTTTGTTTTTTTAACCGCTGTTCTTTGTTACTTCCCTGTGGGATGGCTCTTCAGGAGCAGGCCATCCTGGTCTGCAATGCAATCACTGACAACACAGTGGCATCATCACTTTATTTTTTCAATGTGAATTTGTGTACAAGCAGAGCACTTTTATCTAAAGGCAGGTTGGTGTCCTTGTCTCACAAGAATCAGTACATCCCAACGTGCAGAGGAATAGGCAGGGAGCATCATTTTTTGTAAGGACTGGCAGATAACATTAGAGATGTGCATAGAGCAAAGCCTCATGGTTTTCCTAGCAACAGCTTCAATTGAAATTTTTAAAAAAGTACTGGACTATGTGCAAGAAGGAAAGCTAGGAAGAAATCTCAAAGTTTTCAAAAGCTTTTGACTGATGCCATCAGATTGCAGTTTGTTAGAAAGCCATAGTGTCTGCCATTAACTCCTCCCTGTTAGCATTTGGTCTGCATCTGCCAGGCTTTGTGGGGAGCTCACTGATCTTCAGTTGAAGGCTGGAGCTAGCTCTTGAATTTGCAGCAGCAAAATAAGGTACATGTAGAAGAGTGCAGGTGCTCTTTGAGAGAGGGAGCCAGGCCTCAAGCTTGCCATAAGATAAAGTCCCATTGCTATGTGCATTCTGTGCATTCAGGTCATTGAGCCCAACCTCTCTTCAGAAGAGAGAAGCCTCTTATTAAGGGTTAGCATTTGAGAAAAAAGAAAGATGGGAAGGAGAAGGCAGCTTGGTACATTGTTGTAAGTCACCCTTGGGTTTAAGGGCAGACCCTGATAATTTACATTTCTCAAAATCCTGATAAAGTCCATGTGATTTTGCCTAAGGAAGTAGCTGAGATATCCCAGCTTCTTTTCTGAAAGTCTTCCAGAATATAGCAGATACACCTGCAAAAAGCCATAATCAGTATGTTCAGGTGCTAAAAAATGAAGGTTTCAAATGCAGAATATGGCAGGATATGGAGTGCATAGCATGATACTCTTGCATTTTTCAAGCTGTGTGGACTAGGAGGAAAAACGGGGATGTGAGAACAAGCTGCATTGTGGGAGCACAAAGGAGCTTTCCCTAGAGATGCTACAGTTAATGTGGAACATGTTCAGCCAGAGAGGTAAGCTCAGGGGAGAGTGGATTTCTTTTGGGTAGTGTGGGAGTTTGGCACTGTGCAAATTTAGTATGTTATTTAGAGTCCTGAGAATGCTAAAAATGGCCCCTAATATTCTCCAGGTACTTTTGACATGCATTAGAAATACATGAAAAAAATACCCTTAGTGCAGAAGTAAAAATGAATATTTCAAAGAAAATGACAGTAAAATGAATTAAAGGTTGAGAGTTGACATTAATAATGCAGACTGATCTACAGCACCTTCATTTTTCATCTGTAAAATGAAGATAGTGGTGCTGACCCAGTTTGTAAATGAGCCCTGACTTCATCTGGTGGAAAGCACCACCAACAGAAGTGGTAAGTGGTAGATTGTGGTGTTAGAGATGTGGTATAATTGTCTTAAACTAGAATTTTATAAGTACGGGGACATCCAGAACCAAAGTTAAAGAAATGCAAACATATGTGATGCTCTCACATCATACAAGAATGCTTCTGCTGAGCAGTGATGCCTTATGGTAGCCACACAATTACAAGCAATATGTTTTTTATGGTCATGGATCAAACCAACCTTTTTAAGGAAACATCCATTTTTTGGACTTGGCTCCTTCAGCTGTCTGTCACTCATGGATTCCCTGTTACAGGCTGTTTCTTGCCACCTTCCTCCTTTGCTGCTTCCTGCTCCTGAGGCCATTTAACCAGCTGCATACACAGCTGAAAGACTTTGTCCTTTCTGCAGTGTTTTGAGCCTTTTACACCTAGGCTGTCTCTGTCACCTTTTTCCTTCTGACTGCTTGTCTTAACCTTCCTCTGTCAACTCCACCCCACCTTTTCACTCAGGTTCTGGTACTCTGAGAAAGTCCCTTTGTCCCAATTTCTTCGCTTGCATACAGTTTTGAGTCCTGCTACTTTTCAAAAGTCTCTGTGTCTGGGTTCCTCACCTATCCTTCCCCTCCACACACAGCCCTCTCTGCTGACATTCCCACCACCCTCCTGACATGCCAAGTCTGTTTTTTACCTCTTCATTACATCCTGAATTTAGCTTCAGTCTCCACTCTTGTTCTCAGCACTCTGACCTGGGACCTGCAATGGTTTTTCATTTCACTCTGTCAGTGCTGCCAGAGCTGATTTACTCTTTGCCCCTTCGGTTTTGCAAAACAATAATAAAGAGAAAAACCTGTGCAAATAGTGTCCAAATAGATAACTAGGAAATGATAAAAAATAGATCACTTAAAAAATAAACATTGCAAATGTTGAACTCTCTAGGAATAATCACATGCTTCATTTTAGTAATAAGTTTTATTTACCTTACTTATGATTTTAAAAAACAAACGCTTGGCTTCTGATCCTATTCATACATATTAAATTCTAAGTTTGTAGCATATTCCTTTGGATTCTAAGATAAGCAGGTGAATAAGCCTTTCCCAGATCAGAGAATTGGAAGGCAAAAAGCACAGTGTGAAGCTGTGGTAGAAATCTGTGATGAAATAAATGCCAGTGGGTCTGCATTAACATACTTATTTTTAAGTATTCTCCAAGGTCTCTTGCTTATATTTGATTCTGATGTGTAGAATGATTGTAAAGGAAGTAAAGAAGACAACCTTTTCTCTATATTTTTGGCTTTTAGTTTTTCAAACTGCTAAAACTTCAAATGCTAGAGGCTGCACCTGCACGGATGGCTTTTATTTCTCTTTGTATTTGTGTGCCTGAGACCAGAACAGGAGTGATCATACACTAATAGAAAGAGGGAGTTGCTAGAAAATTCAGCTAATAATGGAAAGCTACCTTTCACTGTAGCCATGCAGCAGGAATTCTGTAATGACAAATCCACCAGGCTTTCTCCCTTCATGTTGCTGCCAATGTTTGCAGACATTTTAGCAGAGGGGATGCTTCTGCAAAAGCAAGGAAGAAAGGTTATATGGTTTCTTTTGTCTAATATGAAACTTTGGTAAAATGTTGTGTAGCTTTTGTAACTTTGAATCTATGGGGGTTTGAGGAGTAAGTATTACTCTGGTTTTTGATGAAGCTATTTGACAGATTAAGAAATAAAGTGCTAAAGTAATCTTGAGTCTGAAAACAAAGATAGAAATAGAGTAGATGTCATTTTGCAAATGGGGAGTAAAAAGGTTTTTGTGTTTGCCAGCATGCACAGTTTAGAATAATTTCAGTGCATCAGGAAATGAGCTTTAAATTATTCTAAAGCGGTTGGTAAGTGGGAGCAACATAGTTAAATTTATTAATGCTTTTTTTGGTAAATAATTGATATAATGTTGCAATAAGAGTATGCCATATATTACAAAATGATACATTATGTAAATGGAGCACAATTTTCCTTCTGCCTGATGCTAGATCCCACTTTCTGGGTAATGAAGGAGTTCAATCCGTTTTTCTTTGAGAGGCATGGGTATTGTAAGTGTGGAAAATTGGCAGGTGGGTTCTTTAAATTATTTTCTCTATCTCCATACAAAATTCAGACTAATTTATACATTAAAAATAATAATAATTTAAAAAAACAGCCCTAGAGGAGGAGCTAGGCGAGCCTGCTTTACTACAAGTGATGGGAGGCAAAGATGGGAACTTGATGTTTTTCCCCCAGTGTCACCTGAATGATGTTCTGAGCAATTTGCAGCTGTGAAACTTGTGCATTCTTCTATGTCTAATCCAAATGCAGTTTAATACAGTCCCGATTATCTCAGACTGTGAGCAACAGTATATTTGTGGTTTTATTAAGGCAACATTGCTAATAATGGTAAACTAGGCTGTTAATTTCAAATTTGGCCCCAACTATTGACAATTTTTATCTATTTAATTTAATACCCTCATTTGGCAGGGCACATCTCCGACCATATCTCAGCAAGACCTCTCATTATTGCAACACGAAGATGTCTTTCCTTTTTGCTCTTACTGGATTGCAAAATGATCTTCACATTACTGTCAGGAATAGGACTTTTTTTGGACTAGTGAGTTCACTGTTTGTGTGGGCACCTTGTATACCAAAATTTTCCTAGATGATTAGGAGAGATTACTAAATGTTTAGCAAAGGTATAAAGCATAAGTACAAAGCAGCTGTTATGTGTTCTGCTAGTGAGTCATGGCCAGTTGACCCTGGCTGGATGCCAGGGGCCTACAAAGGCCATTCCATCACTCCCCTCCTACAGTGGACAAGGAAGAGAGAAAATTGAAGGAAAGGTTTATGGGTTAAGATGATAAACAGGGAGAGATCATTACTATCCCAGGCAAAACAGATGACTTGAATAAATTAAATTACCAATCAAATCAGAGTAGAATAATGAGAAATAAGAACTAAATCTTAAAATATCTCCTCCCCACCCCTCATTTCTTACTGGGCTTAACTTTAATATTTTCTCTGCTGATCCTTCCTCAAACTCTTCCCCTTCTCTCTAGCATGGGTTCCATCCCATGGGAAACTGTCTTCCACAAATTTCTCCAATGTGAGTCCTTCTTATGGGCAGCAGTTCTCAGTGAGTTGTTCCAGTGTGGGCCCCTTCCATGGGGTACAGTGCTCCAGTGTGGGACCCCTGTGGGGGTCACAAATCCTGCCAGCAAACCTGCTCCAGCACAGGCTCCTCTGTCCATGGCTCTACAGATCCTGGAATGAGCCTGCTCCAGCACAGGCTCCTCTGTCCATGGCTCTACAGATCCTGGAATGAGCCTGCTCCAGCACAGGCTCCTCTGTCCATGGCTCCACAGATCCTGGAATGAGCCTGCTCCAGCACAGGCTCCTCTGTCCATGGCTCTACAGGTCCTGGCAGGAACCTGCTCCAGCATGGGTTTCCCACAGGCTTTTTTGGATATCCTCCTGCTTCCAGCATGGGGTGCTCTATGGGCTGCAGGTGATCTCTGCCCCTCCATTGACCTCCATGGGATGCAGGGGCATATCTTGCCTCACAGTTTTTTGCACCATGGGCTACAGGGATCTGGCACCTGGAGCTCTTCCTCCCTCTCCTTTAATGATCTTGTCTGCAGGGCTCACACATATTCTGTGTATTTTCACTCTTCTGCTGAAATCACTCTGGTTTTGTTGTTCTTGGGTTTTTTTTTTGTCTTGTTCCCCTTCTAAATACAGTACCACAGAGGTATTACCACCTCTCTAGAACCTCATCATGCCATTCTTGTATTTGGCTATAAACTTAATCTCAGCTATTGTGTCCAATCCATGTAGGAATTCTCACATAACAATTGTCCAGGACTGTGTGGCATTGGATCATTACAAGAGAACTTGGATTACATGATTATGAGTGTTCGTTTTTGTCTTGTACTTTAAACAACCCTTTTTTTCACAACAGCGTCCCATCTGTCTCATGTCTCTGGACAGGAGTTGCTGTCAAAGACCACTTTGATAGATCTGTCAAGAATGGCAAGTGAACTTCCACAGCTGACTTCAACCTCTATACTCTTTCTGGTCTGTATTTACTACATCCCTCTAAGTGGTGTATATATAAAACTATGCAGATGATTAATGTGGAACATATTTTATGTAACCTTCAGGTTTTTGCAAGACATTGCCAGAAGCTCTGGGAGGTACATAAAGGGATTATTTTAATGTGGTGTTGCAACAGTCTTGTGGTTAGCACTGCTAACTGTACTTACAGAGCAGTACTGCATATATAACAATCAAAAATCAAGTATTTTTGAAATGTCACATTTTCCAATGAGATGAGGAGTCAGAGGTGCCTCTTTAGCAGCAGACAGAGGTGCAGCATTGTTTATTATTCCTTCAAAGAATGGATAGATAAGCATTCTCCTTCCCCTTCTGCTTTGCTTTGTGATACAGGTTTGGCTTGTGGCTATAGTAGTATAAACCCATAGAAACATCACTTGAAGTGAATGGATTTTCTGCTGGTGTGCCTCACAGCAAGGTTTTTTTCCTTCTCTATGGAGTCTTTATCTAAGTCTGCTGGCATCAGTAAAAGAAGACAAATAGTTACATAACAATAGTATGGAAACATTGCAGCAATTTTAGTACGTGCATCAAGATATTCATGTTCATTCATCCAACAAAAAACTACCCAAAAACATTCAAGAAAGGACTGCAGAGGTTAAGCATGGAACAGAACTTGCTGTGTTATCTTTACCTCTTCTGTCGTTTGCTCACTTGTTTAATTTTTCCTCTATTCTTTCGAGGTGCAACACTAGACACTGTGGCAGCAATTACAGTGTAACCACAGTAGTTGTCTGCTCAGTTTAGATTGATCTGGAGAACTAAAGTGAATTGTATTCATTGTGTTTGTATTACATGTTAATTCTTCTCAGTGCTGTACCTTTGCTCGGCTCTGATATTCTCAATTACCCCTTCTTGTCCAAGGTCTCCTCCAACATCTGAGCCTTCTAGGCTTGTCACACAGTAATATTTTGCACCAATCCTTTTCTCCCATCGTGCTCTGTCTGGCTCACCACAGTGCTTTTACACTGGGTGAGACTGATCCTTTCAGATTTTCTGAACAGAGAAAGCTAGAAGTGAAGCACTATGTATTCTGGTGAAAGGCACGGAAGGGAGCGGGTGGAGGTGAACCCACACTGAGGAGGGAACCTAAAAATCTCTCAGTGCACACCTGCAACCTCTGCTAAGGGGTGGAGGATGTGACATTTTGAGTAGTGGGAGGGTGACTGTGGAGACCAGGGGGAGAGTGGGAGAGGATGTGCCGAACCCATCACAATGTGGAGGATGAATGTCTGGTACTCAAAGTGATGGAGGTAACAAGAAACAAAAAACTTAGGGGTGATATGAAGCACTTCTTCTGGAGTGCTCATTAAACTTGTTCCTCAGTAGCACGAAATAAATATGTCATTTTTGCAGTACTTGAATCAGGTAGAGTGACCCTTTTGGCTGGGTTTTGTCTAGAGTTTCTGACTCCAGCTACTACTGCTTTTAGTCAAAGTATTTTCTGAGCTCTGTCAGTGCTCTTCTCTTTTTCTTTTTGCTTCCCTTCCTGCTTTCTCTGTCATGTTTCTCCCTGTGCTTTTGGTTTCAGTTGAGGTTTCAGTCCCTCTGCTGTCTGACTCCCTGTAGACTTTGAAGTGGGAGGCACAGTGGAAGGAGCAAACACACCCTGCAGGGAGGGGTGTGGCAGTGGGGGGATGTGGGTGGTGAGGTGGAGACACCGAGGCTCAGCTCTCTAAGAGGGCTTGTGAAGACAAACAGCAAAGATAGAGTTAATGAGGCAGGCTGTGAAAGTTGTCTTGCTTGTTTTCAGGGGCTGTGCTCCTCTAGTTCAAACTGAGTATTTGAGCATCCAAGCAGAGCAAAAGTGACACATTTGAATGTACAGGGGGCATTGAAACAATTAAGATGATATTTCTGGCTTGGGCTGATAGAAACTTTTCTCCTTCAGCTGTTCTGTCCTCGGTGCTGTTTTATTTTTGTCTCTTCTTGCCAGGTACTGGCACTTGTGACTGCTTTCTGGCATTATCACAGCTTGTCTGGATGGCCTTTTGTAAGGGTTACCATGGGATGTTGGTGTGCTCAGAAATAGTTCTTCTCTGTTGGTCAAGTGCAGTACACATCAGCTTTTATCCCATCTTAATTCACTCAAAATCTGGTTTCTTGGCAAAAGAGTCCTTTTCAGTATGTTCAATGGTTGAGTATCATTTATAGGAGAGGAGTAGATCAGTGTGCTGAAACTGTGCAGAAATAGAAGGAATTAAAAAAAAAAAAAATTGTGTATGACAGTGTTGTGCCAGGAATTTTATGGAAGTTTGCGAGGTAAAGCATTTTGAAGTAAGCCTGATGACCTGTTATGCTCCTCAGCCCTAGAGCCCAAGCAGTGGTCATGGGACACTTCCACTTTCTCCTCTGCTTATTCCAACTTGTTAACCCACACTTTAAGTTTTTAAAATAAATTCCCGTAGGAGTTGCAAAAAATGTATGTTTGCTGTTGGATGGCTTTTCCAGAGCTAGAATTATGCTTGGAGAGAATTGCATAGGCTGTTCAGAGGTGGAAGCCTGGTCATACTGGGAGGCAGGCTAAATGGACAAAAATTGCTGCCTCCATCTCTGACAGGTGATTTCAGGGTAGGGGTTAAAGCAATAACTGGGCATCACAACACTTGTACCTTATTCTCTAGGAGGTTTTTTTCTTGTTTGTTTGTCTGAATTTTGAGGGTTTTTCCTGTTTCTTTTCCCTACTGCATTATCCAGAATTGAGCTGAACTTCATTTCCACAAGTTATTCTTGTGTGTAGACTGAATGCATCAGGAGCAATCAACAGGAAACAGGCTGTAGATGGACTGAGATGTGGAGGCAGGTCAGGCTTAGTGATGGGATGCCAAGTGCTCTGCTACATGAAGCTTGGTGGCTTGTTTGAGGCACTCATCCCTGCTGGTGAGCTGAGCCTGTTTGTACTGATGTCTTTCTGTGATAGCCCCATCTGATCTAACTTTGCCCTAGGTGGTAGAGACAGCCTGACAGGTAGATGCATAAAAGAATAGAGGAAACGTTTTGAGTAAAAACAGCAAGTGAAGGCATAATTCCTTCACTGCATCATTCGGAGTCTCTGTTTATAATACTTCACCTCTACCAGGTTGTGTCATGGCAAGTCTTTGCCTAGAAGCTTAAGCTCACAACTTCAGAAATTACAGCAGAAGTGGAATATTACCCTCCCCAGAAGAACTACTGGAGGAGCAAAAGAAAAATTTTCTGTTGGGGTAGACTGTTGCTTTTACTAGAAGGTGAATGTTAGTTAATACATAGAGGGCAAAACTGATAAATTCCATTTTACTGTGGAACCAAATTGACCCTCAGGGTTTTATAGATGGTTCTTAATTACTCCCCCAATGGATAGGCTTATTTTTATCACTTTTAAAAAGGCTTGTCTTCTCCAAGCCATTGAGCTTATTAAAGACTGCTTAAATAAGCTGTTTGTAATCATTGCTGATTGTTTCCCTTTGTTTATTTAACAGACTAAATCTATTTATAAATTCAGTTTCTGTTCCCCTGTGACTGTCATTAATGTATTTGCTTATTTTACATCAATTATCACTGTCATGTAACTGAATAGACTAATATGGTCTGCTGCCTTATGATTTCTCAGTGTACATTGATTTTTATTCCCATATCTTTGATCAGATGCTTCCAAAACCACATTAACCACACCTTGTGCCTTGTATTTTTTGCTAGTTTGCAGAACTTTGTAGAGATTTTTCAACTTGCAAAAGTTTGTCCCTGCTCAAAATCCTTGTATTTTATACCACCTTCCTAATCTTTTTCCATAGTGTTTGTATTTATCTTTACAGTAAATTGTGGAAGGAAGAAGAAGGCTTTTGCCTATAATATTCCATATAAGTCCATCAGGAGGATGTAATCTACTGTTCAGCTTCACAGACTGTAAGTATTGCTGTCACTTTCAGGTGCTGGCTATCTTTATGCAAGGATTGATTATACCAGGGAGAAGAGATGCTGAACTTCTGGGATCTTTTGATTATTTGTGTGATAATACACCACACAAATCCGAAAATGAGAGTGGTGGATGTCTGCATACATTATGCTAATTATAGCAGACCAGCTCTGATAATGCCCATTTGAATGATGTGTGTTTCTTTATCAGTCTTAACGCTTAAAAAAAAAATAAAATCCAGCAGTGACAGAGTTTTTAAAATCTCTGGTGTCTAATGAATTTTCACAGCAATGAAAGCAGCATGTAAAGTGATGCCCATGCAGCTATGGGCAGACTCAACAGGAATCAGCTGCAAGCTGCTAGTCTCTAGTTCTGAAGAGAGAGAGGGCTTTGCTTTTGAATCAGGGGATGTGAGGTTCCCTGAAGCCTCTTCGGGGAAAATAGTGGTTTTTTGCTTCTCTTTGGAACACCATTGTCCTGAGAAACAGCCCTGACCTGGGAGGTTCTAGTTATCTAATGAAATGCTAATTACTTGCTGTAAAAATTTGTCCAAATCCAAACAAATCTCAAACATCTTCCTCTCTATCAACTGTGTTTCAGCTTACCAGCTTTGTTCCTGACCTGTGGGGTTTTCAGTGGGTGTGAGTGTAGTCCTTAAAATATATTAAAACTGTCATTTTCTGCCTTGAACATGGGCTCTATATTATTTCAAGTTCAGGTTTCTATATGCCTGCTGAGATGAGCTGAAAATCCCTCCTGTTGAAGAGAATTGACACCCAGATTTCAGAAGAGCTGCAAGTAATATTAGACATAAACCTGTACTAGGATCATGAAAACAAAAGGGTTTATTACAGCAAGACAAAAAACCTTAGAAAGGATGTCTTCCAAAAATACTGGAAAAGCTTTTGCTGTTGAAGACTATCTCTATCCATATTTGTAGTGACCTACACAGATTATAGTCGTGTTTGCAGCAGAAAACCTTCCATGAGGTCAGGAGTCACAGGCACATATTGATTTATTAGCCAGTGACTATAGCTCTGATCTTGCCTGGGACTTATGAAGTTCCTCAACATCATGGTGTTCCTGTTTTTCCTGGGGCTGCAAAGTCATACTGCAAAAGAAGTGCTTCCTGAGCATTCTCTTAGATGTGTAACACAAGAATTAGAGACATCCTCAGTTACAAAACAAGAACTGAATGGTGCAGGGCTCGCCCTCCAGCATGTATGGATTTGTTGATTAAGAAAATATCTTGAAACTGTCTACTGCTCAGCCCTTTTGATCTTTTCTGCCCTCTCACTTCCTCTTGACTGTTTCTTTATTTCCCCGGTGTTTTTAGGAACTCTTTGAGTTTTCATATTCAAACAGCTGAGGGATGTACCAGCTGTCTAGCAGGCACATAAGGGCCCTGAATGTGGTCCAGTTCAGCAAGTGCATAATATAATACAAGCCCTTCTTTTATGATGAGAGCCAGGATTCTGAATAAAATTGGGAAATCGACATCTTTCTTTTACAGTGAAAAGAAAAAGCCCAATTATGAGCAGTGTCTGAAGAAATTCATGCTGGGCTAGACCTCTGGGCCACCTCACACAGTGCTTCAGGTCCATTTTTAGAGGTATTTGCCTGTATAGTGCTCAAGACCTTCAACATAATCAATTTTTGTTTTCTTTACGTGATCCTCTCTCTTCTTAACAAAACTGCTCCCACTGATTGATATGTTTTTAATGATCACTCTCACCATATACTCCATACTATGGTGATTTACAGATTTAAGATCATTTTTTATTTGACAAGTCCTTCCTACTCATTTTTTTGTCTCTTTGTGGCAGATATTGTTGTGCTGACAAAATGAGAATTACAAGGAAGCACTTACCAACCCTGGCCAATCTAATGAAGCTGTGAGGGGAGAGGGGAAGAAAGACAATGTGAATGTTTAAAACCACTTTATGTTTAGCTCATCCACCTGAGCAATCAGTGTTCATATTGAATAACCTTTTTCATAATTCAAGAAAAAAACCAAACCCAACGGACAAACCCAAACCATAAAACCAATTTTCTTGAAAGATATTGGTCTGGTCATTTAGTGAGTGAACAGCACTTGTTGTAGGGCATCTCACAAAGAATTTCATGAGGCAGAGACCGTTTTTATTTCTATAAATATATATTTCTTTCCCGGTGGGATGATATTCTCTGTTGTTAAAATGGTGGCTAAGATATCCAGAGAGTAGAAATGGAGCTCTGGGGATTTTTGCAATTGTGTGTTAATCTGTGAAAACAGAAACGTCAAACAGAAAGAAAGGTTTCCTGGAATCTAAACCTACTTAGCCCATTACCAAAGCAGTAAATTATATTGGTTTTTATTCTTACCTACGAAGTGATCATTTCTCATTTTTGTCATTCCACCTCTATTTTACTTCATAGAGAGCAATCCTCTGAGAATTCCCTTCCACGGAGTAGGGATGCTTTCCAATTGAACAACCCCTGTAAAAATACCCAAGTAATTTAAGTGAGCAGGATTTGTATCTTCCTTCACCTTAACTGTTTCCTATATCCCACAAGACACCCTGTCACTGAGCTACTTAAGCCATATGAACAGCACAGCAGCAACACAAGCAAATCAAGGCTTGGTTTATAGCATTTTACTGTGTCTTTATAGTCTCACAGTATTGTTGGTGCTATTGTTTCTGAGCTGGAGCTGGAGAAAATCTATTTGAAGCAAGCAAGTCAATGAATATGGTCCTTTTATTCTGATAATGAATTATCTGTGTAGAAATTCACATGAATAGAAGCCTTTGTTAGTAAAAAATTATCATGAGAATAGTTTAGACAGAACGTGTTTTGGCTGACTGTCTGTCTGGGTGCATGCAGCTATCTAATAACTATGATGTTAGTTTTTTCCTACACCCTACTTGCTATTTGCTCCCTGGGATTGATGTCCTCTGTCAGGTGGTGTTTTTTGCCACTCCCAAACCCACAGAGGAGTTATCAAATTCTTGGAAAACGCATGTTCCTTCCATACATTTGACTGTTCAGAGAGAGAAACGTGTACCTGTATTATAGAATCCATGTAAAATGTGTGAATAAAATGGGGAGGCTATTAAGAAAAATTTACATTTGGATGATGGTTTACAAGAAACTATTTCACATTATTTGCCCAGCTCACGCAGGAACAAAACTGATTTAAGTACTTTCCTTGTTCACAGATGGCACATAAATAGTAACTACAAAAGTACTGTGCTCTCTACGTAGCTGGATGTTTCTTTTAAAAGTCTCTCTGCATTTTTTATAGCAGTTTATCTGTCTTAGCTACCTCTGCCTTCCCTATTGCTATAGCTTTTGAACATATAATCCTTAATGTATTTATCCTCGTAACATCGCTGAAAAAAAATTGGAGGTATTATTATCTTCTTTTTATGGTTTTATTAATTTTAATTTTTTTTTTATTCCAAGATTGGAGATAAACTGGCTTGAAGAAGAAGTAAAAGCTTGTGGTCCACACCACCTTGATCTGCCCTCCCAAGTTACCATTAATAGTTACTGGTGCCACCCCACAGCCAGGCAGTCTGTGAGGAATTCCCTAACCTGTTCTGGGCAAAATGAATGGAGGAACCAAACACTTTCTATTTAATTCTCCAAAATAATCTGACTCTTCTTGACTGACATCATGGCTTTTGCTGCCATCTGAGCAACTGAGATGAAAGACGTGAGGTGGCAGTGGTTGGAGAAGAGGACCTTGGAGAGAAAGAAAATCTCAGCAGGATGAGATGGATGCCAGGCCTGGAGTGGGCACTGTGGCAGTGCCACTCTGACTGTGAAAAGGAGGATTCAGTTCACGTGCCTTAGCTGTGTGTTGTCACCATTTCCCTTGTGCCAGCACTGTCTGAAGACACGCTTGCCTAAAAGCAAGGATTTTTCCTTGCCCACCTTACAGTGCTCAGGAAAACCTCAGGGCTGGAGCAAGAAACTGAACAAAAATGTGGCACAGGTGGTTGTTGCTGAAGAAGGTAAGAATGTCCCCTACTTCAGCAGAGAATGTGTTGGGAAACGTCAGCCCTGACAGATTGTGAGTGTGTCACACACTGCAAGGCTGTATGTGAAATGACTGGCCAGAATTATGCACAGTCTGTAGGAGAACAGACTCCTGCCCATCTTTTCCAGGTCCTTGGCTGCAGGCTGTCCTTGTCCATCTGTGAGCTATTTCACTTCTGTTGGTCTCTGGTACTTGTTTCTGGTGGTATTTCACATGGGGCCTGCTTAACTAAGGGATTTGTAGTGTCAAAATAGTCTTGTGGTGTTATTCAGGGTTATGTTAAAATCTCATTTATTAAGAGGATTTCCATATTTGGTGGTTTGTTTTGTTTATGCAATGGGACGCATTGTTAATTTTAATGCTGGCCCCCAAATTTTGTGGAAGCTACATGTATCTTTCAAGTAGGCGTGAATGGTCTGTATCCCTGCTTTCACATTTTCTAAGTTACTTTTTGTTAACAATTACCTATTATAGCAGTTCCAATTTCAGAAACTACTTTTCTAAAAAATGTAGATTTTTTTATATGTTGCATTATTTTTTTCTCTATTTTGGAAGAAGTGTAAGTAACTGAAATAAAGGTATGTGAGTTGCTTATATTAAGTATGTGAAAATGAATACAAAACAACCTATTGAAGTGAAACATTTCAGTGTATCAAGATATACTTTTGCAGTTGTAATCCAACACCTACCCACTGTATTCCTTCATATTCATAAAGAATTTTTAAGTTTTACCAAAGCATTTATAATTAAAAACTATCAGACATTGTAGAGTTTAAGTGATGAAAAACCTACCTCTGATGAATTCTTCACCTTGATGCTCTGAAAACTGTGAAAGAAAAGTCAATCTGTTTTTTTACAGATTTGACAACAAATTTTAGAAGCAATTTAGAACAAAGGTATACTTCTCTGTCCCTTAACAAATGGAAAATACTTCTAATAAGTGTTTTAAAACAAATTGTCTATAAAATAAAAAGGACAAAGCAATAAACAGGAGAGAGTAAGTGTAATATTAGCTGTAAGGAACAGGATGAGAGTTTTAAAAATAGAATCAGAAAGAACAGAAGAGCATATCAAAAGCCAGACTTGACTACTGTTGTGTTAATATGCCCTTCTGTTTTAAGCTGTAATAGGCAGATTTTATTGCAGAGTTTATAAACAGGGTTATCTGAAGTTCTTAGGCTGCATTCTTCTCTGGCTTGGAAATTGCAGAGGGAGTTAGGGTAGAGTGTCCCTAGCAAGTCATCTAGAGTTCCTTTCAGGGCTTTGGTTTCTTAAACTCCTTGATAGTTTTTATAAGAATGGGCTGGGGTTTTTTTGACTTTTTTGGTTTTTTTTTTTATCATGGCAGTTATTCCCACATTAAAATATATATTATAGAAAGTCTTCCTTGCATAGTTTCTAAGTCTTTCTTGTACAATTTTGCTAATGATTCTAGCTCTAAACAGAATTCAGGGTCTCCAAAACCTGTTTTGCACTTTGGACTCTAAGAAACTGTTTCCCTATGGTGTCAGCAATGTAGCAAATCTCAGCGACATTATAGAAGAAGAAGATGATTTTATTGTAAAACAAAACTGATTTCAATTGTTTGCACTTCTGCATTTAACTGCTTGTAGTGAAATATGTAGGAGAGTATTGAGTAGCCTGTTCAGCTGCCTGTCCCCAGGAGCAGGATGCAGGTGTCCCAGTTGTCTGTGCAGGATTTTGTGCATTCATAATTAATACAAGGGAAGCCAGTTGCTGGACCAGCACCTCCAGGCTGCTGGTCTTGTGATGGCTTTTTTCTACCACTAGGGAGCTTGTAGTTGATAAACCTGTGGAACACAGGAAGTCTCTCCTTTCCATGCCATCTTTTTGGTTCATTTGGGTTTATTGCCTGCCCTCTGTCTTGCACTCTGGCTGTCTGGAGAAGCTGCACAGAGATGTGCAGCTAATCTAAGACTAACTAGCTAATCTGAGAGCTACCAACACTTGTCCTTCCTAGAGCCCTGTTCCTGCTCCTCCTCATTTTCAGTCATTCTCAATGCCTATCAATCCTAAAACTTCTCTGCAGAATGCCTGGGCAAATGGTGTCAGTAGCTGTGGGTAAGTATGGCTGTGTATTATTCTCCAGGCTCTCAAGTTTCCCTTCCTTCCTTGGTCTCCCTATTTATGAGAGGCATGAAATGAAAAAATATCGACAGAACATTCTTGAACATTGGACAAATAAAGTAAAATCACATTTTGAGCAAACTGGTGGATTATATCTTGCTGCATCCAAATTTGTTTATAACTTAGGTGATAAAAATCTGCTACTGTTTTTAGGAGAATTCTTTTGGGTATTATGTATTACATTGCTGAAAGAGCTGTTCAAATCAAGTTTTATGCTAAGGCAATTTTGTTTGGTGATTGTTTGGTACAACAGTGAAAGAAAGAATGATTGTTTTAGTGGTACCCTCTGTGAAGCCACGTCTCCTTCCATTGCTATTGGTTCTAAAGATTTCAAACCAGAAGGGATCCTTATTGCCATCAAGGCTGACACCTGCACATAAAAAAGTGCAGTTTATCCAGTAACTCTTGTATCAGTCCTTTAATTTCTGCAGAGCTAAACCATAAAAAGGTATTGCAGAGAAGTCAAGATCTCCAGCCAGCAACTCTCCTGTTTACTTTGTTGTTTAGTTTGCAGTTTAAATTAGAAGTTACTTGAAAGTCCTTCTCTACGGAGTATTGCTTTGCTCAAGGTGAAATGCATTAATGGTCCAGATCTGGTGTTAAATACATCATTAACAGGGTAAAAACCATCAGAAGAAGTCTCTGATTCCTCTACCTACTGAGAGGGTGCTGACCAGTGCATGCAGAGCTGAAGGAAGTGCACTCCCTGCTACAAAGCCATTGGATGAAGTTTCTCTGTGGGTGGGCTCATAAAAAAAAACTGTTATACCTTATGTCAAGTGAGGGGTGTTCAGGCCCTTATTTACTGTTAATGTATGACATTATTATCTAGAAAAGAAATAGAAATTTTCAAATAAATATGACGTAAACTTGGATATAAACATGATGCAAATTTAGATATACTTTGTTGATATGTATTATATGAGCTCTCTTACATACATCTAGTAGATATATACATACATACTATATATACATATACAGCTAATACTTTTTTATTTTGCAGAGTTTAAACTGTTTTAGCATCTGGAATTATGTCAGCATTATATGAAGTAGTCTGTTGTAAAAACTTGCAAGAATAAAATTAATGTCAAAATCAGTGTGAAAATTTACCACATACATATGTGCATGTATACATACACACAAAAACTCCAATATCCATTAGTTTTCCTAACAATCTTCATCTAGTTTCCTCTCTAAATTGCTTCAATATATGAAAAAAAAAAGTTCAATTGCAATATTCAATTTTAGGCCACTAAAAATAATGTGAAATACTGGAAATATAAATCAAAATATCAGTAGTATTTAAGGGGGCTGTGCTTATATAGAGTCTTCCTGCTTTAGTTGCAGCCATGAAATCTGTAATTATAATCCTAGGTTAATGAAACCAGAAATATGAAATACTGTAAGAACATGAGTTTTTAGAGGCTACTTATCAACTATTCCAAGGTTAAATAAAGGTAAGAAAATGGCAATATCTTAACATGATGGAGTATTTTAACAGGTTGGGAAATGTGTAAATTGTGATTTGTGATTTCTTTCTATCTATTCTTTGCCTTTGATGCCCAGGCAATCTTTATTTAAAAAGCAAAAGCCATATTCTGCAAGTCCTTGTGTAGTCAAATTGGGTCATACATTTTGCACCACTTAAATTGTTCCTGTGTGTGCTGGTTTTGACTGGAGTAGAATTAATTTTCCTTACAGTAAGTATTATGGGGCTGTGTCTGGGATTTGTGCTGGAACAGTGTGATAACACAGGGGTCTTTTAGCACTGCTGAGAAGTGCTCACACAGAGCCAAGGGCTGTCCTGCCTCTCAGCCCACCCCAACCAGGACAGCTGACCCCCAGTGACCACGGGGATATCCCAGACTGTGTGAGTCATGTTCTGCATATAAAGCTGGGGAAGAAGGTGATGTTCAGAGTGATAGCACTTGTGTTCCCAAGCCGTGATTACAGCTGGTGGAGCCCTGCTTTCCTGGGAATGGCTGAACTCCTGCTTATCCACAGGAAGCAGTGAATTAATTCCTTGTTTTGCTTTGCTGGAGTGCTCAGCTTTTTCTTTATTAAATTATCTTTACCCATAAGTGTTCTTACCTTTACTCTTCCAATTTTTTGCACATCCCAACTGGAGGAGAGTGAATGAAAGGCAACGTGGTGCTTGTTTGGTGGCTGAAGTTAAACCATGGCAATGTGTGAAGAGTTTCGCTAGATTGGCATCTATAATATTTTTTTCACTTTGTCAACATGTTATTTGTGGCAGAGAAAAAAAGATATGTTTTTTCTTGTGAACTAAATCTTGCATAAGATTTCAACAAACATGATTATCCAGGTTATTAACTTTTCCTCCTAATCCAATTTCTTGGCATGGAAAAAAAAAATAAAAACCCTGATGAGATGTTTATTAAAATATTGGTTTGATTTTGTATAAAACTTATCTTGGAGGGTGCTATGGATCTGCAACGTAACCAAGACAGGTACAGAACCACTTGGTGCTGCCCAAGGGCATATGACTGGTGTTCAGTACATCAGCTCCTACAGAGTGGATCAGATGCTTCTGTCCCAAACTCTCCAAAATGAAGCAAAGGAGAAAATGGGTTTGTAACTTTACCAGAAGGTCACTGCTTCGATTGTTTCAACATTTGCCACTGTGATGTTAGTCAACCATAGTCACAAATGTGCTTTAATTTTTATTGCGAGTGAGTTGGATGGGGGGAGGAGAAGAGGAAGAATTTGGGTTGGAGTGAATGGGCACAGATTGTGTTTATATGCTGTGGTTTTGGGGCATGTAGACCAACAGCACTGAGATATTTGAGCCTTCCTCTTGAAGGATGAGGAGGTTATGACTGTGTCTTTTTACTCAGTATTTTTCCTCCTTCTCCTGGCCCAATTCTCACCATTTTCCTGGGCATCTGTTTATGTGGTAAGGTCTTCAGGGAGTATACTTTTCTTCTCTTGGCATTATACATAGTGCCTCAGGGGCTTCTGAATAAAGTTGGACTGTCTTGATAACATTAACTTACTTTCTGCCTGGAGACAGTTTTACTTTTAATCCTCAGAGTGTACCTGTCCCTTGATCTTTTACTACAGAAATGTAGTAGCAGAGATCGAAAACTTTAATTTGACAAAAAATATAAATTAATGTGTGTGCACAGTATGACCAAGTTCAGATCCCTAAAGTCAGACTAACTCTATTTTTAACCATGCAAAGTAGAACTATGTTAACATATGCAGGGAGTGGGTTTTTTGTCTTAATATCACAAGCATTAGACACAGCTTTTCACAGAGTTCACTTTAATTCAGACTTTTCCCATCTGTCATGGAGCTGAAAAATTAGGACACATCCTATCCATTGCTTAGTGGGGAGCAGAAGGGAAGTACAGGCCTCTGCTGAAGGTTTGCTGCAGGTTGTTTGCAACAGTGTCACCAAAACAAGGCTGAGGACAGGTTATGCAGGGTTTACATATTTTCTGGGATGTTTGCCCTAGACTGCAAGCATCTTTTCAGACTTCAGCTTTGGCCTGTGCACAGAATGGCCATCCAAAGGTGCAGAGCATTGGGTGTGATGGTGGTGTGCCACCCAAATTTCATTTGGAAGTGATCTTGCTATGGGGCTGCTTAATGATGCAAACCAAAGTGGAGATCAGAGCTGCTTTGAAAGGACACTTTTATGGACTTAAAAAAAAAAAAAAAAAAAGAATGTAGGGGTATGGCAGGAGGAGAGAAAAGAAAAAAGAAGTCCCTATTTTCTGGTCCTATATACTTAGCAAGTTCTGGAAAATGAGACTGCTCTTTGTTTCAGTGCCTTAATGTGGATTATTGTTCTGTGTAACTTGATTTCATGGGGAGGACATGGTACTAGATGAGAGAAGCATTAAACCCATTTGTTTTGTGATATTCAAGCATTGTCAGTTTAGCCTTTTACTGCTCCTCTGAAAAAGGGCATCCCCAAAAACTGTGAATGGGCAGCTTTGGACTGAGCAGGGAGATGGAGTCAGTTGTTCCCAGGAGTCTGATTTCTTTTCAGTGCCTCTAGTTCTTGTTTTTATGTGGAGCTTCTCACAAGCTTTTGTTATGTAGTGAGCTGCTGTTTCACCATGAATAAGGCCTTAATTTTTGTATATTTTTTGTGTTGTGCATTTTTCAGTTTGCTAGAATGTTTGGGATCCACCTGATTCTTACACAAATTTCCACTTCTACTGTTGGAAAGAGAGTGCAGATGGCTTCTGAATTAGAAAATTGCCATACACTCATTTTGCCCTTCAATAAAAGCCAGACAGTTACAAAAACACAGAAGTTCAGTGGTACATCCTCAGTCTTACGTGCTCTAAAACATAAGGTGAGCTGGTGTGGAGTGAATCTGAGGAAGCAGACATTCTTCCTAAGTGGAGTCTCAAAATCAAGTATTTAATTGACGGAAGCAAGTTTTCTACTCTGGTAGTATTGACATTCTCAATTGCAGTGGAAACATCAAAGCTTTCTGCATGAAGCTTCAGCCAGCCCTTGAAACATATGGTGGAATATTTTTGTGCTGCTGCTGCTTTACTGTGTGGTGTATTGGATTGCACTGGCATCATTTTCTTCCATTAGTTAGGCTTACACTACTTCACCTTTCCAATTTATTGGAACTTAACTGTTCAATTTCAGCTGACTCAGGAATGCAGAGCCACACTCTGTAGCCATCATAAGGTCTGAAGTTAATAAATTTAAATGCATGAAGTGGAATAAATTAGAACTAGTATGTTAATGTTGATAACTTTTCCTGCAAAACTCTTATTACATCTGTCTTGGAGATTTTAATTTTATTTTTAGATGTACTTCATGCACATCATATTGTATATATGCATGATATCACAACTGTTCTTTTTCCTTACAGAGGCCTAATGGGAAAACATGAGGATTTGTAAAAATAAAAGCTTTGCATTCACTGAAATGGAAATTACACTATTTCATCTTCTAGACTTTTTTTGAAATCCTTGTAAACAGTAACAGGAGAAAAAATGGAAAAACACGTGGCTGAGAGAAAACCTCTATTTCCTTAGAATAGTTAATATTTTTTCTCTCTCCCTCCCCACTTGTACTGGCAAAATATACAGCTGACAGTAGTAAGTGCAGGCAAACCATGCATAAGCCAACATCTGTTGAGCCTTATGGGAAAAAGGGGTCTCAGACCTGTGTGTGCTTTCACTACATGTATTTATTTTTTGGTGGGGAGAGGGGGAATGGGGATGTGAGAAGTCCAGTTACCTAAAGACATCATCTGAATTTATTGATCTCTCCTTGGCTTGGATTGTTATTGATGCAAGTTACCAGTGTTGCTGTTTGACCTTAGAGGAAACAGGATGAGGACCTTAGTGGATTCTCTTCTACTCTCTTCCCCCCACCAAGATCTGTGGTGATTGGATATTGAAATTTCAATTTGTTTTGAAAGGACTGGAGAAGGAGACTGCTGTGGCACTCCACTCCTTCTGTGGAAGGAGTAATAAGATTTTTGGGAAAGGTGGTCTAAAACCAGCTGAAAGACTACACTGGCATTTTCTTTTGCCATTGTAAGACTGCAATGACAGACTGAGTTGGCACTGTTGAGGTCTTGGTAGGTGTTCTCCCCAGCTGCTTTGTGGGTCTCTGTTGGACATCTTATTCAGCCCAGGGAGCAGATGTTTGGAGTGGAGCATCATTAAAGGTATCGAACAGGACTGGGCCCAGTACTGAGCTTGGGGCATTACCACTTGTGTGCGAGCACAACAGCACTGGGAGAGATACATGTGTTCAGGGTTCCTGGGCCACATCGTGGCTTTCTGGAGACACTTGAGATGCTTGTGGATCTCTTGTGAGCCTTCTTAATCCTCTGCCTTGGCACACCTATGCTGGCATGATTTTGGTAGCAAGAAATTCAACTTATTTTGTTTTGCAAATAGCCATTGAGCATTTATAGAAGCAGGGGAATAAAGCTTGGCCCTTGATGGAGATCTCCTGGCATCTTTGTTCAGCTCCATTCCATCCCCATTTCTTTCCAACACCACACCAGCTCCTCTGTCTACTCTCCCAAGTTCTGGAAACTGAGGTGGGAAGATGAGATGGAAAATGATAGCTGGAGTAGCATTGAGGTGTCTTGCAAAAGAAACCCATGTGTTTTGGCAGCACCTTACATGAATTGCATCTCTGATTAAATGACTGGATGTCATGATGTCATTGCACATAACACTGCTCCATGATTTCTGAGGGTTGTTCAGTAGTTTGAGTTCCCACATACAAAGAACTGGCCAGAACACAGTTTTTGTGGAAAAAAATTGTCTAATTATACTTCATGTCAGAAAACAAAAGAACTGATATTAAGTATGGATATATGCAGATGACAGAAAAACCCTTTTGTGAATGGCTTAGGGTGAAGTAGCCAGAAGTGGAGCACCTGCCATTCTGCTGTTAACTTTTCATGTTAGCCAGGGGAATAAATAGGATTGTAAGGGCATTCTCTATCTGTTAGAGACAAAAGAAGTAATGGAGAAGTTAAACATGTCCTCTGAAGTTATTCAGACTTGTGCATGTTCTTACATCTCTGCATTGCACTTTAGTCTCAAAGCTTTATCTTTTCTTCCTGTTCCAATTTTTTTGTTACATTTTATATTAAAAAACCAGGAAAATGCTATAAAAAATATCAGATTTTATGAACTACACTGTTAGTTTTATTTGTAGATTGGTGATGAGGAGTTCTTTTCCTTATTTTTTTTTTTTAGGTCAGACAATTGTGTTGAAAAATCTAAAACAAAACCAAATGGGTAAATAAACCCCCACTTTTTCCAGACTGACTCTTCTCTTTTTGTCTCCACTCCCCAGTTCTTTTCCACAAGAGCAAACACTGCTTTACTGACACTGTAGAAAAGTAAAGGAAAATGGTTGATATCATCCTTAGAGATGAGAAAGAGGAATTTCTTGCATCTCTTCTTACTTTTTTTTATCAGTAATTAAGTGCTTGTAAGATAACAGGAGATTTGAATGAATTTTTCTTTGGTTTGAGAGGAAATATGAACAAACTAATGGAAAAATGCATGTGCCTCATGTACAAAATACGTATGGATGTATAATCTTCTATACATACAACATTTAACATAACATTTTCTCTGGATACTTTTTTATTTATTTCCTCCCAGATGGCTGGGCTCATGCAGGAATCTTACATGAAGGTACTGAAAATTTTGTGGCTGAGCCAGGGACTGAACTCAGCCCTCTTTGTTCTTAGATAAGCAATCAAACTCAAGACTGTCCATCTTTATGCCACTGTTTGTCTACCCCTCTCCAGCTGGAGGCAAGTACCTCTTAATTGGCTGCCCAGCTTCTTTCTGTTCCCCATTCCTTTAACAGGTTTGGTGACTACTCACAAGTAGGAAAGAAACCAGATGCTTGAAAAAGTTATCATGGTGTTAACAGATAAGATTGCTGGAGAACTATTTGTTCAGATGGCTGTGGCTTGAACTCTAGGTTCTGTAAGACTGATTCCTTGGACAGTGTTATTGGCCCCTCACAGGCTTGAAAGTATTTGCATGTTTAGATATTTTCAGCAGCAATGAAAGTTTTTGTAATACACTTGACTTGCACAGTAAAGAGGCACTTACATAAACAAGCAGGTAATAACTAGATGCTTTCTTAGTATGATCTTGAGCTAGTTTAAAATGCATTTGTTGTAAAAAATAGATAATTTGCCTCCTGTGCATATGGGAAAGAGTTTGAGCATTTTTCTTGCCTGGGATTTCTAGCTCTACTGTCACCCTTCTATGTCTATTGTGTCAACAGAAATTGATCTAATTTATTAAATGCAAAATTATTCCTCTGCTGATATTACTTTAAATGTAAAAAAACCCCCTGTGCCAAAAGAAAATAAGTGGAAGCAGAGAGCATGTCTTGTGTGTGTTCAAATAAATGGCCCTGATTGATACAGAAACCTGTTGAGTTTCAATGTCATGCTTTAAGTCTTATTCCTTAGTGTGTTTCTTTTCCTATGTTTAACCATGCTTTTGGTCTACAAATTCTTCAGCTGCTTTCTGGTGAGAGATGCAAATCTATGGTCCTTAAATGTTCTAGGAGAGCCCTTGGATGTCTGCAAGCATCAATGCAATCCTGGATAAGAGTAGTGTACAGGAGTTTTTGGCAGAGGAGTAGAGGAAAGCAGGAAACTAGAAATTGGATGATATTAGTCTATTCTTGGTTTTGATAAATCAAAGGAAAGAAATTTTGATTTGAAACAGACCACAGAAACATGAGCACTTTAGGAAAATTTTTCTTCCATGCCTTGAATCTGCTTTGAGGTTTTTACAAACTTGACTGTGATAAATGTATGCATATAAATTAAAGATAGCTTGCAGACTTATGTTTTACAGAGTGTTCGAAACTTTGAAGTCTCACAAATCTGAAGATTAAATCTTCTTTGCATTTGATACTGTTCAGCCAGTCTCCGGAGAGTCCTTGGGCTTTGTTTAATGGAATTGTGTAAATGTGAGGCAAAAAGAGGTACAGGAGAAAGCTGCTTTTCCTCATGAGAGAAGTCCATTTTTATTTTTTGTTGCAAACTCTGTGAAGTCCCATACCCTGTATACCTTAGAGATCACCTCTGTAAAGACAGTGATGCTGTCAGCTCTCTGCAATGTTTTGGGTTGAGGGGGTCTCAGCATTGCATGGGAAGGATTTATTTTACCAATGATGTAAAATGATAGATTTCTCTAGGGTTTTTACTCATTACTTTTTTCAGTCTCTGGTGTCATAAATCAAGACATTCGTGGTCATTTACTTTTACTTCTTATTTACTGATTGCATGCAATTTAAAAATATTTTTCAACCACTTTTTGTAAGATCGGGGCAGGGCATATCTTGTCAGAAACTGGTTAAGTAAATCTCAGAGAAATATTAGATGTCTGAAGAAACAATGCTCCTTCTTGTCAACCCCAGATATAGTTCTCCCTTTCATTTGTGTTTATTTTTGAAGTACAATTAAGAAATATTTATACTGTAAGTTGATATCTGCTCAGTTTTTTGTTCCTTGCAGTTGTACCTAAAGGGGATTTGCAAGACAGCTGGGGAGGGATTTTTTCCAAGGGTGATAGGACAGGGAGGAAGGGCTTTAAATTGAAGGAGGGTAGTTTAGATTAGATACCAAGTAGAAGCTCTTGACTGTAAGGTTGGTGAGGCGCAGCAACAGGTCGATGCCCCACACCTGGAAGTGTTTGTGACCAGGTTGGATGTGACTCTGGGCAGCTTAATCCCCTTACCTGCCCCTGGTAAGGGGGTTGGAACAAGAGGGTCTTTGAGGTCCCTTCTAACCCAAAACATTATGTGATTCTTCTGAAGCTACTGTGGCCCCTGGATACTCTTCTGCTGATATTTCAAACAACAGTATTGGATTCTCTGTGGGAGACAGGCATTTAGTTGGCATCGGTGTTTTAATATAAATTCCATCCAGTGCTTAAGTTCCCATTATTAATTACTTGGGGTATCCCTGCATGCTGAGTGGCAAAACCTGCTTTGCTTTCTCTGCAGGCAGAGTCCAACACCACTGAAGTGGTGACCAGGCCATTACAGTGATGACCAGATTTTAGCAAGGTCTCTTGCCTGGCAGGAGCTGACCTGGCTGAGTGATGCCTGTGCTTATTGCTCCAGCTGTGCAGTTCTCAGGGTGGCAGGGGATAAAGTTATGCCAAATTAGTGAAATGCTTAGACAGAATTATAAACCAAGTTTAAAAGTACGATGGTGAGGATTCTGGTCAGGTGGAACCTGGCAGCTATGAGCTTCAGGAAAGCAAATCCCTTTTCCCAGATTGTTCATCAGACATTCCCTCAGCAGTAACAGTTCTAGAGGGAAAGAGAAACCCTAAAGCCTCAGCACCACACACATGGACAGGGAGCTGCCCTATAACATGCCTCAGCCCAAAATTGTCCCTTCCAAGGATGCTCACCATGATCTGACAGCTGCTGTCTCTTACCTTACTTGAAATTGGCCCCGCCTGCCCTGTGTTCTTTTCTTCTCTCTGCCCCTTTCTTCCTTTGTGAAAAAGTGAATGTCTAGTTCTGAGTTAGATCAACCTAAAAGATCCCTGGTATTACCAAATAACTTGACTAGGTGGTAGGATGAAGTACAGGAGGGAGTTGAAAATTTGTTTTAATGACAGAGACAGATTTTGTTCTTCCGAAGGTGTTTTTCCATTGATTTCCTTAATGTCTCCCTCCTTTGTGCAGGTCCAGGTACTTAGGGACAGACCCAAACTGCAGTTTCTCTCTCAAGCATTTCAATTGTTCTGTTTTTACTCACAGCAAAATAACTCAGAATAACTCTATTATTTGCCAAGGAGTTAATTAATGCCTCTATGTGCAGTGTAATTTAAACAGTGGAGAAAATATTGGATACAAAAAATGGGGGCAAGAGCTTCTTTATGACTGGAGTAGCAAACACTTTATTCTTTGAACTGGCTATTCTGGTCTGAGATGAAGAACTACAATTTTTTTACCTTTGGAAAAGAGTCTAATTAAAACATCTGTGAGGAAATATTGTGTGACACTTAAAATACTTGCATATCAGAAGACTTGAAAGTATTCTTATTACCAGAGATTCCAAGTACCTTTCTCTTCTTAGTTTCAGCTTTTTGCCTTTGAAGATATCTAAAAGAATGGAAAAACATTAGTAAAGTTCCTTTTTGTGTCCTCTGCTACTTTTAAAGTTTGATTTTGTGATGCATTAGAAAAACATAAATGCTTCTTTTTAGAGGTTTAAAGAATATGTTACTAAATGGATACAGAAAATCTTGCTGCCCAAACTTTTTTCCCCCTCCTTTTAAAATTAGTTTTGTTCAACATCTTTTCATCTAGAATTTTCCAGGAGTTTTTCTTTCCCTACAGCCACCTGAAAAAAAACTATAACTAATCTCCAAGTAGTTTATAGAGAAAAAGATGGCAAAGGGGAACAAAGGAACATCTCCATGGGTGCCCCCATTCCATACGCCTTGACTGGTTGATCTTGGGGATTTTTGCTCCACTGGTTTTGCTGTCCAGAGAAGGCAGAAACTATTTTGCTTGACATAGAACGAACTGAATCCTCCCTTACTTACAGGAGGAGGAGTTGTTTTTCTAAACCTAAATGTGATGAAATTTGACTGTAGGCCCCTGATTAATGTGCTGAGGAAAAGCACAGTCACAGTTTGTTGTGCCTCAGAGAAAGTGCACCTACCTTTCTTGTAAATGGAAGTCCAAAAGGAATCCATGAGGTGCTGTGCAAGGTTACACCTTCTGGAAAATATGGCACAGAAGAAAAATGTTTACATTTAAAAAGCAAACAAATCCTTAGTGAAGCTATTTTGACTTTATCTAATTTGAATTTTAGTACACAAACATGTTGCAACAATGGCAGACTGGAAGGAAACAATGATTGAAAATGTCAAAAGGAAGGGCATTGCTGGATATTTACTGTACAGTATAAGATGAATGATACATTATCTATGTACAGGATTTCACAAGCTCATTATGATGTATGGAGAAGTAATAGCTGTGAGTCACAACCAGGAAAATAGGAAAATAGAGCTTGTATGGATAGCAATCCATGCTTTGCTCTCTAGCAGGACCAAAAGGTCTTTGTTGCAAATAGAGATACTGTTTTGACTGTGCTTGTCCATCAAATCAAAAATAATTTGAGATGTGGTGAGCAAAAGAAAGGAGGCACATCAACTCTAATCTAGGATGTGAGAATAGCGAGAGCGAGTGAGTGAAGTTGTGGGAGTTGGTTCTTGTCTTTTTCCTAACCATGAGCAGAGGGACTTCTAGAATATTCTCTACTCTGACTTCAGCAGGTTTATAAACATCTTGATGATAAAGTATTAATAAATCTTTTTTAAATGGTGAGCAAATTTCTGGCTGAAATCTATCTCTGCTCAGAGCAATTAGAAAAACATAAATCAAAACAGAATTTTGAACTGTTACAGAGTTTCAGCTTGGGTTTGTTGACTCTGTTTTTCTTCTTTAGCTATTCAACAAGTGTTTTCTGCTTTTTGCAAGCACACAATGTCTCACAATAAGTAGTGGATAGAGTTGGACTTTTTGTACCTCCTTGGCAAAAAGGAATCAAGAAGGAGAGGTAAAAAAAAAAATCTCCATTTTGAAAAGAACATAGTACATATAATCATCCGTCAGTTTGTGATTTAAAAACACCTTTTGAATAAAGAATTTATTTCAGCAGTGTATTTGTTCTCTCTACCTTGCAGGGCTCAATTGAGAGAGGGGCTGGCTTACCTGTATCATTAATATCTGCTAGACTCTTAATTGCTGCTCTTCTAGCAGATGTCTAGCTTGATTGCTTTTCCAATTCTTTGGTGCAAACCTGCAGAAGAAGAGTATTTTGCAAGGCTTTGTTGCATTGCTGAAGAGCAATTGAATTTTAAAGTTCTCTGAAGGGGGAGGTGAGCTAGAGGACTGAAGTGTGTATGACTGAGTGCTGCCCTTTAGCTGTCATCAACTTCTGTGCAAGGAGAATGAAAAGAGAAAGCCACAGAAATGTATTTGCCATATTTGTGGACACACGTGGTTTTTCTTCTCTCAGAGATGTGCTTCCTGCTCTTGAAGCATGCTGGAGTACTTTTATTACTGAAAAAGGATATTTGTAGGCTTTATATTATGTTCTAAGGTACTGTATACATTACTAAGAGGTCCCTTGTTTGCTCTGTTCTGAAGAGTCCCTGCTTAGCAGCTAGGAAAGCTATGTGGTAAATAAAGCAATATGTGACCTAAGCTTTGGTTTGATTCAATTCCTCATGCACAGGAACCCCATGAAATGTTTCCAGTGTGAGCCTGCCTCCAAAGAGAGGGGAGAAGAACAAAGGCTTTAACCTTGGCCTACAGGGAATTGAGAAAGCAGGATTTTCTTCTGATTGAGAACTGCATCTTTAGAGTGGATTCTATTATCCTGTACTGTCTTTGGAAATGTCTTTTTCTTAGCCTTGTTGTTCCTTGGGTTTTGAGGAAGGGCTCCTGTAGTCCCAGAAGGTGTGGAGCCCTAGCCCAGGTGGGAGGCAGGTGTCCTGCCCCTCCTTGCTCCTGCCAGCTCTCATGTGCTGAGCTTTGCAAGGACCAAGGACCCTGGGGCTGCTGCTGCTGCTTCTTCTGGTTGGGGAGCTCCTTTTATTTTTCCCCCATAAAGCTATTTTGATGGTACAAGTAATTTCTTCAAAGGTCCAAGAATAGGCCTAGCATTGACAAAGTTTGTGCCTATTAAGAGACTTCACAACAGTATGCCTGTTTCTGTTTTCCAGGGCAAGGTCTTGTGCTCAAGTTGTCTGTGCTGGCATGTGAAGTGCTGTGTTGGGGCTGTTTCTGGTGTCCTCCAGCTGCTGCTGCTGCAGCAGTAACACCTGCAGAACAACAGGCAGCTGGCTTCTTTTACCACTCCAATTAGCTCTTTCGTGTATGGGCATTTGTAAGCTAATACTGAGGAACTGGAATTTCTGATGGTCTGCCTATTCAAGGGAAGAAAAAAAACCCAGGTCTTTCATAACTATAGCTGTTGGTTTGGCTGTTTCAGCCTTTATTTGGAGAAACTTCTAAACTTTCTCTCCAAGTTCCATACAAGAAGCTTGTGGTTGTGATTATCTTCCAGTATGAAAGAAAGGAAAGGAAGTAAGAGACACTTCTCAGAAATATTATCATTAAATATAAGTCACAAAAGAAAAATAGAAGGAAGTAACTCCATGAATGAACCCAGATTATCTTTTGCCTACTGTGATGCACAGTTTTTTCTTCCTGCTTCTCTCATACTGTCTTTTACATGATAAGGTTAAAATACTTGCATTCTCTAGTAAAAGCACTTTATACCTGACAGAATCACAACCATTAAAGTAATTTACATTGAGTTGCTAAACCAAAGCAGTTATGTCATCAAAAGTGCAGTAAGAGTTCTGTAACTGCATCTAAGCAAGTGCTTTTGACAATATAGGAATATTGCAAGAAAAATTCTATCTCTAATCAACATTTATATAAACAAGAATTTCCTAAGGTGACCTGAACTGGAACTGTCCTGTGTGCATGTGACTGTATATCTATTAATTTGTTTACCTCCAGAGAAAGGTATAAATTATCTTCTGTCAAAAATCAGATTACCGTGCTGCTGCTTTCTGCTTTCAATAACATAACATGATTTATTTAAAAAACAAAAAACAACCACCAAAAAACCCACAAAGAAAAAACAAAAACAAAACCAAACACACAAAAACCCCAAAAACCAAAAAACCCAAAAAAACTAAAAAAAACCCAAATCCAAACAAACAAAAAAGAAGGTCAAAAAGATATTTTGCTATTAATATGCCTGCTTGGCCTAGTCTTATCCAGAAGTTAAACACTGGACTCTACAAATCAGGATAAAGCAAGAATCATTTGCAGGAGTAAGTCAAGTATCTTAGGAAGGCTAGATAAGCATTTCAAAGTGTCTCTTATCTTATAGGAGCCAAAAAAATCTTTTAATGGTGAATATCAGGTGTGATATTCCTTCCACCTAGCTTTTTCATGAACTCAATGAATATAAAGAGTGGGACTTTGATCTAATGCCAAACTCACTGAACTGAAGGGAGTCCCACCAGCTTCTTGTGCTCTGCCTGTATGGACATATGGACTTCTCCAAAGTGTGCAACAAGCCTGCCCCCTGTTTTTCAGAACTTAGTGCCTGTTCAAACATCTGTGCCTATATTTGCTGCTCTTTCCCCCTTCTGCAGGAAGGAGCCCACCTTGCAAGCCTCCAGTTCCTCCTCCGAAGGAGCCGAGCAGTCCATGGCTGCACTGTCACTGGGACCAGCTTTCTTCTGAAGTTACTGGAAATCTACTTATTTCGGATTTGCTCTAGCACTGGTAGTAGATCCAGCAACCAGTTGAAAGCTATCTGTGAGCTTCAGGTCACAGCGGGTCTCTGTTGACTAGCAAAAAACATTGTGAGTGTTTGGTCTCTGTTTCATTTACTGTTTGAAGTCTCTGCTGCTTTGTATTTTCTCATGAGGTGTGACAGTCACTCATGAATGACTTTTATATCTTCCTGTGCCAGAAGCCATACAGCACCTTGTTTTGTGAGCTTAAAAGCCTTTGCAGCAAGAGTCTTTACAATTCTTTGTGCTGTGGCTGTGAACATTGTGAATTTAGGAGCATTTTGTTCAAAGGCCAGGGGCTAACCCTGCAGAGGCTGGGTTGAAAAGCCAATGTTTGTTACCCTAGGCACTGAAAGGAATTGCGTGACACTGTGTTCTCATGGGATTTTGTGTTTGTTCATTTTTATCAAAATTTTCATCATTTTTATATATAAATAGAGGTACACTTTACAAATACCTGCTAACATTTCTCACTATGCTAGGCTTAGATTTTGAAAATTATTTTGCTTTGGTTTGCTTGTTTCTTGGTAGAAATTGTGTAGCTCAGAGAATAAAACAAATAAAACCACAACTGCTGACCAGAAAATTTATGAACAGAAATTCAGTCCAAGTTGTTTTACTCAATTGATGATGAAATTATCTATGAATGTATATTTTTACTATATGACCAGTTTTATATATGGCTCAATAATATTCATCATAGAAAATCTGTTCTGTTCCCCCTTGTCAGCTGCTGAATAAATTACAAGGATATATATTCTCTGTTATTCAGACAGGTCTATTCTGCACAGGGGTGTCTGTGTACTACTGCCACCAAATAATCTGTTTTGTTTCTTTGCAGCCAGCATAGGTATGTGCTTGTGAAGTTTGAAAGAATTGGATCCCATGTCTTTGTGAAATCTACATTTTGATGTTACAAAGGAGAAAAATGTCTCTTTAGAAAATTCTGCTTCAAAATAACCTAGAAAACTAAGCTCAGTCTTCACACAGACACTTTCAATGTACCTTAAATACATTGAAAACAACATTTGGTTTCTAAATGTTAAATGTAGAAATATATTGAGAGTTGATTAAAATACTTTCAAAAACATGTTGCTTGACAAACATATTACACTGGTGGCAGTCTTGAAAACTGCATCTCAATGTTTTGATAAAATGGGCTTTGAAGTATGACACATTTTCCTCCTGTTGGTGGTCAGAAATCTGAATAAACTGCGATGGATTGCACAGTTCAAGGGAATGAATACATAAAACAAGTTCTTAGCTTGCGACTTTGGCTACTTGATATTCAACCATAACTGTTTTATAACTAAAAGTTCAAAGGCAGGAGTGAAAAATTCTGGACTTGCAAATAAATATAGATATGTAAACATAACTAGATATTTTAAATCACCTAACAAAAATCTATATGTTCTGATACTTTGCATCTTCTATAAAACATTATATGGATGCTTTATTTTCTGTCTGTCTGAAATCAGTTATAGTCCATATGAAATAGCTATGGGTAGTGTTATAAAAATCTAATTTATGATAGAGTTTGTTAACAACACTGACATAAAATTACTTGGGATATTTTGGAGAGATGATTTTTTTAGGAGAAATATGTTTGGCTGAATGTGGTATGAAGCACACTGTGCATTCAGTCACAAGGTGACAGGTTACCATTCTATATTCAAGGACAAAAGAATGGCAATATTTTTGGTTGCTAATTTTTGTCATTAGCAAGTTTAACCCAGGGGTTATTAATTGGTCATAAAACCCCAGTAAAGTTAGACTCAAATGGTTTCTTCATGTCACCAGAATTCCAAGAAAGATGTGGTAAAAAAGATCAACCATCATGTATTATATATCTACAGACAGTGCACATTTTTCTCCCACTATACTTCGGGAGTGAGACTTCTCTAGATGACAGTTATGGAAAGTCTGAAGTGTCTGGAATGTGCAAAAATAGAAACTTCTGAATGCACTTAATAAAAGTTTAATTTGCAGTTATATGAGCGTAGAAATAACTACTGGTGTGTGAAACCCAAAGGTGCAGAAGTTCAGTCAAAGTTTTATATGTGAACTTTTTGCAGATTTCATTCTTTCTTGTGGTATAAGTTTTTTATCTCTTTTATTCCTCTTTCTTTGCCCTGTTCTTCCACTTTTTTAACACATAAATTATTCTGCTTGTTTACAGCAGACCTTAGACCACTCTCTTTTTGGTGTTTCAAACAGTTTATCTTTTATACCAGTATGCTGTGGTGGTGCAGGGGTGTAATGTGTTTTATTAGGCTTTTTTTTTTCCCTAATTGTTTTCTTTTTCTCTTTTTCCTGTTATGGACTTTGGGAAGGGTGTCCTGTACAGATCTTGTGTCTTTCTCTAACTTGATTGCTTTGTTTCTGAGTTAATTCTTTCCCAGACTTTCATTTTGCTGTGCAGGATTTTATCAGAGGGTCTTTGCAGGCCTGCCAGAACTCAGCATGAACTTCCTGTGAGTTTTGGCTTGTCTTGCTCTCACAGTAGGGAAATCTTATCAATCACTGTTCAGCCCAAGTCTTGATGATTAGTGTTGGGAACTTTCAGGTTTGTAAAGCTTAAAGAAAAGATTTTGATGTAAGTAACACTCTGTGGTTTCTGTGGTTCCCTAATTTCTCTCAGGCTCCTCTGTCAGTGATCATTGTATTTATAGAAAAGCAAATCAAATCTTGGTGAGTAGCAGTGAGCAAGCACTGAAGTGTAAAGTGAGGGGTTATTACTTAAGCAGTATTCTGAAGTTAAGTAGGAAGCAGACGGACCTGTGTAAAATCCCAGAATTTTGTCATGTAGCTGTTGTACTGACATAATTAAAATTGGCATTTTTTCACTTTTTCTTAATTATTATTTTTTTTCTGGATACCGAAGTTCTTTGCATAGTTTGCCTGTTATTTGCCTTTAGAGGTATTCTGCAGGGGAGGGATTGGAAATAGGTTGCTGAGTATCAGCTAAAAGTAACTCTCATTTCTAAGCTCCATAGGAAACATCTTTGTTGTATCTTCGAGTTGTGATTGAAGAGTCATAGAGCAGCTGTTTGCCAAAAGTGCATTGTATTTGCTCTGGTAAGAGCAGCAAATCACCTTTTAAGAGAGGCAGTTTCTCTTCCCATTGGACCTGATTTTGATGTTTGCCCTGGTGTAAGCTGGAAGTACCATAAAGATGCTCTTCCATTTGCACTGAATATGAAAGTAGAAAAAGTGAAGAAAGAATTGTGTTTGCTGGATCTGAGAAAGTAATTCTCTGACCTCTGGTACTACTTATTCTTTGACACATTTCATTATAATTCCTCAAGACAGTGTTGAGACAGTGCAGTTCTACTGTTCAAAGCCATATCTGTCTCATCATGACTGACTCAATCTATATAATAGATGATATAACATTGAGTTATATATATATATGTAAGCTCCAGTGTCCCCTGACTTCAGTCTCTCTGCTGACTGTACCTGAAGAAAAGTTATATCAGCTCTTCAAAGCTTTTAAAAACTGCAGGACTTCCTCTAGGTCCAGAGCCTAATTCCTCTCCAGTGCAAGTGTGGCCTGGCATAACTCCCAAGATGTAAAAGGCAATGTGCTCATGTGCAGGCTGTTCTACCTTGATGAAGTAAGAAGAAAAGACAGAAAGCAAACAGATAGATTTTGTGTTAGGATTGAAACGATATGGGAAGTTCTGATAGATGTGTGGAAAGATGACAAATCATATCCAAGAGATATGTTGTCTTGGGGGACAGAGTGACTCAGATCAAGATAATGTGATGAGGAGGTGAATAAGAAAGAATGTGTGTTTATTAGCCCAGGGTGGTGGATCCTTCTATTTCTTTCCATACAAAAGATGCCAGCAGTAGGTGCCCTGAAATGTAATGGTTCCTAACTCAGCATTCAAGGATTGCTTTCCTCATGCAACTAGAAAATTATAATGTTGTGTTATAATGTGTTATACACATGGAATTAAAACTCTTTTGTGTATACTGCTGAAAATGTTCTTTATGGCTGTAGCAACATCTAAAGGTGCAGTTTGGAAGAGGTTCCATCTCTCCTTTGTTTCTTATTCATATTGTGCTCTTTCATGTCTCACTTGCCTCACTTGAACATCACACGTCAGGTGGACTGGCAAAGAAGGCATTTGAAACTGAAAAAAAGAGCAAACACACTATTATTAGTTAAGAAGAGAAAGAAATGAGAAGTCTATTAATGTTCATGAAAAAATACAAGGCAAGGAAATTCATGGAATAAGAAAAACTAGGATAGAGTGTCAAGGTGAAAATAATTGAGTTCACTTTCACGCTGTTTCAGGAGGTGGAGTCAGGGATAAAATGACACAAAATAACTAAATATATTATTCAAAAATTTCTTTATTTAAAAAAAAAATATCACTGGGAATTTGGCAAGGTAGAAAGACAGCTTTGAGGCATGAATTTTCTAACATTTTTGGAGTATTACTTGATTATTTTTCCTTATCTGATTGATAGGAAAAAGATGTGAAGCATAAGAATTATTTGGTAGAATGGCTTCTAAAGGTCTGATAAAAACAGCAACTCTGTAACTAACTCTGTGATTATTCAGACTGTCTAATCTTGATGTGATGAAAATTTGTTCCTTGACAATTACCTTTTTCTGCTCTGACTTTGTTTCCTTGCTATCCTGGTTCATGGACTTGCTGACAGTGATGGTTGAAGATTTTCACCATTCTGTAAGCAGTTTGTACCTTGTTACTGGCATGAAGAAAGGTTTTCGAGGGGTAATACTTAGTCAAAGCAAGTTGTTCTAAATCTACTTCTTTTATTTTCCTTTTTTTCCCCTCCTTCCTTAAACTATGGCTTTTCATGGTCTGCACTCTAGGTTCTATTTATTCCATCTACATTTATGATTTTGGTTTTGATGTCTGAAGGGAACTATCATAATTAAATACAGTCCAATACAGTCCAAGTAATTATTCTGACTGCATTGCAGGATATATTATTTTTCAGTGCATTGTGGATCTAGGATTAACACTCACTCTGAGCACTTTCATCTAAAATCCTCTCTGTTCCAAGGACAGCTATGTTGAATATAAGCTGCTGAATATAGATTTCTTCTCTTAAAATGGGAGATTTGTCTGTATGCTGACAGACTGGACTTATGTTTGTTTGAAAGATTGTTGTTTTTCCAGTTCTTTTAGCCCAACTAGACATGTTAAATTTTATGATCTTTGCTACTTTGATCATTCACAAGGGAAGCCCTTGGGCAAGAAAGAAAATGATAAAACTGAATGTTTTCGGCATATGGAAGCCTGGACTTGTGAGCAGTGTTTCTCTACAGATGGTGCCCTTAGAAGACCTTAGAGAGGTTTTCAAGTGTGCAGGTTCATGTACCTGTGAAATGCATTTGAGAGCTACCAGGTCACATAAAAAGTAACAGAGTATATTGTGAAATATCACAAACTATTTTAAAATGCTATGAAGTTTTTGTTTTTTTTCAGGTATTCCTGGCAGTACCAGCAGGATACTACTGTACAGGAAAAAATGAGAACATGTGAATAGATGTTGATAAAAATGTTTACAGTTTTATGTATAGCTTAAGAATTATATAAATATTATTTATATCTCTTGACAAAATAAGAAACCATACTTAATAAATCACAGACTACAATATTAAGATAAATACTTCCTTCTTTCATATTTACAGCAGAAAATAAGCTTTTCATTATGATCATTTCCCCACAGAAATTCAAAACTTTTCATAGAATACACAGCATGGTCATTAAAAATAAGAGGCTTGGAAAATCACCTATTGAAATCAGTGCTAATAATAGGTGTTTGACAAGGGAAAACTGTTAAGAACTTGAAGAATTAGGCTTTTCTCAAAAGCAGTCATAACTTTTGAAATATTGCTGAATTTTATTTCCAGGAAGTTTTAAAATTGTGCAGTGGAAATGGGGGTTGGCTGTCTGTTTGAAGCTTCCATTAGGACTGGGTATTCTGGAGTGCCCCTCAAGCCAACTGTGCTCCACACAGGGAAGGTAACAAGTTGTAATAATTTCACTCACAGGTAAAAAGAAATATATGGTTGGATATTCTATTGGCAAGGATGCATTGTTTTGTTTTTGGTTTCTTTTAATTGCTAGTTTTCATTTCTAGTATATATTTTGTCCTCCTGATTCAGTGCAGGCTGCTTTTTTTGCCAACCAGAGAAGAATGCTAAAAATGAAGAAGTATTAGTACTTTAATTGACACATCCTATTGACTCTCACACATTCAGTACAAGCACCTCCCTTGTCTTTGGGGTGTCTGAAGATGTATATAACCACAGAATTACTGGGTGGAGATGAAGCACGAGATCACCTATCCTAAAACTCCTGGTAAAGCAGATGCACTTAGAGCAGGTTGTACAGGATCACATCCAGGTGGGTTCTGGCTATTTCCAGATAGAGGCAGGATAAGAGATTAATCCAAATGCTTGTCCTCAAACTGATGGTTCTAAAACATAATGCAGGCCTTCACAACAATATGCTTTCTATGAATAACAGAGAAGTCTGGCTCTATGAAAAATACCTAAATTAAAAAAAAAAAAAATTAAAAAAATAAAAAAACAGAGTAACCCTTATTCACTGTAGGCTGCTAGCTAAGAAAGAAAAAGACGGGAGAATAATATGAAGTTCTGTTTCCTGACAACCAAATGAAAAAATATCATCCCACTGGGCACACAAATACACAGTTTGGAGGAAGATATACAGGTGAGGACTGTGCATTGCATTCTGTTCCTTCCCACCAGGGAAGCTGAGTGTATTTAAGGGCCTCACCTCTGTGAGTTACTAATGTGGGCAGGAGTGGTGAAATGATGCGAAGCACTGTTTATGATCTCTGTTTCCATTTCTAATGGTGGTTAGATTCTGTGGCCAGGTTGGCTTATTTAGACAGCATTTCTGTATCTGCTCTCTGCACAGATGGGTGCAGTGATCCCTGATCAGCAACTAGTCACTTTTTTCCATTAGTGAAATTCTGCTGTTTGTGATAACTTGGGAGGGGTGGAAATATCCCAAACTCCCAGGAGATATTGTCAGATGCTTGCAATAAATTGTATGGGTTTCAGTTTTTTATTGAAGGCTCTCAGAGGAGGTCTTGTTATAAGCAGTCTCTGGAGAATTAAGTGTGAGAATAAGTGATCTTTAGAGAACTAGCATAAAAACCTCCAAATTTGAGATTGTGGGTGTCTGGGCCAGACAGCCTGAGTTCATGGACCAGTGCAGAAGTGTGATGCAATAGATTACACGTCAGATGACCATAACTCCCCTAGGGGTGCAAGGGTTGTTGTGTGTGTGTATATATATATTTATATATATATGTGTGTGTGTGTGTTTATATATTTTGTGTATTTTTTATTTACACACACATACACAGGGCATTCATATCATGCTGATTGTGATCTCAATCTCTTTCAGATAGCTCTCTGTAACTGGAAGCCCTGCTTTCTGTGAACATTCAAACCATTTATACATGTAAACTGTGAAGTCGAAATCATTGTATCAGTCATTCACTTAAAAAAAAAAAGTTTGCATGTGGAGAGGCTCTGTATTGGTAACACTTGGAAATAATACTGAAGCTGAAAACTAATATTATAATCCAGCCCTAGCAGTTGTTTACATTTCCAGAGTGCAATGAAGGAAAATAAACCAAACATTCATATCAATGTTCATTATTCTATAGTTAGAACAACACAATGATCAAAGACAATAAGAAGCGCATATAATTTATTCTTTTTAGTCTTTTTCTTACTCTCTTGAGTTAATAATTTTCCCCAGAGCTAAATATTGGAACAGTGGAGAAGTGAGGTGACAATTTTGTCTTCTGTGCAAACTGTCCTTTTAAATTTTTTACTACTTTTTTATTATTTTTATTGTTCCTTATGGTGTTACTGAGATTCCTGTTGCCTTTAGTTGGTGGTGAAGATGTGAAATACTTCAGAAACCAGTTTTAATTCAAAATGAAACTATTGTCTCTTGAAAGCCCAGGAGAGAGCTTAGTCAAAATAATGTGTCACTTTCTATTTCTCCACTCTTGCTAAAGCTTAAATTGAGAATCTGCTTTCTCAGTGACCTCTCACTTTTCCAAAGCTTACAGCCTCAGTTCCTTACCTAGCTGTCCCACATTACAAGTTATGGCTGAAATGGTTACTTTTGTAGTAAAATATTCTTGAAAGCTAAGTGTCTTGTTCACTGTTATGTCCAGGGAAGCATGAAAATTGTAATAAGAAAAAGATTTGCTTTGTATTCTTTGCATTTACAGTTTCAAATTCCAATTACAAAAAAAAAGACGTTGCTAAAATGTAAACAAATACCAAGTTATCTGCAGTGTCTTGTTTAAGTTTAGTGACAAATTACTTTTTTGAAAAATGTATTTTCTTAACCCTCAGAAGCTTTACTCAGTGGGAAAGAGTAAATACTGAATAAATTCCTGTGATGCAGACAGAATTGCTTCTGAAAAAGCTTGCCTCTGCTTCTCTCCTTGCTCCTTCAGTTTTAATAGAACTGGAGTAGTAGTCATGGGAAAGGGAAGAATGAGATTTGAGAATCTTTAAGAGTAGTAGTTTGGCAGCGCAAGTTAGACACAACCTAAAGTTTCTTCTTTCTGTCTCTTCCTTGGTCAGTGTGATGTGTAATTTACTGGAGAGTGCTGACTATTTTTCTGAATTGCTAAACTTGTGTTGCTGTGGATTCCTGAGTTTGATACATACAAACTTTTTCCTTCTGTTCTTACCTATTCTGAGGTGACAAAAAGCTCATTTTAAGAAGGACAGCGAGTTGCAGAAATGAGCTTTTTGGCACACACAGCAGAAGCCCTTTGTAGTTTTTTGGTGTATACAACATATTTTGTGCCTGCAGGATTCTCACTGTTTGCTTTTTTGATATATGTAGAACCATTATGTGGGCAGACTTGTCTTCTGTTGATGTTCACAGATTGTCCTCAAGATGATATCCCCTTTTCACATGTTGGAAGAAGAGTACTTGATTTTCCCAAGAAGCTTTCTTGTGGTTTCTTATCTGAAGGAGCTATCAGGATGTATTATACAGAGAAAGAGCAGGGGAAACATGGAATTATTGTGAAACAACATCCTTTTCTTGCACGACTTCTAGAAATGCAGAATGAATCGCAGACTTAGTGAACACTTTTGAGACTGGCAAGATAAGAGATGTGAAAGACTGGTGACAAAGATGAGGAACCATGGGCACAGTGTGTAGTTCAGCAGGAACACATCCAGACACACCTACAGCAGAAAATACAACACAGCCTGATGTTACAGGGAAATAAAACTCTTAGAGTGGTGCAAGCAATGTATTTCTTTGGTTTACTGACCAAAACTAAGCATTGTGTTTGTGTGTGGGAGAAGGGCTCACATTGACTCAGTGTGCAAGGCTCAGATATTTTTGGTAATGCAATGTTCACTCACAACTGCTGTGATTCCAGAAAATGCTTGGTACAAAACTCAGATAATTATCTTCTGAAGGTATTTAAACCTTTAAAAATTAGGTGAGTTTCAAAATGGATGTGCTATTCCACTTTTAAATCATCAATATGCTTCCATTTCCCATTCTTCCTTCCTGAAAGTATCAGATTTTCAGATTCTTGTCTTGGGGTGCAGTAGAGGCTGGAAATATTAAAAAGGGTTTTGGTTTTGTGTAACTTCACTGAATTAATAGTTTATCCTGTTTATACACAATCACTTGTGTATTCAATTTTTTATCCCACAAAAATTTCAATGATTCATGGCAAATAACTCATAAAACATTTATATCAATACATATTTGTTTAAAAAAACAAACAAAACCCCCCACAACAAACTTGCGATATTTATACTAATATACAATAATTTGGAAACATCACAAAGATTCCTCTCTCAGAAGATTGTATTTTTTAATCAATATAAAACAGGTTTATAATGACTGCTTTCTCTTTCATTAAACATGGGTAAAATTACTGCATGTGGAATTACATGCACATGTAAACAGGAAGTGTTCTGTAATAGGACAATGCTAAAATTTGACTAACAGCATATGCATTCTTGCCTGTGCACGTTTTTTTGTATGTAGGGTAGTTATTTGTGACCATGTAATGAGTTACCAAGTAAGGAGGCTCCCATGAAGATCCCAAAACTTGAAGTTCCTTACTTCAAGGGCAGGCAGGCTTCTGCAGACAGCCTAAACTTCTTTTTCTCTCCAAGCATTCCCAGGTGCTCTGGGATTTCCAGTATTTTCTCAGGAGAGAATACGTGTTGCCATTCTAGCAGCAGTCTGAACTTGAGCTAACAACGTCCATGTATTATTATTTTTGATACACTGGGAAAGGCAACTGAAGGAAGCAAAATGCTTAATAGTCTCAGAAGTCTTGAGTCATTCCTTTTTCTGGCACTGCTGAAGAGAGCTTGGGGACTGCCTTGGGGCTGGGGAGAAAGGACAGCATGACATTGGAACAGAAAAGAACTGTACGTTTTCTTCACCATACAGCCACGTACCTATCAGGTTCTTGTCTCTGTATGCTTGCCTCAGACTGGGCAGCTGTAGGTGAGGAGAAGGCGAGGTGCAGCAGCACTGCTGGGATGTTTTCATCCCCATTTGCTCTCACCCAGCTGCAGACTCGGGTAACATCAGAACACTGCTGTGAAGGCAGGAGCTTTCACCTGGGACATTGGTGCTCCACACTCAGCGTCTCTACACTGGCAAAGCAACCTCCTGAAACTGTTCTCCCCTATGGAAGTCTTATTTTCTATTAAACTCTCTGTGCTATTTGAGAACATTTTTACCTTTAGCCCAGGAAGAAAAATCTAGTGGTTTTGGGGTTTGGTTGCCTTTATTGATGTTTTCAACCTCTAAGAAATGTGTGGGGAGAGAGAAAATGTCACAACTGTGTTGTGTAGCTAGGCGCAGGTTTTATAATCCAGGAAGAGGAGCATAATATGTTGATTTTGTATGTGCATGGAATTTGGAATGTCACAATGTTTTCTTGCAACATGAAATGTGGTTCATTAAAATATTTCTCAATGTTATTATTTTTCGTTTAACAATGATGTTGTAGAGCTTACCTCCCAGGTACAATAAACAGGGATCAAAACAGTAAGTGCTATAAAAATAAATGCAAATAAATTAGAGGACAAAACACCTTTTAGTAGCTTAGAATTTTATGTCAAATGGGTTTGACAGAGTGTTGAACGAACTAAATTGCTGGTATGAGATGGAATGAGGTTTTGAGTCCCATTTTTATTATTCTTCAGCTGTGACTCAGTGTAATTTGTTTTCTTATGCTGCAAAATAAGTTTGACTCCATTTTATTGTAAAAAAAAAAATACCATACTACAGCAGAAAATAAGAAAAAGGAAAGCATTTTTGAGCAATCCTATATCAGTGTAGTGGTAGTGGTCAAGTATGTACTGTTTTGAGGTTTAATTGTAGAGGTGTCCTGTGTAGGTGTCCTCACAATAAGCTCAGATAACTACTGCTTTTTTGGATGGAGCAAGAGGGGAGAGCTTTTTTATTTTATTTTGTGTAATTTCAAAATGTCATATGCATTATGTCATGCAGTTGAACTTCAGGTTGATTTGCATTAGTACCACACAGGATTAAAGTTTTTTATGGAAATAAAAGCCCAGCTTTAAAATTCATCTTGGTACACTTAAAAAAAGCTTGTCTTTAAAATTCTGCCCAGTTTCCGCTTAAACCATGTTATTTTTTTATAAAATAGATTATTTAATTTGGAGAGATGTAATTATCTCTAAAACATGCACCTCACTGTTTTGAACCAATATGCATCATACATTTCTAAGATGGCTCTCCACATAGCAATGGTGCAAATATAACAACATTAAAAAGTTAAATAAAAATGGATCCAGATGAAAGCCAATCACAGGGGTCCCCATCTGTCAAATATCTGTGTATTTAACTTTTTGCACATGAATATTAACAGGGAAGTTAACTGGATTATTTATGTAAAATTAAGCACATATGCTGAAGCCCATTTGTGTCATTTCCTTTTCTCTAAGGACGTGAAAATGAATATTCATAAACTCTGCAGAGGAGTTGTCTATATGTAGGCAGGTGCTTAATTTTTAAGGTCTGTGTAGTCAAAGTATTTGTGTCTCTAAAATGTAAACATGTGCAGAAGACTTGGCAGAATCAGTCCAGGTGTCTAAGCAGGTGTATTTATAGTATCAAACCACAGTGGTTTGTTCAGAATAAAGCCATTATTTCGAGTGACTTTTCAAGCAGAAAAGGCTCTGGGAATTTGAAAAGGCAATGAAGTTCTAAGTATTATTAAAAGAAAAATAGTCTCGTACCAACTTCCTATTAATTTTAATTGTATTACACCTCATTCTTAATTCAGATGAGCTCAACTCATCACTATCTCTAAATCCATAGGGTGTTTATTTTCATTCGTATTTTCTCCCATGAAATGTATTATTAGCACATCATATTTGAGTCTTTGCTTATTGCAGATAAGTCTGTTTTCCATCCAGAGATAATTTAATATTCAAATAGTGTATACTTGAGCAATGTGATTTAATTCTGCAGCTTGTTTATGTTTGAAAGGCTAATGTTTTCCAAAGCACAATTTGAGGGTGCATGTACCAAGGCAAATTACAGTTTCCCAAGTGAGTCAAGTTGTGTAAATTGTCAGCATACATTGACATGCGAAGGAAAGCTGTCAAAAGTTAGGTGGCCAGATAAGAGTAGGGAAACAAGCAAATCAAGAAAAATAGGAATTTCCCTAGCAGGAATTCCCTGCAGAGAATGTAAAATTGCAAGAATTGTGTCAATCACTGTAGAGAGAATGGAAAAAACAATTTGTAGTTATTTATCCTCATAACTTTTCCCTCATTCAAAAACAGAAATTCCATAAGCCTTCTATTTTAAGGAAAGATGTTGGCACTTAGGTCCCTGCCATCAATCAGGTGATCTATCACTATATCTAATCCAGAACAGTTCAGCTTCTCTGCCAATGCAGACAACACTGTGCATATGTAATCTTGTTTTTCTCCGGCAGAGGTGGTCCTAATATTTTATCAGGGATTTCTGTGGGAGTGGTGAATGGGTATTTAGTCAAAACCACCTTTCTTTGATGGGCATAAAATTGACCATTAAGACTCTTTGCTCCAAGTATTTATTGGGTCCTGGAAAATATTTGGACCAATCCTACTTTTGTAAGGCATTGGTGTGTTTGCAAGAGACTTATGTCATCAGCTGAAACTAACATAAATAAACCTGCAGTGATTACAGTGTGTTGGCACAGCAGGAATTGGGTCCACTTTAGAACCTTTAAGAATAGTATAGAAACTATTCTGGGCTTCAGTATTGTTAATATTCAGTGTTAAAGAATTATGGTCCAATTTATAGGTTAACTAGTAGTTTCAGGGATCTCTATCCATGAACTGTCTCAGTTAGGACATTTCGCTTGTTTATTAGTTACTTTGTTGAGAGATTCTCAAAAAAAACCTTGTAAGGGTGCATATGGGCACAACAATAGATTTATCTGAAGCTGGTGTAGATTTTCTGGTACCTTGTGATATCACTTTGATTCTGCAAGTTCTTATCTGCTTAGACAAGGCTGGCAGAGTGTAGGATAATCAATTATTATTGTATCACTTCTCAGTCAAAACATTGTTACTACGTGCTGTCAGTTGTTCTCAAAAGTGGAAATGATGATGGTCAGAAGCACTTGGAAGCTGATAATTACCTGACACAAGAACTAGCAGAGGAGGGCAGGAATTCTCCAGGAATATTTATTTGAATTTCCATGGTTTTTTCAACTTCATTCATTCTTCCTGGGAACACTTCAGCAGTTGGTCCTGACTCCTGACCAATACGGAAACTGTGTGGCTAGTATAGCTTCTAAAGTCATTGTTGTAAAAAAAAAAATTCTGTTGGCATTTTTTAAAAAATTGTTGAGGGCTAGAAATTACAATGGTGAGGTGTGCACTTTGACTACTTTATGGAAAAAAAACAACAACAAAAAAACCCAACAAAACTCCAAACCAGCCAAACAACAAAAACAAAAAACAAAAAACCAAAACAAACAACTTCCACTGAAACTGCCTAACACCAAACACAACAACAAAAAAACAAAACAAGGTGAAAACACACACAAAACCCCCCCAAACAATCCAAGCAAAAAAAAATCAAAAAAAACCAAAATAGACAAACAAACACCCAACCCAAAACAAACACACGCCTTCCCCACTTCAAGCACAAGAAAATTAAATGCTGGACACCTCTCTATATCCCTGAGTGTCAAAATATCTCTGATTATGGCTAGAAAGTGTACCATTGCATTGCTAGAAACAATTCTAGGATGTGAAAGGCTTGTGGAGAATACAGACCTGCTGATATGACTTCACTCATCTGTTACCATGAACACTCAACCTCAGGCATCATAGACTTGCACTCTGATTTCAAAGAAACTTTCTGTAACCCATTGTTTATTTAATAGCTATATGAAATTCTGATTGTAAGGGAATAATACAATTTTAATCTAAACCTACTGGAGAAGTTGATTTTTCCCTTCTCTGTTGCACAGTATGGACAGACCCTCAGGGGAATATTTATTTCTTACAGACTTGCTGTAGGCTGAAATCATGGAGTTTTTGTGTTTCTTGTTTTATCATTGCCTTCCACTCATTCATAACTCACCTGTAAAGTTATAAGTCCTAAGGTGAGATACAACATGGGTCTAAACTAGAGAAATCCATACAGCAATTTTGTTTTCTGTAGTTTAAATATGAGACTGAATAGATCTGTTCTGTTCCTTGATAATAGATTTCTACAGTAGTGGGGCCAAAGAGAAGTGAAATTTAATCACTTATTATTGTGTGCAAAATTACCTGGTCTGTGCCTGTCAGGTGATTTCTGTGTCATGTCTCCCATCCCTTCCTGCTTCTTGTATCACACAATCCCAGCTTGAATGTCAATACTCTCCATTACCTTTCCAGATCAAACTTAGTTGGATCTTCAAAAGGGGGAGACATTTATAAGTCTCTGAAAAAGTTTGGGTTTGTACTGATCATATCCTCTCTTGCGATGAGGCTACAGTTTAATCTTTACAGAAAGATCTTGCCTAGTCTTTCCCATTCAGAGTCTTCATTATGACAGACTTCCTACAGTTACTACAGAACCACAGTTTAGTGCAAGTTCAGTAAATGTAGCTTTAACTACAGCGTAGTCTTGCTATCACATTTCAATTTAATGTGACCTTCACTGTAAGTTTATCACAGTAAACTCTATCACTTTGGAAATGCTTCTTGATATGAGTCATTCATAACATGCATACCTGCACAAAATTTGCCCATTTCTGTATGCTTCATTATTTTGTAACAGATTAAAATGTCCAAATTTGACATGTGGAAAAAGAAAATCCGGAATGGAAATAAAATATCCCTCTGAATTACAGACTTCAAAGGAAATATTACCTGCATTGGTATTAGTTGAATTTCTGCTTTTTCACGCAGTACCTATTCTGAATTATTCTGAATTATGCAAGTGTTCCAAGTCAACAATTTATTTTTTCATTCCTATTTTTTTTTCTTTTTTTTTTTTTTTTTTTTTGTTAGCGTAGAGTCCTATACCTATTTTTAAAGAGTTTTGAGTTTATTCTCAGAGTATATCTAAAACATTTCTTTGGCTCTTTCTGTTGAACCCTTTCTTGCTTTGTTGTCTCCTCAGTCTCTAAAATCAAATGCATTAACCCTTTGTGACCTACAGTCCAGCTATTTTTAAGAGTAAACTTAAATCTTTTTCCACAGGAGAGAAAGAGAATAGTGGGTTGTTTCAGTCAACTTTGCATTATTTATAATGCATAAATACACATATTTCTAACATTAAAGAGAGTCAGAGAACAGAACTGTATGTCAGAGTCCCCCAGTCAAGGAAGGAAACGTATTATTCTACGTGAGAAACCTAAGGCGAGTCTAACCTGTGAAAATTCCTAAATATCACAAATACTTTTCTGAGATACATATATACACTTACTCCTTAGGGATGTTTCTGTCTTACTGGAGTACACTGAAAATTATACCTAAGAAAATAAAAGAAAGGATAAGTGCTCACTTAAAATGGGATCCAAATTTTTCTGAGTAATTTCTGCTGTGGTTTATTAAAAGCAAATAACAGTGATACTTGCTGAAGAGTGCAATGAAGGTTTAGAAACATTTGGGATGCTATTTAAAACCCTGTCACGGAATAATTTTTTTAGATGGATTAGGCTATGGGCAGTCCAGGAGGATGGGAATTGTCAGGTTTTGAGGAATGCTGGAATTACAGGACAGTGTGGCAGGGTGGCCTAAGCTATGTTCTAGGAAAGAACTCTGGTTGTTTGATAAGCAATCGGTCTCAAGTTTTCAGGGAGGGTATTGTACAGGAAGATGGGGTGGGTGTTCCCATAGCACTCTCCAGACCCCACTAAATCCCTGTGGGGGTACATCGAATGCATGTGCAGTGTGGCCACGCAGCTGCTATGAGTATTCTGTAGCAATGTCCATCCCAAAGAACTGGATAAAATCCCTTCTGGTATCTGCTCCCTGCCTGAGTGAAAACACAGCCCAAGCAGCTCTAATGGCTACTTCTCATCCATTGAGTCTAGGATCAGTGCAAAGTATGGTTTGGTTTGCCTGGGTATGTGATTTTCCTTTGAATCCACCCTCTCAAATATTTAACTTTGAGAACTCTTTTAATTTTGCTCTCTGTCTCCAACTTTCTGATTCGTACATAATGTGCTTGTAGCCACTTTATTGTGACAAGTCTTAACCAAAGGAATGTATGGCTGTTACTCATTTGCCATTTAATAACAATATTTAGGATACACATCCTTAATTGCTAATATTTCCTTGTCTGGAATCTCTTGCTAATGATATTTTTGAGGTGGGAGAGGTTAATCCCTTTGTTGAGATCAGCCATATGCTCTTTTCCTCTGATTATAATGACTTTCTTTTTATAAACTACCACACTGCTATTGAATGTGCATTGGTGAGGGAATTTGCACTTTGGCTGGCAGAGAAAATGTTACAGGTGCAAACTGTGATGTGCAATAATCTTTATAAGAGCTGTCTGATTTCTTTTTGACAGTTTTTCATCAAAACTGTGCTCTTATTGAAGTTGAAATGTTAGCAGAAATGAATTACCCTGACAAACTTTGAAAGGAAAAAAGTTGAAACATTAACTTTTGACAACTGTTTTATTTTCTCTTGACTTGAACTTTTAGTATTAGCTATCAGTATGCTTAATATCATATGCACAAAAATTTGCATTTAAGCTTTTATTCATCTTGTCCTAATCCCTGTCTCTGCTCTAAGACAAATTTCAGTAAAACTTGGTCATTCCAAGGAGATGCCCCCCAAACTATCCTTAAAGTCTTTTACCTCTGCATGTGATCTATTCTAATATTTTCAGATTTTTTCCAACTTGGAGAAAATTAAATGTTCAATGCTTAATTTTAAAGTAGAAAAGCTTTCACTTGTAGGCCAGCTCAAAACAATATCTTGTCCTTCCATTTAGGCAGTGATTGTGAAACTGAGTAGAGCCAGATTTACTAAGATTTACTACAGTCTGTGAAGGTCTTAGGTTTTGCTGGGAGACTAAAAAAACCCCAAACAAACAAACAAACACAGAATTTTTTTTTCTAGGAGAAAAAGATGCCTTTGTTTTGAGGAGCTCTTTGTTAAAATTAGTCCCATTTATACGTGTAAAGTTATCACTGAAGTATTACTAGACATTCAAAAGTTTGATTCAGGATTTAGGTTCTGGTTTTCTCCAGTAAGGTATAACATTAACTGCACATTTCAGCATTTCCTGTGATTTTCTTGCTGTCTTTAATCCTTCTAATTGCACTCTGTTGTCTTTTGCCTGAATCCGGTTAATACACTTCAATTTCCCTATCCTTATTTTTTGTGCTACTTTGCACAGATACTGTGAGATGATTCCTTTTAGAAATCAGTGAAATTAATTTTATTTGGGTTTTTCATTCATGAAGAACAACCGCCATCAAAACTTAGATTTGCACAATTGCAGCTTTAGGAATTCTGGTTCTGAATCAGCCTTGCAGATTTAAGGGTCTCCTGCATTTCTGGGAGCGTGCTAGAGACCACCAAGGTAGTGGAGTGAATGAACATAAATCCTTGACTTGGAATTTTTCACTGTAGCTTAAATTCAGAGCTTCCAATGAGCCAGTGTGAAAATCTAGGAGGAAAATCATGAAATAGAAACATTATTAACTCTGTGTGGCTGTTTTCTACCTGACGCAGTCTGACTGCAGGAGTCCTCTTGCACACAGAAATTTGCCTCTGTGTGTAATGACATTCCCTGGGAGGCAAGCATGTGGACATGGATTACAAAGTGCAGTTACATTCTGAGTTGGTGAGATAGCTGATTCCTTCATAATTTGTTACGTATCCATCAGTCATAAGTGGCTTCTCAGGCTGCATCTCTCTGAGCTGATAATAAGAGTATTTTTTTATGCTACATAAGGTAAATCAGCACATCATCTTGCAGACTTTATAAAACGACCGCATGGCTGATCTTCTGTAGTCCTGTAGGTAATTTTTCTAAGGCCTAATATTTAGCATTTTACAAGTGTTGTGTAACAGTTTCTACCACTTCATGTATGTCTGGAAGACTGCAGGGTGATTAAATCTAGATTGGATAGCCTGCTGCATATGGGATGTAAATACCTGCACCATTGCATTTAAAAAAGTAAATGGTGGTTACATGGAAGGATTCAGGGAAAAAAAAAAGGAAAATAGAAAAGTGATGTCAGAATGAAGTTCACCAAAACCAAAAGATAGTGATTGTTTTATATTTTAAGCTATTAAAAAGTATTTAATATATGGAAATTTTGTTTTTAATAACTGTGCTTCATTTTCCAAGGCAAAAATTACAGTAATTTCATGACCATAAGGCGCACCGGACTATAAGGCGCACCTCCAGGAGTCAGCAAACTTCGCAACTTTGTACATTATATAAGGCGCACCGGACTATAAGGTGCACTTTTTTTCGCAACGAGGAACCGTGCAGTGTGCAACAAAGTAACGAAGTAATAACGCCTCCCTGCCTGCGTTGCTTCTGGCACCTGGGGCTGCCCACAGCCTCCCTGGCCACGCTGCTCCCGATACCTGGGGCTGCTCCCCGCCTCCCTGCCAACACTGCTCCCGCCCCCCCACCTCCCTGCCAGCGCTGCTCTCGGTGCCTGGGGCTGCCGGTGGCCACCCCCCCATCGCTACATGGCACTCCCATGGCACCACCCCCCCTCGTGGCTCTCACTTCCAGGTTGGCAAATTTCGCAACTTTGTACATTATATAAGGCGCACCAGACTATAAGGCGCACTTCTGGCTTTGGGCCAAAATTTGAGTCAAAAGGGTGCGCCTTATAGTCGTGAAATTACTGTAAATCGTACAGCTTTTTTTGAATATGCATATGTAGTAGCAGACATGATTTTGTGTTTTCTTATAGAAAATAGCTAGCATTTTAAGGCTGTCGAAGAGCTCTAGGCTATATTTAAAATCAGAATTAATTCATATTCTATTCCCCAGCATGCCTTTGAAAATATCAAACAGCATTTATTAAGTGGAGAAATATAAACATGAGGTCACATTTCTTGTTCTGTAGGCATTAACAGATCAAATTGGGAAAATAATTTCTGACCTTGAAACACAGGAAACAGTTATACTTCTGTTTTCACTCAACCTAAAATTAGGCTAACTTGTCCTGATAAAATACTTCTAGTTTGAAAGAAAAAATGATTGAATTAATTCAGATTTTTAGGGCATGCATCACTCTATCCCAGGTGCTGCTGAGGAATGATGAAGATAATTGCTTTGACTTGATAATTTGCTTTTTTAGTAGAAATTATATTATGTTTAGTAGTGCATCAAGATGACCTGGCATTTATGTATTCAGATTGAAAGGGAAAAAAGTAATGCAATGAAGTCAAGGCAAAAACTTATTTTGATTAACCTGCATTGAAACCATTTTCTGGAGTGGGAAAAATTGCAACAAAATCAAAATGGTCTTGGGGTTTTTTGGTGGCTTTTGTGTGTGTGTGTGTGTGTGTGTGTGTGTGTGTTTATTTTAACAAAATAAAACTAAATTTATTTGAACTTTTCTATTATAAGAACTCTAACTGGATAAGTTCTGCTTTTTATGACTGAGTATTAACCCTGAATATTTCTGTTTTATTTGATACTATTAGGAAACAGCTATGTTGGTGATCAGTAAATGATAAAATGCTGTCTGTTCATCAATTCATTATTTTGTGTGTTAAATTTTAACACAGATATTCACTGAAGCTTAATGCAATGAAGCAAAGTATAAAAATGGAAATAATAGATTATAGTGGATATTTAGAAGTATTTTTGTTTTGGGTAATCTATAAACTTGTGCATCTGTTCTGATTTCAAACAAATCCAATTTTGAAATGTTCTAATACCTGCAAGTGTAGTTCCCAAACACTCCAGTTCATTTTCTTGTCACTGCAGGAGACATTTGTTATTGGCAATCTCAGAGGAAAGCTATAGTCTTAAGAGGGAAATGAAAAAGATAATTTTCATTAAAATACAACAACTAGCTTGCATAAAAATTTGAAACTACAGCCAATTCAGCCATGTAAATAAAGCAGATGTTTTCTCGTGATAAAAACCAGCAAAAACATGGCAGAGAATTAAAAGACCTGACTTTTTATGCCTGCTTGAATGATTATGCAGATTGCAGGCCAGTGAAATAACAGATCCAGAGCACATTCTTACTAATTCTTCAACATCTCCCTCTATGCTGGGGTTTCTAAATGGGCTTAACAACCCATGACAGGCAGCTCATCTCTCATTTTACAAATTATGATCCATGTGCAATCCATGACAGAGAATGAAGTCCATCAGAAATGTGCACAGTGACAAAAGGTGTTCAAAACTCACTTCTAGGAGACATTTGGATGACATTTAAAAATCAAAATACTTCTCATTTCAGGAGGCTGGCTTTTGATAAAAAAAATCAGTGAGCACAAGATGTTTCTCTAAACTTATTAAATTGTTCTAAAAAAGACAGACATTTCAAAATTTTCTCAAAAATCATTGCCAGGTTTTCCATGAAAACCTGCTAGGGAATACTTTCAAGGAGTATTGCTCAGTACATGATTGTTTTTTACTTAATGACTGAAGGATCACTGAATTGTTTGGGTTGATAAAGGCCTCTAAGATCATCATGTCAAACTATTAACAGTGCTGCCACCACTAAACCATGTTTGCCACGTGTTTTAAATGCTTCCAGGGATGATGATTCAGGCACTTCCCTGCAGCCTGCTGCAGGAACCTGACCCAGGTGGGGACAGCCCCACTGTGAAAGGCTGAGTGCCAGGGTGCACATGCCAGCAGAAAAGGCAGCAGGCTGTTCTTTTAAGAAAAAAAGGACAGCAAGATAAAACGCCTGTTATTCTTGAAATGAACATTCTTAAATGTTTTATCTCTGTGGATTCACCAGCTGTGATTAAAATTAAAAGTACTGATAGCAGTGTGTCAAGGTGAGGGTGGCCACAACAAAACTTTTGGGTTCAGAGTATTGAGGGTTTAAGTGGCAAAAATAAAGGAGCAGGAACACTGGAGTTGACTAAAAAACTAAACAACTTTAATGAAAATAAAACAGGGATGATGCCCAGAAACTGAACGCTGTATGGACAAACTCCAAGGACCCAGAACAATATATACCCTTGGAGGGAGAACTTTCTGGAACTATGACCATATGAGGGGAGCAAATAACCAACAGGGTAACAGAACTTGGACTAATGAACATAACAACACTATGGACTGTGGGAAGAACACTTAGGTTTGCCCTAAGTTAACAAATGTCTCCCAGGGCTTGAACTCAATGCCTGGTTCTTTCTTGGTGAGAGCTGGCTGACTCTGTGTCCAGCCAGGCCACAGCAGTGGGAGAGAGAGGGTGTGCTGCCCCACACAATGCACAAAAGCGAACATGGAGACTGAAATGATTAATGGAGTTGCCCATGTTTTTTGAAGGCCAAACTCCAGTTACTTTATAATAGTCTTTAATTTGACTCATTCCTTTTCCTTCTGATAATTTTTAGGACCAGCTATGCTGCCACCTAAACTAAAAAAGCTCAGCACAGAAAGTTTCAATAAGACTGCATTAATATAAGTGTTTTACTTATTTCTGCACTTGCTGGGGACGAGGTCTAAAATGCAGAATTGGTGTTTCAGAAATACTAGATATGTATGGTATAAATTTTAATGGAAAAAACTGTTTTAACTGGTGCTAATAGAACCTTATAAATCTGGAAAACCATGCCACTTAAAGCATGTTTTGCACATGCCATTAAAGGATCTAGGTGTATACAGATAACATATTTAAAAAAACTTGTGAAAGATGAATACAGAAAGACTCATTTTTCAGAGTTGCCAGTCAAATTTGTTTTTATTGTGTAATTACAGTGGCTATACCTTCCCCCCCTTGATATTTTTTTCGAAATGAAAGGTAGTGGCTTGGAACTGGAAGTCAGTGTAAAACTAAATTTAAAATATTTTCTGTACCACCACCAACAGCAATGACAGGTGCTCAGTAACACATGTATTTTTGGCATAAATGCTTTTAAGAAAACTGATTACACATCTGACTGGTAAAAAGACAAAAGAAGAGCAGGATAAGTTTGTTTTCACTTTTAGAAAAAAATGGAAATTGAAGGATTATTTAACCCTAATGCTGTCACCCATAGAATATGGTTTATCAGATTATTCTCTTGGGTAAAGTATGATAAAGATAAGCCTGTAAATGGAATATTTTATTATGGGTTTAAAGGATCCTTCAGATATATAGTCACAGCTAAAATCAAGGGTTTGTGGATTTCTCTGGAACCATACAAAACACTTCCCATCATCGATATCAATACATTTTGAAGTATTCCAAGTCTGTTTTATGTGGATGTTTTTTAAATGTGGGGATATTATTTTTTAACACTGATGACCAAGTATGACCTTTCAAAATATATCTCCCTTGGAAAGCAGCAGGAGGAGGTTGAAACCACAAAAATCTCTGTAAAAGGAAAAAGTTTGAGGGGATTTTTGAGCATGACATTGTTTTACTGAGACTTGGTCCAACAGCTATGTTTTCCATAATGTATGTTCTTTGTACTATATTATAAAGACCATACATCATATTTTATGTATTTGATAACTAACAGTTGTTAGTCACCTGAAAATATTAAATTTGAAAATTTTACCATGTTAAATGCCATATTTAATGTTTATACATGTTGTCCCTTTCTTATCTACCATTTTTTTTTCTTTATTTAAACAAATGGTTGAAAAGGCTCTAATTGTTAGGGATATGAATAGAAAAACAAATACTTATTTTTGGAATAGCTCTTTGGAATTGCTCTTCTATTCTGATTTATAAGAACGTAACACCAACACTATGAAATAAAAATTGCCAGTTATTTGATACAGATTAGATCTTTCTACTTTAAAATGTATTCTTAAAAAGCATAAGATAGTCCCAAATACTCAGTCTTGAGAGCTCTCTCTGAACCACAGCTATCCTGGAATAAGCCAGTTTCTAGACAAACAAGATCTCGGGAAAATTGTTCACTCTTCTAGAGAATGTTAAAATAAAAATTCAGAAAAAACCAGGGGTCTAATAACATTCAATCATGGCAGATAAATAAAGGAGAGATTAGTGGTATTTAAAGAAATATGTGAAGTATATGCAATTATCTTTGAAAGAACCTTTTTGTTAAAGGCAAAATGTTGCCTTTGAATGTCAACATGTAAAAAGAATTGCTGCAAATTGAAGTAAACATGGTTGCTATTAATGCCTGAATTTAATTTTTTCTTCAATGCATTTTTTTAGTTCTGTATGAACTTTTTTTTTTATCAGCAATGGAACTAAGTAGGTGGTGAAATTGGGTTTTTTTGGTGTTTTGTTTTGTTTTAATGTGTGCTTTCTGAGTCCAGCATGAAAATGGCACAGAGGAGGTAAAAAATATTCTCTGCTTGATACTGGGATTTGAACAGAGTTTGAACAGAGCTGAATGTTTCCTCATGTATGGAGTATTTTGCTAGGTATACACCTTGCCATATACTGCCACTGAAATATGATTATTGAAAAATCTGTATGCTAAAATGCAAAATAACCAACAACAACAACAACAAAAATCCTAATGGTGTCTTTTATTGCTATTTATTATTGCTTTATTTTTTATTTATATGGGATTAAAACATGTAGACTGTATTTTTATATATGTTATATATAAAAGAATAAATTATTTTCTTTTCAGATACAGCAATCTCTCTTAAGATTGTGCATATCTATTTATCTCTTTCCCACCTGCTACTGGAGTTCCAGCTACTGTTCTGACACTCCTTTCTCTTAAAACATCTGTCACTCTTTTGGAATAAAGCATGATTACTTTTAGCAGTCTTGCTTTTCTCTGTCAGGATTAAGAGGTGCAAGTGGCAATAGCTGCATATTAATGCCTTTATTGTGTATAAGACATTTGGATACTCTCTCTTTACCATGGCAACATATTGCCCTTTAATGACACAATTGGCTGCTGTCAGTCAGAGAGTCCTAGCCATAAATTATCAAGGCAGGCGATGCTGCTGACTGCTCTTGTAACCTGGAGGGCTGAGGGGAACTGGAAGGAAATGACAACCCTGTTGTCAAGCAACACTGACTGATGGAGAAAGGAACAAGTAGAGTTTGGAGCTACTGGCATAGCCTTGATATTTTGAGCATTATCTTTTCTTCCCTTTAGGTTGGTGGTATAAGGGAACCCTGTTAGAGAGCAATGATAATCATAGCTGAAAAGAATGTGGTTGCTTTTACCAGTACAGGAAATAAGGAGATTCCAGGGTCTGTTTTCTTGCAGCTACCACAATGATGCAGATGTTCTGCTTCGGGACTTCATAAAGTTTTTGTCTGGGTCTGAGACTTACCTATGTGTTTTAATTATGTGTAAAGAGAAATCATCCTACAGTTCCTTTCACCTGGGGATCCAGGTTATGATGCCAATCCTTTAGATCTCAGAGTGACCTTTAAATCTGTACAAGAAAACATTGGCTAGCCAACATGTATTGAACTTTGGCCTTTGCAATGAATATTTTACACACATGGATTTGAAATGGGCTCATTTTTTGCAGCGTTTTAAGTACATAGAACAAGCACTTATTAGGCCATTGGCCAGAAAGCCTATATCTATAGAGTTATTTCTAGACTTCTAAATTCATATCTAGGGACAGAGATCTAAATGATCTAATTTTTAGAAGCACTGAACAACCCCAGGCACCAGAGAACTGTTGGCTTGCTAAGTAGAAAGGGATTGAAAGCATGAATTTGGATCCCATCAAAGCAAAGGCTGTTCTTTACAGTTCCACAGAACTCACATTCTGGCAATTGTAGAGACTTTTGAAAGAATCTTGCCATTTACTAGGGTTTGATATGAGTTTTAAATCCTCTAAATGAAAACCCTGAGTCACTGAGAATATCCATGTTCAGGAACATGCATATTCTCATTTTCTGTTCCACAAAGGAATTCACCACAGAGTGAAGAGTTGCACAACGTTAAGATTGTGTGTCTTATGTTGTTGCATTTCTTGTTTTTCATTAAGCTACCTTCTTAGAGGTTGAATCTAGTAAATATCCCTTTCTTCTTCCCTCTTCTCTCTCCCTTCTCCTCACTCCTCCAGGTGTGGGTTGACTCTTCTCCCAAACAACCAGTGACAGGATGAGAGGATACAGTCTCAAGCTGGGTCAGGGGAGGTTCAGGTTGGACATCAGGAAGAATTTTTTCATGGAAACTGTTGTTAAGCATTGGAATGGACTGCTTAAGGAAGTGATGGAGTCAAGATCACTGGGTTCAGGAAATGACTGGATGTGGCACTTAATGCCATGGTTTAGCTGACAAGGTGGTGATCAGTGAAAGGATGGACTCAATGGTCTTGGGTGTCTTTTCCAGCCTAAATGATTCTGGGAATGCTTTTTAACAGTTGTCTCTGCAAAATACAAAACTAGGTGAAGTATTTGTGGAAATTTGAGATAATATTTACTGCTAGGTATTATAAACACAAAATATATGCTTTTTAAAAATATGTGACCTAAATTTCCTAAGTTTAGATTTCTATTGCTCAAATTCTGTAGAGAAGAATTTTAAAAATATAGAATTGAATGAAGACCCAGGTGTGTGCCTGCTGGGATTGCTGAGACTTTTCCAATAATGCATCATCAGAGCCATGAAATAGAAACCAAATTTGTTGTAATTAACATTGGTGTTTTATGCTGCTGAAGTGACTATTCTGTTTTTGTGTCCAGAACAAGTCTTGTTTTCTGGAAACTTGTTTGGGTATATAGCATCTTCCAGACACAGATATGTCCTAAACCCCAGTAAATTAGGTAATGTCTGGCTTAAATGCTGTTCAGAAACTCCTATGTGGCTTTTTTTTCATCCTTGGTTATCCAGATATCTTCAACAATATTTTTTATGCGTTGGAGTTTGGACACCATCACCAAGTCACATTATGGATTAAATAGCTGAGGGATTAAAAGATGGCTCTATTTACAAGAGCTGGGAAACTGAAATAGCAAATTCTGTTCAGCCTTGGCACTACACAGGAGTGAGCTGACATGATGAATATAAACAAACAAAACCCATGCTTTATGGGGTTTTTTTTGCTACTGGTTACTCTTGCTGTAAAAATGGGCAGTTGATAAATGCTTTGAGCAGTAAACCACAGTCTGTCTTTCAGCAGATTTGCTGACTGGGTTTGTGCAAGCACATTCGAATACGGTATGCTAAGGTGTGTAAGGTAGGATACATTTGAACTATGACACTCTTTTCATCCATCATCCAGTCTTTGTTAAGATTCCTTAAAATGTCAGTGGATGAAGGTTTTGCCCTTGCCTGCCAGCATGGTTGGAAGTCTATTGAAGAGGCAATTGTTGTAGGTTTCGTTCCAAGGAGACTTTTGTTAGACTCTCTGCAGATGTATTTCAGTACTTTCCCATGGCTTTACTCTGGGGTATTCTGTGATTTAGAAAACTCAACAGCCTTAATCTTCTGATCTCTGTGGCTCTGAAAACATTACAGGCCTGTATTTTAAAGTAGCTTTACAAACAAAGGGCGAGATTCTGCTTTTGTTAAACTTAATAGGTTTTTTTGTTGTCTTCTGACCAAGACTTCACTGAGCTGATTTGAGGGCTTAAGAGATACTTTGAATATCTAAATTTATATATTCTGTGAAATTTGGTTACTCCTTCTTACCCACTGAAATATTTCCTATATACTTATATCAAGGGAACACCTTTTGTTTTCTTTGCATAGTTCCTAGCACAGTGTGGTGTGATACTACTTGGGGCTTTTGAGTGGTATCATGGTTCAAATAATGAGTCAATATCATGCTTGGCTTAACAATTTCAACATTTGCTCATAAATGGTGTACTGCATGTTTTGGGTTGGATTTTTTTTTAAGCCTCACTTACTGCATAAATTCTTAATTAAATTTCAAAATTAAAAGCTTCCAAAACTTGGAATGGAATGTGGTTGTAGAAACTTTTTCTATTCCACAGAATTTATCCTTGTTAACTAATATGACAGATTGAATAAGGCATGTTACTCAGTTTACTGAATTTGCTTCACTGATGTGTCAAGACAAAATGTAGCTTTTGATGGGTGGGCACATTGGCTTTGTCAGTGATTTGTCACATTGGTAAATATTAATACATAGATATTAATATTGCAATGAAAATGTCCAGGTTATGTATCAACTAATTTATATTGGGATTATTCTCATGTTTTCTTGATTTCTAGCTTTTATGAGGTTTAGACCAGGTAAACTGTTGCTAATAGTCATAGATCAGATAACTAAAGGCACAGAAATCTTATAGACTCTATGCCTTATCTTGTATGTCCTGCTGTAACTCCTGAATACCATCTTGCCAAAATCAACTGCACTTTATTCATGGCATAACAAATTTGTTTTATCCTTCTGCAAGGAAATGTGGATAAAAGGAGTTTTTTAGCGATCCGCTCTCAAAGTACGAAAGAAAAGTTCATAATAGAGTATGTGTAGCTATAAGGTGATGTACCGTAGAACAATCTGGGTGTATGCCTTTGTTAAGCAAGCTACATGCCAAATTTATGACACAGTCTTCTATACCACTATTAACATTTCTAGAGTACTCTTCCCAGTAAGGCAACCTGTGCTACGCTTAAGACTGAAGCTTGCTTAAGAAAGGTTTCACTAAGCAGAGCCTTTATCACAATGGCAGCATTGGCTGAGTTGATGTTGATCTCACTGTGAGAATACCACAGCTCTTTCTGCTTTACCTGCAGGAGCCAAACTGAGGCTGTGAATTGTACCCCTCCCACAGTGCCAGATGCCTGCACTGGCCCTGTCACGTACACTGGCTGCAGACCGGCTGCTCCTCACCTGGACTGCTGCCTTTCCATGCTGACCCCCAGCTGCACACAATGCCAGCACCTGTGTGACAGTTTTTGGAGATATCCTGCAGCTTCCTTGCACAGCCAAATTGAACACTGCAGAACTACTGGAATGGGATGCCTATAACATTCCTCTGGAAAAACATAGAGGCAAATATATTGCTATGCCCACAAAGTCCTCAGGTGGCCTTGAGCAGTGTATTAAATGTATTAAAGCACGAGCCTTTCACACAGCCTGTGAGGACTTCTTGCTGTCCCTTTGGAGATGTGTCTTATCTGATCTGTCCTTATTAGTAAAGAAGAGCAATTTTTTCTGTAGGAAACATACAGGAAGGCTCATTTTTGTGCCTTACATCTTCTAGGGGAAAAACCCCAGTCTTTCAGCTGCCATTTTCAGTGTTCTCATGCAACACAGAGTTTATTTGGCATGTACAGTAATTTCACGAATACAAGCCGCACCAATTTGACTAAGATTTTGCTCCTAAACCGGAAATGCGGCTAATAATCAGGTGCGGCTAATACAACCTCAGAAGTGCCTGCCAGAGTGCTGAGCCGAGCAGCTGCAAAGTCGGCATTTTGCGATTGTTACAAATCGCTACTTTGTTGCACCGCGGGTGGAGCCTGGCTCCCTGTAGGCAGCACGGGGGGGCGGGGAGAGAGGCGGGAGAGCTCTCTTCCCTCCTCTGCCACAGCCCAGGGGAGAGACGGGGGGGGCCCGGCGCCGCCATTGCCGCGGCCCGGGGAGGAGAGGGGGGACCCGGGCCGACCCTACCGCGGCCCGGGGAGGTGGGGGGAAGCCGGCGCCGCCATTGCTGCGGCCCGGGGAGGGGGGGGAAGCCGGCGCCGCCATTGCTGCGGCCCGGGGAGGGGGGGGAAGCCGGCGCCGCCATTGCTGCGGCCCGGGGAGGGGGGGGGAAGCGCGCGCCGCCATTGCTGCGGCCCAGGGAGGGGGGGGGGGGAAGCGCCCGCCGCCATTGCTGCGGCTCGGGGAGCCGACGGGAGCCCCGCGCAAGCCATTGCTGCGGCCCGGGGAGCCGACGGGAGCCCCGCGCAAGCCATTGCTGCGGCCCGGGGAGCCGACGGGAGCCCCGCGCAGCCATTGCCGCGGCTCGGGGAGCCGACGGGGTGCTTTGTCCCCGCCCGCCGCCGCCGCGGCAGGAGCGGGGAAACTCCGTCCCTGCCCGCCGCCGGCGCCACGGGCACGGGAGAGCTCCCTCCCTGCCCGCCGCCGCTGCCGTAGGAGCGGGGGAAGCTCCGTCCCTGCCTGCCACCGCAGGGCAGCGCCGACCCGGGGTGACCGAGCCCAGTGGCAGCGCCGGCCGGCCCCGAGCGGCAGCGCCGGGCTGGACCACCTGGCCCCGTCAGCGGCCCCTAGCGGGCCGAGCCTGCACAGCCTTAGCTCAGCCAGTAAACCCCGCCCTCCCGCGGTTCTGTTACTAATTGCACGCGGGTCCTCGCTGCGAACGACAGAGCAGCTTATATTCGTGTGCGGCTTATCTATGGACAAAAACCAAAATATTTGCCAACACCCAGAGATGCGGCTTATAGTCAGTGCGGCTTGTATTCGTGAATTTACTGTAATTGGAAATGGAGGATGAAAATGTAAAAGAAAGGTTAGGCCAAATATAAATTAGTGTGTCCAGATACAAAACCAGATATATTGTAAACTGGTATATAAAAGATAAAGGTGGGTCAAATTTAAAATGAAAAATCTTGCATCACAGACTTCTTTTCTGTGGTCTAGTTCCCTGGCTGTCAGTTTTTCTTAAGTTCAGAATCAACTGAATGTTGGTTTGGTGAAGAAGCATTTGAGCCTGACAGTGCTGGTATCCCTGAGCTTCTGTGCCCCTTCCCTTGGGCTGTTCCTGTTACTTTTTGCCCTCTTGTGCCTTTATACTCAAATCTGAAATCTTTTGCAGACCACTCCAAACTTCTACAACTGATTCTTTTAGTCGTACATGAGTACCTTAGAAAGCAGTTTTGTGAGGGTATTGTGCACCATTTGTCAAGGTTTGTGTTTCAGACACTGCATGGAAGTGCCTGGAAGGAGACTGACATTACTAAGAAACTACTCAGTACTGACCTCCTACATTCTCTTCACAGCTGAGCATCCCAGACTAGTCACTGCATGTCATCAGTCACCTGTAAAAGTCTGCCCAGTCCCTGATCCCAAGCAGATCTCCAAGCAAGGTGAAAATGTGCTCTGTTTCCTCCTTGTCCCAAGTTTGTTCAGGCAGGCTCCTCAGAAGTGACAGAATGTCTTGTGAATACAAATAAAATTTCAGCATGCTTTCTCAGTTACTCTGTAAGTGCTAGAAAAGTTTTGTGATTATCAAGACATACCTGGTGAGATCAAAATTCTGCCCAGAGTTTTGTGTGTTCTTTTGGTGGCAAAAATATTTTGCAGTCCTCCACATGAAAAGCAATTTGATCTTAATTTATTTCACTGGGCTTTAAAAAATTATTTCTGGCAAAGCTGAAAAAAAATACTGTACTGTTTGCTGTATTTAATCTGAAGAGAAACTACTTCATTCTTTTAACAACCAACCAATGCCCAACAGCAACAAAAAACTTGAAAACCAACCAAACAAAAAAAAAAATTTTCTACCTGGAAGTTCCACCACTTGGAGTAGTAGTCCATATTATTCTCCCTTTTAGATGAGGAGCAGAAAGGAACATGCACCTCTTTCCTCCTGCTCTCTCCCTAGGCATTGCTGCATCTGTGTGTGCATTTTTGGGATGCATGGAATGGGCCAAGGATCAGGCCCACAGGAGTCCAGGGCCATGTGGTTCCTAGCCTCATATAGAAAATTCAGTTTGCTTTGACATGGTTTTCAGACTCTTGGAATTGAGGAAACAAATTTTCTTGTATTCATTTTGGGACAAAATCAGAGGTTGAAATGTTGGGATCTTCTTTTGCATAGAAATTTAAAATCACTTCTATTTACACAAGTGCATTTGCATTCTAATAAATACTGAAGGAGTTTGCAAAGGGATTGGAAAAAAGCTTTGAGGCTCATACACACAAACTTGATTGACATGATTAATGGGCTATTTTTTTGTAACACAATGGAAGGTGAAAAACCATAAAATAATGATTACAAATTCTCTGTGTATCGTATTGGATACCTTAAAAGTATTGAAGGCCAGAATTAAGATCAGAATTGTCCTGGCAAAAGTATTAAAGTGAATCTGACAGCTTGATTAATGCATTTTAAGTGTTTGAAGAAGAGCAGAATGCTGGAAGAGTTATTGTGAGAATAAACACATGCAGGTTGAGTACACCAGGACAAAACTCCATTTGAATTGCATATTGCATAGAGTGTATTGCCTATACATTTTGAAATAACGACTTTTTTAGAGGAAAAAATATAGGTATACTCAATATGCTGAACATTTTCTGGTGTAGATTACAGTCTTTTATATAAACCCTGATTCTCTAAAGTCTTTAAAATATGTGTTTCAATTTAGACACATGTTTAAGTCTTTTTGAGATTTTCGAGCCTTTGAATGTCTAGATTGAAGGAAATATTTAACCACTTTCTGAAAGGGAGGGAAAGACTTTAAAAAGAATGACTTTTGAAGAAATGGAGTAGGAAACTATGTTAAAGATTACCAAATAAGGGTACATGAAAAAAATTTATTAGCTATATTGAGCTTCTGTGTGTTATTCTTTCTGTGTTTTGGTAAGTTACATTGTGTGTTGCTTTACTGAGAAAGCAACAGAAATAATTTCCTAAATAGAATAGGAGGTATTTTGTCCTTTTTCACATTTTGTTATGGATTTGCTTATCTATCTGGCCTCCAGCCAGGGAAATACTGGTATAAGTAAGCTACTATTGTATTTACCTAATGTCCTTTTCTAAATTATTTTATATTTTGCATGAGAATGTTGTTAGATAATGCTAGAGAAAAAGCTGCTTGCTTGTGTGATTACATGGGCCATTAAGATTACTTGGATGTCAACAGTTTACTTGCTTCTGGTAAACAAAGAACTACATTTTTTAAAGTTTGGAGATCCATTATGTATTTTTGTGTCTGTGCTCCTATAAAAGAGAAGAGATCCAGGAATGGGTGTGAGGTTTTCAGTGGTGACTGAGCTTTGGGAATATCTTGATCTACCCTGGATCCAGTAATCAGAACTGGCTATGCTAATCAAATGGTAACTTCTTAAAAGTCTTCTGAGCAATGTTTCCTTTCAGCTTCACTCATACCTTAAAAATTAGTCTTTTAAACCCAGTGAAAGATTAGTAATGGGATCGGATCCAAAGGATGATGTTTTGGAAGCCTCTCCCCAAAAGTTATTAAAAGTCCATTAATTATTTAAATATTTTTTGGTCTATGTGGATGTAGGGTTTTTGTGTTCTTTTTTGGGACTCAAGAGAAAGTGAAACTTTGTTGCTACAAAATATTTATTGTAAAGATGATAAATTATTTTGTGGGGTTGTGCTTGACATTAAATTGAAAACTTATCCCTTCCTGAATAGACTTGTGTCCAAGCAGATGTACAATAAAACTTTAGAGCTCATAAATCTAAAATTTAAAAAAAGAATCAAACAATTATTTACCCGGGTGGTCTCTAGAATTTACTGATGTTCTGTTTGGGTGGAGGGAGGCAGGACAGATTTCAAAAAAACAGAAAAAAACGAAAACATAGAAAAGGTGTGTGGACCACTTAGATTAAAAAAAAAAAATGGGAATACACTTACTTCAATGTTAAGAATGGCAGTTGAGAGAAAATTCTACTAATTTGTGTGAGGCCTAAACTCTCACGCTTTTAAAAACCCCACCACACTCACATATCTGCTCCCAACAAAATAATCCAAACCAACTCAACCCTTAATTACACCTTCTTTGGGAAAGGAGCAGTTCTCTCATCCAGAGAAAACAAATTTTTCCTTGCCATACTGTGCTATTTGCAGGACTTTAAATGCTACCTAGTAAAAGAAGTTAAAGAAAAATTAGAAAATTTAGTTTTCTGAAAAATAAAATCAAAGCAGCTAATATTAAAAAAACCCCAATAATGATTATAGATCAATTAATTCCATGTTTATAAATCACATATAATCTGTTTTATTATGTGTCTGTTACTTTGCATTTATTCTAGACCGTAATCTAAACTTCTGAGTCCAGGTTAGTCCTTGGAGTAAACTGCACTTATAAAGAGGGCTTCATTTCTGAACTATAATTGGAATTGAATTTTTGATCAGGACTTTGATTAGGACTTTAAAGGATCTGTTGATACACAAGGTGTGATTGAAAAGGTTGCAATATAATGAGTTACCTTATCATTGATATAGAAAAAAGGATTTTTTTCATACTATAATTTGAAAAGTGGAAAAAACTTGTCACATGAGAAGACATTATTCCTACTAATTATTTTTCTCTGATTGCATCAAATGAGGAACTTTTCTTCATTTTTCTTCTTCAATTTTTCTTCTAAATTTCATTCTTCTGAGATGAATTGTTGCAAGTTTTGCAGAACCTGTGACTTAATTACATTATCGTTTGTCTCACTCATAAATGATTGGTTATCCTCTAGCTCTGTCTCCAGTTTGGTATAAGATAATCTTTGCTAACTGTGTAAAATGTCCTTTTGTGTTACATTTGTTGGAACTGAACACTCAAAAAAAAGTTTTTGAATGTTCATTTATTGCTGAAATGATCATGAGTATAGTTGGACTCATATAGTGAATTCTTTTGTCCCAAAAGCACAAAGGACGAGCTGGTGCTGGGAGCAGCTGCTGAAGGATTTGTACTGCTTGAGTTTTGTCCCCAGCTCAGTGACCTTGTGGAAAGTCACTGACCCCCTCTCTGTCAACCTATAGTGATTTTTGTGATGGCTATCTAGTTATGTATCCAGGTGCTGGGGGTATGGAGCTGCTTAATTAATGAGTTGGTAACGTGCTTTGAGATCACTGATCTGACCTTTTAGTCTATGTTCTCAAAGTACTTGTCCCTCTCTTTATCTATGTCCAAGCTGACTAAGGCTGTTTCATCTTGCTGTCTCCTCACCATGTCATCTCAAGCCTATTTGCTGTGCTTCTGCTTGACTTATCTGTTTGGCCACCTTTTCTGTCCACTTTATTCCTCTGCTGCTTTTGCTTTCTCTGCTGCATTAAGCATATTTATTGTCACCTGAATAACTACTGAGTGTCACTGTTCTTTAGGTTTGTTTTTGTATGGCAAAATAAACCCCAGCTCTCTGTTCATGCACCCTTGAGCATGTCTTCTTACAATTTCTTTTTTTGTTTGTTTGTTTTTTTGGTTTTTTGGGGTTTTTTTGTATGAGGATACCCCCTCATACTTGGGAAGAATTATTCTGTGCACTGCCCAACTCCTTCCCTCTGTCTTACCCCCTTTTCATCCTCTCCTGGAGCTCAGTTCAGGAAAATGTTGTGTCACCACCTCTAGAACTCACCACAGACTTATAGACATAGCAGTTGTTGCATTGATTTCTGAATTGTGCATATACTAAAGGACATAGCAGTAACATGTTCAACCTGGTGAAACTTTAGCTCTTAAATCTTCAACCAAAACCTGAGCCTGGTTAGGATCTTGCATTTGTCTTGCTGCTACCTGCCACATTGTTTAGATGGGTGCAGTCAGGAATGGAGATTACAATGGAGAAATCTCACCTCTTCACATAGCTTCTCATCTACTTATCTACTTACTAATGTGATGGGAACCTGTTTTGGTTTTTTTTTACTTAAAAAAATCCTTCAACTCCATTAAATTGCACCATAAGGAAAAATCATCTTCGATTCCCTATGTGGAATCTGGATTTTTCTGTTAGCAAGCAAATAAAGTAAAAGAAAGAAGCAGTTTCCATATATACATCCATGTGTGTATGTATATATGTGTATATGAGCTCTTACAAAAATATACTTGGAGGAAGAAATCTTTTGAAGATTTACCTTAAAATATAATTGCATTGAATAAAGTGTTTTTTGAAATATAAGAAATTATATAGAAAATACATTTATTATGCAGAACAGCTCCTATCAAATTATACTTCCTGTGATGCTACAGCTTTTATCAAGGCAAAGCCTTGTTTGGACTGGATGGAACTCAGAGCAAAATTATTTGGTCTGTAAATTTACGTGCTTTGATTACTAGTCCTGCTTTTCCAGCAAACTGATTCTATTCATATGGTGCAACAATGTAACTCTCCTAGAAATCTTCATCCAAGACTGCAAGAAATTGCATCACAGGATGATAGACACCTTGAAATTGACATTCACTTGTAATGAGAATAAGGAAATACAGAGACCAAACATCTAGAAGAAGGTGACAAGAAAGGTGAATTAGAAAATATCCAGTAGAATGGTAAATTCAGCTGGCAGAATACAAGAAGTAAAAGTATCTATAGAAGATCTTAAACAGTTCTGGAAAACATTGTGAAGATCAGGTGGGATCCATACAGAAGTAGGAAGCTTTCTTCATGGAGGTCTTTAATACTTATATTAAGGAAGAAAATGTCTTAGAGCCTGACATAGTTTTCAGACAATTTTCAGTCTCACTGGCATTTTGACCTTACTTTATCGGGATGAATGTATACAGGACAGGGGTTTGTGCTTCTCTTTGCTGACAGAACAAAGCAGACTCATGCCTGAAGCTCTACAGAGTTTTTGTACTCATACCCACAAATCTGGATTGCCTCTGCTACCATCCTGTTCAACTATGTAAAAGGGTAAGAAGCAAAATGGCTCATATTTATTGACAGAAATAGACTGCAAAAAAGATAATTCAGTTTGTGGAGAAGTGGCCTGAACTACAGAATATAAGAAATAGGACTTGAGATAAAGAACACATGAAACACTAATCTTAAAGAAATTAGGATTTTAGTTAGAAGTTAAAAGAAACGGGGCTTGAGATAGTTACCTGAAACTTAAATAATCGACTGCCTGTCAATTTATGTTTGCTTAGCTGCACTTGCAATGGGAAAGGATGAAACTAGTAGTTAGGTCCAAAGAACACAAACAATTGCAACCAGAAACTCATTCTTTGCAAAACTGGAGTTGCTCCAAAAGCCATTTGTATTGTCATTAATAGAAAAGGTCAGAGCAAGGAAGACTCGCCTTACTTCCTCCTTCTAAGACCCCTCCCCACAAAAACGACCCCAGACTTAATTCAAGAAGCCAACCACGCATGCTTAATAGCTATTCAAGCTAATTACCATAGGAAGCAGGGGATGGGAGGGGCTGGTATTATGAATATGTATTTGTTTGAACATTTTGTCAATAAATAGACTCTATGACCACCTGTAATTTTGCAGTGAGTATTAGGGGGCTACCCCACGCTGCTGCCCAGCGCTGAATAAACATATCCTTTCTAACTTTAAATTGTTAGAGAGTCTTTTGTCTGTCACAGTTGAGTATCAGCATTAGACCAATACTCGTATCTTGGTAAATCACACAAGACAGAATTGATTGGTCTGTAAATTACAGACTGAAATTAATCCAGCAGAAATTATTATTATTCAGAATTTATTGAATTCAATGAAATGAAACCCAGTATTAATACAAATATGGCTTGAACAGTGGAAAAGGCATACCTGATTTACAGTATATGAACCTAAACATGCATCTATACATTTTAGGAAAAAAGTGGAAGGTTAAACAAGAAACTGGAAATGGATTTACCTATAATGTCAAGACATGCATCCTCTGACCTGCATCCATAACAAGTCCTAGCAAAGAAAAATAATAAGTCAGTTGTAGCCAGAAAAATATTACTTTTTACAAACTTGAAAATATGCTAAAAGTGCTGAAAAATGTTTAGTAGTATTTTAGGTAGACAAGAGTGGCCTAACTCTGAGAGGGGAAAGATGACATATCAACAAAAAAAGAAACAATTTAAGCAATCTGGACTTGTTTTCAAGTGGCCAGATTGTACTTTCTAAATAATTGCTGTGGTGTTGGGCTCTGTTTGATTTAATAGGTAACGTGTGTTGAAGCCAGAGCTGAATGAACCATTTTCAGCAAATAATTTATTTGATCAATGCCCTCTTCTTTTCTGTTCATGAATTATCCACAAACAGTTTTTTTCCCCACTAATTTGTTCATTATTCAAAATTGCTCAGCAAATGTTTTGTGTGAGTGCTTTTTTGGACCCTTTTTTTCCTCCCTTTCTTTGGAAAATTACAGTTATACAAGAAGGGTTTTTACAGTGGGACTCAAGAAACCTGAATGATCTTTTTTAATGTTCTTTTGACTGAGGGGAAAATAACCTATTTTCTATTGGTTATTTGCTATGTTTGCTGAAAATGTGAATAGTGCAGCATCTTTTCCTTTTTATTGATAGGATTTTAGGCAGGAAGGGACTATTAGATCATCTACTCTAATTCTTTTTATGATGCAGATATAGTAGGAATTCGTCTAATTTCTCCCATACTGTGTTCAATAATTTGTGCTTAACTAAAGCAGATTGGAACTTTATTTTAAAGCTCTTTCAGATAAATGGCTAAGTAGTTTTTTATGAAGGAGTTATTATTCTATTTTCTTTTACTAGCCTGTATAACTACTTGATGATCTCTATATTTTGTCATGCAGAATTGTTTTTATTTGCTTATTTGATGTCTGAACATCCCAAGTTCAGAAGGAACTGATGGATGAAGTGGTTAAGCTGCTATCCATCATATTTGAAAAGTTCTGGCAGTCCATTGAAGGTCTCACTGACTGGAAATGGAGAAACAGAACCCCTATTTTTAAAAAGAGGAAAAAGGAAAATCTGGGAAACTCAGAGGCTGGTCAGCCTCACTATGCTTGTTTCCTAGTAAGATCACAGAGCCAATCCTCCTAGAAACTATGCTAAGGCACACAAAAATTGGAGTTGTTTGGTAAGCGCTGAGTGGGGCTCTACTAAGGGTAAATTGTCCCTGAGAACTTTGGTGGCCTTCTCTGAGAGGGTTTCAGCCCTGGTCAGAAAGGGAAGAACAGCTGACAGCATGTGCCTGCACTTCTGCAAGCATTTGACACTGTTCCACATGACATGCTTGTCTCAAAACTGGAGAGACGTGGATTTGATAGCTGGACCATTCTGTGGGTAAAGGACTGGTTGGATGGCCACTGTTGTGGAGTTGTGGCCAATGGCCTGGTGTCCCAGCAGGGACATGGGTGAGTGGTGCTCCTCAGGGGCTGCTATCGGGTCTGGCACAGTTTAGCACCTTGCTGGACAGTGGGATTGATTGCAGCTTCATCAGGTTTGCTGACCACAGCAAGCTGTGGTTGGCAGGCTGGAGGGAAGGAAAACCATCCTAAGGGACTTTGCCACAGAGCTGGGCCTGTGCAAACCTCATGAACTTCAACAAGGCTAAGTGCAAGGTGCTGAACCCAAGTCAGGGCAATCCCAAGCACAAACTGGGCAAGGAATGGGTTGAGAGCAGCCCTGAGGAGAAGACCTTGGGCGTGTTGGTGAATGAGAAGTTCAGCATGATGCAGCAATGTGATCTTGAAGCCCAGAAAGCCAAACATATCCTGGGCTGCATCAAAAGAAGAGTGGCCACAGGTTGAGAGAGGAGATTCTCACCTTCTGTCCTGCTCTTGTGAAACCCCACTGGGAGTGATGAATCCAGTTCTGGGGCCCCAAACATAAGAAAGGTGTGAACACATTAGAGAGAGTCCAGAAGAGAGCCATGAAGATGATCAGAGTGCTGGAGCCCCTCTCCTTTGAAGAGAGAGAGTTGAGGCTGTTCAGTCTGGAGAAGAGAAGGCTCTGGGGAAATCACAGCAGCCTTTCAGTACCTGAAGGAGGCTTCAAGAAAGATGGAGAGGGACTTTTTCTAAGGGTGTGTAGTGAAAGGACATGGGCTTTAAATTGTGAAAGAGAGGAGGATTAGTTTAGGTATTAGGAAGAATCTTTTTACTTTGGGTGGTGAGGCACAGAAACAGGTTGTCTAGAGAAGCCATGGATGCCCTATTCCTGGAAGTGTTCAGGGCAAGGTCAGAGGGGGCTTTGAGCAGCCTGGTCTAAATGGAAGGTGTCTCTGCACATAGCAGGGGGGTTGGAACTAGATGATATTTAAGATCCCTTTCAACTCAAACCATTCCATGATTCTATAAACCTTTTTTCATCAGGGAGGAGAATGAGAGGCTTCATGGCTATGTGAAGAGTTACTTCACAAACCTTCCTATCTGTTTGCCCAGGTACAGCTTTCCCACAAGTGACTTCACCAAAAAAAAAAGAGAAAAATACAGATTGAATATCTGAGCAAGTCAAACAATGACCCTTGCAAATGCTGTCAAAGTAAATGTGTGCTTTTAGTCAAATTAATGTTTGTGAATTCTCCTTGCAGTATTTTCCCAGTACTAGCCAAGAAAGACATTGTTAAATGTAAATTGTAGTGACAGTAATTTTTAAAAATTTGAAATAGGCCTTGTTACTCAGAAGGCAGGATAACTGTATTTGTCACACAGGATTATGATGAAAAATGCAGTGAGCTGCTGCCTTTCACTGAGTTTGGATTGGGATCCACATACTGTATAATATAGCAGAAAAACAACACTTTTGGCAAAATGTGATGGAAGTCATGTCCACACAAAGTTGGTGGAAGAGCTTTTTAGAAGTGGAAATAGCCAAGCTTAAAAAATGCTATTTATTTGGAAAAGTTGTTTCATACAATAGATCAAAATAAGGGATAACTAGTTTTTCTCAGTGGTATGTCTGGTATGATCCCCTGCCAAAAACCCACAGCTCTCAAGTTCAAATTGTGAGCTGTCCCCATGTTGCAGCAGCACTGTTTTACACAAAAAAGCTGTCCTTTGAATCTTATATGCAACCAGCTGCATGGTGTGATGATTCTGAGCAGCAAAGCACCACTCACCACTGCTGAACTGTACTAACAGGCTGTTTGGAAGCTCCCTGCACCCCATTTCTGAAACTTCCACATTTCACTTCCCTGTTGGAGTGGGCTGTGGCAAGTATGAGGGTAGTTTACCAATTCCTACCACCATATGCAACCGAAGTGCTTTCAGATGTGAAGATCACTGCAGAGTCCTGCAATCTTATCCTTGTTACATGCTCTTGCAACTGGCCTCATCTGGTTGGGGGACAATCACTGCATAAAGCCAGTGTGAGAGCTTTAAAACCAGATTGGAGTCCCTTTGTTTCTCTAAGATCAGAAAATAAAGCTTTAGTAAGTAAGAGTTCTGTGTACGCATGGGGTATAAATAACTTGACAAATGTCCTTTAGACATTTGGATTCATCTTGCCCTATGTCTAGCAATTTAAAAGATGTTGAGGCTAAACAAATGATGTGTCTCTCCTTTGCTAGTGGAGGACAATCCATCCAGCTGCTTTAGGATGCACTGAGGACTTGTCTGCTGGAGGCATCTGGCTTTCTTCACTGACTCTCAAGTGGAGCTAAATGAATAGATTAAATTACACTCCTGACTTTTTAGACTGCTAAAACAAACTGAGATGAATGTCACCCCAAATTATTTGCCTCAGAATGGCTGTGATAAAGCAGCAGCGCCTGATGCATTAACAAGTAGCCATGTTTTTTTCTCTTGGCTGAAGAAATCATCTCTTACCAGTTTTTCCTAAGCAAGCAGCAAGGTGATGTACTGAAATGTCAATAGAAAGGTGCCTTTAATTCTCAAGGACTGGCCTTTTGTTGGTGTTTTGAATACTATGCTGAATCTGAGTTTTTAGGGGCATGACATTGTCCAGTGACTGGATATGGGACGCCCAGCTTACCTTCTCCATCATGCTGAGATATCAATTCAGTGCATTGTGAGGAGACCAACATCCAGTCCACTTGTATATGAAAGAGACAAGGGATTACTCAAAAGCATCGGGTTATTTTTTTTCCTTTCATGATAAATCAAGTGTCTTGGCAATAAAGGCACTACCCTGCCAAAGGAAGCTAGTGGAATGATGACCCTGCATTTGGGAATTCTCTCTCTATTGCTGTGAGTGGATACACAAACAGCTCTTTATATGCTCTGTGACCTTCAATTTCTTCTATTTGTTGTTAGAGGAAATAGTACCTCTGGCAGAATGGTAGAGAAATGCTACACCCCTTCAGGTGAAGTACCTTCAGGTGACAAGCTGTGTATAATAATTTATGGAACACAGTCCTTGTAATATTTTATGCTACTCAAATGTTCCAGATGATTATAATCTCTAGATCTGCAGTTAAATTACTATCCTGATCAGAAATTTAATTGCTCTCACTTGTCTTGTTCTGTATGTGTTTTTGGCAGAGTGACAGCACTTTCTATCACTGTTTTTCCATCCATTGAGCGATACAAAATATGTTTTTAAAATCAGAGGAAAAAATATTAATGGGGACTCTGTTGCCTGATAAAATGCTTTGTTGCTCTTTTCTGATCTGATGGTAGAACAAGGTGCATTTTAAATATTTAACAATGTTCTTAGAACAAATTGTGATTTTTGAAGCTGCAATTTTAAACCTGAAGTGAAAGTAAGTCTGATTGGTGTTCATAACCCAGATGCATTTTGGTATTTTTCTTCCTTTTGCATTTCTGCACAGATTTATATTTTGTAACAGGCTCATTGAAGGCAAGATAGACGTGTTTTCCTACATAGAAGGATGAATGTCCCTTTACTAAGAATTTTGTTTCCCATACAATAAAGAGTCATAGTCAAACAGGCATCAAAATCAACACTAGACAGTCATGATCTAAGCTTGCTGAATCAGAGGAAAAACCTCTCCACCAAAATAAAAATATCCAAATAAAAGAGAAACCAAAATATTTGAACTTTTATTATCATCAGGTTTTGAAACTACTGTGAAATTTAGATTTCCTCTTTTAGTAAGTTAGAAACTGCTTTAAGTGGTAAGATTACATGTATGAAAACTTCTGCTCATTGTGCTAGAATGATGCTGATGTAATTTATGGTTTGAAAAACCTGTGCAGTTTTGTTTCTGAGGCAGATGAACCATATGTTTTGCAATAAATACTTTTAATTCAAGTAGTGAGAATGATTGTAACTGTTTGGTTTTGTTGCTGTTATTTACACCAACATATGACAGAAAGCAAGTGAAAGGAAGACAGGATGTATTGTAGAATCTGTTAAAAAAAACAACAGTGTGGAATGCTGAGAAGAATTTTTAGACATGAGGGCCTTAAAACAGCAAGTGAACTGATTATTTCAAGTACAGATGAAGTAAAGCTACGAAGAAAGATATATTTAAAAATATCTATAATAGGTATTATTATATCTAATATATAGAAGTATTTTTGGCTATATATATAGATCCATGGGATTAAAGGAGCTAGTTATCATTCTCCTGCAATAAGAGTTTTAAAAATAAGCCTTCAAATTTGGATTTCCAAATGCCATGTTTTTCTGCATAGCAAGGGAAGGAACTAAGCTGCAATTCCAAATGTAGAAATATTCTTGCTACCTCCTTTGAAAACTTTGTAGAATATTTTTCCTTCGGCAAACTAATTCTTTGATTGCCTTTAAACCATGCAGAGACACCCAGCTTACCTAGCTTTGAATGAGCTGGGTTGAGTGATAGGAATGTTGCTGTGTCAGCTCAGTGTCCTGACTGGGAACAAATCCTCTGCCTTTTTTGCAGAGCTGGTTAACCCCATACTCCCCGAACTGCACCATGCCTGGCTCCCAGCCTGGGGCTCTCAAAGCAAACTGGGTACATCCTCTGCGTTACATCACACAGAATTTTAAAATAAAAGTTCTGGTACAGGTCACAAGTTAAATAGTGGGAATATTTGCACAAATGTAGTCTTTTTAATTTGTCTTCAAAAAAGTTACTAACCACAGCGGGGAGTTACATCTATTATTTTTTCCTCATAATCATGTCCGTGACCACTAGTTGTGCTACCAGAGATAAACAGGTTGTAAAGTCATTTAAAATTAATATAAGCCACACAAGATAAAGATGTCACACAACTTGAAAGACACTGAAGTTCCCAGATATCTTAATTTCCCGAGCAGTTTCAATTAAAATATTTCTGGCCAGGTGGCAACTTCTTACCACTGCTTACAATTTGCCCAGATATACTAATTGCTTTTGTTTTCACAACTTCAGTGATCCCTTCTTCCTTTACAGAGTTCCTTTTTTTTTTTTTTTTTCAAATGAAAGCAATAACTGGCATAGAAATAGACTCAGATTTTTTTCTCAGAACCACAGCCAATACTACAGTGACTGGACCAGTTCAGATGCTCTTGCCTTCACCTGCATCTTGGAATTGCTTTCTTCCACTTTCCAACGCCTAAATTGGCTTTTCACAAGGTATTGCTTCTCCTTTGTGCCAGAGAGATCTGTTGCTGTCAGCATGAATTTTCTCCAGCTGTTTCACATGTTGGTACAGTAATTTCATGACCATAAGGTGCACCGGACTATAAGGTGCACCTCCAGGAGTCGGCAAATTTCGCAACTTTGTACATTATATAAGGTGCACCGGACTATAAGGCGCGCCTTCTTTTTGCCACGAAGATCCGTGCCACGCGTAACAAAGTAACAAATTAGTAACGGAATTGCACAATCGAAGGGTTTACTGGCAGGTGCTCAATTTGCAAACATTTTTCACAGATTGGTGTAGCCTTTAAATGCAGCCCCAAGTGCCCTCCCCGAGCACGGGGCCTGGCACTCCCGCCCGCCCCTGGCTGGCGAGGCGGGGCTCAGGGCGGCCGTGACTCGTGGCTGCCACAGTTCAGGGTGACCACAGCTCACACCTCGGGGTTGCTGCAGTTCAGAGTGGCTCGGGGCCACCACGGCTCGGGATCATTCGCGGCTCGGGGTGGCGTGGCACTGCCTGCTCCCTCTCTCCCTGTGCGACTGCTGCTGGCTGGGGGCTGGCCAGTGCCAGGCTGGTGCTGCCCAGCCCGTGTGGCGGGGGCTGGGTGGGGGCAGACTGCCCCCACCTCACCTCGTGACTCGGCGCTCCTGCTGCACCGGCCCCCCATTGCGGCTCACACTTCCGGGTTGGCAATTTTCGCAACTTTATCCATTATATAAGTCGCACTGGACTATAAGACGCACTTCCAGGTTCGGGGGAAAATTTTAGTCAAAGACTGCGCCTTATAGTCGTGAAATTACTGTACTTCTCTGCTCAGTCTTCTGACTTCAGTTTTAAATTCTCTGTGCACCTTCCTTTTTTTTTTTTTTCTGTAGAGAGTCTTCACACTCTGCCTGTCTTCTGTCTTTTCCCTAACATTGTCTCCTTCTTAGATTTACTTTAAATTTCCCATTCTTTCTTTTTCAAAGCTCTTTGCCCTTTTCCACAGTGATAATGTGAATTGATAACATGATGTCACTTGGTGCACATCCTTTCTAATCCCTTCCCTGACTGCACAATGCAGAGCTTCTGAATGGCTAAGTTTTATTTTCTTAAGCTAGATTTTCCTAATGTTAATATGGACACTGGAAAAGTCTTCCTATCAACATGGACTTTGATCAGGGCTTAACTCATATACTTGATTCATATATTTTCTTCCTAAACTCATAAGATGGGAGTTAAGTTTCTGCCTGACAAAGTCCTTCTATTGAATTTGGAATTTTCAGGGGTTTTGATTGAAAGCCTAAACTTGGACAAGCAGAAGAAAGATTACAATGACTGCTTTGGTGTCCCTATTATTTGCTCATTCTTGGAACAGGAGCTTAGACTCTTGATTGCATGAAGTTCTGTTTCATAGAAGTCTGTTTTAAAAAATAATATATATATCATCACAGGAGTTGGACAAACTCAGAATTTCAGTTTCAACTTTGGAAAAGCATAGTGAGATTGTCAACTGTGACAGAATTCTATGGCCTTTCAACCATTAGGCTGGCCTTGGAATATTGTGTCAATAAAGGTAAGAAAGGGTTGTGTCTGTGTATGTTTATCTAGGCAATAATTGAGTACAGAATGACATTGTGGATGGGATGATAGATATCTAACCAAGATGACAATGTCAACAGTAGTGGTGAAATGTGTCAGTGATATTTTCACTGTAGATACATTAGTACAAGTACGTCTCATGGTTAGTAGATTCCACCCCTTGTACTGCCCTTTTCTTTAGCTACAGTAATTTCACGAATACAAGCCGCAGCAATTTGACAAAAATTTTGGTGGAAACCCGGAAGTGCAGCTAATAGTCCGGGGCGGCTAATCTGTGAATAATTTTCTGACATTTACAACCCCAGACGTGCCAGCCAGGGCGCCGAGCCAAGCACCTGCCAGTAAAAGCCGGCATTCCGCGATTGTTACAGTGTTACTGTGTTGCCCTTGCTCCCTGCAGGCAGCACGGGGGGTGGGGAGAGAGGCGGGAAAGCTCTCTTCTTCCCTCCTCTGCCACAGCCCAGGGGAGAGACGGGGGGGCCGCGCCGCCATTGCCGCGGCCCGGGGAGGACGGTGGGGGAAGGGTGCGCCGCCATTGCTGTGGCCCGGGGAGGAGGGGGGGTGCTCTGCCCCTGCCCTCCGCCACCGTGGCGGGAGCAGGGCGTGCTCTGTGCCCGGCCAGTGCCGCGGTGGGAGCGGGGCCGGGGCGAGCGAACCCAGAGGCGGCAGCCAGCCCCGAGTGGCAGCGCCGGGCTGGGCCACCTGGCCCCGTCAGCAGCCCCTAACGGGCCGAGCCTGCACAGCCTTAGCTGAGCCAGTAAACCCCCCGCCATGCTGCGGTTCTGTTAGTATTTGGCAACTTTGTTGCATGCGGGTCCTCGCTGCGAACGACAGAGAGGCTTATATTCAGGTGCGGCTTATTTATGGGCAAAAACCGAAATATTTGCCAACACCCAGAGATGCGACTTATACTCAGTGCAGCTCGTATTCGTGAATTTACTGTAAATTAAAGCTATAGAAGGGAATTAGCTTCAATCATAGCTGTGTAACTATGCAGTAGATTAACCTAAAGGGATGAGTGTATTTTATCTTTAGCATTTAAACCAGCAATTTTCAGAGAAGAAACAAGCAGGGTACAAGAATCTTTGCTCTCTCTACTAGTTTACTGTGTTCTAATGATGCAGACACTTGATTGAGATTGTAACGTGTCTTATTGTCATTGCCCTGCTTTAATTTCTTTAAGTTATGCCATCACTCTGTGCTTCTTTGTCTTCACTGACCTGTCTGTTTGGACAGTAAGCTCCTTCGGAGTAATCGGAACCTCACTGATAGTGTGTGCCGACTTTAGAACTGTGCTGTTATTTGGAACTCAAAAATGCAGTCTTTCTTAGTTAACATCAGAAACCTCAGAAATGCTATCCACTGCCTAGATTCAATCTGTAGACAAGGAAAGAATGAAAGATCTGCACCATACAAATTCTTGGATGTCTTTGCTATTAGAAGTCCTGATGAGAGATACCCATGTAGCTTGGAAAAGAAATATGTTTAATAAAAAATAATAATTAATAAAAACATAAAACCTATGAGCATATAATATATATTATAGATATAAAAATCCTGTGGAGCACAGAAAGACTATGGGCTGTCCAATGAAGAACACTTCACACAACATGAAAATATAGTGGAAGGTGTTGATAAGGAGGGACAAGAACAACAGAGAGAAGAAGTGTGAATGTTCAAAGAGGACATTTGAGCTTAACCTCTTGTCCCTTCTCCCATTGGGGAAATAGGAATAGTTTCATTTTTCCTCAGTTGTCCTCCAGGGAAATTTCTAACCTTGGCTCTGTACTGCTGATGAGAACTCTCTAACTTCCCTTGGTGGTTGGTTCATTTGCCAAACACTTCTTACTCTGTGAAACTTCACACAGTAACAGTATTTGACCTAAATTTCCCTTGATGCTACTTAAGTTCATTACTTCCTCTTCTGTCCTCATTAATTAAGGAGAATAATTGATTCCTGTTCTTTTTATAACATCACTTTATGTACTTGAAGATAGCTCTCTGTCACTCTCCCCAACTTTCTCCCTGAGACATAAATATGAAGACAAAAGGGAATTATTTTTCAAGCCGGGTTATGTCAAGAAAATAGGGCAACTCTTCAAGGAGAAGGGAGATAAGCCATGAGAAACAGTAGAGTAACTGAGACTGGGAGAGGCCCGCAAGACAGCCTCTTTTCTAGTCTTTTCTGGCTAAAATAAAATTGCTACGTACCCTCCTCATCACTATGAGACACAGATCGCTTGTTTTCCAGCTAGTCATAGGTGCAGTTTCTTCTTTTTAGACAGATAAAAGTCTCCCTGCTTTGCTTTCTTACATAATCTGAAGGGAGAGCTGGAATTTTTTTTTTTGTGCATGGGTTTTTGATATAAATCAAGTTTAATCGAATTCTTTGGATGCGAGTGTGTGTTTTTAGGGTTTCTCACTTCCAGCCTTCTGTTGAAACTGAATATAGCTCTCAATCCTTTCAAGCCTAGCAATCTGTCTATCATTTTTATTTCCTTTACATTTTCAAGGTTATCTCTGACAGAAAATTGGATAGAAACTTTGTAAAAATATAAATGAAAGCTGTGATTATCTTTTCTGCATATGCAATTCCTGGAAGATAGGGAGGCCCACAGCTGTCTACCCTCATGAATTCCAAAGTGGGGCACAAATCTGATCATCACATGATTATGCAATGATGTGGTCTAGTATCTGTCTATATCACATAAACTGTTGCATGTTGTTTTTTAGATAGGTAAGATCAAGAGCACAGATGTACCTTGCATATATTTTCATCATTTCTGCAAGTAGAATAAAACCCCTTCTCTTCCCTAAATACAGGGAGTATTTAGTCTAGAGACATAAGGTTGTTTATATTGTCATTATCATAAATGTTGTGGTTGTTCCAGTTACCTAGGTAGAGAAGAAATTATCATGTTATTCCAGAATGTGATCTGGCACTGACTTTGTGTTTTATCACCTCAAAGCTATCATTAGTGGGTAATCATTTTAGGAAATTATTCTATTGCTCATTTATATAGCCTAAAAGCAGTTTCAGTGATTTTCCTTAGGCTTTTTGTTAGTTATATCCTTTAGTGCTATAATATGGTAGAGGCTGTGCAGAAAATATTTCAGTGCATTTTAGTGATGGAGAGAGGCCAGTGACTTTGGTTTTTTTTCCTCCAAGCAGTTCAAATACTGTTTGTATATTTCTTTTACAGCTGTGTTTCTCATCTGTGTTGCTGAGGTATAGTGTATTTTAGTGCTTTGATGATAGGAGAGCTAGAATTTCATTGTCAGAGAAGTAATCTTGAGTAATAGCATAGGATACTTTCCAGATTTTGTGTGTCTCAAAGCATTTAAATAAAACAGGACAAAGCTCAGTTATTGCTCTGTCACAGAAGCTGAGGATTTATTTACCTGTACTGCACTCACTTTGATGACTACAGCATATGAGGTGGGGTCAGTGAGGTTAAGCACTGTAAACTGTACAGCTGAACGGCTGGGCTGGATCTAGCTGCAGAATTTACTGTGTTACCTAATTTCTTGCATTGGCTGCTGGTGCTACCAGTGAGTAAAAACTTGCTTGGATTTGCATATATGAAATTCCCTCACAGCAGAAGAAGCAGTCTAGACCAGTGCTTTGGGCTGGGACCTGCGACTGAGATGCTGAGATGGAATGAACTACTCTGGCAGCTGACAGCAACCAGCAGACCTGCAGGGAGGTGTATTTTTACACACATTCACCACAGGTGGAAGCACATGTGGGGCTCACATGACATGCTTTGATTTTTGAAGTTGCTGTCTGCTTTTTGGAAATCTGCAGTCAGAGCTTCAGGATTATTTTACTTAGTCCTTGTCCTGGTTTAGGGAACAGGTACTGCCAGAAAAAAGGCAGGAGCTTTTCTTCAGCGTTCCGACCAGCGAGAGTGTCCCAAGGAAGAAAAAAAAGAACAAACGACCATCCACGCCGACCACTCAAGCCCCTGCCAGCAATTGAGCCACCCAGACAGCCCCCACCTATCCCTTTTGTCTCGGACAATTAAAAGCTAAGGGAGTCACCCTGGCCAGCTTCCTTAGCATAATAATGGGAAAAATTCTCTACTGAGGGAAAGAGTAAAAACCCCACTCCCCAACCCCCAATAGTCCTGTATTCCTGAGCTGTGGAAGATAATCAGGTGTGCAGCAGAGTGGAAAGACCTCAACTATGTCCCCTTATTCTAGATGACAAGCATAAGCTAATTCAGTTGTGCCTTGACAGTATGGTTGTCAGCTAGTTTGCATGGATTGAATAGGGGTTGTGTTTGGTCCTGTGTCCAAGGGTAACTTCTATTTCCAGACATAAAAACCTGGGGCTCTTATGTTTGTTTGTTTGTTTGTTTGTTTTCTGTTTCCCCAACCTCCCTAGAAGCACCAAGTATTTCAGAAAAAAACTCAAAATGTCTGATTCTGTCATAGTCATGTATATAGTCATATTTCTCTGTTTAGTAAAATCAATATTCACCTTCATTTTAAAGGGATAATCTGTGTAATAATCTTGTATTGGTTAAATTTATTGTAGTCTACTTCTGAAAATATCAAAGACCTATTCAGTAAGCTTATTACAAGGAATTCTGTTAATTACAGCAGCTGGCACTGTTTCTCCTTCAAGGCTGCCTAAAGAGGGTACTGTAAATTAATCTGGGTGGATAATTATGAGGCCTGTCAGCCAGTCTAGAGTAACAGCCCCTCATGCATCATCCTGTGTGAGCCTGCGGTGTCACAGCTGACCATGCGTTCATCAAGGAAAAATCACTGCTGTAAAATCACACTGTGCATCTTACATGGTGTATCCCCATCCTCAAGAGGCAGAGATTTCTGTTGCTTGGGAGACTTCCATGATGTCTGCAGCTCCCTTCCTGTGTGTTTGCCACATATGGTTTTGTTTTGTCAGACTAATATAGGCAGTCTCGATGACAAGTGCATTTACATGGATGCTTGTATATTGATGGACATTTGTAGTGTCTCCTTGTTGCCAACACCTCTGGAGCAGTTGTCACATGAATTGAAGTCTGAAGCAGATCACCAGACAGTTGTGTTGTAGACTTGTTGTCACTTTGTCTATGCAGAGAAAGGATGTTTACTTTGTCTTCTTTCCATGAAGCTTTTCTTGTATATTCTGTCTTCTGACTGCTTTTCCAGAAATTACTGATATCTTCTAATATATAAAAATAATCTAGCTCTGTTTCCTGTTTTGGGCTTGCATAGTTGGGAGGCTTTTTTTGTCAATATTAATCAGGTATTGATCCTTTAAGGGAAATAAGACAATTCCATGTTTTCTGATGGGATTTAACCATTTACAGCTTTCACCATTGCTTTCCTGCCTTCTTAATTTTAGACAATATGGTTTAGTATATTAGACTTGCTTTTTTGCTTTGCTTTTTTTCCTTTCCTTTCCTTTTCCTAAGTAACTATAGAAAACCTGCTGAAATCCTTTGCTCTGTGGGCATGGGTTTACAAAAAATTTCACTGTACATAATTTCATAAGTTTGATGCCCTCTTTCATTTGGAGTGACTGGCTGCTGCGCTGCAGCAAAGAACAAAGCGGTAGAAAGAGTTAGCTACAGCGCTCTTCTAAAACCATAGATGGGAAATGCCATCTCTAGAAGAACTGCTCTTAGCAGTCCATCATATGGGGCACACAGGGCGTAGCACAGTATGGGGACCCAGCTGGGCCATGACATAGGGAGGTCTGCTCTGCTTGTCAAAAGGCTGAAGTGAAGCCAAGCCACCACAGGACCACTAACCAGAGTTTTGCTGTGGTTCAGAGCATTGGCTAATCACTTGACAAGTGGGAACACAAAATTGACTGGCTCTGAGAATTATTTCACACTGACTAAACTCATGGAGGTAGAAACAAGTATTGACACCTGCCCATCAAATGGTAGAGAAGGGAAGCAAGTGCATTACTCTCCCAACATGGCTTTCACTTCAGCTCATTTTAAATATTAATGGTTAGAATGAGCCAAAATATGTGGGTCAGTTGAATTGCAGCCATAGCATGTTTAAGAATTATACTGATTACATACTCTTTAATTTTTTTTCACTAATATCCTCCTTATTTTTGCAATTTTCCATTTTAGATCTTAATTTAGGGTTTGCTACTATTCCTTTGCCTGGAGGCTTGTTGCCTCTGCTGTTCTTACACTGTTACTGTTATTGGATGACATATTCATCTGCTAAAATGATTTATTACCCCAGCTCACCGGGCAGTAGCAGTGCTCACTGAACAGACAGATTTGTCAATTTGTAGCACAGATATCTTTATCTTCCCCAGGTGCTCTGGAATGGGAAGTAGTGGAAGCATATTTGTGATTGCAAAAGAAAAACTTCTCAAGGAACAAGGCGCAAGAAAAGTGAGTAGACAAAGGCAAAGGAGGAAAAGCAAAGAAAAAGGGTTTAATTTTCCTGTGTTATGAGATATACACTAGTGATGAACTTAATTGCTACCTCACAGCTTGACTTGTGTCTGATGAATTGCTATTCTGGTCACTGTCTTTCTACTTGGTGTTTACATTAGCTGTCTTTCTTTCGTGTGCTGAGGAGAAATTGAAAGAGACCTGCCAGGAGCAATCCCTGTGAAGGATGCTGAGGTTTGGAGCCTATCCCTTTGCTTTGCACTTCCCTCCTCTCTCATACTCACCTTGTCTCTTCTGTGGGTACAATGGAAGTATCATTAGATTGGTTTAGATTTGTGGGTTTTGTCACTAGACTGTTTTTATTTGAACAGTGAAAAATTAATGCTAATAATCAGTTTGCACTCTCAATCTCAGATTCCTCTGATTGCTTGACAAAGATACACCCATTCTGTGACCCTGGTCAAATATTCCTTTCCTGATCCATATCCCCTGCATTCTCCTGCCAAAGTGTAAATGCTTTTATTTCTTGCAGCTCACTCTGTGGAGTAAACCTCTGTGCCCTTTCTCATTTTGGTTGAGTTAAGAAGAGGATTGTCAGCTTTTTTTGGTTCAAGTTTGCTTGTATGCTTTTTTTCCTGTATTCCTTCTGCATTTATTTTTCCCTGGCTTAGGTTGAACTAAGTGCTTGAAATGGATTTTTAATTAAACCCCAAAAAATTCTATGACAGAAGAATTTTTCTTGAGAAAGCCTTTACATTGTCAAAGGCTAATTCACACCATAAAATATAAATAAACATTGGAAATATGTTCAACTGTCACTGAGAAGCCTGTGAGGACAACTCTATTGAAAAACAGATTGATACACTTAACATTGGGGTGGAATTGATTTTTTTTAAAGCAGATCTCTGTGACAAAACAAAACAGTACATCATCATCTTCCAAATTAACTAAATGAATACAAAATAATGTATGTGTTTCTCCAAGTGAATACTACATGCATGAAATCAGTGAGTTGGTGTGATAAAGCATCAAGAGCTGGCACTGAGCTCACCAAGAATACTGAATTCAGCATCTCTGAAAGTAAGACCATTATTTCTTCACTCAAATTTGAACTGATGTCCAAATGAGACATTTAAAATAAATGAGTGCACTGCAGTAGGTGTGGCAAGATTAACTGGCCTAGTTCTGACCCTGTGTGTGTGTGTATGTCTGTGTGTTTTTATATGTGTCATTGTCTTTGTTTTGTTGACAAAAGGGCTCCATGCTGCATCTTTCTTTACTCCTGCAATCGATTGTATTAAATGAGATACAATTTTCAGAGAGATTTTTACATCCTCAGCCCAAACCCAGCATATTCTCAGACATATACACTATTTCTTGAATAATTAAATTTGTAAATAAAATAAAACCTCATACATAGCTTTTCAAGCCTGCAGGCAACTCAATTGTCACTAAAATCCTTTGAATGTCATGCTGTGAAAATGGCTTTTATATAGATTTATTTCTATTTTTTTAAAATAAAGGTTAAAGAGAAGAAATGATAGCACTATGCCTTCACATGAATTCTGGTAAGTGCAACAGTGTTCAAAGCATGCTAACCCCTTTCTCACAGGATACTAACCCCTTACCCATAGTGTACTAATCCCTTTGTTTTCTACCCTGTTAAGGCTGAGCACACACAATTAAAAGATAAAGTTTGAGCTACATTTCTTGAAGGCATTATTTCTCAAAAACAGAAAGATAAGATATTCAAGGACAGTAAAAGAGAAGGGAGCATTAAGAGTTACAAAGAGGAATCAAAGCCTTGTGGAATACAGAAGAGAGAACTGGTGTTTCCCATTCTTCTCCCCAGTTAGTCAAGGCAGATTTTGAAAAGAAAAATAATTTGCATCCACCCCTACACAGTAACAGCAGCCAGCTCATTCATGTTAGTATTTAATCATCATCACTATATAGTCTTTAATTACATGATCACACACTGGGTCTCCCCCTGGATTCTGCCTTGTTCAGAGCACAGCGGAGTTGTGCACACTGAAAGAACAGCAATTCAACAGTTATTTTTTCCCTTTGCTAGTCAATGTTCAGACCCACGCCTGGTTCAGTACACGCTGTGCAAAGTCTCTTTTCATAACCACATTTTCATTTTTTTACCCTAGGCATTTTCTAACCATCACCTTTCATGTGCCCTGCGCAAAAATTCTTCTTGTGTTATAGAGCATTTTTTGTGGTGTTCAGGTTCATATTCATTTTAATAATGTGGAGCTTGGATGCCCAGGTATGAAGCTAGATACAACCACTTATTTTGAATACCCTCCTTGAGATAATTAGTGCCTGTATTTTCTGGGTGCTTAGCATTGGAAAATATTTTGTGTTCAAAGCCCAACTCCTTGTGACTTCAGCTGCGGCTGTAATTCACCTCACAGTCTCAAATGAGAACACAGAAGCTCTAGATGGGGTCTCCTAAAATGAAGAAGAGATTTGTGGGTGTAATATGTGAGCATTTGAAAAAAAGGTTTGTTAAAATGTCTTGCCTCACAACCTAAAGGAATCCCCTGACAGCAACATACTGAATCCAGTCCTCCAGGCAGGATCCAGCTACTTTAATGATAAGGCTGTCATAGAAAAATAGCTTCAAGAAGTCTTCACAGGGAGACAAATCAATTGTACTTTTAATAAACTAATCATGTAATTTCTTAAAACTGATAAATTGCACTATGCCTTTTAGAAAGATACTACACAACCAACCACTAATACTGGTGGTTTAAAATATTTTGTCTGATTTCTAGCCTTAATTTATTCATGGTCAGATGTTTTTGTATCTCTACTGGTATAGATATTGTTCTTTGTACTAAGGAGGTAGTTTAACTCTTTATGTTTACCTCTGTGGTGTATTTATGGAACAAAATTAGATTTTCTCTTAACCTTTATTTTGCTATATCTCTTTCCTTAAGTATGTAGTAGCCCTTCTCTCAGTTTATTGCCATTTCAATTGCAGTTGATGCTAAACTCTACAGAATTTGAGATGAAGCATTATCAGTACTCTCTGCCATACAGTGTAAATATTCACCTTCTTCTTGCCAATATCATACTGCTGGCTGATGGTTATCCTATGATTGATTAAGACAATTAAATCTTTATTAGTTTCTTGCATCAGCATTCAGAGAAAAATGTTAGTGGTCTTTAAGTGCATGTTAATGGTGCTTAAGTGCGTGTGTTCTTTTCCAATTTCTCTGACAAAGAATGCAAGGGTCTTAAAAATATATTCTCCCTGTGCACCTTGACTGGCTATGGAGCTGAAGTGTGCTGCTCACTGAATGGAAAGGCAGGTTTGTTACAAAACTGACCATGACCCCATGGTTGGACCATACTGCAATGCTTCTTGAAAAGGAGGCCAAATGAGGAGTATAAAGAATATTTTGCTGGCTGGAGGGTGTGACTTTTCTGAAGTGGAGGTGCAAAAGTAATGGAGTGCTGCTAAGAAACTATGTAAAGAGCAAATTTCTGCAAATGGCACATTTCTTAGACTTATCTTGATGTTAACGTGAAGCATTTAAAGTCTGCTATGGGGAACTGTGATGAATACTGCTATCCATTGAACTTGAAAAACTTAGATTGTCATACTGCAGGTGAACTGAAATGAGGTATTAGTTTTAAAAGGATTCATAGATATTAGTTGTTTACAGAACAAGCGTACCAGTGCAGGTTTTGGAGAGGTTGCAAACTCCCCTTCTTGTCCCTTCCCTCATCCTCTCAAATTTGACGCTTTCTGCTTTTAGAAAACTGTAAAATTAAAGTATGGATAGACTGAGACCTCATGTTCTTCATTGACATGAAATATACTTAATTTTGCCTTGCATTTTATTGTCTTTGTTAGAAATATATCTTACTAGATACAAGGAAAGGACACACCTGATTGAGGAAGAAGTCTTCTACAGTAGCTGTAGGTTAGGACTCTGGGGTGTGGATCCTGGTCTGCAACAGACCTTTGGGGCAACTTTCAGGTAATCTTTACCCTCCCTTTCTCTCAGTTCTTTGTAAAAATGGATGAAAATGGTGAAAATAAGTAATTCAGTTACTGTAATTTAGGGGCCATATAGGACCATAAGTGTGTGCTTTAGTTAACCTGATCTTTTCATCTGGCTCAGTAATCTGCCCAAGACTGTGACAGCCCAGAGGTGATGCTTAGGAAAGGGCATGGGAAAAGGAACAGCATGTAACTCTCTTCCCTAAATCCCATAATTCTTCCCTGCTCCACTGCCTCTTTGCCCTCTAGATGGAGACAAGTGTACCTTGCCTCCAGCAACTCTGGAATTTTCTAGATAAGCTTCATTTACCTAAGAATTTTTTTAAATGATGACTCATAAAGCCACAACGAAGTTAGTGGTTATTATTGTGAATAATTATGCTTAATTTCATGATTTCTGATAGGAAAGAGAGCAGGAAGAATCCTCTCAACAGCATTGGGAACTACATACCTTAGCTCCTAGTAAATGACCCCATGTATTCTCTCAAAGCTTTTAGCTCTTTACAGGAAAAGTCAGATGAGGAAACAGTCTCTAGTTTCTGTGGCTGGCAGGACCTCAAGCATGCACTTTTCAGGTTTTGGCTGTGTATGTGCTCATTACTGGTTTCTCTACCAAGCCGCAAGTGAATAGAGAGATAGTACTGAGCCTGGGTTTGGTGGTGTAAAATAAATTTGAAAGGAGTTTTCATGAAGATTCTCTCTCAGAAACAAAAAGAGAGCATAAAGCTGCAAAACAGTAACAAGTCTGATGATGCAGAAGTGCCAAAATAACAATTTCATTTAATGTAGTGGCCTAAAGACCCACCTGTTTAAAGCTTGTTCCTATAGAGTCCCTTTGGAAAGCAACATAAACTGTATTCTGTCGAAAAATTCTGCTAGTTTGCTGCATCTATTTTGAATTCAGGCAAGCACTTTGCTAACATTTCACCTGTAATATCCAGGCTCTCTGGAACTGAACACAGATGTTGTTCCACAGTGAAATCCATTAAATAAAACCACTGTAAAGTGGGGCTTACCTCTGAGAGTGGAGATGTGTGTGGGTGTGTGCGTGTCCGGTGAAGAAAGAAATGGAATAAATGCTCAGAGATGTCATAGCTAGTAGAAGAAGGAAGACGAAATAAAAGAATTTATTGCCAAATGGTTAGAAAGAAATTACTTAAGAAGAGTTTAGAGACAAAGGTACAGGTGGATGTCTGTTGAAATGCTCTTTAAAAAGATGCACTTTGTTCCTATTCCCATGAAGTGCTGGGAAAAAGTTGTTCTCTAAGGACTCAGAAGAGTGACTGAGCAAGTCACCAGGGCATAAGAAGGTAGTGCAGTATGTAATCCACCACAACAGTGAAAGTTGTAGGGCCCTTTGGGATGGGTATAGACATTACAGATGATGTGTTTGAAGGTGGTCTTATTAACTGTGCTGCTGAAAGTTGATATGTTCATTTGCATGTGTATGGCAGTGCATACAAATATTAACAGAAGAATAATAGAAGAGAAAAAAAATCTAATCTTATAGTGGAGAAAAAGCTAGGTGACCATTTACACTCAAAGATCTAGAGTATAAGATGATGGCTGATTTTTAGTAATTAGCATATTTTGTTTGGTATGCCAGGATTCTAGATACGCAAAAATACATTTTATTTTTTAACTGGCATAAAATCTCTTTTGAAAGTTGTTTTTAAAAAATAGGTTAGGTTAGGTTACAGAGAGAGTTCTATTTATTTGAATTCTAGCTAGATAAGAAACAGGTAATTCTAGAATATTACAGGTATTTATATATTAAGTTGTGTAAGTATCCCATAAAGTCTATTTCTGCCATTCTTGTTCTCTCAGGCCTGGAGGCTTAGTGATATTGCAGCTTATTTGTATGGAGACAGGTACAAAGTTAGGGCCAAAAAATGATTTGGGATAATCATACTTGGTTCAAGCTGATATAAATCCTCACAGAAAGAAAGTGGTCTGACACTTCTCTGGTGGGTCTGTGAATCTGTGAACTCCCAGGTCCAGCTGAGCAGACACTGCCATGGGTGCTAACGGTAGCAAGAAGTGGGGGACTGTGACAGTGTGACACGGGGTGACCTGCAGCAGATCTAAAACCAACCCCTTTAGACGTGGTTTGGTGGACAATTACCACCCAGTGATGTTGACCTAGGCAGTTTTTGTGATCTCCTTCTCTCTCTTTGGTGGCTTATTCATGCATTCATGTTACCTCCTGTGGACTCCTGTGAAAATCCAACCAGCAAAAAAAACCCAAACCAAAACAAAAAACAAACAAACAAACAAACAAAAAAAACCCCACCCCACTTTCAACTGCATAAGCTCTGTTATTTAGTTGATCATGCAGCAGGATAGAAGTAAGGAGGAACAGGGGTAAGGACAGGCAACTGAGGAGGGGGAAAGTCCCTTTATCCTGCCCTGGAGCCAAATACGAAACTGTAGCATCATTTGGTGGCCAGGGGAGCATCTGTGCCCCACCCTCCTGCTTTCATGTGGGCACCTACATTTTTGTGACTAGCTGTGTTTGAACACCTAGCAAGCAACAGACTCCTGTCAGTGTGGGCTATGGTAAAGGAGTGAACATTAAGTTATTAACAGAAAAGAGAAATTATGTTCATAGCCCCGATTTCAAAACAGAGTGCTCGATGGGAAGATGGAGAACCTGTCTGGGAAACTTCCCTGGAGGACTAGGCTGCCACAAGATCAGGAATCCAAGTCTCCTACTGTCCCTGGCAAGTTCTCTAACCGTAAGGGAACTTCCAAGCAGTTGGTTTCTCAATTTATGTATGGAAGTTTCAATTAGCATAAACTAATTACCTAAGTGTACAGACTGACATTTGCTTTATGAATGTATTATGCACCAAAATATGGTAGCTATGGCTTTTTTCTAGTACAGAGAATATCTAGTCGGCTCACAGAAAGAAATGTGAAGACCTGCTGTGGCAGGAAGTACCTTATGCCAGTAGGGTGCAGGTAAAGAGAGAGAATCCAAGGTTTTCATAGCCTGGGGGAATACACTAGCTGTGAGGTCCCTGGTGTTTGTAGGGTGCCTGACTCTAGCAGTCTGAGCAGGTGTCTGGGGCAGCAAATTAGAACACCCAATACCTGAAGGTAAGGTACTGAGGTATTTGATGTAGCAATGCTTACAAGCCAGGGTTAAGCTCAATATTATTATACAGAACATTTGCCCTTCCTGTTTTCCCTCTCTCCTGTTTTCCTACTTACCTCTCCTTTGCTTGCTGATTTGATTTGTTTTGTTTTCTTGGAAACTAGGTTGGTACCAGCTCGATTTCCCTATTTTCTTTGTTTATTGAGATGCAAAATCTGATTGCTAAATGCAAGAGTGGGCGTGTAAATCACTATATAAAATTGTGTGACCAAATCAGTTTATGTGTCAACAAGGCCAGGATTTCTTTCTCAGTAACTTGTACACATAAAATGAAAATTGCTGCAGAGCTGTATTTTTACAGAACAATTTACTAGCTGTTGAAATCCAACAAACTATTTTTATCTTCTGAAGGTAGGAAAATATTAGCTTTATTTCATGTCATTGCTTAGGCTACATATTAATAATTAACCATTATTATAATGGAAGTCTTCCAGGTACAGAATGTGTCCATTACTGAAAAATGGAAAATAGAAAAATGAAATAGGTCAGTGCCAATACAGAGCTTGAGTATCTTGGACGAGACATCAGCAAAATTGCAAAAGCAGAAGTGTGATAACATTTTAAATAGACTCAGGTATATTACAGTAAATTCACGAATACAAGCCGCACTGAGTATAAGCCGCATCTCTGGGTGTTGGCAAATATTTTGGTTTTTGTCCATAAATAAGCCGCACCTGAATATAAGCCGCTCTGTCTTTCGCAGCGAGGACTCGCATGCAACAAAGTTGCCAAATACTAACAGAACCGCGGCATGGCGGGGGGTTTACTGACTCAACTAAGGCTGTGCAGGCTTGGCCCGCTAGGGGCTGCTGACGGGGCCAGGTGGCCCAGCCCGGCGCTGCTGCTCGGGGCTGGCCGCCGCCTCTGGGTTCGCTCGTCCCGGCCCCGCTCCCGCCGCGGTGCCGGCCGGGCACGGAGAGAGCGCCCCGCTCACGCTGCGGCACTGGCCGGGCACGGAGCACGCCCTGCTCCCGCCACGGCGGCGGAGGGCGGGGGCAGCGCCCCCCCCCGTCCTCCCCGGGCTGCGGCAATGGCGGCGCGGCTCCCCCCGCTCCTCTCCGAGCCGCGGCAATGGCGGCGTGGGGTCCCCTCGTCTCTCCCCTGGGCTGCGGCAGAGGAGGGAAGAGAACTCTCCCGCCTCTCTCCCCACCCCCTGTGCTGCCTGCAGGGAGCCAGGGCAACACAGTAACACTGTAACAATCGCGGAATGCCGGCTTTTACTGGCAGGTGCTTGGCTCGGCGCCCTGGCTGGCACATCTGGGGTTGTAAATGTCAGAAAATTATTCACATATTAGCCACCCCCGAGTATTAGCCGCACTTCCGGGTTTCCACCAAAATTTTTGTCAAATTGCTGCAGCTTGTATTCGTGAAATTACTGTAATATCTGTTCTTCCTAGTTTATAGATCTTGCATACTTAACTTCATCACTACTAGAGTATCTGAATAGCAGCCTCTGAATTACTGACAGTAATTAGCTAGCAAAAATATTCTCCTTTTGTTTGTTCTAGTAAGGAACTTTTCACTTCTTCTTTTACCATATTATTCAACAGAGTCTGTATTATGCAGACAACTGTCTCTGTAGAGAGTAGCATGAACTCCCTGTACTATTGCCAAATAGACCTTTCTCCAGGATGTTTTTTTCTGTTCCAGGTACTAAGGGCTGTGTGAACAGGCAACCATGTCAGACCTATACCTGTAGCAGGCTATGCTGCCTTTTTTCTGACAAATTTATTTGTGAAAAAGAGGGTATGAAAATGGATACTTGACAGTATGCTGGGCCAGATTCTCTGGTAGCTGCGTGAAAGCTTCACTTCAGGTTAAACCACAAAAATGGTGCATGATTCAAAATGTAGGTGAAAATCATGGTGTTCCATATGTGTGTATTAGAAACAGCATCTGGTATTTGCTGTTGGCAACTACTTTCCTGAAAGAACTATGCAAAGACCTTTTGTCAGGCAATCTTATCTCCCCCTGAACTGTTTTTGAGCTCCGCTTCCTTAAATGATGAGGATTCCTTAAGAAAACTCAAGACAGACAAATCCCACTGAACTGTGTATTGAAAATATTTCATCATACAGGAAAAAAAAGTGTTTCAAACAACACTAGCAATGTTGCTAATAAAGAAATCATTCCTGTTTAGAATTAATTAAAATATACAGGAGGAAATGTATGTACACAAGACCTACGGAGCTCCCAAACTTTGAATTTAATATGAGATATTATTTTGCATAATGTAGGTTTGTTGCCTGTGTTCTGCATATAAATTAGGCTACTAGATTGGGGGGGGAAACAAAAAAGCACACTGTTTCTTCTCCTAGTTTTCTCTGCTATTTTTAAAATTCTTGTGGACAAATAATTGTGAGACTGTAGGGTTGTTTGGCATTCATAACACCATTGCCACAATGGAGGGGGTAAAAAGGTGTATGCTGTGAGTGTTTCATGCTGCCTGGGCTAATGCTGGGTCTCTGCCTGGGGTTGTGAAGGTTTGTTCCACAGCTCTGAGAACGGCAGGGACTTGCTGGAACATGGTGCCTCCTGGAGTGAGGAGCAAACACCTGCTCCATACCCCCTGCCAGCTCAATCAGACACTGCAATAGGAAGTGGTAGGGGTACTGCTCTAAGAGATTTCATATTATTCCAAATATTTGGAAGCTTTAATTATGGAACCTGACTTTAGTCTTCTAACATTCCCTTTTTCCATTAACATGTTGCAGCTGAGGCTGCAAACGTACCATGACCAAAATATATTTTTTACACAAGTCCTGCTCTTCATGCAGAAAGAGTTTTTTCAGCTCAGATTCAGAAGGAATTGCTGCACTAGGGTGGGACAGTCCAATGGCAATACTTAAAGCCAATATTGTCAATGAAGTTTGTGTATAGGCAAACAGCAGACTCAGGATCAAAACGTGTAAATCAGAGCTTGTTGTGTCTACAGATTTGACAGTGCTTCAGTAGATAAGCAAACAAACACTTGAGAGATTCAGACGTGGTGTTAATTGAAAAAAAAAACCAAAAAAAACACGAATATACTACACAGATAGTAGTGATGGCTGAGTTAAGGAAGTCTGATGCTTTCCATGATGGGATTCCATTTTCAGTTGCTTATTCCTTTGCCCAACTTAAATCAGCAATGTAATATTTCAGGCTGAGAGTCTGCCTTGGACTTTGTGTGTGTGTTTGCTGTGTGCAAATTTCAGATAACATAATTCAATCATTTTCTGTAACAAGGTTAGAGGAAAAATACTTGTTAATAAAAAATAATAAATAAGTTAATATTTCACTTACAAGTTATGGCACTTTGATACTTCACCAGAATAGGTATTTGGCATTCAGCAAAGAAAACTCACCATATACCAAAGATGTGCCTTTTATTATGACTATAAAAGTTCATCAAAATATGGGTAATTAAAAGGCTCTCATGTGTGCAGGATAGAAAAGATGGTATTGCATAATGAAGGGAATGGGATTGGAATGTGTGCTTTTTGAGAAGTTGAACTGGCAACATAGCAAGTTTTCTATGACTTGGATGCTACGTATGAAGAGATCAGGGAAAGGATGATGCTGATTCTGAGACATCTTGGCTGCTTTATCTCTATTTTCCTAGCAGAGATTAGTTTATGGAGTTGTGGAAGAAGCATGCTTTGGGGATTTGTTCCTTTAGCTGATCCAGCTCAGACAGAAACAGTCTAATCATCTCTGGACGTGGTAACACAGCACTGCCAGTACACAGTGAAGTGTAGCTGTGAATGTGGCCACAACAGTCTTTTATTCCTCTTGAGTTATAGGAAAAAATTACCTGGTGCATATGTTTCTGTTTATTAGAAATAGACTTCAACATTTATGTTGAATTGCAGTATGGTCAGCAGAGCTGCTCTTGTTCCTTTATTCATCATGATGAGACAATACTCTGCAGGAGAAACATGTTTTTACTTTCATTTCCTTCTACCCTCTCCCCCACATAGTGTTTTCTCCCTGATAATCTTCCTTTCTCTGCATCAGTTTCTCAACATACTTCCTTTTCCTTTCTCTTCTTGGGCTAGGTGGGACTTTGCATGTTCCACTTGTTTCTCATATTTTACCAGTGCAGGCTCCATCCAGCAAATTCTCTGCAATTGAGAAGTTTGAAAACTAATAGAACACAGAGGGTGCAAAACCCCGCCCTTTTATGAGGGGCCACCTAAGGCACAAGCTGAGATATGAATCACTTCAGCTTGGGAATGTGTGTGTTTGCTACAGCTTCCCCATGTTTTGGTGATCAGCCTGGTGTTGGTTGTTACTAGTCTGAATTGACAGTATTATTTTTTGCCTTCCTGATATAGCAAAAGAGTGAGAAAGATATTCCTAGGTTAGAGAGACAGAAATAAATTTCAGTATAATTTCTTTTACCCCTTAGACTAAATGATGAAAGAGAGCAGTCTCATTCCTTCACAGCGTGCCAAGCCTCGTCTGAGAGAAGACAGCTGGGGATCTCACAGGGAGACACCAATATGTTCCAGGTGAAATGCAGATCAGGAGTAATATAAAAGCAAGGACACGTGATGGGGCACATGGAACACTGCAAACTAGGGGCAGCCAGAAGCAATAACCCCATGAATCTTGTGTCCATTCTAGACGGTAAGGTTTGGGTTTTTGTGCTGTGTCAGAAGTCCACAGACCCTGCTTCGCACTTTGGGCTATTCTCTGCTTGTGGTTGTTTCTGAAATGTTTCTCTGCAGAAAGTGACATCATTGTGAATGCTATTTAAGGAAAAAAGGTGCTGTGTAGAGAACAATTATTTTTTCTAGCTAGAGCAAGAGGTCCTCTGAATCCACCAGCCAGCTGTCTCCTCGTTTTTCCTATAAAAGTAGCTGAGGCAGATGCCAAACAGAATATGAGAGGCATAGAGAGAAGGGATCATGAGGACAACAGAGACAATTACTGGGAGACAAGGGTTTGGCTCTGCTCAGTGCTAATGCAGTAACACATGGACCAAGAATTTGAGTGCTACAAGCATCAAATGTCATTTTATGAGCAAGGACTTCTAGAGCTAGGGACTTTCTGCCATACTTTGTGTCAAAAAAAGTGCTTAATATTAATAAAGTCACATTATTTTCATATTCATGCTTGAAACTTACTGAGAGTTTAGCTTTCTAGAGTTAAATAAGAGTTAGAAGCCCTTAAATTCTTGTCAAGGGTGTTTAGCTGTCTAAAGGCTGGTATTTTGATATGATACTTCTGATTTCTGGTCATTGCATCAGCATAATTTGTCATTCACTCAGGCCTAGCAAATCTATTAGAGTGAGGCCTTCTAATGGAGTTGTGAATTTAATGGAAAAATATGGCAATGGATTTATTTTGCTGTTCAGTCAACCAGCGACTCTTTATAAGAGAATAAACCAATAGCCATTTTTAAATTTAGTTGAAGATCTTAATATTGTGGATTTGAAAGGGTATTATATTGGAAATCTTTTCTCAAAGTATGAGGAATGAGAAAAGGAATTTTTAAAGCACTTGTCCAAAATTTCAAGAAAATTGCAAGAAAACAAGCTGGATTTTTTAATCTGAAAAGACACTCATCTTCTTTCTAACTGTACTAATGTTTACTGTCGTTTTCCTTTATGAATATTTAATGCCCAGACCCTGAAAACAATCTCATTCCTTCTTGAATTTCTGGAAATATTAGTTCTCAGTGTTCAAGATGTTACAGTTGGACTAATGTGCCAGGTACTTTTCCAGAAGATTGGTTTTGAACAGATGGAAATTTACAGTGTAAAATAAGCCAAAACAGTAATGAAATGTTTCCAGTCAGCTTTGTTACAAAAAAACCAAACCACTAAATATCAAATTATTTTGTCTTTTGAGATACCTGTAAGAAAAGATAAAAGCTGTAATCTCAAAAGAAATAAAAAAGTAAATCTGAAAATATGAGATAACTTCTTTAATTCTCCTACAGTGTAGTAATAAATTTATTTAAATAATGTTATTTTCCTTTTATCCTTGAGACACAGTTATTCTGGATTCTTTTAAAGAAATTATTTAAGCAATAATGTTTTTGTTTCTTTAGTAGTTTTTTGGCATCATAATCTCTCTTTGCTTCTTGGTTTATTCTTTTACAAAAATAACTGGAGAATAACAACATAAAACTTCTTGTAACCTACTTTGGTATTTACCTGAAATGTGCTCCCTGGGAGCTAAAATGAAGTTTGGCATCTAGGGTCTCCCCAATATCTTAACTAAATATTTCTGTGAATAAAAAACTTCAGATGAGAATTGAGTGTACTATTAATTTTCAAAGTCTTCTGTTCCCTTTAACCTTGTTTGTTCTTTTGTCTGTCTTCAGCAGATGGCTGGATGACTGGCATTCTCTAACAATATTCACTGCTCATTAGCACCATGTCATTTTGAGTGTTCTTTCCATCTTTCCTGTTCTTTTTTCCTCCTTCATTTATCAACCTATACATTCATATGTTTAGTAAGTCATTGACAGTGATGTAGGTTTTAACATTTGCCTTCATTATTTTCTTCAGAAATTCTGCTTGATGACTAGGAAAAAAAACCCCCACGTCTGACACACATAGTGATTAATGGAATATTAACCTCAGTAACTACTTTTCTGAGGAACCTTCAGAAGCATGAATTATTTGGTTTTACCCATTGGTTGCCAAAATCAGTGGAAATTCACTTGGAAATTTAAGCCAACCTTCTTTTCATAATGTTTAATGAAATGCTGATGACAATGTATGCAGGGTGTCATAATGTTAAATGGTTTATTTGAACAACGCAAAACAACACTATTTGTGACATTAAATTATGAGTTTATTGGTGCTCCCAGATATCTCATCTTGTCAGATCTGCTACACACCTAGAGTACATATTCTGCTCTCCCTTATAGTCTGTGTTGGCAGATCTGATGAGTGCTGTACTGGCGGCTTCCAACACTGCAGAAAGAATTTCTCTCAGAACCTGCTAATCTTTAGTGGAAGAAATCGATCACTGAGAAATTTACTTTATGCAGAAATCTGAATATATTCCTCTATAATGCCTGTTTTTTTTTAGTGTATTTCTATTGAAATATTTAAACTGATACTGATGAAATCAGAATAACACCCCACATTGACAGTATGTTCATACCTCTTCCAAGGCTTACCTTGGAATTCTGTTCTGAGAGATGGGGTTATCAAAATCTTGCCCACCATTCTTCTGACTCTACTATTGATAAGCTCAGTGTTGAAATTCTTCTTGACTCAAAGTAATAGAGGGACTGTGTTTAGCAGATTTTCCTAACTGAGCTGATAGCAAGGGCAGGGAAATACAATTTAGTGAATACATGAGCTTTACCCTAACTATTCTGAACCCAAACAACAAGCTTGTTTCTTTCTTTCTCTCTTTTCTTTTTCTTTTTAAATAAGAGAATATTTCAGTGTTACTCTTCAGAATAATATGTTCTATAACCTTCTCTGAGAGATTTTAAAATACTTTGCACCTATTTTCCTGAATTATTAGCTGAAGACCTTTTTCAGAAAATCACTGTCTTTGAACCTTCATATTTAATTTGTATTTTGCACATTAAGTTATGAAAGCAAGAAATGTCTGACTGAAAATCTTTAATTAATCATAGCAAATTCTCCAACTGTGTGAAACATGATTCATTCTGCCTCTTGACTACTATAGCACTTTAGATTTGATTTTTATAAATTACCTGTGCCACCAATGTAGTGCAAATGGATGTGTAAGGGATTGTAATTACCAAGAAACTCGATGATGTACAAATGAAAACAGTACATAGGGAAAGAATTACAGTTCCAAACCCTTTATTATTTCATACAATGACTTTTAAAGATTTTTTTCTTAAAATAGAACAGCTGTATTTTCTGGTTAATGCAGATGATTGTCAGAATATCTTCATATTATAGGACAAAATGAATGATACCATATGTACCAGGCATCTCCATGAACCCATAGGCAAAACATAAATTATAGAATATTGGGAGGTGGAAGGGACCCACAAGGATCATGTAGTCCAAATCCTGACTCCACACAGGACAACCCCAAAAATTAGAAACCAAAGAAGAATTTATGTAGAAAAATAATTTTGCTTTTGCCCCATGTTCAGTGACCAAATGAAATATTAATTTTGCAAGAATTCATGTATGGTATCACTCAAGTGATTTGGGGTATGACTCCACTGAAATATCTTCTATTAAATTGCACATATAACTTATGAAGGCAAATGTTACAAAAATGAAAGAAATTGTATTTAAAAAATGTCAAGTGAATTGTTGTTAGTGCAGATTGTACTTGGTATGTTGAAATGAAAAGATTATATATTATAACAATCAATAAAAATATACGTATAAGTCAATGAAAATAAAATACAGTAATTTCACGACTATAAGGTGCACTCTTTTGACTAAAATTTTCCCCGGAACCCGGAAGTGCGCCTTATAGTCCGGTGCGCCTTATCTGATGGACAAAGTTAAAAACATTTGCCTACCCGGAAGTGAGAGCTGCGAGCCACGGGGGGAGCCGGCAGGGCCGTGGCTGCCAGGTGGAGACGGGACGGAGTGGTGGCGGGCACGCCCTGGCCCTGTGGAGGCGGGCACAGCCCCAAACAGGCACGCCCTGGCCCCGTGCAGGCGGAGCCGCCCCTCCAGAGGCACCCGCCAGGCCCAGAGAGGCAGCACGGAGGGGTGGCGGCCATGCCCCAGCCCCACCGGATACAGGCGGGCCCGGGGGCCCATGGCTGCCGGGTTGAGGCGGAGCCTCGGCCAGCAACCACGCGGGGGGAGCTGGGGGCGGAGCCTCGCTGCTAAAAAAAAGTGCGCCTTATAGTCCGGTGCACCTTATATGATCTACAAAGTTGCGAATTTTACCAACTCCTGGGCGGTGCACCTTATAGTCCGGTGTGCCTTATGGTCGTGAAATTACTGTAATTGGTTTGAGCTTACATAACACTTCTTTCCAAGACATATTTCAAACTCAGTTTTCCTTACAAGTGGAAACACTTCTTTTTGTGTTCAAGTATTTACTACAACCAGAAGGGTTGCTAGGGTACTTGGATTCACTCAGTGTTTTAGTCAGAACTGAGAATAAATCTGGTATCTTCGAGACTACTAAATCAGTAATGGATCTACTGGATAGCAATTAGAACTTTCTGTCAAAGCAATACTTCAGTTCCCCTAGAGGTTAACTGTTGGCATAGTCCCATGATATTTGACCTAAACTAGATTACATGCCTTAATATCCACTCAAAATTAGGATCAGCACACATGTCCAATGAGATTTAATCCCTCTGGATTCTAATCTACTTCCTTAAATCTATCAGATGTTTACTAAAAGAGAGCAGACAGGAGCAAAATCTTAAGAACAAAAATTACTATAACAGTCTGTGAATACAGTGACACATGGTAAAGAGGACTCATTTCTGTGTGGCAGGTAAAATTTTTTCTGAAATCTCTTGGGAGGAATTAATGAATAATCACTGAAAATTAGAAATTAGTGAGTGGCAATAGTTGTGGTTTCCTCTCAGATTTTATGCTGTTTCTTTCTGTGCAAGAAAATTCAAGGAGTGCTTTCTTATAATTATACAGTAATTGGGGTTAGATAGGACCTCTGCAGAAAATTCCATCCAAATCCTTGCTCAAAGCAGGGCCTGTGATGCTCAGTTGCTCACTGTCTTGTTTGGTCAAGTTTTGAATTTTTCCAAGGAGGAAGATTCCACAACATCCTTGGGAACCTTTTCCCAATCTATGCAGCTCTCATGGGGAAATCTTTTGTTTCCAGCACTGGAAAGCTACAGTGATCCAGTTTTTTCCATTGTCTACCCTTTCTTTAGTTTGCTATAATTTGAAATCCAAATCACAAAGAAATGATGAGCATGTAGCAGCTTGATCTCTATCAGCAGCACTGGATATGTCAAGCCAGGACAAAGCATGGGCCAGGTTTCTGATGGCGAATGTTTATTAACCCATCAGCTGTATATATTACAACTTTGGTAATCTTTTTATCCACCAGAGTAATGATACTGAGTCCTTGTTTCAACTGAGAGGTTCTGAGATTGTCACAGAAGGGGCTCCAGTGGATGACAGACTTAGTAAAGAATGCATTGTCTTCATTACATGTTTTAAAATCACATGTGTAGGGAAAGGTAACTTGTGTGCAAAGACTTGTTCATTTAAATGAATTCCCATTTTTATCTGTGGTAATCCCATAATGGAGACAAGGCCATGTCTTGAGTACTAAATGTAAAAGCAAGTCTCATTAGAGTCTTAAAATAAAACCACCAAATACAAAGACATCTCACTCCTTCCTCCAGCAGACATGCAAACTGTCCTGCAGGGAACAGAATATGTTGGAGCTTGTGGAAGGTAAAGAATATTCACTATCATAATCCTTGTATGACTGATCTGATCTGCTGAGGCCTCTTAAGAGCTGTGGGGGAAGAAGTGGGAGAAAGGCTCCTGGAAGTGGAATATTCCAAATCCCTTTCACTTGGGATACCAATCATTAAAGGAGATGAGCCCCATGAAGCTTCACCTCAAATAAGATTTAGAGTAATGCTTTAACACGTTTATTTTCCCCCCCAGAAAATTGCCTCAGTGTAGGCCAGACTCTGAATAGTATTGTTCTGAAAAGGAGAGCAAGGCTGACTGAGTCCCTTGTGCATGGGAGGGCAGGTGACTTTTAGTTGTTCCAAAGCTACTGGTACTTTCAGTAATGCAGCTGTTGATACAGACTTATAAACATCTCTTCCTGTTTGTTCTTTCTTAAAGTTCCTTGTAATACTCAAATAAAACAAGCAAGAAAAAAAAAATCAATATAAACATAAGAAGTAAATTTGAATCTGTGCTATCTGAAAATCTATGCAGCCCTGACGAGCCTAAACTCAGCTCAAATATAGAGTTTAATAACTCAATCAAATCTGGTTCTCCAGCTTAGCTTTGTGAATGTTTTAGTAAGCTTAATCTGTGTGTCCAGTTTAAAATTAAGCTAGGTATTGTGAAGGCATACATCTTGTTTGGGGCTTTCTCTGCAGAAGTTTCACACAGCTTCAGTCAATCATAGTCTATACACAAGTGATTGTGCACCCCTTTGGCTTGTTTGTTTACTCCTCCTAGCTGGAAGCTAGCAGAGCAAATGCTGGCTCTCTGCTTTTCATTATGCAACAGGCAGCTGTCAATCTCTGTCTAATGCTGTCACAGCTTCAGTAATCTCAAGTGATGAACAGCTGTGCCTAGGGATATGAGTGAAGATAACTGGTACTCATTTTATGGTTGATGTGGTACCGTCATGAGCTCTCTCCCCATAACTTTTATTGGTTTCTATGTTGTTTTAACTTGGCGCCAGTCATTTTCTAGTGCAGAATTCCCAAATTGCACAGAAGTGTTTTGTCTTTAGTATGTGAACATGCAATGAAAAACAACTGAGTTTCTATCAAAGGAGCTCAAAATCCCTGGTGTTTGCTTTGCTTTAAGGCATGAAGGAGCAGAGTCAGGGTGATTACCCTGGTTCAGCTGTAGAGCAGTAACTGCTTGGGCCTTTTAACTGTTTTGATTTATTTTCCTCAAAGCAATGTTTGGTGAAAGTTACTACCTTGATTTTGTTTTGTTTTGTTTTTCTTGGTTAAAAACTGGAGTTGCTGCTGTCATAGAGTTTAACCAAGCATGAGACATCCTAGTGGGCTTGGCCCAAACTTGCTGATGAATAAGTTTTCATTTGAGAAATTTGGTTTTTACATTGAGGCTATACAAGTTTCAATGTAGTAATCTGCCACTTGAAAAATGCAAAGGGTTCAAATAAGAATATTTTGGGGTTTTTTTCTTATTTTTGTTTTGAACTTCTATATGAGAAACTATCGCAGCTTTCAATTTTAATGTACTCTATGTATGGCTCTATGCATTTCTTAATGCATATTTTGTATCATATTGATATTTTTGGCAGTATTGAGCCAAAATATCTAAGAAAATTTTTTAATGTTTTAAAATCAAATCAGTTTGTATGGATGAACTAGCAATATTTTCTAAGTTTAAGAAAATGCCTGCAATTTGGATAAATGTGTGTTTTCGTTTTCTGCCAAGCTTTATTCAGTGCAGAGTTTATCTTGTATTTCACCCTTCTCCCCAGACTAATTCTCCACTCAGTCAACATTGCCATTTTCAAAGAGCTTTAGTTACAGGAAGTAAGGCAGGGATTTATGCTTCTGCATGGGATAAGACGGAAAGGAATAGGCGCCACTGACATAAACCTGCAAGTTTTGCCATTGCTGAGACCTTTTTTGCTTTTGTTCTGAAGGGGAGGATATGTGGATTTTGGTGTTCATCAAAGCAGTTGCTGCTACAGGTGTAGTAAATCTTCCAGATGGTGGGGGAGGGCTCCTCCCATCTGTGCACTTCCTCTGTGCCAACCCCAGGTACCTAAGCTTGATCAGGGTTCTTGAATTTAGCTATAATATGATGGTTATCATTCATCTTTGGTGTCTGGAATCAGTTGCATGCAGGATAAATTTGTTCTCTTAAAGTTGAGATGTGGATAGTGTGTTCATTCACCTGCAGAGAACCAGGTGTATGTCTGTGTGTGCACACAGTGTGCAAGTCATGCTAAGGTAAAACTCCTCATTATTTCATGGTCAAGCACCTTAAAAAAACACTGTCAAGTATTCTGTGCTTGAAATTCAACCATCCTACCATGAAAATGCTGTTTTTTAGTTTCTCAGAATTCCAGAAGACAGAGCTGATATCCCTATGCTTCTGCATTCAATAGTAAATATTAGACTTAGAGTAATTTCACGACCATAAGGCGCACCGGACTATAAGGCGCACCCCCCCGGAGTCGGCAAAATTCACAACTTTGTAGATCATATAAGGCGCACCGGACTATAAGGTGCACTTTTTTTTGCAGCGAGGCTCCGCCCCCAGCTCACCCCACGCGGTTGCTGGCCGAGGCCCCGCCTCAACCCGGCAGCCATTGGCCCCCGGGCCCGCCTGTACCCGGCAGGGGCGGTGCCGCAGGCCCCCGGGCCCGCATTCACCCGGAAGCCATGGGCCCCCAGGACTGCCTGGATCCGGGAGGGGCAGTGCTGCGGGCCCCCTGGCCCACATTTACCCGGCAGCCATGGGCCCCCAGGCCCGCCTCCACCCGGCAGGGGCGGTGCCGCAGGCCCCTGGGCTTGCCCCCAGCCGGCTGCCGTGGCACTGCTGGCTCCCCCCACAGCTCACAGCTCACACTTCTGGTTCGGCAAATTTCACAACTTTGTAGATAATATAAGGTGCACCGGACTATAAGGCGTGCTTCTGGGTTCGAGGGAAAATTTTAGTCAAAAGGGTGCGCCTTATAGTCGTGAAATTGCTGTAATTATTACTGGGCTCACTTTAAGCTCATTGCTGAGCTGATCCCCGATATTATGGCATGTTTTGTCTTTGTGGACAGGTTGGATAGGAACTTTGTCTACCTCAGTGTGTCTTTCCTATGGGAAGAGAATAGTAAGGTGATAAAAAAGCATGTGAGTGAGTGTTCTGGTAATCCATTTCAGTTATACTTAGATACCTATTAATTCCCACTTATAGTTAACCCTAATCAATTTCCACTTACAGGTAGATAGTTTTAAACTTACGTGACTGCTGTTGTTGAAAATTAAGTTCTTCTCTGTTTCTTCTGCTTAAGTTTGAGTTTTGATGAGATTGGCCATTCTCAGTGACAGACCAGCTATGGTTTTCTAGAGAGAAATTAAAAGATTTTGATGAGGTTACTTTAGCAAGAAGATTAAGTTCAGTTGTCCAGACACTCTACTGTGTGAGAGACAGCCCTGGAGAGCTGTTAACCAGTGCTGACAGATGGCCCCCAAGTTCCTTGGTGCTCTTAGTGAGAAGGTCTGAATTATGTCCCTGGTACATGCATCCTTATTAGATTACCACAGTGAAATAGAGCTCCTGTTTCCCCTCCACACAGTCTCTGCTTCCTTGGCATGGCATTGATGTCACAAATAGGTCTTAGAGGCATGGGCTGATCGCCTCCACAGTTTCTTCTATGCCAAGACCTGCTGCTTTTCATCATCCTCAACAACTGAACAGAACATGTTTTCATAAGAGAACATTGGTGAGTGTTTTAATTTCATTTCTGCTTTCTTTATCACAGGAGAACTAAACAAGAGATCTTCACTTGTGTTGAGCAGGCTGAAATTAGGGGCAAACATTATGGAAATACCACCATGAGGGAATAAACAGGCAGACACTGCCTGAACAGAAGGAAGCAAAAACCAAAATGCTAATTTACAGATTATCTTTAACTGAGAGTTCTAAACCACATTTAAATAAATAAATAAATAAGTAAATATTCAATTAACTGTGATTAATTATGCTTCTGTACATTAGTCCTGCTTGTCTTTCTCCTCAGCCTAGTCCAGGAAATGATTCCAAATTAATTCCTGGTCAGCCATGCGGTTCCTGGCAGAGTAAACATCCTATTTTTTAGGAAGATGAGTGGTGATGTATCTTGGATCTGCAGAGTTCTTTTCCAGCAACACTGACAAGCTATTACATACTGTATATAGTATATATGTCATATACTATTACAAGTATAGTAGTGTAGAGATACACATATTGTAGAAAAAGCTTTTGGCTCTAAACAGCATCCTGCAGACCTGATGCTCATTTAGTTACTTTGCAAAAGTGTCCAAGAACATTTCCAGTGAAAGAAACAGGTTCCTGAATTTTCCAGCTGGGACAGACTACAGAGGAAAGCACAAGATATTTAGTAATCACCTACCTACCTTGATAATTTCAAGAAGACAACTGGAAAGTTGCTGTGGTAGAAACAGCCACCTCACTTTTTCTATAACTGCAGAATCAGGGGAAGATGCAGATGAAAGGCACAGTATAGGATACTCCTTGAACACATGACTAGAATAGAACTGCTTTCCTATGGGGAGAAGGAATGGGGTCTGTATCACAGAGTCACAGACTGGCTGAAGTTGAAAGTGAACTCTGGAGGTCATCTTCTCTTACTCACCTGCTCAAGCAGAGCCACTCATAGCCTGGTGTTCAGCACAATGTCCAGACGGCTCCTCTATTACCCTAGGGAAGGAGACTTTCTCTGCCAGTCCTCAGTCACCTTCACAGGAAAAAAAGTGTTTCCTGATGTTCAGAGAGAACCTAATCTGCTTGATTTTGTGTCCATCACCTCTGATCCTGCCAGTGGGCACCACTGATAAGATAAGAACCTGGGTCTATCTTCTTTGCACTCTCTCTTCAGATACTTGTCACACTGATGAGATTCTGCCTAGTCTTTTCTGGGCTGAACAGTCCCAGTTCTCTCAACTTTTCATCACAGGAGAGGTGCTCCAGCACATTAATAATTTTTGTGATCCTTTGCTGGACTTGCTCCAGTACATCAATTTCTCTCTTGCCCTGGGGAATCCAGAACTGGACACAGCACTCCAGGATTGGCTTCAATAGTGCCAAGTGGAGGGGATGGATCACCCACCTCAGCCTGCTGGCAATACTTACCTTAAAGCAACCCAAGGTATTTCCCTGCCTTGAGGGCACACTCCGGCTCACGTCCAGTTTGGTGTACCCCAGAACACCGAGTCCTTTTCTGCTGAGGTCCTTTCCAGCTGGGTGCTCCCCAACCCATACTGATTTGTTCCTCCAAGGGTGCAGAACTTTGCACCTATCCTTCTTCACTACTCGAGATGCACTTTGTACCCCTTTGTTTGGGGCTGACCCTCCAGCCTCCCGCAGTCCTGCTGGATGGCAGCACAAGCCTCTGGCACGTCAGACACTCCTCCAGCTTTTGTGTCATCTGCAGATTTGCTGAGTGTGCGCTCTGCCGCATCATTCACATTGCTAATGAAGATGGTAAACAGGACCCCAGTGTGGTTTTCCAGTGCAGCAGAGAAGTTTTAACTTAATGAGGAAAATAGAAGCAAATAAAGGTGCGTTCTTAAAAAGCTGGAAGTTTTTTTTTCCTGAACATTTTGAGGGATTACATTGCCTCCACCATCCTTCATCTGTCCATTAATCTGCTAACAACCTTTAAGATTCTGTGCATTCATCTATTTACTTTTGAGGTTCTGGTATGTAAAATAATTATCTTACTTTGTAACAGGATGTTCTGCTATTGCATAGTTAACATTTTGTAAATTACTCTGCTAGCATTCCTTATTAATTACTCCTCTTTGAATAAAAGGTAATGCCTCGGGCCCAGAACTAAATTATTTACTTGCAGCTTGCTGATTTCTCTGAAATTCCACTCTACCTGCAACTTTGTCAAGCAACTCTGCTTTTCTTGATGCTCAAAAGATGGGAGAAATGTGAAGTCAAGTAGATTTGTATTTTTAGTAGAGAGAGGAACAAAGACATTAAACAGCTCAGACGATATAAACAATATCCTCTGGAGAATCCCTTCAGTATGGGTGAACAAAATGTGACGACATATGATTGCAAGTGAGTGTAAAATGTTCTGTGGCTTACTATGCCTGCAGTCTTTGCATCAGCCAAGTCCACCAGCAGTCTCCTTGAAGAGAAGGGCAAAGTGAATATTTCATCCTCTCCCATTCCTATCCTCCTATCTTGTACAGATTTAAGGCAACTTCTTGAGTAACCAACAGGACAAGACGGACAAAGTTTTCTACTCCTTTCTTATTTATTTATTTATTTAAACATTATCAGTGAAACAAACACAGCTTTCATGGAGCTGACTATTTGTAGTGATTCATCTACATTTCAACAAAGATGCTGATGGCATTATGCAGGGTTCTCTGCACTGTGCCGTCTGAAAAGGGGAGGAAGTAAAAAATGCTAATAAAACATTAATAATGGTTTCAGGAGGCATTACCATATCTAGCCTGAATTAGTTCACATTTCTTTTGAATCCTTTTATGTCCTTATGAAAGCAAACATTTTCTGGCTTGGGCACCAGAAGTTGGCCTACTGAATTCATATAGGAGCTCTTAAATAAATGTCTCATGTTGCTAAATCATATAATTTCTTTCTGATGCTGAAGCATTTTAAGCATCATTCACCATATGAAGGATTGTAAACCTTTAATTTTTTACAGGAGGCTTATATGTAGAACAGCAATTTTTATAAATCTGATGATAAAAATTACTACATAAAAACCATGACTATTATTTACTATTCTTCCACTGCTTAGTTTATACAGAATATTCCAGGAACCCTCAATGTTGTTTTCATTTTTAGTAAAACTATCTCTTCCTAGGGCATAGATTGAGTCATAGTTCTTTCATCTTGCAAGGAGCTTCCTTCTGTACATAATATTTTCTCTGAATTCCAATGGGGTAAAGCACTCATGAGAGTGGTAACAAGGTAGTACTGGCAACAGAAGGGCATAAGATCAAGTTTTTGCTGATCAAGTTTCAAAGGTGCCCTAATGTACTAAAATGAAACTTCCTCTGTTGTATATGTCTAATCTAGAAATCACATTGATCAATCCATGTTTATAGACCTGTGTAATTATTAATTTTGGATTCACTTAAAGCAATATATAACAACTTGACCAAAGTTCACAATTAATATGTATGTAAATATATTTTTATTATATTGGTTTGGGTTTGCATTTTTATAGTTCAAATCCCGTATGTTTGTGATTTAGGGTTTAACAGGAACTCATTCACTTCATAAATATTAATTACTGCATAGGCCTTATTCCATATCAGAGCATCTGGGGGAAAAGTGCTGATCATTACATTGCTTGTGAGGATGTATTTTTACCTAAAAATACCCCTGGATAAATTAAGTCTGATTTAGAGAACATTAGTCTGAAAGGTGTAATGCATTAATTTCAGGCATGATATTTTAATAGCAGCAAACTGCAATGTAACAGTGTGTTCAGCCCTGCAGTCTGAGATGTGCTGCATTGTCAGAGTGTCCTCCAGCAGAGTTTGAGTGGCCAAAAGGGAGAGTGATGTCATCAGTTTAATGTTATATGGTAGTAAGAGAATATGCATATCCATTGCCATTAAATTGCAAAAGATTGTTCTTAGGGCAGGTCCCGAGGTAAAAGTAAATCAGAAAACTTCCCTGTCTTCATTAGCAGGATCATCAGCTGGTGTCAATCAGGATTGCTCCGTTGATTTCAGCACTGAGTCCTATGAGTGACTGACCTTTCTGTCTTTAAAATAGAGCCTGAGCTGGAAGTGTTTGTAAGGTACATGGGGTGCTCCACCTTTGCAGTGTGGTGCAGCATGGATTATTTCCATAGCCACCTTGAATTGCTGAATAATTTAATTACAGTTAGTGCCTGGAAATTCATATTTATTCTTTTACCAGGTCTTCGTCATTTTAGCATATTACAATGCCCTGCCACCAGTGCATTTGATTTGCTCAGCTGGCTAGTTCAAAAAAGGTTTGTATGGTTACCTGCTCTGTATGGAAGGTGAAATCCATAACAGGCTTCACCTGAAATACTTCCTGACTCTTTATCAAGGTAGTACCAGTTTGTTGTTATGTCTCCTGAGTACTGATATGGGGCTCTGGGTACACCAGCCCATGCACAGTGCTCAGCTCAATTTTTTATGCCTTAACCGTAGTGCGGGCTGTCTTAGCTTGACCTTGAAATTCTGAACATAGTTGCTGTTTTTGAGTGCTCTGAGCTTCCAGGGAAATCCTTCAAGTGTAAACTGCTTAGAATAAAACTCTTATTCTTGTCATATATTTTAATATGCCATATATTTCCCAAAGCTATTTAGAAGGTGAATCTGAAAAAATGCTGGGTTTTCTCATAAACATGTTCTCTGTGTTACCACCACAGTCTGTTACCTCCTGGTTTATTCACAGAGAATGGGAGGGATTAAAGCTCAAATGACCCCGAATCCCTCACTCCTGTCATGTTTAATAGAGGATCAGTAACTGTATACAGCAGTGAGCAAAACTGGGTTTAAGAAGTACAGATTTGCTATTTCCAAGGTTTGGATAATCATACTGCAATAAGGCAAGAAGTTTAACAGGAATATTTCTAACATTACTTTCCTTTTTTTTTTTGCCTAAATATTTTTCCATTTTTTTACTGTCTGTGTTTTCTATTTAATACATGAACAGAACCATGGTTTGTGTATCCAATAGCAAACCGTGATTGTTGTTGCCAAAAGTAGATATTGGTTCTTTATGAGAGTGAGTACAAAAAGGAGCAAAGTTCTCAAACAGCCCAGTCACCGATGAGTTTGAGAGGATAAAATGTGAGGAAAGTCATGCATTCTTAAAAGAAGCAATTGCTAGCAGAAAGCCTTTGGGCATAAATGAGAGGTGAATCTTCAGTCTCAAAAACTGAGAGATGTTACAGGAATAAATCCTGCATCTATTCATGTCAATGGAAGGATATATTTTCTTTTCCTTATTTTTTCAGTTAACTTACTGAGACTTTTGATATTTAAGTACTTCATGTGCAGTCTCTGTACTCTTGTAATATGATCAAAGGTCCATTCTAACTCCTTGAGCTGTTATATAAGCATTTAAAGTTTTATTCAGAATTATGTGGAGAAAAGGGCAAAAAAGGGGCACAGTTTCAGTGTATTTCAATGGTCTATTCTTCACTTACTTTGCAAAAACTATTAAAAATAGTATTTCTAATTCCTCTTTTCAAAACCAGCATAATTTCTTTGTATTCAGCCTTCTCTTTAAATGAAATGAAAGAGAAATTAGAAAACCTAATTTTTTTACTAATATTTCTGCAGTCTATTATGGGGTCTTTTTCAGTTCTAAAGAAAATACTTTTATAATCAGAATGTTTCATTTCAGTAGCAGAATTATCAATAATTTGAATATGTTGCAATTTATTTGTATCAGTTTTAAAGACTTGTTAATGGTCATTGATTATTCCAACCTTCTTTTTTTTTCTGAAATGTCCAGAGTTGTTTAAATGAAGTTACGTTGATAGACAATTAACTCATCACCAAATCTTTTCATCTAAACGATGGGAAAACATACTACCTTTTTACATTTTTAATGAAATTGGAACTTTGAAAAACATTCCTCGACAATACAAAAGTAATTATTTTATTAAGAGAACTGAAATCCAATAAATCACAAAATATAAAGACAATTTCTTTTCTCCAGGTTTTGGAGGTTGTACTTTTGGTAAAAATAAATAAGCAGTTTCTCATTTTTGTTATTGTTTCTTTCACATGGGTTCAGACCCCCAAAGGCAATTAAAGTATCTTCATCTCAGAACTAGACATCTGGAGACAGCAGATTCCTGCCCTACTAGTAGTGTAGCAACTTTCTGAACCTCCTTGGTCCAGTCAGTATTTTCCCCTGGCACTGTAGTTGGCAATGGATTTTGCTACTTGTAGGGAGTGTTTCACTTCACTCAGTAAGGCATGAGCAGGTCTTGGCAGCTTGTTCCATACTGGTCTCAGCCTCTGGGCACTGAGGTGCTCAGGATTCTCCCTTGGCTCAGCTGTTAATTAGGAATCATCCTCCTTCCTAATATTTTTTCCTGCAATGTCTATTCTTGGTGGCTCTTCTTTCCCTCTCTTCTATCCCTTTTATTGGAGACTTTGAAAAATAAAATCTCCTTTACAGATGTGTTCAGCATATGGTGAGATTGCAGGAGCCAAAAAATACCACGGATCTAATAAAATATGGCTTGCCAAAGGAATAAGCATCTTCCCTTTCAACTATTTTTATTTGGGGAAAAAAAATTTTTGAGGTTTTTTTTTGTTTTGTTTTTGTTGAGGTTTTTTTGTTGAGTTATTGTTTGTTTGTTTGTTTGTTTGCTTGTTGGTTTCTTGTTTGTTTATTTTTGTTTGGTTGGTTTTGTTTTTAATTAAGAGGTGGAATTTTGAGAGGTGTTCTTTTTCTTCTTTTTTTTCCACATTTTTCCTTTCCCCTTTTCTGCCACCTCTGTCTATGAGAGAGAAGGACACCATGAGTGTCCTGGTTATGCTGCCTGACCACATTAAGTGCATAGCAATGACTGAACAGTGCCCTTTTCCTAGCAGAGGCTGCAGATTTTGGCCCGTCCTGCTGCCCAGATTTCTCCTGCCTGCTGAGGCTGAGGGTGAACAAGTTCTGATTTGGTCAAACTAATGTGCAATTGGTGCAATTCAATTTAAAAGTTAAACACTTGGAATCACAGAATCATTAGGGTTGGAAAAGTTCTCTAAGGTCACAGTGTCCAAATTTTGACCAAGCACCACCACATCAATTAAACCATAGACACTAAGTTCTATGTTCAGTTGTTTCTTGAATAATTCCAGGGCTGATGATCAGCCTTTCAGCGAAGCAATTATTGATTTCATCATTTTCCTTATCCCAGTATTAAAATACCCCTTAAAAAAGTATCCCAAAGGCATTATTTTTAACCTTCCTGACAGCTGTAGAGATCCTTTGTTTTCCTAACTGTCTCGTGATCGTCATATCAAAAGTTATTTCTCATTATCCTGCAGGCAAGTAATAGTTTTAATACATGTAGTTTTACCCCTGGGCTGTTGTTTTTCCTTTGCTTTGTTTCTGTAATTCATCGCAATACATGGTTTTCTGATGAAGCTTAAGGAAAAGCATCAAGTGTGCTAGTTTCCCGTCTTTGTGTGTCTGTCTTCTCATCTTGCCTTACATGAAACACATTTAAAGTATTCCCAAATCTTCAAAGAGGCTGCCATTCTTTCTGGCCTTTATGTAGTTCCACTTGGTGCCACCATGAGCTGCAGAACGTTTGAGTTCTCTGTTCTTAGCAGATAGCGGAGAGGGGGACATATTTGCCCTTTTTTTTGGGGGGGGATTACAGTCTGATGGAAACGTTTGCACTTTTTTGTGTGTGGATCACTCAAATAGCGCAACTGACCATGGTTTTGCAAGGTCTAAAGTGTTTAGAAATGCATTAGTGGTCCCATTAACTTCAAAGGGGAAATATCTGGAAAGCATGGGAATGCTTATATCTCTAGATTCATTGGGACCTTAATAGGTTTATTGCTATTTCCTTTGCAGCAAGGCCTCAGATTCCAAAAGTGAATGTCACTTATCTCTGGTGACAGAAACATCACATTCTTCCTAGTGCAGTTCCTAGGCAAAATAAGTTCTGAGATGTGAGAAAAGGAAATATATCATTCTGTCTAATCGTCTTGTCCACAAGGAATTGACCTTCCTTTCCATGGTGATGTCCAAGAGAGTAGTGTGAGGATGAAATGTCCTAAACCATGGAAGTTTATCTGTGTAGTGTTTGGAGGGGAGCCAACACCCAGCCAGTCTGTAACCCTATATTTTGTACATCACACTTAAGTTTGCCAATAGAAAAATCCTGGGATATTTTGTTCGGTCTTACTTTATTTTGCTTTGTTTCAGCTTGCTTGGCATGTTTAGTATCTTCTCTGATACCTAATGCAGAAAAGCACTTCTTTATTTTCCAACAGTTTTGTTTTGTTTTGTTTTGTTTTTTATCAGGAACTTTAGACCTTTGGTCTCATATTGTGCTGTGTGCTATTCATACCTGAGTCCGCTGCCTTTCCTTCACAGAATTTTTAGTTCCCATGTTCTCCATGTCCATCTTATATTTAGTTTCATTGTATTGGGTATTGCTTGTTCAGTGTGATAGCAAAACTTTAAGTGATGTATCCATTTTATCACCAGTACCTTGAATCCGCTTTGGAGATTTATATGCATATGTTGGTATAAAACTCTTAGCAAGCTCTCTTGCTGCTGCTGAAACGGGGGTGAGTGATGGCAATTCCATTGATGTTTGTGCTCAGTGGAGTGGCAAATAGGAAGCAGCAGCATCATGTTTCATCCTTCTCCTTTGTTTCCTTCTCCCCTACCCCTCTCCCACTGTCAAGTGGTTTAACCTGTTTGCTGTTGGTAGCTTTATGGTTTGAGAGACTCTACAAACAAGCCACATCAGCTTTTTTTGGATGCCAGTTCCCCTGGCAAGCAGACCCTTCCACCCCAATTATATTTTTTCAAGAACACGCTGGTATTAGCCACTAAATACACCAGTGTGTGTTTCTGTCTTCCACCCTTCCCTGTTCAGCTCAAAGCCAGACAACATTGATGTAACTTTGAGTGTTTGTTTACTGCTCATCCATCACCATGGCACTGGGGACCTTTTAGATGCAAAACATCCTGGCTTGCTGTATCTCACAATTGCAAGTAATCATTTGTACTCTAGCTGGAGCTGGGAAGCTGTTTCTAGGCCAATTGTCCAAACAGACTAGCAGAACCTTTTTCTGAGTTTGGGGTCCTGCTTTGCGCTCGTCTTTTACATCCTCTCCTACATCTTCCTTCAGAACTGGAAGACATAGCTGATTGCCAGAGTAGTATTTGCAGTCCATGATTTGAAAGATGAGGTGACTGAAGGAAACATAGTGGACTTCAGTGTGCCAAAGATTGTATCGTGCTCTAACAACTCTTTCTAACTTAAAAATCTCCATCCTTCATGTCCTTTGACATATAATGTCAAAGTGTAATGGACAGGTTCTTCCATGCTTTTTCTATGCTTAGCTGTAGATCTAGCTTTCCTTTGGGCAAGAACATGATGTCAGCCCAAGACAGATAATTTTGGAGATAGCTGCATGGATTGCAAGCTGGTTTTACAAGAAAGAGGGAGGGTTATGCACATCTGCAGGAGAAACTCACTGCACAAAAAAGTGAGCTAGGTCCAGCTCATTGTGTGGATGGAACAGACAAGAACTCCTTGCAAGGCGTGGGCATGTGGAAAGCCACCTGGTTTTCACTGCTTCATCCATAGCTTAACAATTTGGGCTTGTGCCATCTAAACATTTGCCCTACTCTGTTGCCAAGATTTACTGTAGGAACAGTGCCAAATAGAAATAAAAGACAGGCAAACAAAGAACCATTTTAGGCATCTACTGTAACTTCATACTCCATCAGTTAGGAAAAGAATTTTGGGTAGATTTATCTCACTTCTCTGTGTTTGTTTCTGTTCTCTGTCTGTAGGAGCCAAGAGAAGTGCTACAGTTCTGACTCACTTTGTAAATCCAAGCTTTTGATATCCCTCAGTGAGGTTCAAACAAGCTACCTCATGTGACTGAGAGCACATCAGAGCTGAGCCTCTGAACTGCCAAAGTTTTATTATTTTTTTCACCGAAAACTTCTCTGTATTGCTGGAATCACACTTGCCCTTGCAACTATCTCTTTACGAACAAACTATTGTAATTTTTATTGGAGCCAACAAATTCCATATTCATGTTTTCAGAGTACAGCTGAAGACATTGTTTGTTTTCCCAAGTGCTTCAGTCATTCTGAGTGAACTCTGTGGAAGAAACAGTTGACATGCCTTTGGAGAGGCCTTGTACAAAATGTATTCTGTTCTGAATCAAGTGCTGAAGGGTACAGTGATGTGACAGGCTTCAGGGAAACTGGCTTAGGGACTAGGCAGGCTCTAACAGGAAATGTTTAAAAGAAAACAGAATGAGACAAAGGGAAAAAATTCCCACAAACAAAGCAGAAACAGAGGATGAAGATGAAGATGAGGGTATAACCACCATGATTCTGACTGAAGCCTTGCTGTCTCAACCAAAGCTAGAGCTCTGCCTCCTTGTTTTGCCATCTTTCCTTGCTCTTCTCCTCCATCATTTTGCTCTGCCACCATAGCAGGTGGGATGGATTAAACCAAGCTAATTTAGTTTCCTGAGCAAACCATCCATCCTCCATTTGCAGGGAGTGGGGATAGATGAGCACTTCTAGGATATGATTCAACTGACCTGGCTTTGATGTTCATGTCAATGTGATATGAATGTTAATTTCTGCCCTTTAATCAAAAGAGGAAACTGCAGACATAGAGGAAGTATATGCTGTAGAATGTTGTATTTGTTCAGGTAAATTCTCATACTGAGAAACAGACCAAAGCTATGGTCACTGTCTTGGACTGCTGATAAGTGTTGAGTTTGGGGCTCAATAGTTTTATAGTAGTTGGGTAGAGAGAGCCATTCTCTGTTCAAAAGTGCAATTTTGCTTCACAGCCACTCCTGAAATAGATATGAAACCTGGGTCTCAAAGAAGCTGCTTGATACTGTGGATGATTAGGTCAAAATTTGGACTACTTCTGTCATTAAGGCATCTGATCACAATTTATGAGTATCTTTGGGACAATAATTGAGAGAGAATGGGAGCACTTCTAAAGGCTGTGGCAAACTTTGGGAATAAACTCTGCAGATAAAATGATGAAAGAACTCAAAGTTTTGAAAAATAGGGTAAGGAAATAATAAAATTCAGGAACGACAAAACATGATTAATCTGAACTTCTATGCCAAAAATAGCCTGACTTTAGGGTTCATGGTATTTAGACTGTCCTCTAGAAAGGAAGATTGATTTTTCTGACAAAACCAATTCCTCTCTCCTGCCTGTCCCTTCCCCCGCCTTCTTTCTTTTTAATAGCAAATCAAAATCTTTGTTTATTTTCATGGAATTACAGAATGATTTGTGTTGGGAGGGACCTTAAAGATCACCCAGTTGCAGCCCCACTGCCACAGACAGGGACACCTTCCACTGGACCAGATTGCACAGAGCTCCATCCAAACTGGCCTTGAACACTTCCAGGCATGGGGCATCCACAGCTTCTCCAGGCAATCTGTACCAGTGCCTCATCACCCTCACAATCACTAATTTCTTCCTCATTTCTAATCTAAACCTAATCTCTTTCATTTTGAAGGCATTTCCCCTAATCACTACATGCCCTTTTAAAAAGTTCCTCTCTGCTTGTAGCTCCCTTTAGGAACTGGGAGGCTGCTCTCAGATCTCCCCTCTCCTCTGCCCCAGACTTAACAACCCCTACTCTTCCAGCCTGTCTACACAAGAGAGGTGCTCAAACCCCCTTAACAGGTCCATGTCTCTCATATGTTTGGGGTCCCATAACTGGACTCATCACTCCATATGGGGTTTCACAAAAGCAGGGCAGAGGGTGAGAATCCCTTCCCTTGACACCTGGATCACTCATCATTTGATGCAGCCCAGGATACTTTTGGCCTTCTGGGCTGCTGGGTCATGCTGAACATCCTCTAACACTCTCAAATTTTTCTCAGGGCTCCACTCAATCCATTGACCACCCAGCCTGAATCTGTGCTTGGGATTGCCCTGACTCAGGTGCAGGTCCTTATTGCCTTGTCTTTGTTGGACTTTTTGATGTTCTAACCTTTCTAAAAGTAACTGCTTTGTTCTGAGATTATTAAAATTAAAGATTGTGGTGCTAAATGCTTGTTGCAACTACTTTTTTTCCCTCTCTTCTAGAACTCTCTCTGTAATTCAATCTGAGTTGATAAGAATATCTGAATTGTTCTTGGCTCTGAATTTAGTATCTAGTGAAAACATTTCAATGTTTCTTAATAGATCTTTGTCTATACACAGATGATTTCTGGAAGACTCTTTGTTTCCAATTTACCTCTTAAATTTGCCTTCTTTTCTTTTTTTTGTGTATGTGTTGCTGTGAAATTCATTCTTCCAATCAGGACTGAAGGTCTCTTGAATCAAGCATTCTGCCAACACAAGAAAAGTGGTGCTTACCCTAAAGAGGTCATCACCTGACTGCAAAAGAGAAAAAAAGAAAAAGCAATTAGCATAGTTTCAACTTTTGTTGCTGAACTTTTAACTATGTTAGTTACATTCATGTTCCTTATCCATGATCTTGGAAACTCTTTCATGTGTCTTTGCTGCTATATAGAAAGGCCCATTAGCCTGCATGTAAGTTTTTGGGGAGGTCTACAAAGGTACATTTGGATCAATGAGATGCCTCCATGTCTTCACCATGTCCTTGACTGAGCAATTATGGATGAGTTCTTGGAGCTTCTGCAAACTTAGTTCTCAATAAATCAAGAGCTGGCTTGACAATGAAATAATTTCTGTCCTTGTACAGGATAAGTCTGGCACTTTCAGACATAGAGAAAGTACAGTAATTTCACGACTATAAGGCGCACCCTTTTGACTAAAATTTTCCCTCGAACCCAGAAGTGCGCCTTATAGTCCAGTGCGCCTTATCTGATGTACAAAGTTGCGACATTTGCCACCCCGGAAGTGTGAGCCATGAGTCGTGGGGGGAGCCGGCGCTGCCACGGCAGCTGGGTGGAGGCGGGCCCAGGGGCCCATGGCTGCCGGGTTGGGGCGGGGCCTCAGCCAGAAACCATGCAGGGGGAGCTGGGGGAGGAGCCTCACTGCAAAAAAAAAAGTGCACCTTATAGTCCAGTGCGCCTTATATGATCTACAAAGTTGCGAATTTTGCCGACTCCTGGGGGGTGCGCCTTATAGTCCGGTGTGCCTTATGGTTGTGAAATTACTGTAATTTTGTGTTCATTGCTCAGCAGAACAACCAGTGGATCTTCTTGAAGGGCTCTCTACACTAGATGGAGTCAACCAGGAATATGTAAATATGTTCAAAGGCAGAGATTACAGTAATTTCATGACCATAAGGCGCACCGGACTATAAGGCGCACCCGCCGGGAGTTGGCAAAATTCGCAACTTTGTAGATCAGATAAGGCGCACCGGACTATAGGGCGCACTTTTTTTTTGCAGCGAGGCTCCGCCCCTAGCTCCCTCCGTGCGGTTGCTGGCCGAGGCCCCGCCTCAACCCGGCAGTCATTGGCCCCTGGGCCCGCCTGTACCTGGCAGGGGCGGTGCCGCGGGGCCCCAGGCCCGCCTGCATTCGGCGGGGCCGGGGCATGGCCGCCATCCCTCCGTGCTGCCTCTCCGGGGCCGGGCTATGGCCGCCGCCCCTCTGTGCTGCCTCCACGGGGCCGGTGGGTGCCTGTGGAGGGGCGGCTCCGCCTCCACGGGGCTGGAGGGTGCCTGTGGAGGGGCGGCTCTGCCTCCACGAGGCCCGGGCATGCCTCTGTAGGGACGGCTCCGCTTGCACGGGGCCGGGGGGTGCCTCTAGAGGGGCCGTCCCGCCTGCACGGGCCCGGGGTGTGCCTCTGGAGGGACGGCTCCGCCTGCACGGGGCTGGGGCGTGCCTGTGTAGGGGCGGCTCCACCTGCACAGGGCCGGGGCGTGCCCGCCCCTGCTCCGCCCCACCTCCACCTGGCAGCCATGGCCCTGTCGGCTCCCCCCGTGGCTCGCAGCTCGCACTTCCGGGTAGGCAATTTTTTTGAACTTTGTCCATCAGATAAGGCGCACCGGACTATAAGGCGCACTTCCGGGTTCCAGGGAAAATTTTAGTCAAAAGGGTGCGCCTTATAGTCGTGAAATTACTGTATTCACAATTCATCAGAGAGGTCTGTGGCCTTAAGAAAGTGTCCTGTAAGTGTATGCAAGGAACAGCAATGCTGTTGAAGAACTACAATTACTGGTAAGCCATTTTTCCTTTGCAAAGGGTTGTAATAATTTTGTTTTAATGCAAAGTAGTTTTCTGTATTTCTCTTCATGCACACATCCTCTTCCTTATGCACACCTAAGAAATACAAGAACATTTGGAAGAAGGGATAATTCAGTGATTATCCCAACCCAGCAAGTTCTGCAGAACCCACAGAAACATTTACTTTTTCGAGAATTCCTGGCAAGATTTACGTATGAAAAGGATTGCTGCTAAAATTATGTACCATTCCTTGTTACTGGAGTTCTTCCACCTATAATTGGCAATTGGATTTATGTAAAACAGCTGAACTACTACTAAAAATAGAATTTCCACTATTTGATACTTCTACACAAATGTTGGAATTTAAAAAAAGAAAAAAATCAGGTAAGAGTGGTGAGTGACAAGAAAACCCAAACAACCAAGCCCCTCAAATTGTTTCATAGATCTTTCTGTTTCTAAATGCAGTGCATGGTATTTGATTGTTCTCAGAGAAAAGCTATGTCTTGTGGGGGGTATTTTGGGTTTTTTTGGGTTTTTTCCTCCCTTAACTGGTTTAAACCATACTAGTTTGTTTTTGAGATGCTGAAATTACACTGGGAATAATGTTGTGATCCTTGGAATCAAGATATCCCATTTTCATACTCTTATATCAACAAGTATCTGTCTTAGCAAAAAAGAAAAACCAAAAACCTAATCAAGCAACCCTCCAAAAACCCATAAAACAAAAAAAACCTCTCCAAATAAGGTAACTCCTAAAACAAAATATTTTTCCATATTTGCCCAAGTTGGATAAACTTGATTTGATATATTTATTTTTAATACTAAAAAAAAAAATCAACATTGTTGTGAATCTAATTCAGTTTTTTACCAGCAAGAAACACATAGGTCATTATTAGTCTTGAGTGATATAGAATTAAATGCATAAGGTTTTAGTGTTTTGAACTGAAACCCACAAAACAAAATCCAAATGTGATCTATGCAGTTAATTCAGTGAAAGTGGATTAATTGTCAAGAAGGAAAAGTGAATACAACTGAATAAAAAGGGATTATGTAGTGTGTAATAGATACATCTGGACTGTCTATAATTTAAAAACATCTCTGCAGGTATATGTGTCTGGTACATAAGCACAGAATTTGAAAATTCGTTCTTATAATTAGTTAGATGAGGCAAAAAAAAATTACTAAACCCTACTAGTTGAATGAAACCCATTTAATAAATATCCTACTTTCTGTACACTGATTTCCCTGCACTCCTGACCAGTTGGTTGCTTCCTGTTTCCATTGCTGAATCCTGTGGTAGCAGTAAGACAATATATAGCCACGGATATTACATTGATTTACTGAAAGGCTACTGCAGGAGAACAGGAGACTTAGCTGGCCAGTGTTGCACTGCCATAACAAGCATTACTGCCTGATAATTAACCTTGCTGTTTGCTTAGCACCCTCAGAAAGCTTCATTACCAATGCAGTCAATTATCTTCTAGTAATGGCTACTACAGAAAGTAGACTTGCTTAATTAAAATTATTTAGACCAAAGAAGTTGCATGATTGAGTAACAGATATTGGAATGGGACAGAATCATCTCTCTGAGCTATGTAGCTAATTGAGAGCTTATATTTCACATTTCAGAATGCCAAATTTTGCACTTTTTCCACACAAAACCAGCAATGATAATTATGTGTTCATTCTTCCACCTACATACATTTCCTTGCTCAATAACATCCTTTTATGAAAAATAGCTACAGTGAGATGAGAAAAGAGCTAAACCCACCATATAGACTGCTTTAAAGAGTAAGGTTAGAAGTGGATCCATTGCATGGAAGGAAATGAAAAAGAGGGAAGGTTTTTGCTGGTAAGTGATGTAATTCACAGCTATGCAGGTATGTGTTGGGTATTGCTGAGGAAATTCCCTTGATGGACTCACCTGAGGAAAAAGGTTTCATTTGTTCCTCCCTCCGTGACATTTTGCATTTCCACCGTCTTTATAGATCATCAAAGAAGTGGCAAAAGGCCTGAGTTTTTGACAGTCAACCTTAGAGCTGGACTACAGGCTGGTTGATACAGAGATAAAGCTCTGGGTGCCTGTTTCTGCAGGGCTTGAAGATAAGGTTTGTTTTGTATATTCTGAAAGTCTTCAGAGCTTTGCTCCCACTTCCAAGAGCACTTGAAAGCCCAGCAGGTCCATTAGCGCAGACTTGAATTGATTAGTTAGTCTTAGAGCTAGCTCTGTACTCCCAGACAACTGAGCCCTGACTGATACGTGTTTTGCCAATAAAACCCCCAGTGGGATGGAATTGTATTACCAGAACTGCTCTTTTATCAATCTGTCTCCTTTCACTCATAGCTGGTTTTCTTTTGTGGCTGCAAATCTGCAGCCTTGCTGGGGGCCTTAAGTCCATGTTAAGAACTTTTGCTGTGCATCTAATGTGTTTTGTGTAGCTTTTTTAATAATAGCAACTTTAGTCTAGGGCATGGTATATGACTTATTCAGTACACAGTATTTCTCTCAGGGGCTATATTTTTAAAGGTAAATAAATGTCAAATATGTAATACAAGTGAGGGGGAAAAAAAAATCTACTAAAATAAATGGCATGGAGGAGAACATCCACTGCAATCCAGCACCTAAACTACAAATTTCGGTTGGAAAATGTGATTCAGGAAGGGAATCTGGGTGCCAAATTACCTCAAAAAATTCAATTCCTACACTGTTTTTAATAAGAGGAGTTGGGTTTATATGTCACCTATGCATGTTTGAAACCTTCATCTGAACTTTTTGAGTTGTTTTTTTTTTTTTTTTTGAGTGAATTGATAGTTGTTATGGAATAGACTTCAGAGGTAGATACTAATGAGGTAAAGGAAATCCTGGTGGAATGGAGTTAATGGCAAAATTCACGTTGGTTTTATATAATCAAGATCCCACTTATAATTCCTGTATGAACTCTGAATTTTTAGTGTCTTAAATATGTCCCTAACAACTAAAGCCATTTTATCACATAGAAAACGTGAGAGATTTGAGCTGAAATAATATCTACTTTAGTATGTCTATCTGTAAATAAACTCTGGTACTGAAATATTAACTATGATTCTTACTACTAATTCTGCCTCGAAAGAACAACTGTGAACACAGTATTGAAACCAGGTACTCTTTGTTGCTCCTTCAAGAAACCCCAAACAATGCAAATAAGTAACAAATAACTGCTTAAGAGGCGCTGCTTCTTTGCTAAGCATGTAATTAACCCACAGACCTTGCTTCCTTAAGATATTACTGAGGCAAACAATTTAGCCAGATTCCAGCATAGCCTAGCTATTTATATAAATACTAAGAATAATCCAGATGTATAATTGCTGCCATAAAATATAATGACTTTAGGAACTCAGAGTTAAAGACACAAGCAAGATTACTAGCCATGTTCACTGTTTAAACAAAGCCTCAAGTCTAAAGCATGTTGCTTGTGAGAAATGCAATTTTCTTCTATGTTTGCAAATGTGGTCCTTAGGGACAGGGATTAGTGGTATTTGAAAGTATTAGGTGTATGGTTGGACTCAATGGTTTTGAAGGTGTTTTCTCATCTAAGTGATTCTATGATTCTTGTTTTCAGTTAGTGTAACTTGAATAATCATGCTTTTATTACAATTTGCAAAACTGCAGATAGAAAATGACGTTGCTGATTGTCATTTTCTTCAGAGCCTGAAATTTTGTTTATATCTGCTGCCTGAGAGAGGCTTGTCCACCCTTGAACACTTCTTGCTGCAATACTCGGTAGGGTGCCAGAGTGCTTTCAGATGATTGAAATATAAACGAAACCATAGGCAGCTTGCTCAAAATAATGAAAGCAATAAACTGGATTGGCTGGCCTAGTAGTCCTCACATTTTCTTCAGTTGCTTCATGGCAATAGCAATGATGGGTTGTGTAGAAGTGCTGCTAGATAAAAGAGATGATACTGACCTAGGACAGGGCAGTATTTCTACAGAGCAGGAAAATTACCTTTCGTTTTGAGAAATCTGCCTACAACTTTAGAGCATTTTATGGATAACCTGTGTGTTTTCTCCTTCCTTCTTCTTTGTACAGAGAACTGGCAATGCCACAAGGACACTCTGTGGTCTAGAGCAGATGCTAGTACCACTTTAATTTAGCTCTTATCATTCAGTGATTGATTTGCAACCAAGTGCCCTTAAACATGTTTGTTCCCCCCAAATACAGTCAACTCAAAATAGAACCTCAAGTGAGACAGAGTATAAACAGATTCAAGTACATGATATACTGACAATTACTGTATAGAAACAATAAAACAGGGAAAAAATAGAAACCACTTCAAATCTTATTTCCTTCTAAAAGAGAGTGTAATCAAGGTATAATGAGCATTGAAATTAATAAATTAAAAATAAATGCCCAGAAGAGGGAGAAAAAAATGTGTTAATCAGTTGCCAATTATATTTTTGGCATTGTAAATTAATTCCCCAAATGAATCTCGTTTCAGTTTATTTCATTCCATTATCTATTTTCTTGCTTATTTTTTATCTAATGATTAACATTTCTGAATCCTGTACATAATGATTTTTTAAAAAAAAAACAAAGGTGTTTGTTTATAGATAAAAAAGACAGTGTGCCACACGCAAGATTATGACATTTTGTCCTTTCCAATCTGTGAAGGCAGGAAAAAAAATCTTATCATGAAGCTGTCCTTTTAAAGGTTTGTTTTTGTTTTGTTTTTTTCCTTTTTATTCTGGATCAAGCCTGGTGGCATTGCTCATCCTTTCAGTAATGGAAATGATTCTCAGTTGTCTCCCAGCTACCACTAAGCAGCAATCTGCAACACAGCTCATCTGCTCCAATTCCTTCATCTTCTCTGCCCCACCCTCAAGTACTAAGAGGTTTGTAGACAGTCTGAGGAGTTTCAACTTAATAAAGAGGGAAGGAAAACCTGACTGTGCTTATTGACACTTTCCTCTCACTTATGTATCTCCTAGTGTAATCACAACATGTTCTTTCTGCCCATGTATCAAAGCCTGTAGTAGCTAGACAGTTATGGATGCTAACCTAAAAAGAAAAAAAAAAAAAAAAGGAAGGAAGCAATATATTAGATAGAATCTAGGAAACTAATTTGATCTGGGAAGTAATTAAGAGAAAATCAACAGCTGCTGGAATACTTTGCTTTTGTTCCTTCCTGCAAAAAGAACCCAAAACAACCAAAACAACACAACAAAAAACAACAGCAAAAAACCTCAAAACCTAGAATATCAAGACTGTGCTTTGTAGATGAAAATTTTTGAATCAGAATGAATGCCCATAAATGTAATTTAGCATTGCAATGCAGTTCAGAGAGGGGCAAGAAAAGGCTGGATTGCTCATGACTTTCTGAAGTCTTGCAAAGAAGAGAAATTAATTGTGGAAGCAGGAGGAAGGGCAGAACTAACACATAAATCAAAATGTCACTAAGATTTCCGTACTCAGGTGGTTTAAGGTCTGCTGCAGAGTATTTCCTATGCCTGGATGGCTCAGACACTGCTGTCCTGACTCTTCAGAGCTGTTCAAGGGTAAGGTGGCAAGTGAACATGAAATATCCTGCTGCATTTGCCTGTCACACATCTCAGAGGTGGTTTGCTGAAGGTTCAGCTTGGTAAGCTGAGGGAGATTCCCTTGTTTTTTCCCTTATCTGCTTTTCAAGTACCCTGTACTCTTAGAAGGCAAATATATCCATGTGCCACTTGGACCTCTGCCTGGGTCTATGTTTCCACCACCTGACCAGAAGAGGCCTCTGCTGGACCCCTTCCTGCCATCTGTCCTCCCACCTTCCCCTTACACCAATTTCCTGGCATGTTGTAAGGCAGTGACTCAAGGATCTTCATAGCATAGGGCAATTTTGTGTCCTCTCTTCTCTGGTGTCCTTTCAAGCAACACCTGTCCTGCTTGGAGTCAACTGGGGGGAGGTAGAATAATCTGCCAACCCATTTGAGTCACTGTAGCTGGTGTAATGTTGGGAAAGAAAAAAATATCTGAAGTACTAGCACAAGTGAGGTGTTCCTGATGGGCCAAATGGATTCTGTATGAACCTATGGAAGGATGAATGTGAGGTGCTGGCTTGCTAGGCACTTCCCTGGGAGATGAGAGAGAGCGGGCATCCAGCCTCTGACGAGATCTTTAGCTGAACACACAGAGGGCAGTGTTTTAAAGTGAAAAGACTTGGCTCTGTATGGCTTTAAAAGAAAAAGCCGTCCCCACCAATTATGGTGGAAGATTATCACAGAAACATTTTGTTCTTTATTTTCCTATCTCTGTCCTGGTTTCAGCATTAAAGCTCATTTGGAAGTATTGGATCTTTAGGAGATGCGGAGTTAGCAAATCTTCCACTAGTAGGATTATTTGTGTTAGATTTTTATGGCAATAATTTCAAGCCATTCTGTTTCATGTTAGTCTTGTCAGTAATTTTTTTATGACAGTATTCTTAGCCTGCTGTAATTGGATAATACTCCATCTAGGGTATTTGCTGTATAAAAGAAAGCCTAGTATTAAATATTCCTATGTAGTAAACTGATGGTGTATATATGCTCTCCTATATCTTAACAGCTCAGTACCTGCAAGTGTTTCACTGCAAAACTGGAAAATTCTGTGAAACAGGCAAGGGCTCTTGGACTGTAGTAATTTGGGCTGTGTTCTGGCCACAGCCATACATTCTTTGCAGATGATGTTACTGCTGTCTTTCAAGAGATTTCTTTATTCTTTACTTGGCAAGATTTATGCAGCCTTATTAATTATAGTTACCATTTCAAACAATTTTACTTTTTCAATGTCAGTGTTGTTTGCTGGTTTGGTTGTTGTTTTGTGGTTTCTTTATAGGATCATAGAATGGCCTGGGTTAGAAGGGTCCTTAAAGATCTCCTAGTTCCAAGCTCCCTGCCATGGGCAGGGACACCTTTCACTAGACCAGGTTGCTCAGAGCCTCACCTGACCTAGCCTTGAACAATTCCAGGGATGGGGCATTCACAGCTTCTCTGGGAAACTTGGTCCAGTGTCTCCCCTGTCCTTTCAGTAAGGAATTTCTTCCTGGTATCTAATCTAAACCTATCTTCTTTCAGCTTGAAGCCATTTCTCCTTGTCCTGTTAGTACCTCCTTGTAAACAGTCTCTCTCCATCTTCCTTTTAGCTCCCTTCAGGTACTGGAAGGCCACAATTAGGTCATCCTGAAGCCTTTTGTTTTCCAGGCTGAATAATCCCAATTCTCTTAGCCTTTTCCTAATAGGAGAGGTGCTTCATTTCATTTGTCTAATCATCTTGGTGGTCTCCTCTGGACTTACTCCAGCAGATCAATAACCTTTTGTTAAAAGGAAATAGTTTGTTTACATGTCTACTGAACAAAATCCTCCCTCAGCCATGGCATGACTCAACCTGTGGGCAATGAAGGCAGCTATATTTCCAGTATCATTCTGCCCCCTTCCATGCTGCTCATGCCACTGGTGGTACTTCCTGAATTGGAATGTCCATGAGAGCTTATTCCATGTTGTAAACAGAATTACACTGCATCCTGCAAGCCTGCTCCTTACACAGTCCTTTGCATGTACAAATGGGCCTTGGTTCAAACCTGTGTGAGGTGGAGGACTTTGTTTCTAAGCCATATAAACCAGGGGTCTTTGATTTTAACACTATTCTTCCTACAATAATGCATTTGTTGTATGGTGTAAACAAATTACAATAAGCTGTATGGGTCACCTCTCTGCAATTTCAGGGTCTCCTAAGAAAATGACTGTTAGTAGAGCAGCAGCAATGTGGAAAGGACAGCCAGTTTAAAAGGTAATTTAGAGCTCCATGTGGAACAGGGGAATTTGATTTGTGCATGTTATAGACAAAAAAGGCTACTGGTGGTGAGAGATTCTTGTCCTTCCTCTGTTTCTACCCTAGCCAGGGACTAGATTGGCCTCCTGAAGGGACATTTATATGTTCATTTGCCAGTTTTGATGTGCAAAACATTTCCCACTGTGTACAAAGGAACAGCTTTCTTACTATTCCTTCCCTTTGCTCAGGTGCCAGGGAACAAAATCCAAGTGTGAAATGTCTGCCCTCAGTTCTGCCTTCCCATCCCGTCCTAGCAGCCAGGGAGAGCTGCAGTGTGCTGTGATGTTTGTTGCTGTCTCTAGGCATGTAAGGAATGACGGAAAAGGAACAGGAGCCACTGACCAGTGAAAGAGAAGGGGACTTGTAGCCAGTAATGAAACATCACAGCCAATGGATCTTTTCAGTGACTGTGGTGGTGTCCCTGAAGAACACCACCTGGACTCAGAAAAACAGCTTTGTTAGGGTGATGGTCAAGAAAGAAAGGGAAGGTGATGTTTTTAATATCTCAGGCATGTTTCATGTGCATGCAGAGAGCTGATCATTTGCTTAGAGATTATGCTGCTGCTTTTGGAGGACAGAGCCATATTCCAAGGGCTGTGGTGTCAGTTTTACAGAGAAGGGAAAATAAACATGATGGGCCAGAAAACCTCAAGAACTTATTCATTCTCTACAGGGCTCTGGAAAAGGGGCAAGGGGCTTATTTTGAAAACTACTTGCTTTCTCATTCTGCTAAAATGATAATCCAACCAGCAGGTGGAAAAGTCGTGAGGTCACATTATCCCTGTGCTGTTAGAGATATGTTTCAAATACATCTTTTTCTCTGTAAATAAGTTCAGCAAGGCTTTCAGGGGGATCTAAAAGAAAACCCCCACAAATATATATTTATGTATAAAATATAAATATATGTTTTGAAATAGAACATAAATATTTTGGTATATACACACATGCATTGATAAAATAGGTAATAAAAGCTCTAGCTAATGAGTAACGGGTGTTGATTAATATATTCATCCTCCAGCAAAACTGACATTTGGAGAAACCTATTATTTTCCTTCAGCAGCCATCAGGTTTTTCAGGACATGAACAATTAGAGCTGTCCTGCTGAGATTTGCTGATGGTACATATGTGCTGTCTGTTCACTCATGTTTTTCAGCTTTCATGTAATTCATAACTAAGCCAGGTTGCAAAACATACCTGCCTTGGGTCTAGCAAATCGTGTGATGGCAGTATGTGCAGCAGAGCAAGAGGGAGCACAGGGATAAAGTGAGCAGTAACTTGTTTTTCCTTCAGTAAACCTAACGTCATCTTGACATCCTGCAAATCAAGGTGTTGCCTACAAGAAAATTGTGTAGCTAACCTCTGAGAAAAGACAGCTGGTAAACTGCATGATTTCTTAAGCTGAATCACCCGAGTTCTAAAGCTAAAAATCTGTTTTATGTCATAAAACAAGACTTATTCTTTGTTTCCAGGTTTTAAGCAGACTTAATCTCACTATTCCAACTTCCTGCTTTCGCTTACACAGCTTTTCAATCATGATGGTATCAAATTTAAACACTTTAGCCATTTGGCACTTTCAACTTCATGTCTGTTTCACATAATCAGTAAGTTTGATAAAGCGTCTGAAATAAATCTACCAAAAAATCTTGTTTATCTCTTTTTACTAGCGTTCATGTGGCCTGACTACCTGTAATTTGCTGCCTTTTTATTTCACATGACTTCTAAACAGCCATGCACTTTAGGGTTTGTGTCAAATAGTAGAAGTAAAGAGGATGGTTGTATTCTCCAGACTAAGCTGCACTTGTTACTGTCAACATTTTTAGGGCAGTGGTCACCGGGGACTGCTTCTTTCCAGTTCCTGCCTGAAATCTGGACATAACTACTGGACTGAGACCTTGGAAAAGGGAGGTTATTTGGTTATTTGTGTGCCCTTTATGAGTGTTAGATGCAAGACTGTGCAAGCAGAAAGGAGAGAGCTTAGTAAGGTGAATACTTATGCAAAGTGTATGGAGAAAATTACAGCCCTTCCTTGTGTGCAGCAGTAAATATATGCCTGCTTAAACTCCCCTTTGTTCCAAGGTTAGAGCAGTTAACAACTGTTTCACCTTTTTTCCTGTTACTGTTTTATAAAAGGATGAAAAATGTTAGGGATGTAACAGAAACAGAAGTGTTATGAAATTGAAATTGTGAATTATTTCCTGCTTTTGCTGAGGAGAACTTCATGCAAGTTACCATTCCTGAGGGCAAACATGTTGGTTGGTGTTGGACCTTACATTCTTTGAGGGTGCTCAGTTCAGAATAAAACTTTTCTCTGGAGTGAAGTTTTGAGTGAATTTTATTTTACAAAAAATATATAAAATCACTGTATGATAGCATTACTTTAAATAGTAATATTTAAAGTGGGAAATAAACCCCATCAAATTATCCTGTGCTTTATCAAAGTCCTCACCTCACCAACAGTAAAAAATGCATCCACATAAGGTTTACTCTTAAACAAGAATAAAACAAACCCAATCTCCCCAAACTGCATAGTCAACCACATTGCAAATTGTCCAATCAATAAAACAAATGGTTAATTTTTAATAGGATCTTAAAAGCCCTCTCAAACTTGATCCATATTTCTATAAAACTGTTGGAGGTAAATTTAAAAAGGAACAATTATTAAGGATATTCCATTACAGCTCTGTAGCTGTGAGTGGGAAATGAACCTGCACTACAAAGCCAGGGTTTAAATCTGTTCGTACACTTGACATTCAAGCATAATTTCTAATTGACAAAGTAAATCTGTAATATAGGTGTGATTTTTCAGCTGTTTTATTTTAGTGCTACTTCCACTTCAGGAGTGCCTAGGGTCAGACAGGACAAAGTGGTCTCCAGGGCCAGATTTGAAGTGTGCCTGAAAAAAGTGATCCCATCAAAACAGGCCACTTGCTGCTGTGATGTTCGTTGTTAATGAGAAATAAGGGCATGCCTGCTACACCTAAATGCTCCACAAGCACTCTTTTCCTGAGTGTATCCTAAAGGGAAGTGAGTCTTGGAAGACAAAAATGCAGTGGACTTTGACATGATTTCTAGGAAAGGATTTCATGCTCTGAGCCTAGCACTGAGGTAAATGTTGAGGCATTTATGGCAGAAGGAAGCAGGCAAGGTTACTGGATTAGATACAAAGCAGGCCTTGGAAATCAGGTGTGTTGGTTTTTTTTTCCTTTTCCTCCCTTTTTTTCATTGGGGTAACTGAAATGAATGCTTAGCTTGCTAATAAGGAATTTTAATTTTTTTCATTAAGATGTTTGAAGTGGAATAAGGGTGATGAAATTTAGCATTGGGTTTCTTCTGGGAAATATTCAGGCTCCAGACTACTATGCCATAGTACATGGCAGGTTTCACCATTACCATTCTTCATTACAATTAATTAAATGCAAATTTCATTGTTACAAGAGAAGTCTGATTGAAGAGTCTGGGTTATACTGTGTGTTGGGCATGACTGCAGTACTAGGATTTACAAGTCTTGGGAAATACTGTGGGTCTCTGTGGAAAAATATAGCTTAATGTTGAACATGAGATGAAGGATTAGAATCTAGTCTACAACCAAGTTAAATATTTTGATATGAAGGATGATGATATTCTTGGTTGTTTTCATCAAAATTGTTAAAGCAAAATGGATCAGAGGGCTGGAGAGCCTCTCCTAAGAAGATAGGCTGAGAGAGCTGTTTGGCCTGCAGAAGAGAAGGCTCTGGAGAAACCTTAGAGCAGCATCCCAATACCTAGAGGGATCTGGAAGAAGGCTGAAGAGGGACATTTTACAAGTGCATGGAGTGATAAGACAAGGGGGAATGGCTTTAAACTGAAAGGAGAGAGGTTGTGTGAGATACTTGGAAGAAATTTTTGACTGTCAGGGTGGTGGCACAGGCTGCCCAGAGAAGTTGTAGGTGCCTCATTCCTGGAAGTGTTCCAGGTCAGGTTGGATGGAACTTTGAACAACCTTATTTAGTGGGAGGTGTCCCTGCCCATGGCAGGCATTGGGATGAGATGATCTTTAAGATCCCTTCCAACCCAAGCCATTCTGCGATTCTATTGCATTATTTGTTAGTTTTATTTGTATCTGTATCTGTGAAAATACCAGGAAATAAGTAGATGAAATCTGTCTGAAATATATGGAAATATTTTTAGGAGATAAAAATAGGTACTGGAATCTTCCCCAGAACAGATATTCTATATTTCTTTATTTTTTAAAGTTTTCATGTTTTGCATCTCAGTGAGATTTAATGCAAGCTGTGTTCAAGGCATGACTCTTAAGTTTCACGGCCTAAGCCACTGAGAGGATTTTCCTGCCGATTTTATCTATTACACTGCCTACCTCCTCTGAGAGACTCAGAAGCTATTGGATTAAAAAGACAGAGCTGTTGTGAGCATAATTCCATTGAGAAATCTGTGGGAGATGCTCTTGGTATGTGATTCGCATAGGATGGCCCTCCATAGGTCTATCACTAACTTTCTGGAAATATGTAGATGACAGCAGACAATCCAGAAAAGTCTATTTTTACACTGTTATTACAGTACACACACTGATTCATAGACAGCCCAACACAGTTCATATATTCTGATATATGATACATGTCTGCTTTATATATTAGGAAATGCCAGGACTTTGATAAACTCCAGTAGAAGTATGGGATGGCAAGAGAAGATGACAAGATGTCAGTTCAAAATGTGTATGATATAAATAGGTATCTGTTTTTACAGCAGCTCTGTGACAAGAAGGGAGTTGTAACTAACTCAGCCTCTCTTCTCATTAGCAAATGGAAGAATCCTGCAGGAAGCCACAGATGCCTACTTTTCCTTCAGCAGGGCTGTGCAGAAGAAGAAATCTGGCTTCCAAAAAAGCCAGGGAATAAAGTCAGGACTGGCACTGGAGGTGAGAGCATGTGGGACTTTTCCAGTTGTTAAAAAAATAAGCAGACCCTGGGAATGGGCATGCTGCCTTTGTGATTATTCAGGAGCCAGTGAAGATACCACACGTCTGTCAACACTGCAGGAGTTCACATGTTTCGACAAGATTATTCCTAGAGTGCTCATTTTCTGCACTTTCTTCCATGGTGGTGTGTTGCTCCTGAGCAAAGTCCTTGAACAGTGGAAGAGGAGCAGCAGCAGGGCGAGCTCCTGTGCCTTGCATTATGTATTGATGCTCAGCATCACTCTGAAAGAATTTCTGCAGTGCCCTCACATAACTCATAGTACATTAAATAACAGAGTAGTTCCAGGTGCGCTTCTCTTTGGAAACTTTGTTGGGTTTTTTTCAATTTCTTTTTAGTTCTGTCCCTTGATTCCACCCTGTGGGTTTGCTTTACTTTCTGTAGGTCACAAATTAATACCATGGTGCTGTTCTTCAATACTCTTGTACTCTGGTGCTCTGAGGTAATCAAGAATCTCATCAGTTCCTTCAATTTTTTTTTTTTAATACTGTTTTATAATATTTATTCTATAATGTATAGTCTAATAATCTAGACAAACTCTATGTTCACTGTAAGAGTATCTTTTTCTGAAACAGCTGAATTACTCTGAGATGTAATTCCACTATGTGGTTGCATCTGATGTATGCTTCTTTTTATTTAATCACTTTTAAATTATAAGATGAATACATTTGCTCACTACTTGTCCCCAACTCCTCTACTTACCAGCCTCTCAAATAGCAGAAGTTTATTTAGGCTGGATATCTACAGGACCTTGGCGGAAATCACTAAACTGCTGTGGTGGTGAATCATTCGCTTCGAGAGAGGAAGAAACTGCATAATCAATTATTGATCTCTCCTGCTCTATGCTTCCTCTCCTGATTAAATCTTCCAAAATATTGATACAGAATTATAGCAAGAAAAAGATATCAGATGGGGGTGAATGTGCCTGACCTTGCCATGGGATGAAGAAAGTTGAAGAGCAGTGAGACGGGGAGAATGCAAGAGGAGAAGTCACCTGGCAGTCTGTGACTGTGACTGTATGGTTGCAGAGAGATAAATTTTAAAAAAAGCATGTACTCTATGTTCCTTCAGGCACTGTTTAGATAAGAACTTCATTCAGAAGTGGCCCAAGATGCATGAACTGAGTCATTGTCAGACATGGGCCCAGAATTAAGTTCCTCTGGAGTCCATAATTGGTGTTCTGTCTGGTCAAAAAGACTGAATCTAGCAGCCTTCTGGATATCTGGGGGAAAAAAATTAGATTGACCAAGTTTATTGAAATTGCTGAGCACTCCTGTCTCAGATTCTTGAAAGGATGATGAAGAGTTTTTGCAGGGGATTGCTACCTTCCTGCGAGAATTGTTTAATGAGATTTGATTGCTGCACTAAGGCTTGTCATACCTTGAGATGAATGTGGAATCCTCATTATGTTTCTTTGTGGATCCAGGGCCACAATATCTGAGACTTTGATGGTTAAATCCAGCTCTAGATTTCTGTAGGTGAACCTTGAGCAGGTATGGAGGAAGTGCATAGTAAACAGCCTTAACTCATTTAAAGTTGTCACCTTCTGGAGAGGAAAAAAATAAATTAAACAAAGAAAGGCCCACAGATACCACGTGGCAGAGACCATTCCACCTCAAACCAAAATCAATGTTATGCTTCCTGTTATTGTGTTAGAGGATTGAAAACTTGCTTTTTCAATTGATTTGTTTTCTACTGCAAAACTAATTATGTCCAATGCAGTTCTTCCTTTGCCTTCATCCGGAGGGGAAACTCTATTTGCAGCGGTGGCTCCTGTCCTCTGCTCAGACAGCTGTGTCAATATCCCTGTTGCTTCATTGTTTCTTGAAAGGTGAAAAATCCCAAACTTCAGCAAAGTTCTCCATATATTCATTCTATCTAAATGTCCTTTTCAGTCTTTTCAGAGTCTAGACACATGCTTTTGATTGAAGTCACCCACAGGGATGCCCTCACAGGCAGAATATGCACATGGATGCACACCAAGAATCCATAGGAGTGATGGGTGCTAGTGCATTTTGCCTTTGTCAAGGTTTTTCAGAGATGATTAGTGAAGGAGATAAATTTCTAAGGGGCTTGAAGACTTAAATGTAGTCTTTGAAAACATTAAGAGATTGGGAGAAAACCAGTCCTTTCTTTCAGTAGCTTTTAAGTCTAAAATGTTTCTTTCCTGGAGGTGGATGGTTGGCATACAGAGCAACATCTCTTTCTGGGATTCCTGTTTGGATTACTACTGTACAACTCTTCAAATGCCAGTGATGACTGGAAAATGGATTTGATGGTCTATGTCATCCTGAAGATGTGGTGGTTTAGTCCAATTTGGGGGCTTGTGAGGCACAGGCTTCACATGTAATTCATTCTCTCAAGGTTTTAAAATTGCAGAGTCCCAGATGTTTCACTCAGGATGGCAGCAGACTGTCATACCCAAGTTGGATAGTCATAAATTCTAGACACACCGAATTATGCAGTAGTAAATCAGATCTGCATTTAAAAAAAAAGCTTTCCACAGCAGCAAAACTTGTCCTAACTGAATGTAAGGGCTGAGAGTTAGACTTTCAGAATAATGGTTTCCGCAGATGGCAAGAGCTGCATTGGGCAGTAAAAGCTTCCATTGACATTGCCTTGCTAAAGTGCAGGTCTCAAGGCACCACAACAGCTTGGCAAGCTCACCCTCTGCATCAGAGCCCCAGCTGCTGCAGAGCTCTGGTGCAGCATGCTGGTAATTCCACAGCAGCTCCCCTGTGTCTGAAAAAGGACAAGGGTTTAAAAAAATTAATTGTGAACTTCCCCAACCCAGTCACTGTATTTTCTGCTCTCTAATATGCATTCTGTTGTTATTTTCCATTTGTTTCACACTGTCCTCTGCTCTCAGTTTTCAAAGATGCTAGAGATGTTTGCATTGCTGATATGTAACAGTTTTGTAGATGCCAGTGGCAAATCAGGAGGCATTTGAACATGCCAAGGGGATGATCTGTGTGGTGGGTTCTTTTCAGCTGGGAGAACCTCTGCAGTATTGGAGGAACTGAGATGTGACGAGAAAAGTAAATAGGAGCAACACATTTCATATCCCAGGTGCAGTAAGAGAATGGGATTTTCAGAGAGGTAACACATTCATGAACTAGTCCTCTGCATTTAGTGGCTCCATTTAGGTTCAATTCAGCATCAGATAAGGGAGAAGGTAGCTTTCATGCAGTTGTGATACATATGGCTCTTTCGGGGGGTTAGAGTAGAGGTGAACATTTTAAATGTAAGTAGGCAATGAGAGACTTCAACTCACCTGTCCCCTTCAACTTACCTGTCCTCACTTGGCACCATCTCTCCTGCTGCCCCACTGCATGCAGGCTCCTGCTGTGTCCAGCTGCTAGCTGCAATGCCCTGGTTTTCTGTCATGTCCCTCACTTTTGGCAATACTCTCTTTCTGTTGGCTACTTGCATTGGCAAGCTTTGTGGTCAGACATACAGCTTACATGTTTTGCTGTCTCATCAGTTAACATATTAGTGCCCCATTTGAATTTTGTTGTATTAGGCTATTTCCCTGGCTATATAACTTCCTGTCTTTGTTATGCTTTACAAAACTTTAGCTGGAGTTACAGTTTTAGTTCAGAGGCTCAGTAATCATTGATCTCTTGGCTAGACTCTGGATTCCATGATGAAGTCTTTTCCAACCTGAATGCTCCTATGATAATAAATAGTACCACAGGCATCCTGTGTTTCTTTGGGTATGGAATTTTCTCTGGAATAATGAATCTGAAGAAACCACCATCCTGTGAACTTTGATACAGTATTACCTTTTGAATTTATTAGCAGTTGGAAAAATAATATTATGGAAACATAATCTATCCTATTGATCTCTCAAGCCACTGATAAATCAGGAAATGGAGGCAGACATCTGTGCTACTAGTAATTTTTTTCAGGATTAACTGGGCAAAATTAAAACCCCCAAATTCCAAATACACCATTGGGTACCAAAAATCACAACTCCTTATGCCTAGCTGTCAAACCCTCTAACTCTTCCATGATATCTTCAATGAAATTATAAATATTCAATGCAAAAATATTTGCTGTACCAAAAGGAGAACACATAGAAGAATTATAGAATAAAATAGATTCATTATAAAATAAACAGCATAGGGATTGCATTCTTGATTGCACAAATAGGTGAGTTAAACTTCCTGCAAAAGAAACACATAACTGCAGGTTTAAGCACTCAGCTAATCCAGGGTTCTTAAAACTGTATAAGAGCTTGGTACGGATGCCAAAGTTATACACATCACCTACAGAAAAGCTTGTCTTTTGTACAGTTTTGTTCCAAAAAAGCGATCCAGATGAGATACTTTTCCTTTTCAGCAACAGTGCCAATGTATGTGCATAAGTCTCAAAACATGTGCTTTTCTCTCCAAGTTAATGAGGTCGTTTTAAAGGTGAAAGACATTACTTGAAAGGAAGAGCACCACCTTGTGACACCAAGAATAATGTTGCTGTGTACTTGATCGAGAGAAGGGAAGAAGTAGATTTACAAGGTTTTATCCTCTAACAGGATTTATAGACATGGGTTTTCTCTTTCATTTGCCTTTTCTTTTAAGACTTAACAAGGGAACTGATATTTTCAAGTGATAAAAATTCAACAAATCAGCTTTATTTCATCGATATGAAAAGCTCATTTTCCAATTTCATCTCAAATTTCACTTTTTTAATAGATTCACTTCAGAGAAAGATTGTTATGAAATCTTAGCAGATTTTAAAGCTGTCTATTAGACTATCAGTCCTTTAAAACTGAAATGTGGGGGTTTTTTACAGACTTCTTATTCCTTCATCTTTCAGAAGCCTTCAGGAAGGAGAGGGATTTTATAAGCTTCACTCTAAGTAGCATGCAGGGACCCTCCTATTTAAGCTTTCACAGCTTTAAACATTTATATGACCACATCCAATTTGTAGTGAGATTCTTGCAGAAGAAACTCCATCCTAGCATACAGGACTTTCAGTCAGAGCCGTCCACTTTTCATAACTTCAGCTACAGGACTGGAGCTTCAGTCAGGCTAAAATAAGTTGTAGCTGCCTGACAGGGCATAGATGGGAACAGTATCCATCCTACTAATGCAAATTTCTTCTGACACATTTTTGCACAAGCAGAGGCTGTGATAAGGATCAGTTTTTGAAATACAGACTTAAACAATGCATGTAATAGTGAAAGAGCACTGGCAGAGAACTGGATTGAAACTATTCCTACTTTCATAGAAAACAGAGTTTAGAGAATTTACAATATATTGATTGTAAAACGAGAATTTTAATGAATACAAGATGTTTTATTATCTGTTCAGGGTTTACTGTTTGGTTTGTTTGGTTTTGGTGGCTTGAGTTTTTTTGTTATAGTGCAAAGTTTTACAAAATTCAGAAGAGTAGACATGTTTGTTATTGAGGACATTTTATTAGTGTTGCCTTAGGCATTTATCTCCACAACAGATTAGCTTTTACCACTGAGTTTTATTGTGCAATTTACATAACTGTGACTTAGCTGAGCCTTGAAAGCTGGATCTCACCTGTCTTTCAAGAAAAATGTCATTTTATGCTTTCTGACTTGTTTGCTTAGAAGCTTGTCGATTTTTTTTTTCAAATGCATATTTATATTTTAATGAGAAACCAAACAGCTTCAGACCAAACCTAAAGCTGACTCAGAAAATGAAACCAAGAATCCTCTTCCCACTTGCAACATGGATTAGTGTAATTTAGCCAAATATCTGTCAGTCTTGTTTGGTGCAAATAAGATCCCACTGGAGGGATTTGCACTGCTGCAACATTCAGCAAGTTTGTTATGCTAGGACAGGCTGTGATCTGGCAGTATCAGGTGTCAAACTAATCCTGCAATGTTAACAGGCTGTGAAAGTTGTTTGTACCTGGTAAAAACTGACAGGTGTGGATGAACCAAATTCAAGCAGAGCACAGTGGATTGGATGAGATGCTGGATATCACTACTCAGGTAGCAGTAGTGCCCAGCCTAGGTCCTGGAGTTTGAAAGGGCACATTCGAGGGTTAGGGTTCTCTAGAAAAAAACAGTGACAAAAGTCAAACGTACTGCCAAAGCTGTTCCCTGAATGGATGAGAAAGACTGGACCTAGAACTGAGTGAAGGTGTTTAAAATACTGCTTTAATGGGTTTTTTGCTGCCTTTGCCTGGGACAAATAAAAGATGTTGTGACTTACCGCCATTCCTGGTTTCCTTGGTAACATTCTGCATGTTGGGAAGGAGCTGTCTGAGAGTCATATTAAAGGAAAAGCACTTGGAAAAGTGCAGTTTGATACAAGGGTGTTTTCTTTCTCTAGAACAAAGCAGCAATAAGCATGTATGTATGTTTTTGAGAGAAACTCTAATAGAGTGAACTCTTTTGTGTGTTGCTGATAAATTCCATCTGCTGATAAAATATACATTCCAACTCTGTTTATCCCGAAAGGGGTGTCCTGGATGTTTCACCTGATTGCTGATATACAGTGCTCAAAAGAGAATGCTAGAGACAAGGCACAAATAATGGGTTTGGGTCATTCTGCAGCAGGTTTTGTGACACTAGTTGAGAGCTATTTGTTTCCTCAACAGGAAATACAATTCCTGCTCCATTTTCATAGAAAAGAAGAAACAACAGGGCCCCATTGGGGAATTTAATATTTGTGCAAGGTATTCTCCTATTTAACTGATTAAAACTCTTGAAACTGTCACAAAAAATATGTTTTAAAACTATACAAATATCTTCTGTCCCTCTGCCAGCAACTGCATACTTTCTGTTTAGAGGAAAGGTGCTCGCACAGCCTCTTTTGCCTTTGGGCATTGATCCAGAAAAATTGTAAAAACTCTTGTTTGTTAATGGAGAAAGAAATCCAAGCATAAGATTTTGAACAGAACAATTAATGTCCTGAGTTTTCAAGCAGTCAAGGGAGGTTTCAGTCACTTTCCTTTTCCTCTTGGTAACCTTCTTTGTTTGGAGTGGTGAAGGGCAAGACTTTTGAGGTGATGCTGGTCCTTGGTGCTTACAGTGTCTACTCTGCAGCCTTAGAGTGGCAAACCCCAGAACTACTGACAAACTTTCAAAAATACTGATTTTTGATAAAGCTGTTAGTACTGTTAAATGTGAGCGGCGGGCTGAGATTGCTATGATTGGAGAACTTCAATCTGATCTACAAACAGCTTTCTCCTCTGCAGGCTTTTCTGAAAATTTTCTCACTTCAGTAGGCTTGGACTGGCAAATCTCATCCTGAGGAGCCCAAACCCTTCCCTCGGGAGGGCAGAAAGCTTGGACACTCAACTCAAGGTTTCAGGCTCCCTGTGGGAAGGGAGATGTAAAGTGAGGGCTAGGAGCTTGGTGGCCCTGCAAGTGAGCCATTCCTGGATTAGTGCCCTACGGTTTTTCAGAGCAGGTGCCTTGTGAAGACCACATTTAGCAGACAAACTCAGAAAATCTATTTTTAGAACACCATTCTCAAATTGATTTTTGTTCTTTTCGCTGCTGAATTTTTTTTTATCAAGTACAAACAAACTTTCTGCCAAAATCTAGATAGTGCATGCAAAACAGAATGTGACAGAAATTGTCTTTTATACAGTTTTTATAGACTAATGTTTCTATTTCTTGTTTTTCTTGGGGGATGTTTTTGTTTGTTTTGTTTGTTGTTGTTTTAGTTTATTTTTTATTTCTATTTCCTTCCCTTTTAAAGTAATCATCAACAAATAAAACATAATCTTGGTTTTACTCCTCCATTGACATAATTTAATTTACTTTAAACTCCCATAGTGCTGAAAATATTTCTGTTTATTTTTAGGAAAAAAAAATCAATAAAAAATTTTAATAATTCTGAGTTCTCTACATTTTCAGGAGTACTAGAATAAGAGTCTTACATGTTTAGAGTGGGGACATTTCCATTCTATAATAATGTCTTTAGGAATTATGAGTGGGGTTTTTATGCCATACTCATACAATGAATCAGGCAAGAGTATTAATTAGTGAGATTTATGAAAACTGGGAAGATTATGTCTTACTTATTCCCCTTCTACTCAAATAATAAAAGACAATAAATTATTTTTAAAAAATGTTTGCAGAAGCCATCATAGCAAGATGCAAGCCTAAATATTCTTTTTACTGAGATGCCCAGTATCAATATTGCACCTGTATGTCACTGTGCCTAAAATGCCACATAAAGGCCATTTCAGCTTTATACAGATAAAATTGTTTTGGAAATTCTATTGGGATCATGCTGACCATCTTCTCCTTCCTTCTATCATGGTTCATTGTAGTGCACCTTTTTCTAACAACAGTTGAAGCAGATTATTTCTGCAAGAAATTTTTAAATATTGCTGTGTGTTTCAGCTGCACACTATTGTGTTCTGTAGAGAAAAGTGAACAGCTACATCTGCATTCATTCTTCTGCAGAATTCCTGCCTTCATATGTATTTGATCTGTTTTTGTGATCTCGTCTGTGTTCTATTCTTTCTCCTGCACCTACGACAAAATTCCTGGTAGGCTACCAAAATAGCAGCCTCTATGCCTCATATGTGACTTCTCTGAAATAGGAACTTCATCTTCCTCCTTCTCAGTATTCACTTATCTCTGTGGGACTACAGAAACATCGAGGGGTTTGGTTGTAATGAAGAAATGCTTCAGCTGCTCTCTTACTAAGATATATTTGTATTTGTGTACAGAGAGGAATGAATATACAGCACAAGAAACCCATATGCCATTACTTAACTGTACAGGGCATCCTCTTCTCTTCATATACCTTTATAAATCTCTTTAAATATGTTTCACAATGCTATTTTTGATCCTTTATAATGTCTCTATGTCTACCATAGATTTCAACTATTGTAACTTCTTTGAGCAGATGACCCCAGCATACAGAAATATCTGAGAGGGGGGAAACATTGCTGGGGATGTTCATGGGAAATCTTTACTAGAGTGGTGGAATATTTCTGCTCAGTATAAGGGGCTTTTACTTTTCTTGCTCTCTCATTCAGTTACAGTCTCTGAAACTACACCTCAACTTTTTGGCTGCCTTTGGGGAAGAGGAAGACAAGGAATATGCATTCCCATTTAGTTACCCAGTTTTAGTAATGGAATTAAAATATCAGCAGACTTGGTGGCAATTTCAGAGGAACTCAGACAGACGTCTGCAAAACTCCTTTCTCTTAAGAGCATTTTTGTTGTACTGTTACAGTTCTCTGGTTGCGTGGGATTTCCTCTTTTCCTTCTTAATGGTGCATCTCTGATGGTCTTTCCAGTATTTTATTTAGGCTGAGCAGCAGAATTTGAGGCCACTTACATAGACAAACAGCCTGATTTTGAGACCAGAAGAGAAGTTTTATTGAACAAGTGAGGGACAACAGAAAACTTTTCCTTTGTGTGCTTCTTCTGCTGTAATTGCCCCAGATCAGGATTTTTCTCACCTGAAACAGGGCCCAAATTAACGATTTCAGTCTCCAAATTTCAAATCAAAATAATAAAGTAATGCAATTCTTACTTGTTTAATAGCAAACTGGTCAAATAAGTCAATTATGTAACATGGGAGCTTGAAAGAGTTTATCCATAAAAACTAACGCTACCTTGAGGAAAATGGAATCTTTTTTAAAACTGAGTAGCACCACTAACTCATTGATTAATTCTTCCTTCTAATCAATATATTATATAACCCTTCTAATCCTGGCAAATCATACTAATCTGTTCCTCATGCTTTAATTGCTCTTCCAAAATATCCAGTTTCCTCCTCTACCTTCCCCTGCGTTCTTCCAATTTATTGATCTTCCCCTACTTCCAAATCAACTGGACAAAACACGGAGCAGTTCCTGCTGGGGATCACCAGGGACAGGGTGGGCCAGCCCTGCCTCACACACCAGCAGGCAAGGCAGGGACTGGCAAGTCCCACTCCACCCTGGAGTCCCAAGAAAGCTGCTTTGAATCCAGGGCAGGCCAGATAAACACACAGCTTTTGATGCTTGCTCGTGATCCCTCTGTCCCTATAGATCCTTCTTGGCTGTCCTTTGTGGTCTTGGGCAAGAAAGAGTCACTGCCTCTTTCCTCAGAAGCCTAGCTTAGAAAGGGAACAAAATTAAACAGATTATTGTTGTGTCTGGAACACACTCCAGCAATCATCAGGATCATCTATTGTTTGGTTGTTTTTTTTTCCAAGTGGAAAGTAGAGTAGCCCTGGTCTTCATAGGTGAGGCTGAGTTTTAGGCAATCAAGATAAAAGTATAAGAAAGCCTCTTCTGCAGAGTAAATCTGACAATGGATAAGAAATATTTTGCTAAATGTAAAGCAAGGTCTTTGGAATGCAAAATCTTTTATCTCTGGGTTTTGCATATCTGCCTTCCAAGGTTTGACAATTAGAGCATAAATCATGGAACTTGATGGGAAAGAAAAAGACAGCTTTCTGTCTGCTATCTGAATTTCTCAAATTTCCCTGTGTGGCAGGAATAAATGTTGCACATAGTTCAGCACCAGTGGTATTACTGTTACATTAAATTGATTATAACACCTGTGGGATTTAACTATGGCAAAATACAGACTGTTTCATGTGTGCATTACATGTGTTAGATTTATCCTTGTAATTCTGCAGATCTCAGTTTCTTTCTGTAACTGCATATATTGACAGCAGAAGTATTGATGGTGCTTTTGGTAAAAAGTAGGGGAAAAAAGCCCTGAAAAAAACCCACTGGAATGATAACGTTATATTGACATGCAGATTTATCAATGTACTAAATTGAAATAGAAGAATTAATTTAGTAAATGCCTAGTACACAAAACAAGTTTGTCTACTCGGGTGAATTGCTTTAACTGATCCTGAAATGCAAGGACAGAAACATATGCCAAGAAAAAAAAAGAAGAATAGTACATTTGCCCCTGTCCTTGCCCTGCAAGGTAGGGTATTTATAGTTACAGAACATTATAGAGCCTTTATGAAAAAGGAAGAAATTTTGTTGCTAAGATTAAATCCTAATGATGCTTTCTTTTCCATGGTGCTTTGTTTTTCCTTGCTCTCTGGGGCTTCTTTGCTCTCTCTATCTGATAAGATATTTTTATAATCTTAAAGCAGAGGGAGTCAGCAGCCATGATTAGAGACAGACTCTGACTGAACTTTTATATTGCTGGGTTAAATGTCTCTTTTCATCACATTAACTAAGGAAATTATATTCCAGATTTGGCATCTCTCATGTTGTGCTGTTGCTCCTTTGTCCAGTGGGGTTTTTCTGATCTTCTCTTCTTGCAGCAGAGAATCTCCAGAACCTGTGAATGCCAAGGTACAGAAAAGCTGAAGTGAAACACAGATTTTCCACAGATCTTCCATGGAAGAACAAGGAAAGTTCTTTAAAGCTACAAAGACCGGGGGTTGTGATGGGTATTGCAAACATAGAAGAAATATTCAGTTTGTTTTTAAATTTCAATGTCTGCTCTCAGGTAGAAATAGGTTGAATAGAACTATTCACACAATTTTGATGAATTGAGATTCTTTATTTGCCACAGGGCTTTCAAGTCCACTACTAAGCCATACCCTACACTGCACATGGGGCTCACAGTCGGGTTTGGATCCCTGCTTGTCCTTCCTTTGAAGTGTTGTTTGTGTTCTGGCAGAAATGCAGAAGTCATGAGGAAAGAAGATGACAATAAAATTGTTGTGGAGGGATACTGACAACTGTGGGTTTGAATCCTACTTTAGTGACCATGTGCCTAATGCATAGATATTGCTGAGCCTAAACTTTCATGTATTCAAAGCCTTGAGTAGATTTTACCCACGCATTCAGAGAGTTTCTAACATTTCTAATTCCTGTTTTATGATAATTCTTGTCTTACATCAAAATGTGGTGACAAGGAATTCTGTTCTTGCCTACCAAATTTACTGGGGTCACTCATGTTGCAATAAAGGAGTTGCACTATTTAAATGTGATTGCAATATGCTGGTTTTATAATTAGCACTATCTAAGCTTGTTCATATCAGCCAGCCTCCTAGGGCTCTAATTCACACTTGGTCTGCAAGGCAGGAAATTTGCATGCACTAAATGACTACTCTTTAAAATGGCTAATCGTTGGGGAAAAAAACCTTTTGCATTTATTGTTCATAGGGAAATCTGTAGGTATTAATATGGCTATAATTTGTAGCTAAAAAAATTCCATCGTAATTTAATAGATTCATGTCCAATTGGTATAAAGTGCTACTTTTCTTGTAGCAGGAAGGATTGTTTCTGTAAAAGCTGATGAATTTCACTTTGTAAAAAGGTAGGTGAGGTGACATTTTAAGGTTGAAAACAGCAATTGTAATTTAGAATCAATACTTTATGCCCTAGAATAATGTAAGGTACTGTTCTGTCCTAATTGGCTGGAAGCTAAAATGTTAATGCCAAGCCAGCAGATGTATCCCCAGCCTGTAGTTTCCCATGAAGATTTGGTTTGCAAATAGATGACTTTCTATTTATGGGTAAAGTAAAGCCTAATTGTGAGTCTTCACAGTACCAGGAGCTGCAGCGACTGCGACTTTAAGGGAAGTGACTGGCTGATCACAGTGATGCCACAGAGCATACCAATGAGCTGCATCAATGTGTCTGTTCCAATATGTGAAAATCTTCAGTAATCAGCAGAATGCAGACAGTAAATATCTCACTGTTTTTAACAGCAAAGTGTTACGAGATCAGAGAAATATGGCAAACTCTAATTGGATTGAAAACAATAATTTCCTTTCAAATAGATTTCTGATTGAAAACTAATATAATCCAGTGATGTCCCAAGTAATAACTGTAATGGACAGATGGTGCCAAATTGAAAGACTAAGTGACTGAAAGTGTTGACATGGTAGATTAAAAATCCATCCTGAAAATATTTCTATTTTAAAAATCCATGTTGAAAAAAATTCTATTTCAGTGTGTGCTTCCTGCATTTTACCTCCTGTCCAGACTAACAATTTTGTAGTTGTTTGGCATTTTGTCCTGTAGTCAGTCCGGCCAATGTTACACTAAAAGCCAATGTTTTTGGGACAAGGAAATAGCACACATTATGTATAAGTAAAGTCAAGACTTTATTGTTACTAAATCTGAAAAGTTTGATCATTATTAGTCCAGATCTAATTGCTGCTGCAGAAGAAAAAATAATGCAGTTAACATTGCTGCAAAAACACACACACATATACACACAGAGAGTTTCTTCCCCCTTTCTAGCATAACATTTGCACTGTTGCTACTACTCTGTATCCTAAGTAGTGATTTCCCTCTGGCAGTGGTGTGTGTGGTAAAGGGTGATGAGGAGTTGTCAGTATCTGGAATCCTTTGCCAGGAGGAATATGCTACTGAATATGTTGTTTTCTTCTTCATCTATCTTGGATTGACTAAGGGATCACTTCTATATCTTTGTCAACAGAGTTTTACATCTTTTTCTTCACTGGTCTACAGTTTCAGGTTACATCTAGATGTACTAATTTATGTATGTAGATATTATTAGATATTATTTCTTTATGACTTCTAACACTGGTTTTGTGCAGCTCAAGATCTTCATGCTTTAAACTGAACCTGACTGAGCTGTTTAGAGTTGTAGGATCTCCAATGCCAAGCCCAGTCCCCCTCTTGTCTTCCTGTGCCAGTGATTTATGCCACATTCTGTGCCTCCACTTTCCAAATCTTCTGCTGTACAAGCCCTGTATTTCTCTATGCCACATTACTGTGCCAGTCATACATATTTCATTTATTAACATAATGGCTTCTTCCTGCTCTTTGTATGAAAGAGTGGCTGTTCCACTCAAAGATAAACAAAAACAAAACAAATTCACCAAAAGCAACTGATCAGTTGGGTATAAATTTGGTACAGCAAAGCAAAAGGGGTGGTTTGTACCAGACACCATTCACACAACCTCCCTTGTGGCCTCTCCTCTTCTGAGGGAATGAAAGTGTGTGAGAAGAGAGTAGGGGATTATCAGGAAACATCCCCATCTGAACCCTTAGCTCTTCAGGGGTCAAGTAGACTGGAGAACCTGATGTCCGGCAGCAGGAGGTCGGACTGAACAGTGAGCTGGTTAAACACAGTCTTGAAGCAAGTTACCTACCAGCCAACAGAGATGGAATTTCAAGTGAGTGTTTGAAGTATGTTGGTGAAATAATTTCTGTTTCTGTTGAGAAATAATACTGAGTTTTCATTGGAACCCTTGGTTCTGAGGCCAAAATCTCTTTGGTTTGCACTGAATCTATTTTTTTTCATAAGGAAGTTGATGCCTTCTGCAAGAAGAGCTTTACTTTCCAAAGTGCTCTGATAGCCATCAGAGTACAGAATACTGTTTGGTTTGAATGACAATAAAACCAGCTTGTTTGTAAAGGTATTGAAGAATGTCCTCTGATGGACTATTTTCTGGACAAAAAATGCCAGTGTATCATTATGCAGGTAAAAGCAATGCATTTTGTTAGAATATGGATGATAAATATTAAATTAACTTTTCCTTAAATAGAAAAGTTCAAACATTTTTTAGTGATCCTTTAAATAAACTTTTATCGCTCATATGGTATCTGAAAGTTTGCCCTCAAATTTAACTTGAAGTTTGCCCAGTTCTGACCTGTTTGAAATTTCATTCTCTGTGAGAAAGTGCTGAATTTAAAAAGTGTTCTTAATGTCTTATTAATGTCTTATTTTCTTTCTTAAAGTTTTTTCATTCATACAACTCTGTCAGCTATCCCCACACCCAAACATCACTTTATGTAGCAGTTGAGAATATGGCTATCAGTGCATTGAAAACATGAAATATGAATCTCACCCCTAGGAAGCTAAAGTGAATATGAAATTCATGTAAGCTAACTGCAAAGCACTTTTCATGCAAAGAAAAAAAGTTAAATAAAGAGAGAGTAAAAAGAAAAGCAAGTATCTTAGTGACATTTTTCACAGAAACAAACCCATTTTCAAGCTTGACCGAAATGTAAAAGTGTGATAGTGGTTTTGCATTTCATCATGAATATTTCAAACACATCTGATTTCTACACATGCTATGATTGCTAATGTGTGAAGTCACTTAATTAAGTATGCATTTAACCCTTCTTTTTTTTTGAGGTGCTTATGAGAAATTGAGCTTTTAAGCTAAAACAAATCCACAGCATATGTAGTTGCATTGCCTTGAAAAACAGGCAAAAATCACTGCTGAAATATTCATTTCTTTTGTTTCCCCTAAATGAAAATAATTTTTTATCCAGTTGCAACTATCGTATATTCTTCAGCAGACACTTAGCGTGAAGGTCAGCAATAAATTCTTCCTGCTGCTCTAGTTTCTGGCCCCTGAAATCACAAATAATGTTTATTTTCTTTGCATTATTTCATGATTCTATTTGGTTGAGCTAAGGATTGATTCAAGATTATATTTCTTGAGGGCAGGGACTTGAGAGGAAGGGAAATAAAACCTTTTTTTTTATTGTCTTCTAGATGAAGAGGCTTGCAGATTTGGCCTCAATTTTCTTTTTTTTCCTTTTTTTTTTTTTTGGAAGTGTTTGAAGAAAGGCAGGGCAGACTCTTGTGCTGTCACACATTTAGGGTGGAGGAGAGCAGGTGGAGGCTTTGGAGAACAGTTGGGGTTTTTTCTTTATTAGCCTCTGCTGAAGCCTCACTTGAACCAACAATACCAGCATCTGAAAAATACGTTCATAATGATTCCAAAGGGTTCTGAATCAGGTTTTTGCACAGTTGTTTCCTGAACTTGGCTCTTGTGGCAGCTGAGGTGCTCCAAACCCTGCCTCGCTATTGAGTCACTGCGTGACTCTGTGACACGGCCAACAAGTGTTGCTCACCTGTGCCTGATCTGCCAGTGCAAGCGACTCCAAAGCTGCTTTCAAGTCTTTAATGGGAGTCAGAGATCACCAAAATGCAGCTCTGACTTCCCTGTCAGTGAGCTCTAGATAACTATATGGTTCTCAGAGAGGGGAGAAAGGGCAGGATCCATGTTCATGGCAGTGCTTCTGCAATCGCTCTTAAGTGCTTGTATGTATCAGCGGGAAAACACAAGGAAGATCTGGAAGGACGTAGGAGGCAGGGCGGGAAGATTTGTTTTTTTTTTTTTTTCCCTACTACATTTGCATGCTTGCACAGAAATTAGAAAAAGTCCTACTGTTGTCAATTGGGTCCAAGCCTACTTCAGCTTGCTGCCACCATGTGACTGCCTTCTTCAGCATGGCTACTGTGACATTCACAGTATCTGGAGAAGAATATGGCAGAGCTGTTCTGGTAAATCTGTCACAAAGGAACTGCACTTTCTTAAGGGGCTCTAAAATCTCATGTCCAGCTGTGGGACTAACTTCTGAGCAAATATTGTTGATGAAAGCTGCAAAGTCTTTCCCCAGGGAGCCACACATGAGGTACAATACGGGGTTGTACTGGAAGTGAATCTGGGAAAAAGAAATTAAGATTTTTTAAAAAACACTGTGAGGTCCTTTTGTGACATCAAAAGCTGTTATAAGTCTCGCTAGTCTCCACGATTTTGGAAGCTCACAAGTTGTTCAAAGATCATGGTCCCTGACTTCTCCTCTGTCTGTGGTGTCTCTGAGGCTCAGCTCTTTGAAGACATCTCAAATATCTTCCAAGGGTGAGGCAGTTTCTCTCACATCACACTGATTAGTGAGGAAGTCTTCGAAACTCTAATATCAATTTTGACAGCCTGGTTCTAAACAGCCATAGGAAGCCTTCAGGCTTTTAATCTCAGTATGATTTCTTTGTTACTCTATCAATACAAGACAGCAAGTTGCCTAATTATGTGAATTAATAGGATTTTACAAAACGGTGCTTCTTTTGTGCTGGATCTTTGCACCAGTGCCTCTAAATGTTGTGCTGTAGGAAACTCTGGTCTTGTGCAGATCCTTGTGGTTGTCTGGCTAACTGGTAGGATTGTTCAGGTACTTGACATTCCCATGGTTAAACATTTTATTGGATAGCACAATAATAGTTTTATTGGATAGTACTCCCAGGCCCTTCACCATATATGTTGTCCTTCTTGGCCACCTGGTCACACTGCTGGCTCATGTCCAACTGTCTGTCCACCAGAGACCAGCACCTCCATGTCCTTTTTCACTTAATGGAAAAGTCACTTGACTTCACTGAAGATTCATAGCAATGGTAGCAGGGGCAGACATTCTTTCTGAGGTATTTGTGGGCTGTAAACATATATTACAATAATCAAGAAAGTCTTTGACTGGCATTTGGAATTCCACAATTTTACAAGGAAGCAAGTGCCACAAGATGATGGCTGTGGCTGTTTATAAACTACACATGGAGAATATTGTTCCCCTTACAAGGATAGGCTAAGGTGAATTTCTAGATAATGGGAGATATTCTATTACAAAAGAAGTGTACATGAGTTCTACCTCAGTTACATAGAATAGAGTGGTTTTGTGAGACATTTCAAGTAAAATGAATTTTAATGTAGGAGTTCTGTTCTTATAATGAAACCTTCCAGCTGCATCATATCCCTGGTATAAAGCCCTGAAAATTTGTTTTCTAACAAAGCTAAGAAATGCTTAGCATCTCAGTTCCCTTTGAATAACCATATTAATCCTAAAAATGGTTACTTTGTGTGCTTTTTTCACCCTACCAAAAATTATAACCGTCCTTCTACATCTTCCCAGCTGTGGAGTGCTTTTGTATTATTATTAATATTATTTGCTTTTACTTCAGTGATCTGTTTCAGTCCTGGATAACAAATAGATTTCTGAGCTTCTCTCCAGGATGTTTTAAAATGCCAATTGATGTACTTATTGTCCTCAATCGGCACAAGACCTCACACTGTTCTTTTGAAAAGAATTTTTTTTCTCTTAGACTGTCTGTGCTCTCTATCTAATTGTTATTCCCTTCTTGTTTTCTTAGCTCTTCTGGGCTTACAATTTATTCATAAGTAATTTCTTATAATAGATTATACCCTTGTTACTTTCCTTCCATCCATAATACTACATTCTGTTCCTCTTTCTCTCCTCCCTTCTCTCCTTGTCTTTCACTTTCTTTTTCATTTGGTAACTGACATGCTGCATTTCAATAATGCTGGTTAAATTAAACCGTACCAAATGTGAACCTGTAGTAACACAATGGTAGTCATTTTTGTGCCAACCATATTCAGTATAAGAATTTCTGAATTCTGTGCTGTTTATCTTCTTAAACCCCTCATTAGCATAGAAATGAGCATCTCTCATTTCCTGCTATCCCCCATCAGATAGCAAGGTGTCTCAATTTTATAAGAAAGACATGAAGTTTTAGGATAGATTACATGGTTTGACAAGAGCATGCTGTGAACCTGTGGTTTAGATAAGGATTGTATTTTGATCTCCAGAATCACGGTTTTTGTTTAGTCCTAAAATAACCCCTACTCTACCCAAATGACCTGAGTGGACACTGTACTGTGAGGAAGCTATTCAATGGGGCTATGGTCAGCTAGGTTGGAAAAGATCTCTGAGGTCATTGAGTATACATGTATTATTGATGCTACACTTTTTCTTTACCAAATGAGGTATATACTCTGGCTTTTACTTAACAATTTTGCAAAATCATTTCATTTCATGATGCTATTCATTGGCTTATAATTTGATTCATATTCTGGAGCTGTGCATGCCTGTTATTGATACACAGCAATATTAAAAGAGAAAAGTCTGAAGTGAGAGTCAGTAAAGAACTTCATCTCTCGTTCATGTCTAGAATCTAATGTGGATCATGTTTCATATTTGAAAAGGTGGATTTCACAATCAGTGATGGGAATGTGGAAATCTAAGACATGAGAACATGTGAGTGAAACTGCTGATGGGATTCATATTTGTTTTGGAGTGAAGCTGGCAGCCTAGGGAAAGTTTAAATCAGTCATCGGTGGCATAAACTCTTAAAGTAAAGGAAACTATTCTAAAGCCACTTAAACCCACAGAACAAATTAGTCTTCTGGTCATGTGGCTTCAGAGTAGGAGCTGTGAAGAGATTAGAAGAGACTTCTGTGTTAAGTTGCTGAAAAGTGCTAGGATTGATGGTGATCTCCACAGCAGGAAGCTCCAAAGAGCAACTTCAGCTCAACTAGCATAAAATCCTTCAGACCACCTGCACCAGTGCTGGCTGCCACAGCCACTGTGGTGCTGGGACAATCACAGTAACACTTGGGACAGCATGATGGTGTGAACCATCCTTGCATGAGGAGTCTTTCTACTCTCCAGGCTATTCATCCTGTGGCAATGGCAGATAACAGCTCTGCCCAGTGGAGCTGGCTTGGAGGTGATGGTGTAGAATTTCGGGTTCCTTGAATTTGGGTAGACATATGAATTGGAACTATTTGTCATTGTGTAGTAATGAGATGCCTGAGGTAAACGCCTCATGTCATTCAAGTCATTATATTTGGCTGGTTTAGGATGTTTTACATCTCTTTTCATTTGTTTCACCAAACTAAAGGCTTTTTTCCTGTGGATTTTTGTTTGTGTGGCAGGAGAGGGTGGTTGGTAGGTTTTTCTTTTTTCTTTGGGGGCAGGTGGCTGTGTTTGTTTTCATCAAGAAACTTAATAAAACAGTGAACTGGACCCTAAGTCTTTACTCTTTTCTGAAGTTCCGCTAAGACCTCTGATAATGTTGCTTTTTAGTTGTTCTGACAGTACCAATATGAAACTCACAAGTTTTTCTTGTTCTCAACTGTAAAAAAAACTTACTTTTGATCCTCTACTTTCATTTTCTTGTTGTTGAACTTTTTGAAAATACAATATAGTAGAGTCTACGTGAGAATTGAAATTGCTTACAGAGAATTTTACAGTAAATTGATATCTAGAAATACTGTATTGCTGGGAAATGGTCTATTTATCTTGGGATCAGGGCAGATATGATAAAGATATGAAACATAATCATCAGAATTCTGTACCTTGGGCCAATTTCAGTTCAAGGCTAAGCACAGATAAATCCCACCAACTTCTCAGAGGCTGGCATTGCTTTACACCAGACGTGTTTTTTATTCAGATATGCTTTCTGATAAGATAAAACTTACATTTTCTATAAAATGTTTCAGAAAAACTATATTGCAGTGTGACATAAATCACAAAAATTTAAGCCGTATGGATTTTATCTGTAAAACAGACTTTATTATTGTATATATTCTTTGGCAAAGCAAATATTTACCTATAGTGCATATCTTGCTAACTCTGAATTGCATTAGCATACCTATAATCTATGTTTCACTTGAAATCTGTCTCTGAGGAGATAATTCCAAGAAATAGTTGTGATTGAGGGGGTTGTGTATATTTCCAAGTGTTTTCAAGTGTGTGTTTCCAAGTGTTTTCACCTGATGATAATTTTTAGGATCAGATTCTGGACACTCTGCTGTTTCCTCAGTCAGGATATCATGTACTTCTACACTCTGCTGCTTATTAGTGGGCAGCAGGAGTCATATTCCTGAAAACAGAAATATCAGGCTCCAGTCTCAAAAAGCCTCTGAAGAGTAGCTGTGTTTAGTTATCCATCCTAATATAAATGTATGGATGGGTATGTTTGAAGCTGTCTGTGACATGGTACCTCTGTATACTATCACTGTAGTATCTCAAGTAGACATCAGGGTGGAAAGGTTTGTGATAGATACAGCCTAAAGGCCTGGCTCTGAAGAGATCCACAAAACCCTTGATCACTCACCCTTCTGCCCTGCCTTCCCAAGCATATTTACCTAATACTCATGTTTACATGCACTGTGGCTTGCCAAATTCTTCAACTTGCTGTCATCATCTACCTAAGATAAACTGAATTTCAGGGACACACTGTCCTTTAGGAGTGTACCAGGGGAAGAAAGTTTCTGTGCACCATAGCCTGAGAAAAGTACAGTAATTTCACGACTATAAGGCACACTGAATTATAAGGCGCCCTTCTGGGTGTCGGCACATTTCTGAACTTTGTCCATATATAAGGCGCACTGGACTATAAGGTGCACTTTTTTTTTGCAGTGAGGATCTGCGCACAACAAAGTAATGAATTAGTAATGGAATCATGCGATTGTGGGATTTACTGGCAGGTGCTCAATTTGCAAACATTTTTCACAAATTGGCGTAGCCTTTAAATGCAGCCCCAGACACCCTCCCTGTGCTGCGAACCCCGGCACTCCCGCCCACCCCCGGCGCTGGCTGGTGCGGCTGGCGCGGCTCCCATGGCTCAGCTCAAGGCGCGGCCTCCGTGCCCGCCACACATCGCAGCTCGGCTCATGGCTCGCACTTCTGGGTTGGCAAATTTCTGAATTTTGTCTATTTATAAGGCGCACCAGATTATAAACCGCACTTCCAGGTTTCGATCAAAAGTTTAGTCAAAAGGGTGTGCCTTATAGTAATGAAATTACTGTAATAAATGTGGCACCTTTTTGCTATAAGCTTTAAGCCCCCTTCTCTCACACTCTTAAAAAAATAGTCTACTACAGGACAGATGTGGCATGGGGATCACATCTTTGCAGCTTAAGGTGAGAAAAGGGACTGGAAGAAATACAAGGTCAGCTTGGACCTGAGAGGTAATAAACCTGAGGGAGCCTGGCTGGCACCTTGGTGCCTGGAGGCAAGAGGGTGTCTGCTGGCAATGGGACTCATGATCCATGCCATCGCCTGTGTTTTGCCTTGAGTTCCTTGAAGGAAATCCAGCTGTGAGACCCTGGGATTTAGGTGAACAAAATCTGCTGAGACTCAGCTTGATGGTGTTCACTTTTAGGTTCCTGTTTCAGACTGCTGGGGGCAGAGCTGCCAAACTGTCAATGGTGGAGTGTTAACATTTCAGAGGGACTTACAAGAAAGTAGCAAAGATTTTTGCCGAAGTATCTGGACTTGTGCAATATGACTCAAAGTTCTGGCTTCTGCTTACTGCAATTTTATTCTGCTGGAATTCTGTAGTCTTCATAGCAGCAGCTCCTGATTTACAGCAGCGCAGGGATTACCAGAAATAAGACTTGATGTTCTCTGATGGAAAAGCCTTATTGAGTTTAATAGCATATAATAAGATTTCCTAGGGTTTCTTTCTCTTTTTTTCTTTCTCCTTATTCCATTTATTTTACTAATTGAATCCCATCTGAAGAGATGGTTAGAGAAAATCGCTATGATTTCTGTAGGGGTCACTACTCTTTATCAAATTGTCATAGACTTTGCCAAAGAGCACTTTTTTTGTTCTGAGTCCCTTGAAAATTCTGTGATATTTTATTTTAAAAGTTGATAAAATTTATTTCTGATTAGTTTTTGCCATTGCAGATTGTTCAACACATGCATTTTCAGCTACAACACTGAAACACTACAAGACTTTTTGAGTCTGATTTTTTTCCAATTTAAAGTGCCATGAATTCTTCCTTTTCAGTGTCTCTCTCTCTTATTTACATCAGTGTAAATGAGATGTGATTCAGTCTTGCACTGTGTCTAGAGAAATTGTTTTCCTCTATCTTAGACATTTTGTTAAATTGAGGGCTAATAGGGTACCAGGCTTGCAAAGCAAACAAGAAATGAGTATTTTCTGGTCTAAGCAGATGAATTTCCCTAAATTTGCTGCCAAAATAAATCCCCAAAACAAATGATTTATGAACTTACTGAAGCAAAATGGATTATTCAAATAATTACTTAGTAATAGAGGAAGTTTGAGCAATGATACTTCTAATAATGAAACTGCTCAGAGAACCTGATGCTTAGGGAGATTATGAGGGATTAACACAGATCCTTTCTCATTCTTTCAGCTCTGCCACCATCCTATTGAGAATGCAAAGAGCAGCATGTACCTTAAATGATGAAAAAGAGGGCAGTTCCTAGGAAACATAGCAAAGTTAGGGTTGAAATTTAGTACAGTTTAAGCAAACATGTAGGTTACACTTCTAAAGGTACAGGCTTAATTCACTGATGTAAATTAGATCTGAGAAAATCTGAAACTATTAGATGGAGGAGGGGGAGGATTATACTTGTTTGTTTGTTTTCTATTTTACTTTTTTCTCCCTCAATTTAAGTTTGAGTGTTCTACAACTTCACAAGCCTAAAGGGAGTTTAAACATGTCCAAAAGTAGATCTCCAAAGCAATTAAAGCACTTAAACTTTGCACATCATTCCTTCTCCACAGCAAGCCTACTTCAGAGAAAAGAAAATAATGCCTAAGTATTTTAATGTTGGTAATTCCCAAGTGTATTTTCTATCCCCAGTCTAGCAACTAATTCACACATTTCTTCATGGCTTATTCCCACTCCTCTGAATTTCAGATTCTGGTGAGCAAAAAAGAAAAAGGATTGCTTTTGTTGTCATTCCTTACAGTGAAGCTGCATAGGTGGAAGAGCAGTTGCACATAAAATTGCAAGAGTAACAGTAAATCAAACTGATCTGGAGTCGTTTCAGTAGTGAAATATTCCTGTATGATGGTAATAGGGAACTCTGAGTTGAAACTCATAATTTTAATAAGTTTTATATATGATAAACTTATATATATATTTTTTAATATATATATATAGTAGTTATTTTAGATATATATATATATATATATATAAAAATCAAAACAAATCCCCGAAACAAATACAAAACCTTGACAACCACAAACAAAAAACCCAACAGACCCACTGTCCTTACCCAAAACAAAGGAAAAATTTGGTAATGTAGAGAGAAATAGAACTCTAGGAACTTCCTTTATTTAGCTGTTTCCTAAAAAAATTAATGAAACCACCATTAAAAAATATAAAAATCTCTACCCAAACTTGCCAAGGATATCAAGTTTTTCTCAAGGTGCTGAAATGCCCAGTTAAGTAAATGTAATGGTTTAAAATAGAGAGCAATATCTTGGTCCTGAAATAAACTTGTTTTGTGACTATTCTAGACAGAACCAATAGCGTCACAAGGTCTCCCATCACTTCTCGTTTAATCACACTTTAAGTGGATGTAATGGCCTCTGGTGGGTGGATCTGAGACAACTGAAGTGTTGAGGACATACTATCCAGTCAATTACTATTTTTGACCATGGGCTGCCTCTCAAGGGGATGGGTGGAGCAGCAGAAGCTGCCCCAGCAGTCACCACAAGAGACATTCTGTAACTGTGGCACTGAAAGTGCCTGGGAGATGTCCTTGAGGCAGCGATGCGCAGGCAGTGCTGGTAAGGATGGCTGTTTGGATGTAGCAGGAGCAGTGACTGTAGCTACTCTTGTGTATTTAGCGTTGGGGCCAATCTGGGACATTCACACAGAGCAGCCCTGCCACCTTTCCCTTCGCTTTCTGTCCTTTCTCTAAGTGTCATCTTGCTCAGTACACACCCTGGTCTGCTCCAGGGCTGAATCAGCTGTGCAAGTGCAGCACTATTCACGTGTGCTAAAGCTGTCCAACTGCTCTACAGATGTGGTAGCAGCAGCACTTACGTACAAAACCCTGTGCTTCATTTATTGCAAGGCATGCAGTGAGGAGTCAGAAGCAGAGGAGTGAAGAAGAAATGGGACAGTAAAATGGCCAGAGGATACTGAAAGCTCTGTAAAGAAATATATTCTCACCTTGTCTCCATCATAGATCTCCACTACTACCTGAGTCACTTAACCCAAACCCAAACTTAGCACACATCTTGAGTATCCATGGGTCAGGATGCTGTCACAACTTACACAGTACTCTGGAGCGGGTTTGGGAAGCATCCCAAAAAATTAGGACATGAACATCTCACATGACTTGCCAAAACCTAGTAAATGTAACCTACAGGTTAGCATCTCATGGGAACCATCATTTTAGAAGCACTTTATGAAGTTTTATTTCTATTTTCATTTTATATCTGGGTGTACCAGGCTTGCCAATTCTTCCTGAGAGTGGTTGGAAGGAGATTCCCTTGTGGAGGAGGGAATAGTGTCTGGTGTTGTCATAAGACATGAAAGAAAGCCTGTCCATGTGAATGTTTGCTCTGTTAGGAGATGGGCCATAGACTTAGGTAACAGCAAATCAGAGCATGCAGAAACCTCTCCCTGCCCTTAGCAGTGTGACCCTGCTCCCTGGTCCTTTATCCTGAGGGGAAAAGGAATTGAAACGTTCAGGAATTCTGTAATCTTGCAGTCACACCTCCCCCCGCAGTGGGTAGCACAGAGATAGAGCAGCAGGTCCCTTTCCTTCCTGGCAGAATCTGACTAGGTGGGACATGATGCACTCCCATGCCCTCTGAAGGCTGAGAGCAGCCTTGTGAATTCCAGGAAGAGCTGGAGAAGTTTTGAGGCCACTGGGGGAAAGGGTGATGCTGGGAAGATAATGGGGATAAGGTTATTGAATAGCTGCTGATTAATGGAGCACATTGAATCCTGTGCATTGCATTAGGCAGGTTCCTGTGGGGAAAAAAAGTCATCTGATTGTGTTTACTAAAGATTTCATCATAATGCAACATGTATAAAGGAGCTGGAGGAAGTACAGGAGCTTTAAAATGGTGTTTCTTAACTGTGAATACCCAATCATTGTGGTCTTAATGGTCCTTTTAAAACAGTGTACTTTTCTCTAGGCTTTGCAGGGATGCTAAATAGGCAGCTATTTGTAAATAGCTAGTTAAGAAGCATTTTTTTAGCCCTAAAAGGATGTTGTATTTTTTTTTTTTTTTTGTCCTAAAGGTGGCTATTTCCCCTAAGATGTATTTCTCTCTGGAGAAGAACTGCTAGCTCAGGGCAGTAGTTCCTTTGATTTTAGCACTCTTAAGTTATTCTCCTAAGGCCAGCATTGCAGACTCCTCACATACTTGTAACTCCAAATGTTCTCTTCCCAAATGTGCTTTTGTAGATCTCCTTCCTGCATCTTAGTCAACCTTAACATTTTTTTTTACAGACTCATTGACAAGCTAATGGTAGAAAGCAAAAAGGCATGAGAAAACACAGTGCTTTAGGGTTACCAAAAGAATAAAAAATTTTAAAAAAGGTCACTATGGGCTTTAATATGTGACACATCTTGTATTTTGATTGGTTCTTTGTGGACATATAAACTGAAAGACTTAAATAAAAGACATCTGACACATGTGGAATGTCATTGTTATTTATTTTCTCAACAGCAAACAGTGCACAAAAATGTTACAATTGTGCTAATCTGGAACTCCTTAGAAAATGCTCACCAAATATAATAACAAAATAAGCAGATAGAATACATTTGAGAGGAGTTATTAATAACTAAAGTTTCCCAAACAGTATATTAAATTTTTAGGCAATATTAGCTATGTACTTAACAATTCCTATGTCCTACTGTGTATTATGTTAATGGTCATATACTATTGTCCAAGCTATAATTAAGATTATAAATATATACAAATTGGCTTTGCATCAAACAAAAAATCAGATTGAATGAGATTCAAAATTTGGCAAGTCTTACAGAGATAGATTTCCTTTCTTTTTTTTTCATAGTTAATAAATGTGTATTCTTCATAGTCATATATTTTATTCAGACCATAGGGACATTTTACATATGTTAAAATATATTAGGATGGCTAGCTTTCATTTGAAACTTTTAACCTGAAGTGGTAAAAAAAGACGAATGCCTATTGAATATGGTTTTCACATAAATGGGTGGGGAAGCGAGACCTAATTTTTAGATATCTCCCTAAAAAACTTTCTTCCAAGTGCCATTACCACATTCTGAGCATCAAGCAAATACCAAAAGTAGCACTTGGGTCTAGTGTTCAGAGGAAGAGAATACTTACTAGAAATCTACATAATTACAGAACCTGAAAATAATGAACCCCTTGAACTGATCAAGAGTGAAAATACTTATTTAATGGAAGCATTGTTTTAAATGTTAGCAATAAACCTGGAAGAAAAACTGTCCTCCTTATTTCAGTGTCTGAACTCTTACAAAAAGCTCTGCTTCTCTGTAAGTAAGTAGCAAAAATAATTCTGTCACCTTGGGCTCATTCAATAATCTAGCCCAGTGATCTAGAAATGAAATGCCATATACAACAGTTCATCCTGTCTCCTTAGTCTTTACAGCATGTCTAGGAGTTAACATGCTGTGTTTAAGATTTGCTCTGTCATCATGTAAATTCTATAAATCGTAGCAGTTCTCACTTCCCTTGCTTGTTAAATAAGTCAATGCTACCAAGTTCTAAATGTTTTCTTCTCCTATAAGCTGTTGAGTATGTTCTCAGGGAATTTAATTATCATATCAATGAAGAGGAAAAAGTGCAAATTAAATTATTGGATTTTCCCCTGTGTATGCCACAAAAACATATGGGCAGCACCATCTGTGTACTTATGACTACAGATTTGAGTGTTTATTGGTTTTAATCTGGAGATCAGTGTCATTTGAACCCAGATCTGGCATCAGAGCTTGCATCCAAAATCCTGGCTTCAGCCCATGTGTACATTATGTTTACAGCTCTAGCTCCTCGTGCAACTCTGAAGGCCAGGAATGTGTCTGTTCCCTTCTGCAGGCTTGCATCTGTAGCAAATGGAGATGTATGGAAAAATAATTCAGTATTCAAAGTTATCTGCTTTGGAGATCTAATTTCTTAGCTTTTTTAATTGGTTTTTTTTGTGTGTTTATAGGAGAATCTTCAGTTAGCTCTTCCATTTTTTCCCTCTGCAAAATAATTATAATAATATCTAATAGGAAAATTGTCAGAATTTATTGTTAAAATAATAAGGAATTAAAGCTGGATTTAGCTTGTAGACAGTAGAAAAAAGTGTTCACTATCTTTAAGGCCTTGGTCTTATTTTAATGAAATTCCTTTAAGACTGTACAAGGTTCCTCCATCACTATTGTTATTGAAACTACTGGAAGGCAAAACTTTCCCTTTTTAAGCACTAGAACCAACACAATTCCTGCTGTTTCTCTCAGGAGATGATGCATATGGGTGCTCCAGATTCTTTGGGTGATGCTGGGCTGTCATTTGCACATACAACAATAAGTGCATTAGTTCTGGGACTTGTGCATATGCATAACTGTACTTTTCTTGTTGGCTGGAGGATCTCTCATTAATCATGTTGGTCTTCTATAGGAAGCTTGTGATTCAAACAGAAAAATATTTTCAGATACCATGATCAAGTTTTCCACAGTTGTTAGCATTCTTTCCTTGTTCACCTGCATTTTGTAGTTCTTTCTCTTCCATTTCCCGGCTGTGATGCATTTTGACAAATTGTTTTCTTCTGGTTTTGATCTCACGAATGTTGGAGGCAGTGGTTTTGGAATATTGGAGTGCATTGGTGCTGGAAGCTTTCTTGCTCAGAAAGGTCAATAGGAGTGTAAGAGTATGAATAAAATTGTTATTGAGTACAGGCCTCTTCCAGTCTCTACAGAATATCAAAGGCATGCTTGGTGAAGGAAATTCAACAATAATTTGTTAGGAAGTTATACCCTTCTCTTGTCTTGGAATTATTGTGTTTACTTTTCGCTTCTGTTTTGTGTAGAACACTCATCTTCTCTGCTGAAGAGAATTTGCCTTTAATCTTGGGGCAGCTATGAGTCTTCGTTCTGGAATTTACTGCTGAGATGCAGAAAACCTTAGAGAATGGCTATTTCATAACCTGAGGCTCTTTAATGCAGTAAATTAAAAGGAACCTTGTTAGGCAGATGTTTTATTCTATGCACAAATTTTGACACAAATTTATTATTATTGATGTTTATTTCAATCTTTAAAGAAAACTTAGAACTCTGCAACACTAGGGTATACAACGTGCACTGGAGATGAGGTAATCTATAACCTCACACGGAATTTTAATGCTCATCTTTGGTATTCTTGGATAAGACTTGGGCAACTACATCTACTTGTTGTCTTTAAAATTATGTTCCATAATTTTTGGAAAACAAGGACTGAATAATTTTTGGTTTTTTCTTTTCTATAAATAGAAAAACCGCAACTGAAATCACTCTGGTGTGGCATGTGTTGTTTAGTGTTTCTGTCCTTTGAGTTATACAGAAAACTGAGGATCTCCTCAAGTCACTTTGTATTCTTTGGAATTCAGCAGAAAAGTAATGAAATCAGCTTCTCTGTCTTGGCTGAACTCCAGATCTGTTAATGACATATTACCTACTTAATTTTCCACGGCATCTTTGGTTATTAGGGAAGGTACAATTTTTCAGCACTTGCTACAAGCTGTAAAGTGGTAGACATGTAGTGCTAAACAATGGCTGCAATGCAAGACACAGCTGATTGCATTCCAGAGTTTATCAAAATACTCCTACTGATTTGCAGATCACTTAGTTTCCATTTAGTTTTGGGATCCTTTAGGATAAAAATGTGCTGTGTGTGGTCCTCATCCAGTAACAAAATAAATGAAGAATGCAGACCCATTACAAGCAAAAAAAGAGTATTTAGGAATACTAAATGTGATAGTGTCTAAGAATATGTGTGGTTTCTTGCCAATGAGCAAGAAAACTCAGAAATCTTAAGATGCAATTATTTAAAGAATGTTTTATGAAAGGAAAATTTGCATGCACGTGTAGAAAGCATTAGTGATAGTGAATGATTATATCAGTTTGACAAGTAATAGTTTTGTCTAAACATCCTTATACATATTAAGCAATATTTTTAATGAGAAAACAGGAATAGAAAGTCTTATGAGTGCCAAAATCATGTCACTGCTAGAACATAAACTTTTGCATGTTCTGACTCCTGTTGATTTATGGTACTAGTCCAACAACACTTAAATTGAACAACTTTAATATAAGTGCTGGTACATGTGCTTAAATATTTAACTAATTTAAAGCCTAGTTGTTCATATTTAAGAGTTGCTTTGAGTGGCTTTTGCATTTCAGTTCCTAGACTTTAAAATATAATAACTGCTAAGGTGATGTAAAGTAGGTCTATTTATGTTGTAGGCCAGAGCATAAGTTATCCCCATAATGTGTATAGTAGCTGTGGCCAAGTTTTCTTTGCTTCAAGGAGCCACATCAGCTATGTTGTTTTGTCCAAATCACTGCTGTGTGCCATAGGAACATGCCAGGTATCCCATAAAGTTTTATAGTCTGTTACAGAGTAAATTTTTAGGAGGCCTCCTTCTCCAGATTCCTTTTCTTCCTACCTATCTCTGGAACTGGTCTTGCCCAGCTTTAAAACCTTGCTGGGCATGTCCCACTTAACCCATCATTAACCTGAACTGGATGGAAGGAACAGTGTCGACTGACTCATAAATTCAAGGAAAATGACACATAAAGGCCAATGTATTGCTACATAACTGCATAAAGTCCTGAAACCACTCCAGTAGGGTAAGTTGAAGTGTATCCTTAAATAGGTAAAATTTGGCTCTAAAAATAGCTAAACACATTTGCACAAGTAAGATATTGTGATTTGAACAGCTTCTACTGTTAATTGGATGCCTCTTTAGTTCCTTGTCTTTTGCTCTAACCACACAGATACAATCTTTTCATCCTTCTTTTTCACTCTCTAGTCTTCCTCCTTCCCATTCAGTATCCTACTAGGGAGCTGCATCTCCCTTAAAAACTCACTTCAGTCAGCCCAGTCACTTTGTAGAGGTTTTTTTCTGACCTTAGTGAGATTCTCATATTCATGGAACCCTTTTACACTGTCCAGAAAGTGTTTTATCTGAGTAATGGTTTATTTTTTTAGTGGAAATTGCAGAACAGAGGGATTTGACACATTTTGATAACTAAATACTGGAAACAAATGAATTCCAACCTCCAAAACAGGCACTTAGAAACTTACTGTCTTTTTTTGAACTAGATAAAAAGACATATTTTGGTATATTTGTGGTATGCAAGGGTTTTGCATTTGTTCACACAGCTGATTTTGGCTGTCTTACAAAAAATATACTGTGCTGCATCCAAAAATCCTGCACTACAAGAACTTTGAGGTTGCAGAGTTAAATATGTTGAAATTGGGAAGTGATGGAATTAAGTTTGCTTCTGTAACCTTAATTTACCACCTTTGCCTGTTTGTTATAATAAAACGTACAATTATGTAATTATAGATTGTAGCTTTTTCCCCCTAAGACCTCAGCTTTGTTCAGTGAATATTTTATCTAATATTGCTTTCACATCTCCACCTCCTTGATCTTTGTATTGAATTCAAAATTAATAATTTGTTGAGGAACTTGTTCTGAAAACATTCATGAGTTTAACTCCTAGCTGAGGCTGGCTGCTATTAATATCCCTTTTTATAGGCCCCAGAAGCCAAAGCCAAGGATCTGCTAAGTTTGGGCAGTCAACAGAAGGCATGAATCTTCAGGCTATTTAGCATACAGGATGCTTCTTACATTCAAACCCTTCTTCAAAGGTTTCAATCACAGAATTGATGTAAAAGCATTCCCAGGTACCTCAAATAACCATGACTGCTTACTAGAGGGTAGCCTGTGACAAATTAATTTTCACTAATTTGCTACCATGAAGCAGAAGTTTTGGAGGGTTTACTGAATTGTTTAAGTAGCCTATCCACTAAATAATCTCTCATTTTTAAAACATCTTCCTGCAATTTTGACTTCAGGCCTTCTAAAGCAGTTGACAGCTATCCAGGACTTGTACAAGCAATAGTCCCTTGATAGATAATCCTTATCCATTCTCAAATGGTCATCTTGTTACCTGAAGGGGGGGGAATCCAATTTAGCAAAATGCTGCCATTGTGTTGTCCTAAAACTTTCCAGGGGAAGAGAAAGAGAACTGCAGTTAAACATACATAGAACCTTCTGGAAAAAAGAGATCTTACCTGCACTAAAGAACTTCTGAAGATTTGAAATAGAAATTTTCAGAGATTTGGCTTTTCCTTCTCTTGCTACAGAGATGACAAGGAAGACAGCTAACAAATGTAGACATAAAATCCACAGGTCTTAAGCCATTGTCCTAAATCCTGGACATAGTAACTTGTCTTAGAAGAAAAAGAGGATCAGATTGGATAAAAGAAAACTAATGTGGAAAAATGGCACACTATTTTTATCTCTAAATGTAAGTATAAAGTTCAGCCTCAATATTTAAGACATGAAAAGTTATAACCAACTGCAACAAAGGCTTATGCTAGGAAAGTGTCAAATACCATTAATAAGGTTACTACTTCCATACAGAGCATTATGCTGTTCCCTTTAAGCACGTTAGAAAAAGGCTGAAATGTAACTTTGTGCTTTCACGGGGTATGTAGCTGGGCATACCATGTAGAATAATGATACTTGTTTCTGCAAAACAGCATGTAGCTTTGTAAAATTTTGAAGGAGATCTCAAGTAATGATTTTCTTCCTGCAGAGATGTTGAAGGTTTTTTGTGAAGCTGAGTATCACTATTATTAAATAAAAGGTTGAAGTTTCAACCTTTTGCTGCATGAGATGCGTTTGACCGCATCTTAAAAGACATATCATAAATTTATGTGAAACAGCATGCTAAGACTCTTAGCTTTTGCTAATTTTCTCGGTTCTTTTGCTTTTAGAGAAGAGGGGATGTTAGTGGCTTCCAAGGAAATGCTGACAATCCCAGATGGATTTGAGACTGTCTTGAGGAGGTTTAGAGAAAATTCAGTTCTATTAGTTAATATTTGGAAAAACCAGACCAATAAAATGGAGCTCTCAAGTAGAGGTGGTAAAAAGTCAGGGGATGACTGAGTTTTATGTGTGTAATTGCATGTGCTCAGAGTGGTAATGCTGTTCACAACTCCTGGTGCTTTGGAGACTGACAAATGGCAGTGAGATCCTGGGCATTGGTCTTTTTGATCAGATATCACTGAGGCAAAAATTCAGTATTTCAAATGTGGAAATCTTGAGTCTCTAATACAAGCACTTACTTCTTTATTGAAGCAAAGGTGTATTTCAGTTCCACTTAGTGAACTTTTGCCAATATGCTACAGAATGCAGGTTTTAGCTGAAGCAGAAGGTTGTGCTAAACAGCTACTGCATGAGATTGATGATTGTGGAGATGCCTGAGTGAAGAGTGGAAGAAGGAGATGTTAAATAATTTTATTACAAAGTAAATGTTTTCTCACCATTCTGCACGGTATATTCACGATCCTCGATATCTACTGAACATTTGAGACACTGAGGTTTTTTTAACCCTGAAGTGTTTTCTCTTTGATAGCGTTACCTAGGCATGACAACACCTCAAATGAGAAGGTACAAACCAAAATGGGGTATGAAGATATTGAATCCAATGGAGCTATTACCAGTGTTTTACTTCATTGTAGACAATATCACAACAGGGTAACAGGTTGGAGCCTCCTTCGAGGCGCTGTTCCAGACATTTGGAAAGTGTAACCAGAGATGGATGGTTAGTAATGTTCAGCAAACAGCTGAGATAATTGCTTTGTCTTGTTGCCATGTCCTGCTAAATGAAGTTCATCAAGGTTTTGAATTGGTTGCTGAAAATAGCAAATTCCTTGCATTACAGTAACTTTAGGGGGTAGATAAATGAGAAATGAAATGGCAATCACTCCACTTTACACAAACTCTCTAGTTCATACATATGTTTACTGTTGCCATTACTTTTGCCCAGTAATTCATACAAATTCATACAAATTAATACCTTATAAATAGTTCCCTCCAGAATTACAGGTCTGTGAGCTGATGCTGTGAAAGGAGCTTCTTGGATTTGTCAGGCAGCTGCTGTTACTTGTAGATTCCACATACAAATAGCATAAGCACTGCAGTGTAACAAAATCACTTTAAAAGAAGGGTTAAAGAGACAGACTCCTGCGGAATTACTTGGCTGGCAGAGGTAAAACTCATTCAACCTTCTCAAATGCTTGTTATTTTTTTTGTTAATAAGAAAGAAAGAACACACAGGAAGACTGATATGAACATTTCTCCTCCTTTAATCTGTACTAGTTCATATCGAAAACTGCTAATCTGTATTATGAACACTTGGAAAAACAAAGTTTCCACTTAATATTAAAATATCCACTTAAGGTACAGGAATATAGTTTACAGAAACAGCCACACATTTGAGATCCGTAGTTTCTGCAAGGAGGAATGGAGGTAGGAAGTCATATATTAGTTTTGCATTTTTTCACAGTTGCAAGAAGAAATTTTCTGTCAGACTGGATGAGCCACCCTTAATTTTAAGATGATTTGGAGTCCAAAGAGAAGTCTTTACTTTTTCACATTTTGAGTCACAGTCTCTGAAAATAATGATTTACTAAAGAAATGCTGACAGGTCCTTACCTTATCTAGTATTTGAAATATTTATGGAAATGGTTTAGCTTTTATATCTATGCCCATTTCAATCTCTACAGCAACAAGGAAAAGTTTTGCTGCAATCTTAAAAATCAACTGGTTGGACTATTTCAAAAATGTTTTGCAAAACATGAAAAGACTTTTTTTTATTCCAATATGTGAAGAATTGTACATAATTCACAGATATTTCCATTTTTACCCTGGTCATACATTTTTCTGATGTCATAGCAATATTCAGTTACAAAAATCCAAGCAATGCCTTTTATGCCCAAGATTTAGGCCTAGTTGAGTTATCACTAAAGATCTTCAAAGACAGTACAAATTAAAAGTTTAGGGATAGACATATAAAATTACTATTGATAACAGCTTATGGAAAATAATAATGAATGAAATAGTATGAGAACCAAAATATAGTTGCACTATGGATGAACAAAAACTAATTTTCATTAATTGAAGGATAAATATTTTTCTACAACCAGAAACTTAGCTGTTGGAAAACTGTATTTATCAACCAGATACAGATTTTTAAATTCTCAACTTCTATGATATTAAGATTTAGCATCTTTAAGTGACCAAAAAAAACCAAAACAAAGAAGCACAAATCTGTATCTCAGGTCTAGGGTGTACTGGTAGCCATAAGTACGATTATATTTGTGATAATTTAAATGTTGAATTGACTTTCCTGAAGTCCCTGGTGTTCCTTATCATGTGTGACCGTGTGAACATAAATCATAATATGATCACACTTTAAACTGGCCAGTCACTAAGAAGGGTTTTTAAAATTTTTTTAGGGACAGTCAATTCACAGCTTCAGTGTCTGTGTCTTTGTTCTGCTGTGAGGAAAGTCTGAAAGAGTTGGGATTGTTTGGCCTGGAGAAGAGAATGAGAGGTGACCTAATAGCAGCCTTCCAGTACTTTGAGGGGCTTACATGGGAACTTGTAAGGGACTTTTCACAAGGGCATGGAGAGAAAGAATAATAGCAATGGCTTTATAGCAGAAGAGAGTAAGCTTAGATTAGATATGAGGAAGAAATTCTTTATTCAGAGGATGATGAAGCACTGGATGGTCTTTGAGAAATATGGTCTAATGGAGATTGCCCAGAGAATTTTTGGAGCCTCCATCTTTGGAGATATTCCAGCTGGACACAGCCCTGAGCAGCTGGCCCTAGGTCACCCTGCTTGAGCAGCTGGTCGGACTAGATGAACTCCAGAGATCCCTTCCAACCTCATCTATTCTGTGATTCTGTGAATATCTCTGCTAGCACAGAAAGCTTTTGCCTTTGTTTAGCCCTTAATGTCCAGTATGAGCTTCTGACGGAGCTGCAGACACAGCAGTCAGCCTTGCAAATGTGACACAAATCACTACCTCCTTTATGAGTGGCAGCTCTGTGGAACCTCAATGTCTCAAGTGAATTTGCCCCGTTTGTGTCCTTTCCACATGTAAGCTTGATGCCAAGACTTGTTTGGTTTCAGAATAACCTTTCCCCTTTTGTTTCAGCTATCCTTGGCCAGAGCTGATATTTCCTCACCGTCTTAACTGGAAAGTTTTTTCCCCAAGTCTTTTATTCAATAACTACAGAAATATATTGTCAGATTACCTTTTTATTTATTATTCCTAGACTTATATAAGCTGCTGCTCATTATCATTTTTATTGAAAAATGCCTTAGTTTTTTGCCTATCACTTTTCTGAGATTCACCTCTATTTATTTGTCCAATTTCCTGACATCTGACCTTGTGACCTCTTAGAAAAATGCATTTATATTTTAATCTACTTTTGTCCACTGATTTAGGATTTATAGCCTAAACTTAATTCACCCTAGTAGTGTGCTGGGATTTTGCTTGCCTCTTTTGTCCATGGCCTCTGGGCTTAGAAAGTGTTCAAGCTCTCACTGTTAAATCAAACAAACTTTAAGAGAGGTAAAATGGCTACCTTGTTTTATCTCCAGAAAGGCGAGTTGGGTTGCTGCCCTAACCTCCATTTCAATGCTCCATCCAAATAGCTCAGAAAAGAGAGGATTTGGAATTTTTTTGGTTTACTGACTAACTCTCTTATCTGTTGCAATCTGTAAGATAAATCTGAATCTCTAGAAGGTGGATGTAGGAAAGATTTCATCACTGTATTTCCTGTTGTGCTAGCTCTATGAAAAAATAACTCACAGATAGACTAATGACAGTAGATTTTTTTATATCTAAAATTAACTTTGAGCTGAGAAAAGTGAGATAACCCTTTCAACACAGGCTCTATGAACAAATAATGAAAAACTTTTTCTAATAACATACTACTGGCAAACTGATCTAACTGATCTTGCCATAAGTAAAGTATCAGCAAAACAAGCCCTTGGTGTTGTTCTGGTTTATTTTTTCTGAAGATTAATGTTGTTTTTGTTGGTTTTTTTCCAGTTGGAGTCAGGTGTCAACATACACTGGGATGATTAATTAGGTGTGAATGGAACTATACTATTTGCTTATTATAGGGTAAAAATTTGTGGCTGAAACTCAGCAAGGTTTTTGAATAGGTACTTAAGTTTCCAACTTATGAACAGCTGTTCCATCAAAGGCAGTAAAAATATCTGTTGGCTCAAAGGTTAGGTGTGCACTAAACTGGATGAATTGAGCCTTTTGCAGCTACCTGAAATTATTAACTACTGAGGACTGGCTCTACTGCATTGTATGGATCCATAACATCTCCCAACAGCATTTGTGTGTGTCGCTTGCTGTGCACTTGAATTGGTGTTCAGCTGTCAATGACAAGCTATGTGTTTTCTGAGTTGTTTGTCCTCTGACTGTAACTCCATGCAGGTTCAGATGGAAGGAGAAAGCAGATTTCACATGTTTACCGGGATAAAATACCTCCTATTGGTTTAGGTTTGCACCTGAAACTTGGTAAAATGGTAGTCAGCATAGCTTCCTGAGTGAGTGATGTTAAGAGTTTCCAGTGCCAATTGCCATCTTTCCTCAGAGCAGAGTCCTACAACAGGTTCATTGGTCGCAACTGAATTCAAAGCCCTGGAGAGAGGGTGTGTCAGGGACAGGAAACAGCAGTGGAGTTGCTGAAGATGATCAGAAGTCATTACATAAGAGCATTGAGGTATAATTACTATAATGTGTAAATATTAAAATATTAGATTACCAGAATTTAGCAGAAAAAAACAACATTTTTAGCAGTGTTAAAATGGTCTCTGTAAATTATGCAGGAAAGAAAGAGAATACAGTACCTGCTTGGAGACCTAGACTGTCAGTGAAAAAGTGAAGGGGAAATTGCAGGGTGGTTGAGTTTTGTATTGGCCTATTGAGGAAAATTAATATGTGAGAGTCACATCTAGTGCTGCAATGATAGGGAGCTCTTACCTGAGGGTAGGTCGATATTTCTTAGCTGTTGTGAATGGACTTTGAATTCACCTTTATCTACCCCCTCCTATAACTGCTTCCAGCAAACTCTGACATGAGTTTTAAAAGTGGTAGAACTGCTCCTAAGAAGAATCAAGGGATTAATGGCTTTAATTTCAACCTTCTCTTTGTAAGCAAATTGGAAGACTGCTAAATGGGCATCTTTCAACTTTATTATGTTGATATACCACTATGGGACATTTGTGAAGCCTGCTGAGCATGTTGTCATGATATGACAGTGCAGTCTCACAAGGTTAAAGTGTCATGATGGCATGGAATATAATTAGTAGAAGACTTTCTTGTTTTTATGATCCATAGTTGAGGGGCTTCTAAATTAAAACATGTCTAATTTCCTGCATGCTTTCCAGCTGGAGGTCTGGGATTGGCATTTGCATTCACCCCTGCAATTGGAACTGATAGAATGGTTCAAAAGGGATTTGTGAGTAACTGTGTTGAGCTGATGTGCTCATTAGTGTGGCTATGTGGTATCATATGGAAGCCTGGAAAGTGCAGCAGCAAATGAAAACATGGCATGCAGCAATGTCACTTCTCCTTCAGCAGTTACACCCTGTCTCTGATAAAGGTCAGCACAATTTAGCTTGTTACCCACATTGCTAAAGTGCATATGTAATGGAGAAAAATGACACAAAATGACCCTTTACTTTCATGTTACCCTTGTACTATTGAAACTGTGCTTAATAGACAATGCTAAGTACAGTAATTTCACGATTATAAGCTGCACCATTTTGACTAAAATTTTGGTCCAAACCCGAAGTGCGGCTTATAATCAGGTGCGGCTTATATATGAACAAAGAACGAAAAGTTGCTGTTTTAGTTTGGAGGACAGGTGTCTGCTGAGAAAGGCAAGAACTTCTCTTTGAAATGGAGAATGTAAACCCCCTCCCTCCAAATTATTATAATTTTGAAATCAAGCGGCTCTCAGGCAAAAATATGGGAATTAGAAATAACAGTTCTTTTCTAGGGAAATTAAAATAGAAATACAGTACTACAAAAAACAAACTCCAAACCCTGACAAAGTCAGAGTACAACCTGACACCCGGTCAGGCAGGGTGTTGGTAGCAGTCCCATTAAATGGTGGTTGCAATCCTCCTGCAGTGACAGATGTGATTCAGTTGAAGCAGTGCTCCTGTACAAGGTGCAGTTTCCCTCTGGAGGTCCAGTGGTGATGTGGGGAAATCCATTTTCCCTCTGGAGTCCAGTGGAGAAAGGGGCTACCTTAGTGTCCCAAAACCTCTGTTTTTATTTTGGTAAGAAATGTTGGGCTCTTCTCCCTGGTTGGAGCAACTTCCAATGGGATGCAGTAATTTTATCAGTCACACAGTAGGACTCAATGGGCCATTAGCAGAAAATGACTCCCTGGAGGAAGGATGGGTTGTGAAAAGATAAAGAACAATGCCCCACCTGGTTTCAATGGATGGCCCATTAGCAGAATATCTGCCGTTGAGATAAGGATCACTGTCCCCACTCTCAACAGATGGTGATAGAACAGATACCTTTTATCACACTCTGTATTGTAACATGCGGCTTATAATCAGATGTGGCTTATGTATGGACAAAGAACAAAAAGTTGCTGACACCTGGAGATGCGGCTTATAGTCAGTGCAGCTTATAATCGTGAAATTACTGTATTTAGGACTGTATTCAGAGATCTGCTAAAAACCCCAAATGGATTATTTCTTTTAACATACCTTCTTGAGTCCTCTCCCCTACTCCAGCAGACTCGTGTCTGATGAAGTTGTGATGCTGAACTTTGCTTAAACAACGTGTTTGAGAGAGAATTAAGGCTGTGGTGTTTAGGCTAAAGAGTAAAATGTATAGCAATTGTACTAGCTTCCAGCCGAGGAGTGAACTAAACTCTTTGATTTAGGGTTTTTCACCCCACCGGGTTTGAGTGCATTAACAATGCATTTAAACACCCTGATAAACAAAAGTGTGAAAGAATGTGTCATGTCAAGGCCAATCTGCAATCTTGGATTGCTTTCAAAATCATGTCTGGAGTATTTGAGCTGTCTCCTTCTCCCTCACCTGCTAACATCATCTTACAATTTTAAGTGATTCTCAAGAAAGAGTGTTGCCCATCTAAACATCTTGGTTAATAGAACTGCAAGATGATATTACAGGTTCTTCTGGCTCAGTGGGTTGATAAAAGTAAGTGCATGTTGCATCAGTGTACTGAGAGCTAGCAAACAGTAGTCACTGCTGCCCCAATTACACTCTCACCCAGTTCATGTAAGAAGGCTGAAGACTTTTAGAGAGATAAACATCTTCCAGTGGAGTCAATGTGCACCCTCGAGGGGTACATTCTGAGCTCTAGAGCTGTTTCCATGACTAGTTTTTAACTCATTCTTGTAGTATTGATTCTTTTTATGTAATGATTATTTTTTTCCTGGCTTTTTTTTTTCTTCCAAAACCCAGAGTTATTACCAGTATTGTACAATACTTTGAAATCAATTTTAGATAACTGAAGGCAAAATAATAGATCAGTTCTGAGTATGACGTTTTAGATATTTTTCCATTAATTTCATTTCCTGGACAAAGTTAAGAGACAATAATTTTGATTATTTACTTTATTTAGTAGAAAGAACATAGATAGTCTTTACTAGAATAATACATGGAATGTAGAGTATTCTCTAGTATCTTTTATCACAGCATACCCATACTCTACAATTAATTAGTCTTGTAGAACTCCTTTGGGAGACATGAAAGCAGATGGCAGCAGTTCTGAGCTATGTTCCTGGTTTGGTAGTGTTTATTGTGGTTACATTGCATAATGTGTTTAATCTCTAACCTATTGGACCAATTTGTGAAACAGACACAGTGAAAACAACATTAATATATATTGTTGGTTAAGGTGCCATTGCCACACAAAGTTGGGCTGTTTCACTGAAATAAATCAAAGATTTACATCAGATCAAAGCTAAGTCTCTGAAAAGGGTAGAACTTAATGGACTTCATGATTCTGCAAACAGAAAACTTGCAGAAAAAGCAGGACAAATAAAAATATTTTCTACTGCTGGTTGATTCCTCTGCAATTCATGCAATGTGACAACACTCCCATTTACAAGAATTCGGTGTCAGTTCTGTAGTAACCCATGTGTTCATGTATTGAAGAAGGTTTTCTTCACATATTGTCAAACACATTAAGCTTCTTAAAGAAAAGTGGAAAGAACATCAGTCTGCTTATTAACGCATTGTCTAATTGTTTCCATGCAATTTCTTTTATGTCAGAAAGTATTTGACAAGATTTAAGCTTCCCCATTCTCATCAACTTTGAGGCTGATTGCCTATTCTTTTTTTTTTCAGGTATTATTGAGTATAAACCATTACAATGGCTTATAAAAACACACTGTGTTCGAATAGCCTACCACATACAAAACATACAGTTTGTGCATAAATAGAAACTGAAAGTTTGCATTGCTAAATCAACGTATTAATTTTATAGTTTCAGTCTTCCCTGTGTAAAATACTATGAAAATTATGGGTTTATTAAAAGATTAATATGTAGTGAAATTGTCTGAAGGAAAGAACAGTGGAAACTTTTCAGGATCTGATTTAAACACATCGGTCCTAGAATTTCAGTGCATATATATATATATATCAGCCTAACACAAAAAAAACCCAACTCAAAACAAAACAAATCAAAACAAAACAACCAAACAAAAAAACCACAAAAAACAAAAACCCAAACAAAAAACTCCATCCACAACAGGCTCAAAAATGAGTGACTGTGTTAGAGGCATGCTGCTAAATGGCAAAAACAGCTTTGCAAATCTTGTGTAGACATCTGTTGGTTAGAGGAATGCATCCCTCTGGAGTTTGTAAAAACAAAAATTATCTGAATCAGCAGGTAAAAATTCGAATGCAGATTGTGAAAGTAGTTCCGTGGGGGAACTTATTTTCCTCCTGGAGACTTTTCCCACCTTTTTAAGTATTGATATCAGCCAAGGATTTTCTATTACCTCCAAGATAAAATCTTGCCAAGGCAAAATCCTGTAGGTGAAGATCTCACCTTTTCCCAGTTTTTCAGCAAGGGAGGGACAGCTCCTAAATCCCATTCGGCTTACTCTGCCCTCAGAGATCTGCTATCTTATAGTTTGAAAATAGACTGTTTGGAAAATTCTGGAGAATAAAAACAGCTTTGGGGTATAAAGATGCTTAATTTTGAAATTGTACATCAGGAAAATACTCTTTCTGCTCTAACCTATCAACAGCTCTCTGGAAGTGACTAGTGGATATTCCATAAGGTTTAAATTTATTTACCAATTTGAGAAAGGGCAGACCTCTGAAATATGAGATTTCAGCACTGTGGGCTCCCATGCTCTCTGAGCTTGTTGCTTGTCTAACTAACCCTTTGTTGGTCTTAGTAATGAATTTTGGTATAATTTCCTAGAAGCAGAAAAGTCTGTCCATAGCTTTCAATCCTACTCTCCAAAAATCTGTTTGTGTGCTTATGCTGAGGCAAGATAAATTTACAATTAAGAGGGAGAGATGCTTCCCAAGTACAATTAATGCTAAGGAAACAGGAAGATAGCAATACAGAGAAAACAAGTTTCATCATAAACATCTTAAATACATTATGCCTGTCTTTTGCTGGTGAAAAATTTCACATTCTGGAAAAAAAAAAGCATTAAAAAGTAGCTCTTATGACATTTTTGCTGAATGTTTTGACCTGCTTAGCCCAAAGCTGTGTGATTTTGACAGAAACAGCATACTGGGTTAAGAAAACCAGCCTTTTATATTCAATTCAGCTCTCTTCATAGGCAATTTTTTCTCAAATTGCACATCCTAGATACAGACAGCTTGTGAGCGTCTCTAGATGACAAAGTTCTGTATTTCACTGCTTGGTTTCATACATTAGCATCAGAGGTCAGTGGTGGGCATATGATGTAAGGAAGACCCTGTCTGGTGAAATCAGAGGAGGTGGAATCATCATCACTGGGGCTGGAGGCAGCAGTCTGTTAATTTTATTCCTATTTATTTATAGAGTTAATTTTGCTGCTATGGCGTTGTGTTTTGAATTTTGTATGAGAATAATGTTAGTAGCACACTGATGCTCTTAGTTGTTGTTAAGTAATGTTTACACCAAGTCAGGGACTTTTGAGCTTCTTGTGCCCCACCAATGAGCAGGCTGGAGGGCCATGATGAGCTGGGAGGGGACACAGCCAACACAGGTGACGCCAACTGACCAAGGGGAGATTCTGTATCATTTAGTGCCATACTCAGTAAATTAACTGGGTTGAAAGCTGTACAGGGACCACGGCTTGGGAACTGGCTGGGTGTTGGTTGGAAAGTGGGGAGGGAATGCACTGGACATCACCTGTTTTGTATATTCTAATACTTTTATCATTACTGTTGTCACTATCATTTGCATTCCTTTCTGTGTCATTAAACTGGGTGAGTGAGTGGCTGTCTGGTGTTTTTTTACTGGTTGGGGTTGAACTATGTCAAGACCTGAAAAAATGATAAATTAAAATTTAACCATGTGGAGAAGGGATAGGAGGGAGAGTTCTTTAGTGACAAATGAGGAACAGAAGTGCACTAGAGGAATAGAGGGCTTTGTGGCTGTTTTTACTGGTATATGAAATCATGCAAGAAAAACGTCTTGGGCGATAGAATTCGCTTGTTCACATTTCTAAGTCAACTGTCATTAACGCAAGGCACCTTTAAGGAATTAATATTAGGTAAGAATATTCCCAAAAAGTTATTTTGATGTAAACATCTTGTTTAAAGGAAGGCAGGAAGGTTGGATATAGGCAATAGCCCAAGACCCATTTAATTTATATGGTAGTGTAGAAGGAGTATGTTTCCAGTTAGAAACTCACCATTCAGCAGCTACTGTGGGTGATCCCAACTCAGGTCAGCCATACCTAGAGCTGCTGAGAATTGTGTCACTATTGTGTCATGAACCAACCAATATCTGTCACCTTCACACCTTGGCTTAGCAGCTTTCCCTTGCACCTTTACACTTTTCCAGTGCAGCCAAAGACCTGACCTCACCACTATTGTATGGTAATGATACTGCACTCTCTAACCTCTCTGAGTCTTTTCAAGTCTAATTTGCAAGGCTTGGAGAAATGAGTTGTGGGCTGATGGCTTTCAGTCAGCATTGCATATAGATAGTCACTTAAAAGGCTTAGCAATGTGATCACATTTGTTCAAGAGGATTGAGCTAGCATAGATATAAATACCATTTGCTCTGAAAAAAGTTGACTCCTCTGGATGAAGTTCTTAAGAATCTGGTGACTTATCACCCCTTCAATATAATGGTCAAGCAAGATTAATTTTGCATCCATGCATTTATTTGCAGTGTAGGGCATGATCTGTCAAACGACTTTCTTATACTTCTTTCCAGCTAAGAATGCAAGAATAAACTCAAAGTTGCTAACACATCTAAGTAAGCCATTAATAAGGCTAATTATATAATTGCAAATTGGAGCTCTTTCCAATCCTATTTGGATATATGTGTTGCTGATCAAGTCTTGTAGACACTAGCAAGGTTGGAATGAGTTTCATTTCAGATGTACAAATAAGATAAGCTTTTGAGAGAAAGAGGAAAGAAGAGGTAGGAAGGAAGTCTACTAACAGGCAGGGTTTTTTTTTCAGACATCAATGAGGTTTATAATGTAGATTCACTATTCTGTTACTGAGGTCTGAGAGTAGCTTCCTACCCCCAGTAAAGTATATTTAGCAGCAATTGTTGAAAGGGGCATGTGCCTGGGAAATGAACAATGTTCTTTGTGAACACAATTTACTTGCAGTACTCTGTGTTGCAGGGCTAGTCTTGTAGTGTACTTGAAGGACTAAATCTGGTTCCTAGATTACTTCTGTGAAAAAAACTGAGTAATAAAAGCACTCTAATTCACTGTTTTTGCTAGAAGGGATTATCTGACAGTAGCTTCTAGGAATTCAATTTTCTTTTTAGATAATGTTAAATTAACTATTGCTTTTTCATAGTAAAAAAAAAAGAAAAATCCAGTACTGCTACTGTGCTATAAAACATCTTATTTCTGTTTGTGGGGCATTCAGCTGTATCTTTTGCTTTTTTGATGTCAAAATTTGATTATTTTCTCTGGTTTTAATATTAGTACTTGCTCCAATTTTCTTCTGAGTATTTTGCTAAAAAATACTTGTTACGATATTATTTACTAATGCTGTTGTGTAATGGTTTTGCATGGCAAGGTTTTGGTACTGGGGGCACATATAGGGGTGGATTCTGGGAGCAGCTGCCAGAAGTGTCCTCCATGTCTGATGGAGCCAACAATGCCAGCTGGCTCCAAGATTGCCCCACCACTGGCCAAGGCTGAGCCCATCGGCAATGGTGGTAACACCTTTGGAATAATGTGTTTAAGAAGTAGTGGGGAAAGAAAAGATGAGTTCAGCATGAGAAGCAGCGAGAATATGTGACAGAAACAGCTCTGTAGACACCAAGGGCAAAGGAGAAGGAGGAGAAGGAGGAGGAGATGCTGCAGTGGCTGGAGCAGAGATTCCCCTGCAGCCCATGGTGCAGACCAGGTGAAGCAGCTGTGCCTCTGCAGCCCATGGAGGGCCCCATGCTGGAATTCAGCTGGATACCTGAAGGAGGCTGTGATCCCATGTGAAACCCATCCTGGAGCAGGCTCTTGGCAGGCCCTGTGGTCTCATGGAGAGAAGAATCCATGCTGGAGCAGGCTTTTACAGGATTTTTGGACCCACGGAGAGAGGAGCCCACACTGGAGCAGGTTTGCTGGCAGGATTTGTTACCCTGTGGGGGATTCACACTGGAGCAGTCTGTTCCCGAAGGACTGCACACCGTGGAAGGGACCCACCCTGGGGCAGTTTATGAAGAACTGCAACCTGCAGGAAGAAGTCGTGTTGGAGAAGTCCACGGACAACTGGAGCAGGGGAAGAATGTGAGGAGTCCTCCTGCTGAGGATGAAAGATTAGCAGATGTAACATGATGAATTGATCAGTCCCTATTTTCTGTCCCCTGCAGCCACTGTGGGGGAAGAGGAAAAAAAAACCCACATAAATGAAGTAAGATTTAGGAAGAAAAGAGAGGTGTGGGGAAGATATTTTAAGATTTGTTTTTATTTCTCATTATTCTACTTGGATTTCATCAGTAATAAGTTAATTCCCCCAAGCTGAGTCTATTTTGCCTTTGTTTTGCTGAGTGATCTCTCCATATCCTTACTTCCACCCACAAATCCTTCTTTATATTTTCTCTTCCCTGTCCAGCTGATAAGGGGAGTGAATTTGGTGGTCATCTGGTATCCAGCCAAAGTCAACCCACCACATGGTAATGTGCTTCTAAAGGTCACACTTGAAAAGTGGAGCACTGTGCCTACTGCCTACTGAACTATGTTTTAAACTAGTGGGTAATTATGTCAAGAATGAGATTCCTGCAACAGAAAACATATGGCTTGCTTATGCTTGAAGATTCAGCAAAAGCATCCTCAGAGACTGGGTATGCTTGATAAAAGAACTCTCCTATCCTCTCTGACTTTCTCCATGATAGCAGTGGAAATATTTAAGTTCTGAACCATAAGGGTGGCAGGGCTCTGAGTCATGCATGTATTTCTTTACTTGCATGATGCACCTTCAGCTGCAGTAGCTGTAGAGGAGTAAGGCAGTTCTTGCTTGGTCTTGTGCCTTGTTTTGGGAGTGGAGTGCATTTGGGAATGAGTTATTTGGAATGAAGCCCAACACCATGGCACTCACTGCAGACAGAGTTGTCTGCACATGCAGACACATCTGATACAACCATTGGATGAATGTTTCTTAAATTAGACTAAAATGATCATAACAGCTTCCATTGTCAAAGGCAGCTGTTCTGTCTGGGCTCAAAAAAAAAAAAAAAGAATGTAAGCATTGCTGGAATATTAAGACTTACTTTTCAGAGTTGCAGTGTCTTTAGTAGTATGGTAGCAATTTCTGATGTGCTTATGTTGTAAGATAATTAACTGCAAACTACAAAACTGCATTGAGAAGCAAATCAAGAGAATCAGGAGTGAAGCCTAAAATATGAGCCAATCTGAATCTTAACCTTAAAGTTTTCAAAGCTCTGACTTATAAACATGTATGGGGGGGCTTCAATCCACTGGTCAAGGTTGCAATGCATAACACCACCCCACCACCTCAGATCAGTAAAAGACAATTGAATGGCTTTTGTGTCTTTCTCAAGGTTTGTATTTTCAAATATGGTGCACTGTAGCAACTCTGATGAACAGTCAGACAAAAGTGGTAAAAGCTGCAGAAAAAGAATTACCATAATTTCCTCTAGGATGTCAAAATACACTGTGTACCAAAGAAGCTGTGCAGGAACTCAGCAGTGGCATGTTTTTGCAAACTGGGTTGGAAAAGACCAGAGCAGCATGCAAGGAACATGACACACATCCATTTAGACATGTTTCTCTTTTGTAACATCACAAACACATTTCCTTCCAGCAATTGGTTTACTTTTGGGAGAGAGCTGTAACTTTAAGGGTGTGTCAGTCAGGTAAGGGACAGAAAGAAAGGCAAGATTTATCAGAAAGTTGGGGGACCTCTAGAAGAAAATTAAACACTTATATTTTAGAACAAAGAGGACAAAATGGGAGAAATTCTTGGAGTCACAAATCCAAACCCTTGGAAGAGAAGCAGTAGTACTTATCACTACCACACAGAAACTCTTGCAAAGAAAAAGAAATGTGAACACCTCAGGAATGGTGTTTTTCTCCCTTTGCATGGAATCATGCAAAAAAAAAGAAAATAATTTTGGCTGATTATAGTAATGCAAAATTCTGTTAGCAATAGTGCTACCAAGTGTACACAGCCTGCGCGCTTGATTATAATACTTTAAAATGAAATAAACCAAGTTATATTGAGAAGACTAAAGAGATAAAGTTCCAAGTGTAGAGAAAACAGTTTTTTTTTAGAGGAGTTGTTCAGGGCTAGCAAATTTAAAGCGTGAGTATGTATGCCCACACATCTGTATCTTGGGACCATGCTATTTTCTTCCTATGTTTTTGAAACCATACATAGTAAATTCATCACTGTTCACTGGAATTCTATTAATAGGAAGAGAGAGTGCATGCTTTTCCAAGATTAGCACTAACTCCAGAAGCAGGTTAGTGCTGAGCATGTCTGTGGCAGGAGGTGATGGGTTTATGTTTTTTTAAAGAAATGGTTATATTCATTTTTCTTCAGTTTGACTTGAATTTTGTTTCTCTAGCAAGAGACTTCAAAAAGATGGAGCTAGTGACCTTGTGGAAGCAACTTTTTTTGTACAGTCCTGCTTGAGTGGGGTTTTTAGTTGAGCTGCCCTTCAATTATAATGAAAAGAAAGAGATAATTAATATAAACTTGCTCCGTCTCCCATCCAACCAAATTGCAGGTTTATTTATTTTACCTATGTTGGTACTTATTAAAACACATTCCCGTTCCCTAAGCCTCTGGGTTCATTTACATCTTTAGAAACATAATTAAACTTCAGTCATCCATAGCTGTCTGTCCACATTTGAAACTGCCAGAAGACAGGCATTAGATTAATAACTTCCCATAAATGTATCAGAGGGGGAAGCTGACACCATCCTTGAGATGGACTTTGTCCTGAGCATGAAGACCTCTCTGTGTTCAAATCCAGCAGGGAGTCTGTTTGGGCAGGGAGGAGGATATAAAGAGTGACAAAAATGTGATTTTGGGCTTCCAGGCATGATTGTTAACTTTGTGTGTGTCAGATTTTGGTTGCCAGCTGTACACTTCAGAATGGTCTTTAATGGATTTTTAGAGAATATGTGGGGGGCATTCTTTAAAAATCAAGATCCTTTAATGTTCTGCAAAACAGATACTTTGAAATAGAATTACAATTGTGTGATTTACAGAAAATTTGAACCATACAATTGTAGGATTTTTGCTTGTTTGTTGTTTTCTGCATAAATAGTGTGTTTAATAGTAGTGTGCTTAATTTTTCTCCAGCATTTCTTGAATGAAGAATTTATTAATTTGTTAAAATGTTGACATTTAATAAATAGAAATATTATATATAGTTATCTAAAAAGTGTGTACACACTGTATAACAACACAGGCTATCATTTTAAAGAAATGTGCTGCTCAGAAAAGGGAATAAAATTAAACCCTCTCTCCATTACCTTGATGGATGTTTTGGAGAACATGTATTGCACTGCTTCTCTCTTTTTTCTTGATCTCTTTTCCCTATTTTCTTTATTCATCTCTTTTTTCCCTTTTTTCCTTTTGTATTTTGTGTTATTCCTTCTAATTTCCTACCTTCCTCTCTCTCCTTCAGCAGAGCTTTGTTTTTCTTTTACCAGGTCTCCAAATTTCTGTTCATCTCCACCAAACTGTGTTCATCTCCACCAAACTGTCAGGGCTGTATTCCTGTGTCCCTCCTACATCCCCTGACTCACACAATTCTTCTGCTTTTTAATACACTTTCTTCTACATCATCTTCCTGTTTTCCTCAATAATCTTTCTACTGTTTTTTCTTTCCTGTTTTCATTTATGTGTTAATACTTACATGAAAAATTTCTTACTGTGACAAAAAGCCAGTCTCTCCTCTAGTTGTCCCTGGCTTCTGCTCTTGGCCTCAGCAATGGATTTCTTGGGGGAAACCTCTGGCCTGTCCTGTTGGGAATGGTTTCTGGCAAAAAGTTGTGAAACAGAGCAGGCCAGTGAGTGATTGTCATCAGGTACAGCAAAGAAAGAAGGATGTGACCAAACCTAGGAGGGAAAGGGGCTCTGCAGGAAGAAGTTCCTCTGAGACCTGTCTAACATCAAGCAGTTAGAAAGGGGATGTTTAACAGAAGCAGACAAGGTTTAACAGAAGCAAGATGTCTTCTGGGACCTCATCCAGCCCTTGCTCTCAAAAATATTTCTACTGTATCTCAAAATACAAGCAATATTGCTTATTTTTAAATTCAGACATGTCTTAGGGACAAAAAAAAAATATCTACATGGTTGACACAATTTAAATCAAATAATGGTTGAAGTAACTTGTTCTTTTATTAATGACATGTAATTACATCCCAATCCCTGAATTTTACACACGGGACAGCATCAGCTATACAAAAAATAAACCACAATAGCACACTTCCAAAATAATAATAAACATCTATAAATTTCTAACCATCCTTCTGAAGGAATACTAAAAAATAAAACTAAGCTAATTTTGTCCTCATCCTGCAGAGTTATACATACTCTCCCTCCCAAGCCATACACACCCAGTGCCAGTGGCTTGTGAGGACATTGAGAGGGCAGGTTCCTCTGCACACACACAGCTCGTGCTGGGGATGCTGCCAATCCAGCTGCTGTGAAAGCACCCTGGCAGTTCATCTGTGGCCCCTGAGGTGTGGGTTCATGCACATTGTACCCAGTATTGTCACTCCAGTGGCTGGCTGCTGGCTGTGTGGGATGGGTGGGGAGGCTGACCATGCTGACCATGCTGGCTGCCAGCTTCTGGCTCTGCCAGACCAGGTTTTGTCTGGGCCTCTGTTTCCACTCCAGCATCTTTGCTCCGATCTTCATGCTTCCTGTTTATAGTTTTCAGGTTGATTTCTTCTTTGTATCAAAAGCCAGTGTAATTCCCTACTTGCTTTTTAATCTGGATGATGGCCATCTTCCTCTTTAGCCCCTTTCTCAGAAACTACAGGATTAAGTACAAAGAATATACATCAGAACATTGTTCCACCCACACTGACCAGCTTTGCTAACAAATAGGATTAAATAGCTCGGTTAGTATGTCTGTAGTCTGTCACGTCATCTTGCTCTGAGCTGGCTTTTGAGACTGCTACATTATTCTGTGTAAACCAGCAGTCACAGAAAGCTCTTGCAAACAAGAAAGCAAAAATGAATAAAAAACTACCCTTGAGGAATGCCTGTGAATAAGGGTTAAAAGCACCTTGGCACTCTGGGGAAAGCCTGAGGTATTGCTGTATAGTTTGTAAGGAAAGCCAGTCCGAGCTTTTGCAGATGAGGTCTCTATTGAATCCTACCGTGGTTTTTCAGCTGTGTAACCCATTACCCTGCCAGATATTTTTGTGTCTCTGGAAGACTTCCCAGAAGAGGGCATGTGCCTACATTTCAGCCTGGCATCTTAATTCAGGCCCTCTTTCTCTCCAGAGTGTCTGTCCTAAAGGCAAATAAGAAACAGGGTGATGTTAATTACCATCAGTTACTGGCTGAAGATGAAAATATGTGTGGGGACAGATTTGAATGAGAAGCAAACGTAGCAGCAGTGCCTTAAAAGACACAAAGAACCATCAGATCTCTTTTTTCAAAGCTGTAACTTGGTATTAGTGGAGTGTAGCATTGGATAAGATTTATCTATCTATCTATCTATCTATCTATCTATCTATCTATCTATCTATCTATCTATCTAATCTATCTATCTAATCTATCTATCTATCTATCCATCTATCCATCTATCTATCTATCTATCCCTATATCTACAACAGCTTATGATTTTTAAAAATACTTCTACCAGCTAGGCAATTACACAAAAGTCTAATTGTTGCTAAAAAAAAATCCTTAATTTTCAAATGTCTACTGTTCTGTATTTAATATTTTTAAAGGAAGACTATGCAATGTCTTACCCCTGAATAGAATTCCTTCTTGATAAAAAGTGCCTGTTTGGGAACCCACCTAAACTTTCCAGGAAATAAGCATTTGGTATATATGATGATGATGTGTGTGTATATATATATATATATATATATATATATATATATATATAAAATTAAAGTCAAATGAAAACGAGCAGTTTATATGCTCAGGGAAACCAGAAATAAAGCAGAACTCAGAGCTGTTATTTAGTCCCATAGCTTCCCTGTATTAATCATATGAATAGCAGGAAGAATGGGAAATTTGAAAAAATAAACTTGTTGGAGTGGGGCGGAATTTTTGCAGGGAAAAAAAAAGCAATCCCGCTATTCTTGGTAGTTCTCTTTGTTCTCTTAGAGGAGCAGACCAGGGAAACTTGGAAAAAGCTTTGGCTGAGAATGATGAGGATTTGTACAATGAGGGAAGTTAAGCTTGAAAGAAATTTTAAAAGATAGTGCTTTCTTTACATAACAGAAAAGGCATCTTGACTGTAGCTCAATGACAAAACAAGTGAATTGCCAGTGAATTGCTGAAACCTGCAAAACAAGATAAAGTTGGAGGTCGTCTGGAAGCTGGAAATCCCCAGGAGAGGCATGGATAAAGATGTCGAGGGTACCTAGTGACTGGAGTGGAAACTAGATGCTCTCTAAACTGAATTCTGCAGTTCAGTGAAGGCTGAAACGTCAGAAGTTGTCACTCTAAAGGGAGAACTGGGGCTGCTGAGATAAGATCTAGTCATCCTTGAAAGGAACAGGGCCAGCCAACTAAAGGAATGAAGACGTGTTAGAATTGGATCAGCTGTGCAACCTGCAGCAGAGGCAGTGAGCAAATGTTGACAAATTCCATATGTTCAGCTTTTCAGGTAAGGTGGCTTCATCCTAGAATCTGGACAGCAGTGACAACTGATTAATTTCAAAATGTTTTTGAGAGAGTGAATTAGGCTGATTTTAAAGACATTGCAGGCATTCTTTTGCCCCTTTTTTTCCACATCAGTCACAACTGTCAGAAAAATTATGGATTAAATGCCTAGAAAATAAATAACTAATTGTCCCAGCAGAAAATTAATGGCTGGCTATGTGGTAGGAAAAGGAGGACCGCTAATCTGGAAATAATCCACATATATGCAATATAGACTGCTTATGTAGCACAGGGCAGTTCTGTATTTATTTAATGTATGTTACACCTGTGAAATTAATTAGGTGGATAATTTTAAACATTTAAATGCCAAGAAATTTCATTATTTCATTATGAAATTTAGATTAGACATTTGAAATTTTCTTGAGGGGAAACCTCAAGAAAAATTGTTAAATTTCTTTTCCAACTTTTCCTCAAAACATGGCTAATTTGTGGATGCATTTACTTCTACACATATATGCACAAATACAGACACATACATATAAATGACACTTCAAAATCATATATATATACAACTTTTTTTAACTTCTTGGGTAGAGAAGGGGTAATTTGTCCACACTAGAACATGCTGCCTTGGTGTGGAAAAATATACAAGGCATTTAAACAAAAGTGGTTTTACAAGAAAGCTTGGCTGCTTTTCTGCCATAATGACCAGAGAGAGATCACCAGCTCTGCAGCAGGTCCCACACCTTTTCATCAGAGGTTAACAAAGGGATGGACTGATACCCTGATTTCTAGTAGGAATGGGGGAAACGACTCATGTCTCTTAGCTCCACGGGGCATTTCTGGTTCTGTAAGCTGGTTTGAAGGCATGGAAGTATCCCAGATAATGGCACATTAGTATGGCAGAGTGCACAAGCTAACGAGCCTTGCCTCTTGGGGGAATCATTAGGCTGAGGGCAGTGCTATTTTGACATGAGTACTTTGCTCCCAGTGTCATACTTAACTCAATGATGCTGGCTTGGTGGGAGGGGGAGAAGTCCCTGAACCATCCTATATTGCTATGTGGAATGCACTGGCTTGCAATACCTCTAGTTCTGATGCTTAGGTAATTTAAATTAGGTTAAATTAAATTTTTGCCAAATTAAGTTAAATTAAATTGCTTCTGAAATTGCCTGTTGTTACATATTGGACCCAAGTCAATGGGTCATTCCATGGACTTCTCTGAGTTTTATATCAACCTTCAAACATTTTCATGTAAGAGAAATAACAATAACAACAAAGCGGGGAAAGGAGAAGGAAACATAGACCAGCCCCTGGCTTGGTACATTAGGAAATTTAGACAGATATTGCAATAAGAACACGCTGTCTTATCTTCAAAGGCAAAACAGAGTCAAGGCTCAGTTATGACAATCTATGCAGAGAGAGCTGCAGGGCTAGTTAGATGATGAGAGACTGATTTTCATGAAGAAAGATATACCAGCTGACAAGAACACAGAATCATTTTAGAGAGCAGTTCAAAATGTGCTGGTTTTTTCAGACATTTCCCTCTAGCTATCCAGAGAGAGGAAGGACGTCCTACAGAAAAGGATGTTAGCTTTAGTTATCAAGAGATCCCACCTGAATTTCTTGTTCTGCCACAAACTTTTTGCAAAAACTTGAGCAAATCACTTTTTGTTAAATACACAAAGGATGCTTTTCCTAGTGCCAGTTCCAGTCCCTTGCTTGTACTGATCTCCAAACCATAATGTTTTTTATCAGTGGGTGCTGGGCACTTTCTGAAAAACACAGTAGCTGATCACCCATAGAGCCTTTCAGCTTTCTTTTGTTTCAATGCCTCCTGAGTAAGAAAGGGAAGGAGGTGCTGAGAAGTTTCCCTGTTATCCAGGCTAGTCTTAAACATGGAAGCTCTGGACAATGGTTGCAATGCTCTGCTTTTTTGGTGTTGTTTTGGGTTTTTTTTGTTGAAGGAGGGTTTAGTGCAAAGTTTTTTCCAGTTGCTGTCTTTTCCATGTTGCAACACCAGCACTGTTATGGTGCAATGACAAGAAATGCATTTAAAGAGTCTGAGATACATAGGTAGTGAAGGTAAGCAGCTGCTTTTCTACCTGAAAGTGGTTAAACCACAGAGCTGGTGGAGGGCCAGATCTGAGTAACTGAGTCTCAAGGATATTTTGTGTTTCACAGCACAGTGTCACAGCCTGCCTGCGTAGGCTGCCTCATTCTGAGGGGAGACAGCTGTTCCAGCATGCTAACAAGCCCTGTTGTGACTTGGCTACAGAGATGCTTAGAACTGGCTTTACTCACTGAAAGCCAGCCTGGGATCTCTGTCATACACAGTGTACCTGGAGATGCTCGGAGGTACATGTGATGTGCAGATCAGCGTCAGACTCGGGCTCAGCAGAATCCTGATGACTTAGGACAATGTTTCCTTACTTTGAAGCAATTATATTTTCGTAAGAAAACTGGTCACTAAACCCTTACTATAAAACTCCTGAGCCCACTAAATGGTCGAGGAACTGCTTTGTAAATAGAGGCAGACAGGTCCTTGGCTCTGTAAATGAGTGCAGCTGCCTTTAAATCAATGAAGCCGTTCTAGTGCTCAAGGTGAGGATCTGACTCAAAGACTAATGAAAGAGAGGTGGCACCAAGAATGAGATTTTTCTAAAACTCTCAGCATTAGTCTGACTTGGTGCCTGTTTCCTTATTAAATTCTGAGGGAACAGATGCCAAGCTGAAAGCTGAGAAATCCCATCCCTCAGACCAAGAGTGCCACAGATTGTGCTCTGCTGAGACTGACTGTGAAGGTTGAACAGTTTGGTGCAGTACTTTTTGGTCAGTAGTTAAAAAGTTGAAAAACTCTGGTCCACTCAAAAACCAGGAGAGAAAAGCCAAAACAGACAGGATAACCAAAAAGCAGTGCATTTCCACTGCATCCCCAAGTACAGAAACAAACTACAAAACCTTAGGTTCTCCCAGGACTCCAAGATGTCGGGTCCAGCCCATCTCCGATCAGTCTTTTGGATATATGTTTCCATGAGGATTTCAGGAAATTTTAAGGCCAAGCTCTTCTGTGTTGATGCTACTATATGACTAAAAGCATGTGAGTAGGGGAGAGACGGCTTGTTTTGAGGAGGTCAGTGGGAGGGTGTCACTGAAATGCTCAGTATCTTTGCTGATCCATAGCAGAATCAGAAAACGTTGGATTAATTGACCTTCACTGTCCTTGCTGTATTGGACTCAATGACAGTGCAACGTAAGTAGCTCAAAGAATTTAATTATAGAAACAATTTCAAGCAAAGGGGACAAAAATAGTACTTAAGCAACCCTCCTACCAGACACCCTTTAGTATAATGATACAAAAAAAAAGAAATTTAAGTTTGTACATTAACTTCTAATTGAGCAGGGAATGGGTTAATGCAACTGAAGAAGATAAATGTCAGGATAATTTTTTAAGTGCTTTATCTGCTAATAGCACTGAGCCCAAAACAGCACTGATGTGTTAATGCAACTTGATCAAGCTGATTATATAGCAGCATAAAGACATTCTGCTTATCTGCTGGCCTCATCATCATTCATTTTCAGTGTGTTTGAACAGACTACACTACACATCAGTAGTTATGTTCTATATGCAGTAAAATTACCACATTACATGTTTGCAATGATATACTTACATATATTTGCTTCCTGAGGACAGGAAGCTTTCCGTCATTCTGTGGCTGTGGAAGTGCTTTCACTGTAAAAGAGTTTCACACAGGAAACATTTCATTTATCACAACTATCCTTTTTGAATCAAATAGTTATGGTTAATTCAGCAACAAGCAGATTCTTGACAAGAACATGAGGCTATCCCTCAGTAAGAGTTAGTTACCTAAACTGACTTCAAAACAGGCTTCCTGAAAGAATAAGGGTTCATTTTTCTGACTAAGGGTCTCAAAATGTAGGTATTAGATAATCTTGACCCATGGTTCACAGGCAACATGCTGTCTGTAGGAACTTCTCCATTGCCCTCAACCCTAGGGAATATAAATATTTCAACTTAATCTGGCAGGGAGAGAGAAATACCATATTGTCTGCAAAATGCTTCTGTGTTGTGGCTGGTGCGCCAGAAATGGGAACAGTATCCATGTGGAAATGGGCTAAGGCAGGGTATCATTTTTAACTCTGTTGTGGAAGCAGCTCCTTGGCTGTCTGGGGCTCTCTGCTGCACCAACAATCATGCTGGCACAGCCATTCAGGAGGCCATCCTTAAATGCTGTAATTTAGGAGAGCACACTGTGCATGTTGTACTTTATAGAAAGCAGATGAATCCCTGCTTTCAACAGTACAATCCAACTCAGATTAATGTTTGAAGCTTTAAGTATTGCCTCAATATGTAATTTTTCTATGACATGTCTGTTTGCATTGATAGTAAATTCTTAAAAGAGAAGAGAAAAAATCATTTAAAAAGTTAGGAAAAAAACCAGAAAGTACTGTTTGGGGTAGGAAACTTTTAATGTTAGCATTCATATCAGAACACATGCAGTGCCAGTTCTCTGTAATTATCAAAAAATAGGAAGTGTATGCATGGGGGAAAATATGAAGCTGAAAGTACACATGACAAGAGAATTAATGTCTAAATTATTCTTATTTTTGCAATTTCTCTTTTGGCATCCTTCTCATAGCAGAGAGTATATTTTTTACTGTTTTTTAAAGTTTCACAGTCTTTTATTTTTTGGTTTGCTTTGTTCAGGTCCTGGAGAAGTTTGGTAATCCTAACACCACTGCATGGCCCACCAACAGCAGCCCCAAAATGGAAAAGAATCTTATTATGAAATGTTGTCTTCACACCAAGAGAAATTTTGGGGTAGTAAATAGCAGTTTGTGGAATAAAGCAATTGAAAATGTGCAAGTACACTCAGCCAACAGATGGTGCTTAGAATGAGCTGGATTCTCTTTTCATAGCTCTAGCTCAAAATATTTGATTCAAAAGTTAACGGTGAAGTATTTTTTTTTTCCTAATCCCTTAGTAAGTTATAGTGGTCGAAGGTCATCTGTCACCTCAGCTTGAACAGAGGCTTTAATTTCTCGAGTATGATCTTACTTGCAATTAGACGATATAGAATACCAGATATTCTGTTCTATTAAAAAAGGGGGAAAAAAAATAAAGAAAAAGCCTTACAGGACATTGTCCTTCAATAGCACCAATATGCCAATGGGGTGTTTCTACAAGAAATTATAAAAGGGAATATGCCTGTTTATGGTGAACTCAGCTTGTTTGTGGGAGGTTATTTTTATTGGAAAAATGGAAAGTTTTAAACATAATTTCAGATTTGAAAAGGTTGATCCCAGTGAAAGATAAGTCCAGCAAAATCCAGGCAGATTTGCCAACTGGAGTTTTTAAATATTAATTCCTGTTCTTTTATCCTGTTCCATTAATGGGACAGAAGTTTCTCTGTGCTCAGCAACAGAATTATGGAGCGACAGGAAACTAAAGAGAAGGGGATTGTGGTCAGTATTGGCTTCGATAGAAGAGCTGTCTTCTTTTTAGAGGTGACACTATGACAGCCAAGATTGCAATGCTGGAAAGTGCATGGAGAGGCTGAAATAATGGTGTTGGTCTGAAGGAGTGAATGCAGGTCCCGTTTTGGCAGTGTCTGTATCCATGTGTGGCTGTGTGCTGTAGGCTGGGTTGTGTTCCTGAGACAGAGAGGCCTTGAAGGGGACACAAATTGTCCTAGTATGGGGCAGTGAGAACAGGTCAGGTACAGTCCTTGTCTCTTTGGGGAAATTGCTGAGGAATTATTTTAACTGAAGCTTGTTACCTTGTGCCTTCTGGCCACTTACATGGCACATGGGTTTGCCTGTGAATATTGAAGGTGCTTCTTGCATGCCTTGTCTCCTCTCAGTGCTGCCACAATGCTCCTAATGTCACCTTGAGCCAAGCTGCCCACCCACCAAGCCCAGAACAGCCCTCACTGTGGATTTAGTCAGGAGGGCACAACCCAGGATGTGTACAGTGCCCCCAGACACTTTCCAGGAGCTGTTCTGGGTACTGCTGCCTTCCCAGTGCCTCCCTTCTTGTGAGCCCCTGAACAGAGCTGCTGCAGTGTCCAGCAGCTGTCCCAGAGACTGCAGCTGCCCTCTGTCACACCACGTCCCCGAGCCCCACTCTGCTCACATGCAGCCTGTCCTCGACATGAAACCACAGCCCAACCAGGACATTTAAATCCCCGTGCTAAGGGGGCTGACTGCACTAATCCCACTAGCTGGAAGATGATTCTTCCTCTTCTTTTCTGACAGTATCAAGCCCTTTATTGCTGGGTTTGCACTCTCACTGGAAGAGTGCAATGCAAGCCATCGGGCTGTGGCCACCAGGCCCTAAGGTGTGAGTCCTCAGATCAGCTCTGTTAAGGGTAATGGGTCAGTGGCCTTGCAGCCCTGCTCAGCCCTGGTTCCTGTTGCCATTCTTAGTTATTCACAGGCAGGATGCTCTACCTTGGCCAAGGACACTGCTGGCCAGTTTCTAACCCAAGGCTGTCGATGGCCCTTGCATGGTTTGCAGCAGACCTGCCAGCTGCTGCCACCCACTGCATCCAGCACACAGGGCTTCTGCACGTCAGCCATGGCTAAAACTTGCTCACAGGCACTCTGCTCTCTGACTGAGTTCCTCAGCCATCACACAATTCCTTCCAGTCCTGACTGGAAGCTGTGCTATAGCGTTTTGAACAGGTAATTGTCCTGCCCATGTCCTCTTCACAAGCACACAGGCAGATAATGATCCACTGACATTTTAAGTGGGAAACTATGAGAGGAGTGGGGAGAGGGAAGGAAAGAAAAAGAGATGGAGTGGGACAGAGAAGAAAAGAAAGGCAGGTAGAGGGGCAGAGGAAGAGATAAAGAGATCAAATATGAGAGAGAAATGCCATGACATGCACAGAAGCCCAGGGTTTTCTGGAGGGACCTAAGGGAACAGTACTGCAGATGATGAAATGGCACTCTGGCAGAGAAAGTATTTGTGGACAGTGTTATTTTTGCACTGACATCCTGGTAGACACAAAAAAACAATCTATCCATCTATTGGTACCCATCACTAGAGAAGTTTTAAAAATGCTTGTTGCTTCTGTGTAAGTTTGAGATTTGGTTGGTTCATTTGTTTTTTACTTTTCAGGAAAAGATACACTCTCCCCTCCTGTTAGTTCATCTGCCTTGTAATTTTTAACAGCCAGCAAAATTACTACAGCACCCAAGATGCAATATGGTGTTTATTTTGCAGACTCTTCACAGTAGCTACATAATTTCACCACAGAACTGGGTTCACAGGCCTGCACAGAAACAGAATATAAACTATCTTCATATGCCCAAAGACATTATGGCAGAATAAAAATAGATGTTTGTTGCTAAAACACAAGTTTACTGTTTTTCTAGTGTACTTTAAAAAGCAAGCTCTGATTATAAAGAAAGCAAGTAGTTTCACATACAACAATGTTCTTTGAAAAAAAATACTATTCTAGCATTAAAGATTTTCAGAGGAAAATTTTTACTGTGATTGGCATAACTCTGTTGCCTTTTACTGATAGTGTTTTTCACAGAATCCAACCAGAAGTCCAGAATATTTTCTTTCTTAGGCTGAGGAGATATAGACAAATGCACCAATTGCATATGCCAACAAAATACTGTATTCTGTGGCTGTCAAAACTGGATCAATTATACTCAATATTCTTTTCTGCTGATGGGTTCCTAGGACACAAAGATACATATGCCACTTAAGGATACATTATTTGAAAATGGAATTAGCAGTATACAGTCAGAGCCACAAAAATAGGATACTTATCAGAAACCATGCTTGTAACTCACATGATTCAGGAGAAGCAAATGTGGAAATACATCTTCATAAAAAATTCACACAGTCACAAATTGTGCCATCTATTTTTGTACACTGCATTTTTGTTACTCCTGGAGAGAGAAGGTCTTTTTATTTAAAATAATTGTTGTTGGTTTTTCGAAAGACATAAAGTATTAATCTTTCCCCCTCTCTTGCTGTCTTCTAGAAGTAGTCAAGGAGCTGAAATTAATTAAGTTCTGACCTCATGTCAGCTTTGTGTATCATCATTAACAGAAAACAGCCTCTTTAAGGTCTAAGATCTGCACAATTAAAGCCAGAAATTGTGGGAAAAAAAAACAAGATTAAAAAGGAAGTGTTGAGAGAGAGTTCAGAAGTTGAATTCCCTTGCATGAGAAAATGCAGTCACTGAAATGTTCACCTAAGGTACCCAGGTGCATTTACATAAATCCCTTTGTTCTCCTGTGCAATTACCTTTCCATTTGTCTCCACGGAGCTTCCCATTTCTAAATCTTGTACGTTTTTCTCATTTATTTCACACTTGCATGTTACAGCCCTAACACTCTCAGAAACAAATATCCATTTGGATAACAGAGGTAATCAGGATTCATCCTGGATTTAGCCCTGGTGTATGTGAAACAGCCCATTGTTCTCTTATAGCACCTGTTATCGGCTGCCAGTCAGGACACAGTTTTTTCTGATTTACCTCTGTATTATGTTGCAATACAGGATGTGACCAGAAATGTGTATTTTATCACCATCTGTTGAAGCTGGGTGGGGCAGTGATCCTTATGTCCATGGGACATATTATCTGCTAATGGACCATCTTTAAAACCAGGTGAGGCAGTCATCTTTATCTTCTCCACAACCCATCCTTCCTCCAGGAAGATATTGTCTGCTTGGGCCACTGAATCCCACTGTGTGACTGATAAAATTACATCATCCTACTGGGAGATGATCCAGCCAGGGGGAGGAGTCAAACATTTCCTACCTAGATAAAAACTGAGATTTGGAACACCAAAGCAGCCTTTCCCGTTGGATTCCAGAAGGAAACTGGACCTTTCCACATCATCACTGGACCTTTGGAGGAAAACTTCACCTTCTACAGGAGCACTGCTCCAACTGAGCCACATCTGTCACTGCAGGAGGATGCAGCCACCATTGAATGGGACTGCTACCAACACCCTGCCTGACGGGGTGTCAGGTTATACTCTGACTTTGTCAGGGTTTGGAGTTTGTTTCTTTGTAGTACTGTATTTCTATTTTAATTTCCCTAGAAAAGAACTGTGATTCCTAATTCCCATATCTTTGCCTGAGAGCCGCTTGATTTCAAAATTATAATAATTTGGAGAGGGGGGTTTACATTCTCCATTTCAAAGAGAAGCTCCTGCCTTTCTTAGCAGATATCTGTCCTCCAAACCAGGACACATTCCTGAAAACCCTGGTGTGTGAAGACCTGCTGACTTATTCACTACTTTATGTTGATTTTGGAGCTGCATTTGACTAGAAAGCCTGGAGGGACTGATCCTGCATTTTGCCACTCAGTGACACCAGGGTTGTTAATTCTCATACTCTCACCTATAAGAAATGAAGCCTTTGCTTATTCACTTTCCAAGTTTGGTAATTTTCAAACATATGGGTTTTGTCTTCAAGTATCTCTTCATATTTAAAAATTTGATATTATTTTTGGATGCATAGCTCAAAAAGTAAACAGATACACTAGTTTCAAAAATCAATATAACACTTTTTGCTTCAAAATAAAGTCCTTTTTCATTTCCACTTTGCCCTTGAAAATAAAGGGTTGCGTTGAAGTAAAATGCTATATTAAAACCAAAACGATTGATTATTGTGTTCTTGTTTCGCCACAAAGGAGGGAAAAAAGCAAAATTAATTAAAGCAAACCTTGATTTTTTTTTAAAAAAAGAACATTTAATTGAAAGAAAATAAAAGATTTAGTGTTTTGATGTCTTCATTGGGTTTTTTTTATTATTTCTTTGGATTCATCTTTACTTGTCCTTGGTATGTCTCCCTTTCTACTGATTTCTGTCAATACCCAAATTGTTCTCTCTGAACGGTGCTTAAGGCATCATATTTATTTTTTTTTTTTTCCTATTATCTTTACCCCAACTTTGACTTCTTTTTGTCTTACAGCACCTTTCTTCCTTGCTTCTTAATACTAATAAATTGGGTTTTTTTAGTTGTTTTTGAGTCTTCCATCAGCATATCATATTTCAATTTGAATTCCTTGTCCTAATGTCATGTTTTAAATTAATATTTGGTCACTTATGAATATATTACCTCAGGGGTGTTAATTCAAAAGATCTTTAATGGGAGAGGACAAGAACTAATCATTTAAAGAAGTCACAACCCAGGTGCATCTTTCAGTCACTGTATTTTAAAAAATCTGCCAGCTTGCCTTTTCATTGAAATTGTGGGTGATCTCATCTGTTTGTGCACTGTCCTTGTGTTGAAACTGGATAGCTTTTTGCAGAGTCCTGATCCAAAGGATTTTTGAATGTTCTCATTTAGGATGATTCCTCCAGTTCACTTTCCCTCAGCTGATGCAAATTTCCTTAGCTTCCGCTCATCATAATTTTCCAAGCTCTCTCAAAGGTACATTGGTACTGTCTTGTCTCCTAACACAAAATCTAATGATAAAATTGTGATTCTGGTTTCCTTTTTCAGAAATCTGTTTTTTTAGTATCCTGCACGGATTTCTATTTTATTACTCTAATTCTTTCCAGCTGAAATCTTATCCTTGTCTATCAGAAGTGCAAGAGCTCAAATAAGCTTTGACTGTTGTTCTGAATATGTAATTCAGGGGACCTCATCCAGATCCTGTTTCTTCAATAAATTAAGACAATGCTCATTCCTTTTCATGCCCTATACAGATTCTCTTGTCTGTGTATGTACTCTTATCTTTCCATTCTAACTTCTATATTCTCTGTTATGAAACCTTCCTTAAAAATTTTCTTGTCTGTTGTCTGAATTCCTTTCAGCTGTAATTGTACCCAACTCTGTATTCAACATCTCATTTCTGTTTTGCAAAACTTGCTCATGCTAGTCCATTTCTGTAAGACTATATTCCTTTTTTATGGGACTGATTTTGTGTCCCTTGGTAATATTAGTTAATGCAGTAAGTAGTTTTTACTGAAACCTGCAGAGCTTCTCTCCAGCACGGGTGGCTGCAGCTGACCTTCCATAACATTCTGTGCAGTAGGTGGTCGTGCTAGAAACAAAGTCAGGCTGCCAGAAGATTATTCTCTGGATCACCCAGGGTTGTTGGTTTTAGTTGTTTTGTTTTGGTACTTTTATGAACTATATTCTTTGTTTCCAATAAAAATTGCATAGAACTGAGACCTATTTCATAGGAAAGTAGATTGGCCCGAGGTAGGGAGACTTTTCACTAGACCAGGTGGCTCCATCCAGCCTGGCTTTAAACATTTCAGGGGTGGGACATCCACAACCTCTGGGCAACCAGTTCCAGGGCCTCAGCATCCCCACAGTAAAGAATTATCTCCTAATATCTAATTCAGACTAGTCCTCTTTCAGTTTGAAGCTACCCCCTTATGTCCTGTCACTAAATACTCTTGTAAATAGTCTCCCTCCCTGTGTCTTAAATGTCCCAAAGAAAACTGTTCACACTTTAAAAACATTAGTTACTACCAGTAAAATGTAGCACTAATAACAAATGTTATAGGGGGAAAAAATAAAAGAGAAAAAAGTGTTTCATGAAAAGATTGCAGTGAGGACATACAAACACTGTGAACTGCTTCAATTGAAATGCATCCTGTCATTCTGGAAAAGTAACCAGACCAACAAAGGCAGAGGAACAAATTATTGAACTCCTAGTTCACTTTTATTTGCCCTAATCCTCTTTCCAAATAGCAGCAAAAAGCTGGCGAGTTTTGCCAGAATTACAGGGAAAAAAGCCTGGGTGTACAGAAGTGTGGGAAATGTCAGCTGTTGTCTCTCAGCTGTTTGGGGCTTCGCTTTATTTTCAGCTGGCTTCAAATTCTAGCTGACATTGCTGCTTTCTGGAAGGGAAAGCAAAGCTGCTGTTTTTGTTATCACTGTTGTTCAAGCCACTAAAGTAGGACTAGCTACAGCTTTTGCTGTTGTTCTGTGTAACAGAGGGCTTGAAAACACTATGTTTACAAAGTCTGTTGAAGCCATTGAAATAGTATTTCCCCGGTAATTTTCATTAAAGTTGTCTTAGTACTTCTCCTATAGGTACTTCAGTTTTTTGTTGGTTTTTTTTTTTTTTTTTATTCCCAGTAGGTTATTGAACGAGAAAATTATTTCCAAAACTCTAAGTAGGACCTTCTGACTCACCCTTCACTCTTTCCAGATATCTAAATAAAGATTAGAAGTGACAATAAATTTCCATTCTTGAAATTTATCCATAAAGGATATGAGAAATCTGCATCAAAGGTGTTTAGGAAAAGACTGGATGTGGCACTCAGTGTCATGCTCTGGTTAACAAGGTGGTGTTAGGTCACAGGTTGGATTTGATGATCTCAAAGGCGTTTTCCAAACTAAGTGATTTGGTGATTCTGTGAAGATCATATGAATACAGAGGAAACCAAAGATGCCCATCATGCTCAAGGGGACAGGTTTGTTTCCAGTGTTTCAGGTCGGCAAGAACAATTTTTCATGTAGGCTGGCAAATCAACCCTTAGCAGGTATTAACTTCCATCTTATTGCCCATGTCCCAGCTCAAGCTGTTTTCTGTTCACTGTTTTCCTTTGTAATTCCCTTTAGTGGGTTAACAATTTTTTTTTTTGTCTTTAAAAAACAAAAGGTTTGTTTTTCATCTCAAATTGTCCAGTTTCTCTTTCCAAATATCGTACCTATGTCTCTCCTTGCTTTAATAAGATACTGTTCTAGCACCTTGCATTTTCTTCCCATGGAGGTATTTTTATGCTGGCATCAAGTCAGCTGTCAATCTATTTTTCTGATAGAATCAACAGACTGAGCTTCCTACTTCTGCTACTGTAAAATATTTTTCCCAGTCATGAAGGAATTTATCTGGCATTTCCCTACCCTCCCACACTTCTAGTGTTTAAAATATATTTAAATGTGTCTATTAAAAATGTATGCAGTTTTCTAATATCAGCACCATGAATTTAACAGAGGTAAATAATTTCCCCACATGCACTCTCCATGCTCTAGCACACAAAGCACAAGAAAGGCACCAAGCATTTCTTACCCCAGTGTGGTGATCACTGTGGCTTGTCCAATATAACCCACAGAGTTTTCTTTCAGTCACTGCATTCTAGGACACAGCTCCCAGTATACAGTGCTGATAGGGCCTCTATCTCTTCTCTCCAGATGTTTCCTCATTGATTTCTTTCAGTGCAGCAACTGTATTTTGTTTGAATGGACCCAGGACACCAAGTAACCAGGATACTCAAATTGTTCTGCCTGATTCTTTTGTCATCCTCATTAGTTCTTTGTCATATCCTCAAGCTTTATCTAATACCCTTCTTAGAAGCCTGTTCAAGTACTTGGTCACCCTCTCAGCAAATAATGCCTGCTAATGTTCAATTTAAATTTCCCCAGATGTAGATTTTAATTGCTCCCACCCAATCCCATCAATGGATATCGAGGAAAACAGATCAGCATTTCCCTCTCCACTCCCCTCCCTCCCTCTACAAAAGTTATTTCTATGCTGCATGAGCTTCTCCAGCTCTGAGTGTGTGTCCAAAAGAAAAGAGTGTGCCTAGGCATCTTCCCCTACTTGTCCTGGAGTAACCAGAAGGAGAAGTCAGAAGCTGGCATCCATTTCATGGCAGACAATAAACTGGAATAAAAACCACAGATTGAGGGAAAGAAATACAAAAGGCTCTTCTGATACATCACCTCACAGTTTTCCTTATCCAGCTCTACCTGGTTGCACTTGAAAACCAGGACATAAAACTGTAACAAGAAATGCCATCTCCTGGAATTTGTGACTTCTTAATTAGCTCCTATTCAGTCTGAAAATCACAAACACTATTCAAATGTTAATTCTTCAGATTGTACTACATTCTACCTATTATATGAGTGCAGTCATCCACTATCAAAAGTACAAGAGGGGCTGGAAAGCACTTCCCAAAGCAGTTAGTGCTGATGATACTAATAATAGAATTAAAAACTTGCAGACACCACTAAGTTCCTAGATTTGCTCGTCCACTTGTCAGAAGTGAAAAACTTCATAATGCAATAGGGAAACAGCTATTTCTTTCTTCTAGATACTCTCTCTGCATCTATATGGCAAAATGAAACACTTTAACAAACATTTCCAGAACTGTTTAATTTACTGTTAGAGCTGTAGCAAATACAGGGATATTCTCTAGATTGCAGGAAAAATGAGAAAACTCAACTGCTGGGAAGAAATACACTGTGAACATTAACAGAGTAATGCAGTTGACCTCCTACACAAACTGTGGTTTTGTCAGGAAGTTCCCATCTTCAGGTAGCCAGCTTAATTCTGCTTTGGGCTCTTACCTTCTGGGCACGTGTTATTCTCCTAAGATTTTGTGAGTAAAGAAAAGTGGAAATTTCTTTGCTGCTTAAAGAATAATTATCCTCAGAGAACCACTAATAGCTGCAAATATACTGCAAATGTGGAAGATAGAAAACTAAACTGGAGTGATTGTACAATACAGTCAGCTGAATGAACCCAGAGAATCTCCGGAGAGCTCTGTAAATAGGATATTCTTCCTGGAAGTAATTTGGCTGGTGTTCCTAATCATACATTGTAAAAATACTCTGCTTTTGTTTCTTTTTTTTTATCCTCATCTGTAAACATAGTTCTGGACTTAGTACACTGCTTCCAACTGCCTCTATTGTGCAGCTCTTGCTGGATTTTCACTTTGTCTTATTGTATTCCAGTCAGTCCATTTCTACCTAATGGCATTAAAACTGTCTTAAAAGCTCAGAACCAGGTCTCTTTCTCCATCTTCTGCATTAGATTTTGGTGTTTCAGCTTTCCATTTCTGTGCACAAATCTGTACATAACGCCACATCTACAAATATTTTTCTTTCACTCCTTTTTTGCCATTAGTGAGAAAGCCTACTTAGAAAAGAGTTGGGACTAGAAATAGAATCTCTGTGAAACAAAAATTGTAATGTGTCAACTCCCCAGAAGGCTTTTTATTTTTTTATTTAGGAAGCATAAAATTTATTAAAAATGTCCTGGAAACTAACCATTTGCTTGCTTTCTTCCCAAGGAGATTTTCTGCTAAGTGCTGAAAAAAGCAAACCCCCTTCTCTTGCCCCAGCTTGGAGAGAAGAAAAGTGAAAGGCAGTAGAGATATAAGAACTAGTTTTTTACCCTTCCTTTCCAGTCCTTCATTCCAAATAGTTTTTGCAGCTGCTGCAGCCTTGTTGGCACTAACAGTGTATATTGAAGTGTGCTTATTCCATTGGCTTTGCTGCTTTGCATCTCAGCTGCTGCTTGCTCCGTCCTAGACTAAAAATTCCTGCAAGCTCCATCTCCTTTTCTTCTCAGTGTTGCATACACTTGAGAGTGCTTTCCCAGTGCTTAATAAATAAATGGAATGAGGTACTGCTTGATGTGATCTCCAGCCACGCAAGAACAAGGTGAATCTGTGGATGTCTGGCTTCTCTCATCTTGGTTTTCAATTGTGCAGCATCATCCAATTGTTCTCATGCAATGGAGGATGAGGATGGTTTTTCTTCGGCTCAGCTTCAAAAACCTTAGAATTATGCCACTACAGTGTGCAGATAATGTACTGTGTGTGTGCATACACACACATCCTAATTTAAATAAATGATATAAAGGTGACTTATGGCACTCAAAGGCTCACTGAGACTTTGTGCAACCAAAGGACATGAATGGATAGATACCTGCTGGGCAGTCCATTGAGACTGGATAAAGGTGGATCTGAAAGAAACACAAATACTGACATTCAGTGGTTTAAACAGTCCAGGGCATGTTACATGGAAAGGAATCATTGTACAAAGCAAATTTCCATTATTATTATTTCACTTTTAGTCAGAGTGCCACCTTCCAGCAATCTAGTTTTAATGTTAACTGGAGCCACCAGACTTAAAGTTTTCATTCAAGTTCCTCCTAAGTACATATTTAACTAATTACTAGAATTGTCATTTAAAAAAAAAATCAAAAGAATGGCTTCAATCTCTGTATAAAGAGTGTAGTATTTCATCACATAATGTCACCAGAAGGTGGGTGGGCCCTACAACCTGAAGTGTAACTAGAGCTTTATTGAAGCTCAGAGACTGATTTTAGTGATATGGAGCTGCTTTTTCATTCCCTCTGATGCTGAGATTGCTTGCTTAAACTGTTGAGTTGTTTGCTATGCCAAGGTCTTAAAAGATGCTCTAAATTTCACTGATGTAGAAGCTACACAAAAGGAGGCTGTGCTGGTCAGGTGATTATATCTGAGAATCAAGGTTTAGTGTTAATCTCCATTAGATTATTTGTCTCATCATAATACAAGTTTATTATGCAAATGGGGGAAGAATCCCTTTCTATACCTCTCACGACAAATAGATTAATATATGAGAAAAACTGGTAAAAAACAAAATCAAACAAAAATACAAACAAACAAATAAACAAACAAAAATCCCAACCAACAATAAAAACAACTGTGGAAGTGTCCTGGATTTACAAAGATGTCCAAAATTTCAATGTGATACTCAAGGTGAAAATCCTGGCCATCCCTGGATGCTTTTTCCCTAGAAAATAATGTGATATGGTTACAGTGCAAGTGCTGCCCCAGGCATGCTGAATAATCTTATAGTTTATAGGACAGTCAAATATGAGCGTGTTTTAGTTTTACCCCAAACAAGCATTTTAAGTGTGGCCCAGCATGTGGAACATACTGATTCTTAACACATGAAGCAGGAATTTCCAAGGTGAATATAAAAGAATGCCTCCTCTAAATATGCATCTTAATCACAATCCTAGAACTCTTTTAAGGAATTAAACCCTCCTAAGAAAACTAACATCCTGTAATGAATTATTTTTAAGAAATTAGAATGAATTAATTTCAAGAGGCAATTACAAACACATACAGTAGAAGGAGAATAATTTGCACTAATGACTGGGATAGCCATGGCAAATTACTGAGTTTCACAAATTACTCAGTGAATAAGCAAAACAAATCCAACCCAATAATAATGCATCACAAAATGCCCAGCATTTCTTTCCAGATGCAATTTAATTTTAATTATGATATAGTAAAGCAATGAAGGGGACACAACAGGGGGAAAAGACTTCTAAGTACATGGGAGACCTATGGCCCAAATGCTGTAACCACAATGTAAAATCCTGGCCAATAAACATCTCTTTCAGCTACTTATTTGTTTTTTGGTATATTTTATATTAACATAGGGGGTAATAAAAATGCTAAATTACTGATATTAATCATAAGGTGTAAATGGATGAGTCTAAAAGAGCAAAGACTATGAACGATACAGAAGCAGAGGTCAGCTTTCAAAATGAAGTATCACTGTCTGTATGCTTGTAAGTTCCCCCTCACCATGACAGCTGATGCATAATCCTCGATGCATTCTCTCATCATTTTGGAGCAGGGAATTTTTCCATTTCACAGCTGTGAAATAGTAGTGTGGAATAGATTAAGGAGGTCACATACAGAGTCTGCTGATGAAGTGGGAATTGAATCTTCTGAGTTAGAGTTACCTGTTAAAACAGGCTTTCATCTGGTAAAGCATCTCAAATAAGGCAAAAACCCTAAAATTTGTTGTTGTTCTCAAATTAACGTATCCCTTAGTTCTTCAACCTGTTTATCAGGAAGGGCTCACTTGCAGCTGAACCTGGAAACCAGAAAACCTCCCAGGAGATCCACACAGGCTGAGTGGGGGCAATCCTCCCAGAGAAACTGCAGATCTGTGCATGGCCCAGAGCAGCCACCAGGGAATTGGATGAGGCTGGCCTTCAACTTTTTGATGATGTGCTCAGAAAATCCTGCCTTGTTGGAAGCAGGAAGAGGCTGAATGATGAAATCATAAAACACAATGCTGTAAAGTAAAATAGATTCAACAGATAGATTAAAGATAAAAAAATATATTCTTAGAGGTGTTCACACAAGGTGTACTGGTGTAAATCCTTCAGCTGCTATAAATGAACCAAAGCTGTTAATGCCTGAACTTATGCACTTCATCCTCTTTTTCAAAGTTACTGATACTGTCTTTTTCTCTGCAATTTGACTGGGAATCAGTCTGTGTCAGAACAATCCTGGAAACTATATATTTCCCTCATGGGCAGAACTTCTCAAGGCACAGCAAAGCTGTTGTAATACCTTCCTCTAAAACTGAGTAGGAAGGGATTTCCTGGACTAGGTATTTTAAAAATGAGAGAAACAGAAAGTAAATGAAATCATCGTGTTGTGATTTGGGGTGCTTGTTTAGAGACTTTTGTTTGTTTGCTTGCTTGATGGTTTTGCTTTGCATGTTTTAAGACTAAAGGATATTAAAGATGAGGAAAGAAGACCCAACAGCAGAATGATAGAACAGCTTAGAGGCTGCCAAAAGAGGCCAAGGAACTCTTTGATAATGGAAACTCCTCTAACAATACTGCTTGTGTAGAGAAGTGGGATGGGGATGTCTCACACATAATTTCCTGTAAGTTGAAAACAATAATTTGAGACCATTTTGAGTGAAATATTACAATTTTGTGGAGCTGTCTTCACTGTGATTCTGTTAGAACTCCAAGGCCATGAAGAAAGAGGGAGAGATCAGGTCCTGTTGTTCCCAGTGGGACACCAGTGTGGACTGCTGTGCAGAACTGGTGCTGTTGTTACTCCTGTCTGCTTGGAAAATGCCTGGCGCACCTGAACCCTCCATGTTTCTGACTTTGAGTATTTACTATATAAATTTGCATTTCTGGCATGTAGATCCTAGAACATAGCTCTCTGTTGGTGTTCCTACTGAACACTGTCCATCTCCAGTAAGTCACTGGGTTTGTCTGGCTTATGCAAAACATCTTTTCTGAGGTGTTCCTCAGAATGTTCCTGAAATGTTGAAGACTTAGAGGTTCAGAAAATAAACTTTCTTCCAGCTATCAAATTAAGAGATTATATACAGACCAGGAATATAGGTTTACCCTGGAAAGCCCTGTTTAAAGCTGTGTGTTTAATGACTTTAGAAATGGGTTACTTCCAAAACAGCTTAGAACAGCATCTTTTTTCCCGTGTGTGTATCAGCAGACTAGTCCAGAGGAAGGGAGAGCTGTTCTGACTCCTGTTGTGGTACAGATCTCCCGCTGGAGTGAAGAGAGAGGAGTGAACCAAGACTGGGGATGTCTGAAGTAGGCTGTGCTGCTTTCCATAGAAATAAACACTTTCAGTCAGTAAGCTGATGACGCAATTTTTAAAAATGTATATGTCTTTATTTTTTTTTAACTTTCTAAAATTAAGTATTTCTCATTCCTCAGACCCATCTCTACCTGGAGAATATGAGGAAATCGCAGAAAAAAAATGCAACATCCTCACCGTGACTTCTTGCCATAGAGCCACTGACATACCAGTCTACCTCGTATCAAAATGTATCTAAAGAAACAGTTATTTCACATACTAAACTGTTCCAATCCCCTCACCATTTGTGATAGAAGCATTCCAGGTTGTTGCCCAAGCAAAATGGAAGTCTTCCAAAGACATCAATTGATACCAATTGATATTCACAATTTTTCTCTTTTTTTTTTTTTTTTTTTTTTTTTTTTTTTTTTTAAATGAAAAACTATGCAGAACAGCAATGTAAATCTTCCATGGGAAAATACAGCCTACATTTACCCCAGGGACTCTCATGGGACCATCTTGGAAGACCTTTGCCTAAGAGGTCCATCTGAAGAAGTCTCTTTAAATGTGGAAGCTTCATGAAAGGGCTGGTTTGCAAGTGCGTTTGCAACTTTTCTCTGCTGGAGCTGAAGAGCATATTGGATATTAATTATGCTTCCCCTTGTACCTTTCTTTTATATTTGTACAGAAGTACAGTGTTGCTGTCTGATATCTCTCAAAAAGAAGTTTCTGTTATATTTTAGAGTGTTGTTTCTTACATGTACTTGTGCATTTCATGTAAGCTCTGTATAACTCAGCATCTCTACTTATAAAACAGTATGTGCTAGGGCTTCCTTCAAAATTCTGGAAATAACCGTCATCGCCTTTGTTTGTTTGCTTGTTTGTTTTTTCTTGGTGTATTTTTTGGTTTTGTTTTGGGTTTTTTTTCTAAGTACTGAGGGGGAGGGTGCAAATTTTTTATTTGACTTGTTGGTAACCTTGACCTGTCTTACATTTCCGCTTGGGTTTTTTTAATGCTATTCCACAGCTGTGAACACAAGGTAATAAAGAGTAGCATATCAATACTATGATAGTAATAAGTCTCTCTGTGTGTGAAATAACAAAGTAGGGCTGAAAAATTCAGGATTGATATAAATGTTGTCTGGAGCCCAGCAGCCACCAATAGAGTGCCTCAGCGCTGCACTGTCAGAATTCCTGTTTTCCCATTTTTACCCTTTTTTGTCTCTCTGTGCTATTATAGTCCCACTTACACGTTATTATTTTACAGTATTATGGCTCAATACCTGGTAAAACACAATTATCTAAAGAGGTTGATAGAACATTCACCTCTGTCACTGCATGATGTTTTTATCTCCTTTCTAACTCAAATGAAAACTGTTACGGGTTAGGTTTTTTCCTCCATTGCCTCTGCCTCTTTTCCTTTGTTATGATCTCTACAGCTCAGTTGACTCCGTGACAGTTCAGTTAACTCTGACATTTTGGGGACATAGTTTGCATGAAAGAAACTGAAAAACAAAAACTACACTTCATCGTCAGGGGCTGAGTTCTGAAAAGCTCTCCTGAAGCAACATACTGAGGGCAATAGCGATAGTAATTCCTACCTCATTAATTATCATATAAAATCACTTACATCTGAACATTGTTATTTAGGCTGTGAAATCAAGTACTAGAAATGTCTGACCTAGAGGTTTTCCATTCAGCTTTAACTCTGCTCCTTTCAAGTGTCTGCCCTGTGTGCAAGCTGGTTTCCGTAGGAAATATTGTTTCTGTCTGTAATTAAATTGTCACAAGTCTTACTGGGCCATAATATTTTAGTGGCCCCTGAACAACTGAATTTTCCTATATTTTATAGAGGCCTTTACAGGCTTGATCAAACTTAAAGTTATCCTCTGTCTGCATATAGCATGTTATGCAGAGAACCTACACGCAAGACTTTCAAATACTAAAGATTATTAATCAGGTCCTGGAACTAGATTCCCACATTTCCACCTCAATTCCCATCTTCTCCATCACACTAAGTGCATTTCTGTTATCTGAGCTTCTCAATATGTTGTCTCTATTGCCCTCTTGCACTGGATGGCATAAGCAGGTCCAGTGAGGAGTAGAAGTCTACAATGAATAAAAGATCAGTATATTTCTGGTAACTTTTAGGGCTGTGTTTGTAACCACCACTTTATTTCTTACTGATCAGATTAATGGTGTTGTGGTCACACCTTTCTTCCTCTCCATGCTAAGGTCTCTTTATTCAGAAGCTGTAGTTGAAAATACTAGGGCTATTTCAGTGAGGTTTGTCTTGTTAATGTTAGCAATAAAGACTTTGTGATTTGTTTTGTAGCTATTTTTTGCTTGCCTATACATACAACTAAACCAAAAGTGCATTTGACCCAATGTTTCCTGGCTTATGTTTCAATTCTGCAAACATTGTAATGGGGCTACTCATGAATTCCATTATTTCAATGGATTTTATTATGAATTATTATAATAATTAATTTCAATTAAATAATTAAAATTATTTCAATGATTTTATTATTAGTGGTATTATTATCTTCATGCGAGAAGCTAATAATTTGCAGGTGGATTAAAAAGGGCTGGGTCTCGTTCACATTCTGTTAGGCAGCTGCTGAAGTCTCTCAATCATGGAACCATTAGAACACCTTCAGCCAGGTAGCAACTCTTGGTGGTCAGGAAAGCTAACCTGCCTGCAAAAGGAGGAATTCCATCTCTGGAACCAGGGATAGAGAAGAGGTAGCAAGCAATTCTTCCTTCATCCTAAAACCAGGACATGCTAGACTAGATTCTAAGTATGGTAAATATAACAATGCCTCTCCTTTCTTTTGTTTAGAAAGCTGTCTGAAGGGATATTTCTAAACAGACCAAAAGCTGAATCTTGGACTCTATGATTATTTTTAAACAAAAAGACAAACACTTGTTTAATTTTAGGAGATAACTATAGTCATGTTTCAATACAGGGGGTTTATTTGGCCATTTTTAGCTACCCAACAACATGACTGAAGACAGCCCATAAATCTTAGTCTATGTGTTTGGCTGTTACAGTGTATTTTCTCTGTCATATCTTTAGAGAAGAGGAGAAACAAAGAGTAGAGCTTTTAGTATTTCCAAGAGGGGTGAAGACTCAGTTATCAAAGATAGACTGCTATTTAACACTCACCCTTCTTTTTTATTTTCCCTTACCCTGTTATCAGTTGCAAGCACTGATGGTTTATTGCCAGAGTTAACACCTATGCTTCAGGTATTTTCTTCTGATGAGATCTTCAACTACTGTCCTCTACCAGCCTGACTTGGGCCCTGCCTTTCCTTATCACTCTGGAGTCTCCTTCCCTCCACCCCCCTCCACTTCCCTGATGCCTTTGCATTGCATCATGATTAAATAGCACAGGCCGGACTGGGAACACCACCCTGCAGCACAAGTATTGTAGCTATTTCCCTGCTTATTTCCTTTTGTTTGCTTTCTCACCCTTCTCATGTTTTACTTTTTGATTTTTTTACATGCATATCCTCCTCGATGAACATTGACTTCACTTTAGCTAGTTCCAGCTCTGGGCTTAATTCCAGCCTTGCAGAGCACATGCTACTGTGGGTGGAAGAGCTTGTCTTTGCAAGTGAGTGCAAGAGAGGTGGCCTGCATATGACTAAAAGCTTTCTCATGCTGTGTGTGTGGTGAAAAGAAGTAAATAGCTGTTGCTGCACTGGTAGGCCCCAGTGGGAACTTATGATTCCCATTTGGTTGACCAGCCCATAGAGACACCACTGTTGTCACACTCATCCTGCAGGGGATCACCATGATTTTTGAGAGCAGAATTGTGGCACTGCCCAGAGTCCCTTGCTGAGCTCTGAATTCCCATTCTGAGTTCCAAACACTTCTAAACCCTGAAGTAAAATATTCCCTTCCTGGTTAAAATACAGGTGAGGATAAAGGAACTTGGAAAATAGCTGATGGAAAACTTTCCTTGTACAAGCACACACAGTTTTTTCACAGTATGCTGATGCTGGCTCCAAATGTTATGATTTGTATTTTCTCCTGAATAATAACATATTATAAAGAGCTATGGCTCCGCAAATTAAATGTTTACTGAAAACAGGACTGGAAAGAGAGCAGTAGTTCACAAAATGCTTTGTAATATGCCTAAGTGGAGACTGTATAGCTGGGGAATTCGAGGTGTGTTTGTTTTTCATTGCCATCTTTTCAAGTCATGTCACTAGACTTGCAGCCAGCTCTCAGGTTGTTTCAGGAGACTCTGATGTTCCTCCTTTTATGTTTCATAGCTGTCTTCAGCAAAACAAACCTGGCATGTAGGGAAATCTTCACCAGATTGAAAAGGGGCAAGGAGCAGAAGTAGAATATTAACCCTGACATGGCCCAGTGCAAAGAAATCCCTGACAGCTTTTATATTTCAAGCTGTGGGAGAAAATGAAACAACTTGACTGTAGGAGAAAGTGATGCAGAAATAACAGCAGCAGCCATAAGAGAGAGAAAGCTAGAGGAGAAGGACCTGTTGCAATCTGATCTAATATTAATCTGGACAGCTGAGCACCTTTGGGAGCCCTTCTTGCTCGTGGACATGAATGTACAGAAGGTGGATACCCAGCTTTATGCAGCTGGAGGATGCACTCTCCCATGCCATCAGGGCATTAGCCAGTTTACTCTGGCCCTTGCATGCCACAAGAACAGCAGGATGGTTCTTATCATCACCCTGGGTGTCTGGCAGAACCAGGCAAACTTCTTGTGCAGAGCAGCAAACCATTGCTGTGATTCTTTATTTCCGTCTTTCCTTCCTCGATCTAATTGATGCTGTCAGGGGAAAAGCAACTTATTTTGATCACATCATTTTACCTATTTTATTTTAGTTCATGTGTTTGGTTGCAGGTAAACAAACCCCTGCAGATGTGCTGGCACAGAAAGCACCATGATGTTAGCACAGGTTTGGCAATGCTGATCCAATTTCTTGCTCTGCCAAAGACTTTCTGTGCTGGCTTGAAGAATAAACATGATTTCTCTGCAATTCAGTTCCTCAACTGTAAGATCATAATAAAACTATGTGATGAATGGATCTTTTCAGTTCAACAGCCAAACTGTCAAACCAAATGAAAAGGTGACAATTGGGTTTAGAACAGAAACATCTTACAAATCAGATTGAACAAAAATAAAGGTCATTTGGAGTGTTTCATTCCCTCTAAAATGAATTGTTGTGATTAGCTTTATATACTTAAAGATGACCACATTTTTCTTTGAAAAAAAATACTGTATTGAAATGCAAGCTTAGTTTTCATGACAAGAGCTGAAAGACTGTCATTGCCATACAGTTCCCTGTTTTCCTTTTGCATACTCTAGACCTTCTCCCTATTTTGCAGAGCATTTTTCATAAGAGTTGAATAAATAATTTTTCTTTCTCTGAAACGTTACTGCTTGGGAAAAAAATAACAAAAGCAATAAACTAGGTCATTTTAGACAAGTTTGTGTTGCCTGACAGTGCCTGTGTGTGTATGGAGGATGCAGGATGAGATCACCTAGATGTCTCACATAGTAGTATTTGTACCTGGATAGAAAAAAAGACAAGTAATTTTTGAGTAATAATTTTTTTTTGCAAAGAAGTGTGCCCTCATGGTGGAAAGGTCAGTGTAGCTCCACAGTCAAATTTTATGCCAACTCTGTCTCTAAATTTGGCCTAATCTCACTGCTGTTAACCTTAAAGCAAGTTTTATAGTGAGCAGGATCAACCTCCTCTGTGAGACCTTGATGAGTTACTTAACCTTTCTGTGCTTCATTTTTTTCCCACCATTGATTAAATAAGGAATTTTCCTTCTTTCTTCATAGAGGTGTGTTTCTGCAGAATTGACTCCATGTTTTCAATGTGCTTTGAGATAATAGTTTCTCTCTGTAGACCTTAGATCACATGATCTAATTTAGCTTGGTTAAACCACTGGTAAATGTAGGAGACAGGGATCAGAGCAATGGCCATGTTGCAATCTTTCCCCTCTCTGTGTTTTCCCAACTCCTTTTATGCTTTAATAATGAGAATGAGCTTTTAGATGGGCTGTTAACACTGAACAGAATGTTAGGGAAGTGAGATGTCATTAAAATATAGACGACAAATAAGTTTTCTTTCCTTTCTTTTGAAATTTAGGTAGGCAAAATCAGTACCTGAATGGTCTTATAGAATCAGCAGAACAAAATATTACATAGGAACATAGGAATAAACTAATAACAGCCTACTAGTTAAAAAATTATCTTCACTGCACCTAAAAAAGGCAAAGTTCCAGCACTGCCACACAGCTATTTCTGTTCTGGTGTTTCTGTGAAAAGCAATGCCAGAAGCATTTCTGGGAAAATAAAGCCAGAGAAATAGTTGTTCATATGAGCATCTGACACAGTTACATAACTTCTGAAATCACTGCAGCAAATTTTGAACAACGTGCAAAATGAAAAAATGCCCACCAAGCTCAGAGAAGAATTTCAAGGCCACTTGGAAACTGCTGTGCCATATTACTCCATGCAGGCACATAATCTGCTGCCTTGTTGGAGACTGTACTGCCTGGGATGCTGCAGATTGACCACCTTTCTCCAGAAATAATCTGCTTGTTTGCTGAGGGGTTGCCTGTTCCTGGAGGATGTCTCCCACAGTGTTCTAATTTCTGTTTTTTTAATTTTTGGATAGAATGTTGGTGACAAGGAATAAGAAACAGAAAGAGAATATATCCATGCTGTATTCTTGCATTTGCTCTTTATTTATTAAAAACTTACTCTCTAGTTATTAAAAAAAAAATGTCTTGAGAAAATTTTGAGAATGCCTCACAATCAACTATTTCTGCTACCTTTTCTCAGCCAGTCATTCTACTGGTTCAGACCACAGTAATGTTCATATTGATAAGACTGACCCTGTACCGAGTACTGCTGATTCTGACCATCAACCAACAGCTCTTAAACCTGCAAGAACAAGAATGACAGAAACCAAAATTAAATGCCAATTTCCGTTTATTTCTTGTCCTAGGAAAAACACTGCTTCATTCTATTTGTTTCCATTCTTTTAGTCTTTAGATGTTTTATTTTCAAGGTTTTCTCTGTGGTCTGCCAGGCCAGGTGTAAAAAAGCCTGAAGTTCTCATACAATTTCCCATCTCCCAGAGTAGAAAGCCCATTTTCTTCATGGCTTGCAATGATGACAGCCCCAAGATTAGCCCACGCTGCTTATTCCAGTGTGGGGTCTCAGTAAAATTGGTGCTGCTTTTCACAGAACTTAATAGTTTGGCCAGGATCCAGCTGCAGAATTGAAGTCTCTGGCGGCTGAAAAAAAAGTGAGGGAAGGCGGTATCTTCTTTACTAGGAAAAAAAAAAAAAAAAAAAAAGAAAAAAAAGCGAAGGGTCTGTCCTGTGCAGAATCGCGGGGCGGGCGCTCGGAGCGGAGCGAGCGGCGGGCGCGGGGCGGCCGCCAGAGGGAGCCCGAGAGCCGCTCTGAGCCCGGCCGGGCCGGGAGGGGCGGGAGGGGTCAGGGAGTCCGGAACCGGGGCAGGGAGTCCGGAACCGGGGCAGGGAGTCCGGAACCGGGTCAGGGTGTCCGGAACCGGGGCAGTGAGTCCGGAACCGGGGCAAGGAGTCCGGAACCGGGTCAGGGTGTCCGGCAGCCGAGTCAGTGTGTCCTGCAGCCAGGTCAATATGTCCGGCACCTGTGTCAGTCTGTCCGACACCCGTGTCAGTCTGTCAGGCACCCCGGTCACTCTGTCCTACAGCTGGTCAGTGTGTCCTGCAGCTAGTCAGTGTGTCCTGCACCCCGGTCACTCTGTCCTGCACTGCGGTCACTCTGTCCTGCAGCTGGTCAGTGTGTCCTGCACCGCGGTCACTCTGTCCTGCAGCTGGTCAGTGTGTCCTGCACCGCGGTCACTCTGTCCTGCAGCTGGTCAGTGTGTCCTGCACCGCGGTCACTCTGTCCTGCAGCCAGCTGCAGACAGTCCGGGGTAAGCGCCAGCTCCAGCCCGCCCATCGTTACTGCTGCACTGCACGGGACATCATATACAATGTATGTATGAACGTGAATATATAATAATAAATGAATATATCATAATATATTGTATATATTGTTGTTATTATATTTCTATATTTTAATATTATTATTAGAATGTACTGTATAATAATAATGATAATGTATAATACTATAATACTAATGTATAGGACACAGCACACGCAGATGTGCTGGTGGGCACAGCATCACCCCCAGATTTCTGTGGGTCCCTGAGCATGCTGCGAACCTGACCTGTGTCCCTGGAAGTTCAACACACGAGCTGTGCAGGGCATAGCTGCTCTGCAAGGAAGCTAAATGAAGTTTAAAGCTGTACCAACTTTCTTCTGCGCTCTGACTTGAGGCATTAGGCAAACTACCCTGCTGTAAATGGGAAAAGAAAAAATTCAGTCTCTAAAGAAAGGATCTGCCTGTGAGGTGCTCTTTGAGTCTGAATTTTGTGTGTGGTCTTTAAAACTCCAAACTGCGTCATACAAGAGCGTCCAGGACTTCAGGAGCAAGACCTGTTTCTATCTTCTCTTTGTCTAAAGGATTAAGCATTGGCTTGAAGTTACGCATGGAAGATGAGTGATTGTCTCCCACAAAGATCCTCGATATATTAGATGGTATCCTGTCTGCCTAACATCCTGCTACAGAAGGTGGGATCCTGCACTCTCTAGAGTGTAGCCTGGTTTTCAGAGCAAATTACTTTCTCAGATATCAGTAATGAATCAGAAACAGTAATGAGGTTTTCTTTTATCAGAAGTTCTAAGGTGCTGGGAAAATGTCTGGAGCTGCTGGAAGAGCACAGCAAAGAGGGGTGCTGGACTCTCTGGAGTGCAGCGGCTGGGTTTGCTGAGCATATTAGCAAGCATGTCCAGGCTTGATCATGGTTCAGGAGATGCTTTATTACAGACATGTATTCTCACCGAGGGTTGAATGTACACCTAAGTGCTTTCCCAGTTTCTGCATTTCAAAATCTAGTCCAGGTCCTTGTGAAATAGGAGAGAAATGTTCTGTTTGCAGAAATAGATTTTAAATAATATCCTTGTTATAACCATGTCAGGAAGTTTGCATATTGATATTTGGGGGTCTGGATTTTAAATAGGATAACCCCTTGGATTGGAGGGCTGACATTAAGTATGACATTTGCATTATGTACAGATAAATCATATTTAAATTATTTAACAGTCAATGGCTAGGGAAAAGTTGGATGATTTGAATCTGGTTTGCTGTATTTTTTTGATAATAGCACATCTCATATTATGATTCGAAACACTCAAGGTTGTTAACATAATGTTCACTCCCACAGTGGATGAGTCAGCTCTTCAAAACCAATAATTAGTATCCTCATTGATTCGTGCTATCACTGAACCTGTGATGGGTCATTTGTGGCTTGCAGTCTTCTGGACACAGCCATATGGCATCCCAGTGGGATCCAGGGCACTGACCCTGGGCTATTACAAGGGATACATGGTTGGCATGCTAGACTGCTGATTAAATATTAACCACAGCAGACACATTATTTCCACTCTGCTTTGAAATGAGTCTTTAATTAGAAAGAAAATAACAGCAGCAAATGAAGTTTCATGGTTGTTGCCAGAAGTAAATATTTTGACCCGTTTCCTGTGGTACAAGCTCAGAAAAGTCCCTGGAGACTTTCAGGCTGCCACTCAGACCAAATACAGGTGTCTTGAATGGTATCCACTTGTCAATCATCTGACATAGGTAAGGAAAATTAAATAGGAGAGATGACTTGCCTAGGCAAAAGGAAAATACCTCTGTTAAATTTAGTCTTTTTCTTGAAACAGCTACTCCTGAAGCTGTAGTTGTAGGAGAAACTGAAAATACTTCTTCTCTTTTTTTTTTTTTTTTTGCCTTCCGTTTTTCCTCATAATGGAAATTCTTGTCAAAGAAATTTACCGGGAGCTTTAATTCAATTCGTTATTTAACAGTCTCGTTTATTATTCTTACATGTCCTGATAGAGGAGTCATTGGTTTTAATTACATTCTGGGGGTAGGGGGAATAACTAGTTAAGGATGCACATTTTGCACTTCATGAATAATGTATGATCTTAGGTACATAACTTTAATGCTTTATCTCTTTATGAGATGCTGAAATAATCCAAAATTTATTTTTTTTGCCTGAGAAATGAAGATGTAATTTTAAAAAAAATCCTTATTCCTAAGACCTTGAATTTGTCTTCACTGTTTTCCTACCCCTATGAAGCCTTTCCTAAAAATTAAGCAGATTCTTAATGTTTGAAACAACCTCTAATTTACTTGTAATTAACTAGAAAGAGATTTGCTGATCCTTAATACTTATTACACATCCAAGGGAGTATTTTCTAAAGTGTAATTTTAAATTTTTCATTGCAGAGAAATATAGACTTACTGTTCTGTCAAATCATCTGCATCTCCTACAACCTATAGGCTGCCAGTCCGATGTTTTATTAAAAAAGAAATATGATTAAGCCACTCCCTTTTGAGTTATAAGCACTAAAAGTGGATATTTTGTACTTCAATACAGCTTTCTCAGGGACAAGGATGAGAAGTGTCTTGGCATGTTATTACAGATTTTTCTTAGTTTTGGATTTTTTATATGTATATATACACACACACACACATAACCTAAATATGACCCTAGTCTTAGGAACTATTTTTGCTGTGGATCAAAGAAGGAGCCCACCAGAAGCACTGGTAATTCACAGTACCAGACTATCAATGTGTTTTATACAAAACTTTCTCAGAGGTGTTCAACCTGCTCATGGTTGTTTTATGCTTGTGAAAGTCTGATTTCTCCAATAGTAAATGCTTGCATCATGCTGGTAATGTCTATTTTGTAGAACCACTGTTACTCTTTGTCTGCAGTATATATATACTATGGATCTTTCTTCCATAGATAATGCTTGCATCATGTTCATTTGTGTGACAACTTTGTTAATTTTCTCAGGCTAAATTTCACAGCATCCCACTTCTTAATTTATTTATTATTCTGTGGGATTTTTAGCCCTAGTAGTTTTGTTGAAGACCATCATTTATAAAATCACTACTTCCCCTTCCCTCCACTACCTCAGTATTCGACTCTGGGTTATACTTCTGCACATTGAAAGATGTATTAATTTTCTTCTTTACTTTTTAATTAAATCTGGCTACTGTAACTGAGGTTTGAATTTGGTTTAGTACTCTTTATAGTGATGTCTTAATCCACAAATGAAAGTGAATGTTTTCTCTACTAGCAACTAGGAGCTGAGGCGATAGCAAACAAATTGTTGCTCATTGGTGTGGAAGTAACTTTCTCCTTATTAACTGAGGACAAACTTGGAAACAGAGGAACCATTAATGAAGATGTGACCTTCAGGAGGTCACAGAAGCTTCTGTAGGGAGATTGTGCTCTGAAGTTCCACTTCATCACTGGCACACATTAAACCCTGTAGTAAACCTCTTAAAAGTGGTAGCAATGCTCTTTGCCAGCAATTTTCCAGCTCTTGGTGTAGCTGCAGAGGTCTTGGGTGGTCTTCCTCTATTTCCCCCAAAGGGAAACTGCACAACCTGCATGTACCTCTCCAACCCTGCAAACCACCAGTAGGAAAAGGGAGAGTATCTTCCTTGTCTGTTTATCTGTGTGGTGGGAAAGGTGACCACTGACATCCACCCTTCATCAACTGCTCTAGTCCAAGGACTGAAATCCTTGGGGAGATTTCCCATGCCTTCCCAAGCCTTTATAACTGCTCACTCTTCCACTTCTGTGCTCTCAGTCTCTTCCTCCTACGTTAAACCTTTCAACGTTTCTAAGAAGAAATCTATTTTGAGACTTTGTGGATTCATTCAATTAATTACGTGGTAGAGCAAATTAGTTGTTTTGCTTAGCTGGTATTATTGGCAATAGGTCAAATTCTGCTCATGGCTTCTCTCTTCTTGATGCAAAGTAGATTTATTGAAATGCACATGGATTCTTACAGTTTCACTCGGGAACAATTTGAAGCAGAATTTAACCCATTGCACTTAATTACATGAAAATCATCTTGTAGAGGTCTCATTAGCCTTTCTATTTGTGCCACTGGTTTACTACATTACTCATTGCAGCTAATATATGAGTGATACTGGTCTGTTTGCATAAAGAGTTTATATTCTAATACTCCTTTGGAATCCCTAGGTGTGTTCTTGGGTTTTCTTTTGGTGGTAGTAAGACTTGATTTAACAAAGGGATAAATGATTTCAAGACTATAATGAACCTGCACTAGAGAAAACTCCATTAAGCCAACAGATGTCTGTTAATTCTTTCTTTTTTTCATTATGTTTTTTCTTTACTATGCCAGGAACTTTTCAGCATGTTATTAGTTTTTCTTCAGGTTCTTCAGCACCATCAGGGCCTTAGATATAATGCATATTGGAGATAGGGGACTCATGGAGAAATGTATGGCTTTTACTTCAGGGTTGCTGTGAGGCTGGAATGGCAAACATTAATGTTTATGGTAATAGAAATAGAATAAATTTTGCAGTGTTCAGAGGTGCAGTGTCTATTTATGTTACCTGTAAGAAGATAATGCAGTCTCTGAAGAACACTGCCCTGGGCTATGTTCTTGTCACTCCTTCCTCCTTCATAACTGATTGAGTAATCAGCAAGAAATCCTCCTGGGGACAACTGACTTAACGTAGGAAGGGGCAACCATTTGGTAGGAATCTTCCTTGTTAATTGGAGTGATATCTTAACAACCTAGCCTGTCACTTTGGGTATGTGGAACATAGGACCCTAAAATACAAGCCTAAGTGATGTTCTCATCGCTTGTCATCACGGATCCAAGAGGATTAATGGGTGCTTTATGACATTGTACTGCAAGAGAATTAACTGCTTGCTCTCTTACTCTCACATAAGGGAAGAGCTACTCATCAAGACTTTTTCAGTCTTTCTGTAAAGTCTTTAAGCCTTTGCACTGTATATAAACTAGTGCAATCCATTGTGACAGATGGATAGATGCAGCTTCTAAAATGCTTGTAGCTAGAAAATGATGAAGAAATGAAAGAAGATCTTTGCAACCATGTTTGCTTTTGTTTGGGGAGTAAGGGGAGTCTCTTGGGGTTTTTTTTGTTTGAGGGTTTGGTTTTTTGTTTCTTTTTTTGGTTGTTTATTATAGTTTTTGGGTTTTGTTTTGGTTTGTTTGCTTATTTGGATTTTTTTTTTTTTGCATGCTATCTTTCTCCCAGTTGCACCTTTTTATTGTGTAGGACTAGGGACAAAGTCCTCCCATTTCTTGTGTGCTGAGCCATTTCAGATCCTGAAAGATCATAGGGATGTATCTGTCCTGTCAAATAACACTCATAGAAATGTCTTTAAATTTTTTTTCTCTGACCTTACTAAGCCTAGAATACACAGCCTGTGAACCCTAACTATTGCTGTGTAAAACCTGCTGAAACACTAATCAAACAGCACATTGGCTGGCTTCCAAGGAGTGCAACGGTGCTCAGAAATGACCCAAATAATTTTTATTAATGGGCTTAACATTACTTTCATTTCAAAAGAGACAAATCATTTAATAAAATGTGTGTTCAGTTGTGTTCATTAGTGCTAATCAGTAGTTCATTAAACCTTAATCATAGCAATTTCGGGCCACTAATATTCAGGTAGTTTAACAAAGGCCCCAGCAGTAAACGAGCACACTTTGCATATTCAGGAACATATTTATTCCTAGCCAACCCCACTCAAATAGACACTGTCCATTCAGGTGGGTATCAGGATTGTGACAGTATCAGATGAAAGAAAGAAAAGTATACCTGGCAAAACACCACCAACAGAGTTTTAACTGCAGCACACGCTGTACTTTTATATTATGAAGTTTTGTCACACAGACCACTGTTATTTTCTTGGTTGGGAGTACCATTTGAGCAAGGAATGCATCAAGCTAAAACTTTTGATGAATGGAATCAGCCTCTGTAGTGGAAACAGCAGGACAGAGTCTAAGTACACTGGTAATGGCTATTATAACCTATTTTGAAAGGTTGATTTATAAAACAGCATATTAGATAATACTGTGTCTCCAGTTCAGGAGTAATTAACATATGTAAATTTTCAGTGTATGTGTAGTTCTACTGAAGTGACTGCTTCCAAAGTCTTGTTCAAAGCTCATGAATCTGCTCAGCACTTTTCTGAGATCTCATGCTGTCTTCCAGGGAAGGCTGTTACCAGCTGAGCAATTCTCTCTGGAAGTGTGAAGCCCAAACTGTGCTACAGACAACACTGAACAAAAATGCTTCACTTTTTACTATTTATATATTAAAAGTCACTCTGAATTTCATGCTTTTCACTGAAGTCTGAGGAATAAGAGTGACTTGTATCAATATACTCATTCTGTGTCAGCATTACTATGTGCCAGAAATATCATGAGCTGGTTCATTCCAGTTAAAATTTTATGCTAATGCAAGTTTCTACAAGCATGTCAGTCCTAATTGCTTTTGTCAAGGAAACAAGAGTTAACACTCGGTTAGAAGGACGAAATTTTAGTGGAAATCTGGAATTTCTTGCTGATTGTTCTCAAGTTCTTTTCATTGAAATCCAGTTGTAATTTTGAGAGGCAGCTTTCTGTACTTTGGGTGACCATAAATGAAGCAGGCATAGCAGCATGTGAATTCCTTCCCTCCAAGAAGTGCAGTGTACTGTTTTATCATCTCAGTGCAATAAGATGTCATCATATAGTGAGGCTAGGCTTCAGATCCTGTCCAGGTAACAAAATTATTATTTAACTCAAGTTAGGTCCCTACTTTAATCTGCTTTTACACTCTTCTATCATCTCTTTTTCTGATTTAGCAGTTCTCATGGATGGTGCTGAGCCATTTCAGTGAGATAACTTGATGTTTGTATTGAATTTTTGTCCTCTAATAAAACATTCTGCCAGAGAGAAAACAATGATTTACTTCTTCCCACCTCTCTAGACTGAATACTATATAGAAAGTATTTTCTTTTTTCTTGCTGTAACCACCCCTTTCTCCTTTTTCTTTCTTGGTTAAATAAGGAAATGAATATGCTATGGAAGATATATTCTGCAAAAAACTGCAGATAGTAAGTGAATGTCCAGGCATATTAATGTAATAGAATTCTAAGTGTTTCTGGCTAAGATAGCTGAATTCATCATGTCTTTACTCTGTACTCTTGTATAGGTAAGCAAATGGTATATTTGTTTTCTGCTTTTCTTTTGACTGGAGTCTCATGTAATGCACTATACCACCTCTTTACAGTTCTGCTTGAAATAAAGCTGACATTACAACAGGCTGATGATGCTTTAATGTACTGCACACGAACTTACCAACAGCTCCAAAAAGCAGTGCAATTTCAAGCTTTGTTGTCAAATCTGTACTGTGTCACTGGGATCTCCAGCCCAAAGGACAAGGGTTAAAATCTTGGTATGGCATAATGTTTTCTTCTCCTCTCTACTGTCATACGACATAGCGAGCAAACAGGTCTAGTGGAGACAGACAGATCTGTCCACAAAGACTGGACCTCACAAACACCAATCACATTCTCCATTCCTGGAAGTTTTCACTTCTGCTCCATCTTTTATGTTCCTTTGAAACTTACAGACACCTTTTGCATGTAATATAGCAAAGTCTGAAAGAAGAGGTTGGATAAGGCCTGGAGGGAGAAGATAGCTCAAACCATTTACAGTTTGGATTTGTTGAAGGATCTAACACTATAGATTTCAAGGAATTGTTAAATAATATGTAATAATAAGATGTGGGGGTTTGTAAAGTCAGAAGAAAATCAAAGCAGAGTTTTTGGGAAGTCCCAAGAAGTCTCAACAGCACAAGCTCTCTGACACACACCCTTTGTGATATGCAAGCTGTTAGAAAAAGAAAGGCAGTTCAACTTATAAAAGGCTCATGGTGGACTGACATGAAATTCTGTTATACTGTTAACTTTTTAGTTAGGAAGGTGGCGTGTCGGATGCTGAAAAATTGGTCTGGTCTGCATGTGAGGACTTGGGTAGATGCAAGTTCTTCTGGACCCTTTCTGGAGTCATTGAGAGTGCTTCAGCAGAGGAAATCAAAGCTCTATTTTGGTAGGTGGTCTTTTTTCTTCCTTTCTTTCTTATTTCTTTTTTTTGTTTGATTTATACTGTCAGAGATTCTTCAGTGGGAAAAAATGCATTCATCTTAGCTAAAGAGCAAGACTCTCCATAAGTAGCTTTAACAGACCTATTTTCTGTGGCCTGGGATACCTGGGGTACATTGTCTAGTCGACCAGTACTGGAGTGTAAATAACACAATTTGTGGAGCAGGAACACAAAGAGTATAATTAGGAATGCAAGTTCCTCATGAAAGTTATGTACTGGCATTGCTCAGGGCATAAAACAATTTGAATACATTATTTCTTTGCAAAATAGTAAGAATCTAAGCTTAAAAGACTAATAAAATATTTGGTTTAAGACTAACAGTAAGGGGATATTTAGAAGAGATGAATCCCATATTTTATATAGGCTAATAAAATATGAACTGGATATATTTCTAAAACTATTTCTAAGAGGGACTGGATGATGTGGGGGTATTGCTAACATGGTGTAGAACCATTGCTTGCTCACTGTAGTTCAGGAAATCTTAATAAGAAGTGAGCCTTCTCTTTCTCCTTAATGGCTGTTTGGTGTCCTTCATGGAATCTGTGGGTGGGTTTTCACTTCTGATGCTCAGCTGGTAAATATCCACACAGTGCAATAAAACAGTGTGTTAATTTGCCATTGTGTTTTCGACAGAAACCATTTCAGGGAGGATGCAGAGCACTGGAGCTGGAGACTGAACATCTAGCACATAGTCCATGCTACCCATCAAGTATGATTTAAATAGCTCAAACCCCCCCTTTAAAAAAAAAAAAAAACATATGTTTTAGAAGACTGTTGTGTGCACATGTTTTATTTTGTTTTTATAATTGCCTATAAGTTGGCAACAGCTAGTCATCAAGCAGAAATATCTTCTGTCAAGCTGGCAACCAGAATTCCTTGTTCTCAGGACATTACTTTCCCCATTTCTGAGATCCTTTCTGGATATTTTTGATGTTCATTGTGGTGTTCTCTACTTTAAAAATATTAAATGTTAACTTGTCTTTAAGGGACCTCAAAATGAATTTTATTCTCTACAGTCCTTTCAGCTTGGCTTGGGCTTCTGATTTCAAAGGGGTACTTTTTCAACTAAACAAGTTCTGTCTGTACTCTGATCCACTCTAGGAGAAGCTAGTGAGAATGGTGAGAAAAACACATGAGATGAAGGGTTTGTCTTTTTTTAATTAACTGATAAAAACAACCAAAGGAAATGTATTTGAAGTATAAATAAGACAGTTTATTTGAAGTGTAAGATATTGAAGGAGAAAGTTAATAAAAAGATATGTCAGGAAAACTTTAATGAAATATAGAAACTCTAGGGGAAAAAAGGTGGTAAATGACATATCAGAAACCAGGTTAAATATGTGGACTATAAAAAGAAAAGTGTCCAAGGAATCTGCATTCAAGCCAAGGGTCAGTGGGGCTGTTGGAAAAACTGAATGGACTTATAAATGAGTGAGATTAATGTTGCAAAAATCTGAAGTAGTTTGTTTGGGGTTTTTTTGTAGTATTTGTCCAGAAAAGCACTTGAAGATCCCAGGCTAGAAATGATGATAGGTATTTCTTCTGTGAGGAAGGTAAGGGCTATAATGCATTAGATGTCTGAAAATTAATACAGCAGCTGAATTGAATCCACAAGTATTCAAGATAAGTAAGGAAAAGGTCTTAATTGCAAAATGTAAAGGAAAGTAATGTGTGGATAAATGAATAGTGTTTCCTGCAGCTTGCTTTGCTGGAGCTGTGGTGTGGTAGTTGCACGTTGTCATAGCAATGCCTTATTTTAAGAAAATGGGAATTAAGTTTGCAAACACTTCATCAGTTGTTGGATATTGCAGCCTGTATATGTATGTTTTTTGGTAAAAGAATATACCACCATAATAATTCAGCAGAGTTTAAAAATGGGCCTAAGGGATTTGGAAGCAGAAATTGCAATGAAAAATTATAATGAAATAGTTGATACTCTTGTATCAACTGAAATCCATGAAAATCAGCACTGAAGTATTGAGGGTTTTGTTGGGGTTTTTTTACTTGTTTGTTTTCCTAGTAAATATGTCTGAATAGGCATTGAGAGAAGTTTTACAATTTAAATATGTGGCATCCAAGAGTACAGTTTTTTCTGCCTTGGATGGGTTTCAGTTGTCTCATTGTCTACATTCTTTTAATTTTGTCTTCCACCCCTTTACTGTGAAATATCTGCTGGGGAGGTGTTGATATACAACCCTTTGTTGAATGGGGAAATTTTATCTGATGATCTGAACTAATTTACAGCAAGGATGCTGTAAACTGATGTGACATCAGGGAATGAAATGACTTTGGAATCCCCTTTGAAAAGAACCAGGACCTAAATGTAGCTGTCACTTGAACTAGATGTTACAGCCTGAGTCTCAAAGGCTTATCAGGAGCTGTTCACAGGGAGTCTGAAAAGATGTGTATGCATGGACATTTTGTAATACCACGAGGCTGTAGGCAGACTTTGGTTGTTGAAGAACTAGAGTCCTAAAATACAGAGAGTGTGTGCTTGAAAAATTAAGTAGTTGGTCAGCACTTTACCTGACGTATACATTTTAGGGGTTTTTTTGGGTGGGTTTTTTTTTTGTTTGGTTGGTTTTTGTTTGTTTGTTTTTGGGTTTTTTGTTTTTTTAGGTTTTTTTTCCCCTGTTATAATCCATCTTAAAGCTCTCGTTGGCTTTTATCTTATGTTTGATTTTTATCTTATGTTTGATTTTCATTCTAAGGATTTTTTCAATTGAGGGGTTTTAATCACACTTGGAGAAAAATGAAATTATTTTTTTCTCATTTCCGTCCAATTGGCTCTGCAGACAGATGGAAATATGTGACTAATATAATGGATCAGTGTATTCCTATAACTTGAATCAAAAGAGTCTAGTGAAGCTAAAGGCCCTGCTTTGCACTTTTCTTTTTGATCCTAGCCCAAGGCAGACCTAAAGATCAAAGCATGCCATGTCAACAGGTATAAAGATGATATGTTGCCTCTCTGCTGTATTCTCTGAGTCTGATTTATACTGCATGGTGCACAGAACTAGTTGAATGATAGAGTGTAAATGAAGTGTTGGTAAATATTTGAATCATTGACGATGAATTTTGGAGGGAAAACCAGCCAGCTGGTTGTTTAGTTTATCGTTCTTATGCCTTATGTAATGTCAAAATGCATTGTTTTTAATGCATTTTAGAGCATTGGCACCTTTACTTGCTCTCATAGATGTGAGTCAAACTGAAAATTTCCTTATATCATCTTCCCTCTAGCAGATAAAGAAGTCCTTTGATAGAGTTTCACTGATTTAGAAGAGAACTTCTTCAAAAGCTCAATATTTTCAACAGCTAAGTCCTTATGTAGGTCAGTTTTCTTTGATATTTTATTTAAAATTAAACTTAGTAATCACCAGTTATGAGACAACAGCAATGACCATTTTGTGAAATGCAGGCTTATTGGGAATCCTCTCCATCCTGGGATAGGGAGGGAAGAGCTAAAGAATAGCGCTTTTCACACAGCCTCCAGAAAGAAGGTTTTTAATTTTTGTTTCCTTAGAGGTAAAAACAGGATTAGCTTATTTAACTTGCCCAGTTAAAAATGCTTTGTGGGAATTGTAGTTCAAGAAGCTCCTAGTCACATTTCCTAGAAGCTGACTACAGATGGAGCCTGTAAGACTTGTGACCTGTCTGAAAATTGGAATTCTGGGTCTTGTTAAGGTGCAGCCCATCCAGAAATGCTGGAAGGAGCACAAAAGGCCCTTCTACTACAGTTTCCATGAGGTAGGTGAGCAATAAATAACTGTGAGACACAGTTTGGTTTGGTTTTGCATTCTTCTGCCTGAGGACATAATTGAGGATAACCTCTTTTTTTTTGCTTTCTTTGTCTGTAAAGAAATGAAATTTTGACTGACTTCTTAAAAGAAAAATATGTTTAATGGCTTCCCTTACATGTATGCAATGATTCAATTTGAAAAGTACAATTATTGACATGATATTGCCATGAAAGTGTCCTGCTCTCCCAGCTACTTTACAGATTCCCACCAGATATGTTTCCTCCACTAGATGTTAAATATCTTTGTCTATGTGCGAAGCAACTGGTTTTCAGGTTCCTTCAAGTACAGCTTTCCAAAGGAAGACTCTTTCTACTAAAACACCAGAATAAACTACAGATTAAAGGCCTTGAAGGATTCACAAAGAACTGTGCAAACAAATGCTGCCATTTTGACACTTCAAATCAAAAATCACGGTGGGCATCTGGTGGGCTTTGTGCCCATCCTACTGAAGCATTTTAAGAATCTTGTGAGTTACATTGGTGCAGGAAAGCAGACAACAAAAATGAAAAACAGAAAGCAAAAATTGGATTCAGATTATTTACACAGAGCTCTTTTGGAATCTATCTTTACTATGCCCAAAAGCACACTGGAAACTTCATAGCCACAAATAGAAGATGCCTCTGCCTCTGAGAGCTCAGTATGTAATTAAACATCTTGGTCCATGTGATCCCAAGAATTTACTTCAGGGGTGACAAATGGAAGGACTGCATTTACTGTGATCCAGGGGTACAGCAATATGCTCTACTGCATTTCTAAACTGAGTTGCATCCAATTCTTTCTAACTGTTTTTAAATTCCAGTTATTGAGGTAAACCTCACTTCTGCCAGGCTGTATAGAAGGGATGGATTATGGGGAAATTTAAATTAGGAAAGGATTATGGTCTTTAGAATGAGCAGGTATTGTGTATGTAAGGAAAAATGTGAACTGTTTGAGGGGAAAAAACACAAACAAACAGAAGACCCCCCCAAACTAATACAAAGTTGCTTCTGAAGCCTTACTTTGATTCCTTTTATTAAAGATGAGAATATTTAAAAAAAAAATAAGGTAACAATGTAATTAATTCTGTAGAGAAGAACTTACTGGGACACAGGATGCACAAATGTTGGGAATGTTGGCAGGTGCAGATTTAACAAAGACCTCCTGTAGTGTTAGAATAGATCCCAAAAGCTGCCCTTCACTCTGTTGGTGTGAATGCCCTGTGACTGACTTCACTAGAGTCTGGAACCATCAAAGCCAATGGCCCTGCTGTGACACTGCTCTGTGACAGGCTCACTAAAACCACCTTGTGTCCTGTGGGGCAGCAGAGGCAGCAGGGAGTTGGGTTAGCTGTGGTGAAACCATATGAACTAGGCTGAAACTTTGGGCTCAGTACTGAAACTTGAGTTGCTTCTCAGGACTGCAGATGTCTTTGGCTCACCACATTAGATATGTGTATAAATTATGCCATGAAAGCCTGTAGTTATTCATTCTGGAGCTCCTAAGACGCTTTGATGTGCATGGATTAGATGGTGAAGGTACCCTAGCTGAGCTGGCAATATCCCACAGAGGGCAGATACATGCATATAGCATGAATATAAATTCTCTTTGAGGTCTTGCAGAGAAACAGGGTTTACATACAGATCTGACAAACTATTTTGGGTTTCTGGAGGAGGATCTGAAAAGCGGAGTGCAGAACAGGGAAAGGCTGTATACGGAGTGTGACTTAGAAAGTTTCAGGTAGAAACCTGCATGTGCTTTTACAAAGAATGAATAAAGTAACATTTTGTACAGGTGGAAACAGGCTGGGAAAGGTCATGGTGCTGAGCCTGGTGTTGGTAGTGGCTTTGTTTGAAGGTGGAGGTAAGTGAATGGGAGTTGAACGGCAATGATTTGTCCTTGGTCCGAGGGGACTGGAATGGAGCCCGGTCTGTGCCATGCCCTACTCTCTGCCCATTGTGCTTTTCTTGTGTCTATAAATTGCTCACAGGTGAGAGGTCTATATTTATAACACAGATAAATCAAAATTTATTTGTTTATTTATAGCCACAGGCCTATGTGAAGGCTGACAATTGAAGGTTTCTGTGTGAAGGAGCACTAATCAATGTGTTTATTGTCTTCGAGATAATAACACCGGCAACCCCACCATGAATTTTATTAGGCCATGTTAATTTTCTGTCTGTTCTCAGAGCTATAGAGTTTTAGTGATGTTTGCTGTTTTATGAGTTGTTCTACTGTTTTTTTAGGTTTTTTCCTTGTTCGTTTTAATTATTTTTCTCGCAACACTTTCTGTCTCAACTTCAAAATGAGGGAAAGAATTCATCTTTGTGATGACAATTAAACACAGTTTTAAAGATTGTAGCCTGGGATGTAATAGCCAGATTCTTGGAATTAATTGACTGAGGAACTAAGTGAATAATTCAAAACAAATAACTTTCTTAAGAAATGGACCTTCCAGCGTTCTTGATATTCTCACTGGGAAGATCATATTGTCATTGTTCCTGTAAGAGCAGATACTAGTGGTTCCAGCTGAGGCTTTATTTTAGAGTTAGCTCTTGTCCTCCAGAGCACCCAGAAATGTGAATGCATCACAATTTTTCGTGTGTTTCCTTTTGACAGGTGTTTTTTGACCTGTCCTTTTGCGCTTAGGGGGATGATTTGCTTGTCAAAGCACACGTGTGGCTGCGGATGAACAGCACCTTGAGCTCACTGAGGGTGGAGTGATTCACAGTGCAGTGTCAGACCAGCATGTCAAGACAGCTCTGATCTGAGCCTGGGTCAGTTCCATCCTGATTTTTAAGGAGTCTCCCTATGTCAGAGGAGGACAGATCTCAGCTGTGGTCTTCATCCCACTTTTTAAGTGGTCTCTTAGAAGGGGTATGTATAAGATAAGGACAATTTGTTTCACGGTTTTGTAGAAAGTCACACCTAAAGTAAGGATCTGATGGAGATGTAGTATTTCTGATGAACTGTGATAGAGAAACATTATGTATAACTTGAGATTTCCATGTTCTGGAACCATCTTCATTAGAAGATTTGATTAGCTGTAGTCCAGAGATAACAAATGTGTATTTTAGGCCCCTCCTTCATCCCTTTGTAGGGGCATCACCTAGAACAGTTAAGAGCACCATCCCCACTATAATATTCTATATCTGTAAGATCCTAAAGCTAACAAGGGAAAGGAAGAAAATAGGAAAATAGGAAGCAAAAAAAAAAAAAAATTACTATTGCTATTGTTGGTCAGAAACGTGAAGCAAGTTAATAGGATTAAAATTTGGTTCACTGGCAATGCCCTTCAATATTAGAGTTGTGGACCACATGTTTTTCTTAAAGACGTTTAGCTATTTACTGATATTCTTTCAAATTTTTCTTATTTTATCCTAGACTCTACATTGTGTAGAGTCTCTATAGCTTTTCTTTTTCCTTTGTGATTAGCTCACATAAATAAAATACCATAGTTTGAATGACATAAAGATATATACTTACACTTTTCGAAAAATGTTCTCAAATTTCATATACTGTTGCTTCAAATTTTGTCAATTCTTTCTGTGAACACTTGCCCTCCAAAAGTTTTTTTCCTAGGTCTTGGAGAGGCAGAAAGTGGTAGAAAAACATATCAAATACCCTTCATTGAAAATTGGTAGATTATAGATTATTTGTAGAGTTAAATGTTGCCCAACCATTGCTCAGCACTCTCAGCTCTCTCTAAGGTAGTGGAATTAGAACCAGGGAGAAAATAACTTACTTGTGTTGTTTATATTTAAGAGGGTTATTGCGCCTTCCCCCCAAGTCCCTCTGGGCTGACTCCCAAACTGCTTGAAATCTTTTAGGGGCTGTTTAATGAGACAGCTCCCAAATGAAAAGGGAAGACACTAAATGAGTTTGTGTTAGCAGTGTAAAGAGACAACAAACAAGGACATTTTTGCCAATATATGCACCTGTGGATCATGCTTTTAAGACAGCTTACTTTGTGATTAAATTTCTAAAAGTTGTCTGTTTTTCCTCTCATCACTTGCAGATTTTTACATGCTCTTTACTTAATAGGAAGTCTGGATAACTTATGTGTGCTTATTTAAGCATAAACTCTGGATTATAGTAGTAAAAGAATTAGCTGCAAAGTGAGTAGTTATTTACAAATGTGATGCTTCAGGTGGCAATACTAGGATTGCAGAAAATTAACCGGTGGGGCAATAGTGGGCCAGCACTGGTTTCAGGATATTCTTCATTGCCAACTATGTTGAATATTTGGAATTCTTGTATGAGAAGAAAAATCAGATTCCAAATAAAAATGGGAAGGCAGAAAAAAAATTTTAGACTACGATCTGAGACAACATCGATTTGTCTAGGACAAACTACAACCAAAGCAGTCCTGCCTTTCAGTTTAGCAAGATCACACAAACATCTAAAAATAAAGGAAGAGAATATTGAGAAAAAAACTGCCTTAATGATGGTACAAAGAAATTTCTTATTTGAAACAATAGTCCAAATTTGACCAAGTTAGAAAGCCAGGTAAATAAGATGCATTTAATTCTAATTTGTCATCCATTCCCCCTCTTTAAATTTAAAAGCAAGATAAGCTACAAAGTATTTTAAAGATAATGAGGGGATTTTAATTTTGTTAGGAAAAAAAATCATTCTGTAATGTCTGCAGATGACTAATTATGTTGTGTTCCTGGAGGAACTGAGTTACTCGTCTGCTTTGAAATTAGAAAGATAATAAAGCCATTTAATGTTGTAAAACTAAAATTCTGAACAATATCTTTACCTACAATGGCTTCAAAGTTATAGAAGCCTCAAGCTAGATATGTATAAACATTTTATGGTGATTTTTGTGTTAAAGAAACAACAAATGCAAAAGAAACAAACAAAAAACCCCCTCATAATAAAACACCTTTCCCAAACAATTACACTTGTGAAACATCACCCTTGAAATGTAACACAGACAAGATTTATTTCTCTGCCATTTGTTCCCTGCATTAATCTTCAGGTCTTTTAATAAAGGTGGGGAACAAAGGGTCAGGATGACTCCAAGAAATGGTAATGGGATACACGGAGCTCTTCACACATAGGTCAGTAGATCAACTCCAGCCAGGATGAATGTTGCCTCAAACCTTTTCCATCCTGTTATTACTCCACAACTCTAAGGAATATAAACGGAGCAATGTTTCTGCTTTCTAGTAAACTGGTGAATGGTGCTGGGAAAAGCTACTGCCCCTGTGATCCAGGTCAGTGGTGAGGGCAGGATTATAGGATTTGACTCCATGCCCAGCTACTCTGACGAGTGACTGAAACACGTGGGTGAGAGCAGCAGTGAAACTTGCTTTACTGCTGCCTCAACTGCAGTGTGTTTCTTCTTGATCTATAAAAGATGTTAGCTCAACCCCCTCAGCTCAGTAGTAGCATGATGGAGGAGAGAAGAAATAAAAATAGCGGTGGGATGTGTCTAGATCCCAACTGAAAGAAAAAACCCTACAAAATTAAATGAGATATCTGTAACACAAACATAGACCTCTGAGGAGGTGTAGTCTCTCAGAGTAGGGTAGCAAAATCAGTGTAGACTTAAATTCCTGTATAATTTTCAAGATTTGTGAAGTGTGTAGAGCGTGGTAGAACCTGCTTTAGAGAAACTAAATTAACAAAAGTCTGTCTGGCCTCTTGAAAACTCTGACTCAAATAAAATAATGCACATATCTTTCAGCTGTAATAATTGAATGTCTAATACTTGGTTTATAAATAGTTGGAAGATGTGGGCTTCTGTTTATGTATTCAGAGAGGTATGTGTTTTTAAGGACAAAAGTATACCCTATAGGTATTGAATAAAAGAATTCAAGAACAACTATAGGACTAGGAAAAGGACCATATCAAGAAACAAAATCTATAGTTTTGCATATTCTTATAAAATAGTTTTCATACTGTATCCTGAAAAAAAACTTGTCATTGTCATGTTTTTCCTTGACTTTTTCTTTTGGAAATGGGTAATTGTATATTCAGCTGCCGTTGGTTCAGCAGGGACTAAACACCAACAGCTCCAGTTCTGTCTGCTGCAGTAAGGGCTGTCCCATTTTGATTCCTCTGTTGCCATCTCTCATCTCTCACTAAAACCAGCATAGTTATACAAATGTAAACAATCCAGACTCAAGGGTGGTATACTTGTGTTTTATTTGTCTCTATCAGTAGAATACTTTAAATGAAACATTCTTCTGCATGTGTTAACAAAGAAACCAAAACAAACTTGGTATGTCTGAAACTCCAAGGAATTCAGAATTGAATGTGAATTTTATGTTAAAAGACCAGAAGCAACTCTTTAAACTTTCTGATGCTTGCAAAATGATACAGTAATTGAATTACAAAAAGCATTTGTAGGAGTTTTTTTCTCTTTTCTTCATTACACATACATGGCTGTGCCAAATCAAGGTTTATCTGGTGCAGTTTTCTGTCTCAAAGGAGCTGAAGGTGGGTGCTTAGGGAAGAATATGGAGGAATGTTTGGTATATGATATTCCCTCTGAACCACAAGTCAAGGACTTCATGAGTAAAAGGTAGTTTCTGTGCATTTAACAGTTCTTAATGCATTTTTCGTCCTTGGTCTTGTCCAGTTTTTTTTTATGCCATGTAAGCTTTTAATACATTCCAGAATCCTGTGGGTTGGTGCACTACAATAAAAATGCAAACAGCCCCCAGCCTTGTGTATCTTAAACTCACATGGCATTGGGAGAGGCAGAGAAGAGTCAATATGGGCCCATCTTCTCATTTTGGCCCATCTTCCCATATTCCACTTTGTGTGCGATGGGATACGGACAGACCTCGTTTACAAACACCTCTAAAATGTTTGTTCTTTGTTTATTTTCTCCATCCTGAGGACAGGACTTTGCTCTTCTGATTCTGATTTTCTCAGGTTTCAGTAAAACTGAGCTACATCATTAGGCCTTTTTAAGTGGCTATTTTAAACAGGAGGCCTAACAACAAACAGCCCAAAGCCTGCAATCTAGGATTCCCCAAAGGCCTTATTTAGTGGAAGGAATCTGTGTGCCTATTTCTGCCTAAAGTCATGGCCCTAGTGTTTTGGAAATGTCTTCCATGAAAAATTACAACCTTTTTTTTAGATGCCTGAAAGTGACTGTAAGAGATTTTAGATAGAACAAGTTTGAGAAAATGCCTCTCAGGGTAGTTGATCATTGTTTTTCTGGTATATCTGGTACCTGAGGGAAGGAATCTGTTCTGACAAATGCATTTCCACTTCAGAATTACCTCTGGCCAGGGAAGGTTGAACAAAAATCCCACTGACTGTAAAACAATCAGCAGATCCCCTATTACTGGCAACAATACCTAAGTTATCTATGTATTTGGCTGTGTCCTTCCAGATAGTTTTCCCCCTGGAAAAGGCATTTTTACCTCGATAACTTGGAGCAAAGCCCAGCAGCCCCCATCAGCCGTCACGGCAGGTCCCACTGGTGGTCAAGCAGTGACGAGATTGAAGGAGTGAGGATTGGCTCTCCTTATCTCAGCTGCCAAGCCTGCTCCCTGCAGCCATGGCTCTGGCTTCCCTCAGGAGAGGGAATCAGCATTCAGATGCACACCCTGGAAAACTCAGCTGTGCATGGAGCTGAGGACACTCCCTGGGTGCAGATGCTGCTGGTTCCCCTTGCAGCACGTGCTCCCCGGCCAGCCCAGCAAGGACCTTGGATCATGCCTGCCTGGAAGGAAGGAGCTGCTGGAGCTTGGTTTGGATTGTCCTTGCAGTGTCAAGGACTTGCCATCTGTTTAGTGTTTATTCTGCTAGCGAATTTTCAGTCTCAGTGTTAAGGTTGCTAATGATTGATTAATCCAGCTCAGTATGGACAGAGCACACCAGGCAGTTATAAACTAATTGCAACAATTTCTCTGATGCCGCCTTTTGCAAAATGCACTGTCTGGGGCACAGATGAACAGCAGCAGCTCCATTTCTAGCCTTGACCCTGAGCTAATTAGGATGAATCCTGCTCCCTTCCATCCATTGAGATGAGAAAGAGAATTTAGAAAAGGTTTTTGAAGACATAGTTTTGCCTGATGTGGTGGTTTGGTTATTTTTTTTCCCATTTTGTTTGCTTGATTTTTTTAAAGGAAAATATATTATGTGGCTTTCTGTAAATTCTGTAAATTCTGTAAATGTCTGTAGCCATTACAGAATAATCAGAAGTTTAAGAGCATCTACATACACTAGTTCTTGAGAGGACTCAACATGTACATGTGTCAGTTTGGTTTGGAATTTTGTTGTTTGTTGTGGAGTTTTGTTTTTAGGCTTTTTTTGTTGGTTGCTTGTTGTTTTGCTGGCTTTTTTTTTCCTGGGGTTTTTTTTTTTTTTAAAGGAGAAGAAGGTGGGGTAGTCCAATGCCCTATGCCTTTACAGTCTACCAGTTCCTTAGTGTGATGTGCAGCTGGTTGCAAGCCAGCAATGTCTGCTTGTCCTAATGGCTTGCTGACTTCTAATCTGGAGAATGTGAAGACAAAGAAGGAAGGAAAAAAAATTTGGAAGTGGAACTCGGGCTGCACAGCTTTCTATGAGGGTATTCAGGAAGAAAGGATCAGTTCTGGATGTACAGGTTGTAGAAGTTCCTTCACTTTACAGGTTTCTGCCAAATCTTGCAGTTACACACGTAGATTGTGCATCTTTTTCACAACATCATATTTTTCATATTGTGCAGAGGCAGCCTTCAATAATGCATTGACATAATCATTGACATAATCATTGACATAATAATGACCATGGTTCTCAGAGTCTATTCCTAATGATCAGCAAGAAAGTCTTCTGCATTCTGGTCACACCAAAAAAAAAAAAGAAAAAAAATTAGAAATCCACATCAGCAAATCTGACTAGGAAATTCTCAGCAAATAGAAGTCAATTTGCTCTTACAAGTGTAAGCATCAATTTATATGAACCACTCAGTGTTTGCTCCATGAACATCTGGAAGATGAGGGTGGGTGTGGGGAAGAACACTTTCAAAGGAAACAATCAGTGCTAGAACTGATGTCAGAGCTTTTGCATTTAAAGCAGCTTTTCTCTGAAACCAAAGACCAGTGTGATTCCAGGCTGCTCAGATTCCAATGTTAACGTCTCTTTAGGTTTTGATGGCAGTTAATATAAATACTAATGATGATTTTACTAAAAACTTGATTTCATATGACAGTGGATTACTATTTTTATTTGTTCTCTTGTGCTAACTGACATTTCCTGTTGAATTAATGCAACTTCATGAAAAATTGCCATGTATGACAACTATTTTATTACATGCTATGAAAACCAAAACATTTTTCAGATGACAGGCATTTGCACAGAACAAGTTTAAGGTGTACTCACATTTGGTGAACGAGTATTGATTATGCTGCAGGATATGATAACAGTGTCACAGGAGAAACTGGAGGACAAAGCTGAAGGACAACTAGTATGGCAGGTAAACAGAAGACTAATGTATATTTAGTAAAACATTTTTCCTTTTGTTCTGCTCCTTTTTAGTATTTATTTTCCTGTATTTCTTGTCCTCCGGTGTCTCTGTCATGGCAAAAAATAAAATTAATATCCAGCCATGTGTTTAATGCTAGACTCACAGTATGTTTTTTCATCTTATGAATCTTGTTTGTGTTTATGTAGCACTTGTTGATGGGCAAGCTAGTATTCTTCACTTTCTCTAATAGCCTTACTGTAAATGAGTCTTTTACAGAAAACACATAAATACTATGATTCCCAGCATTATGATGTCATAGCACCTATAAATACTCGAAGCACAGAAATGCATCCTTCTAAATGGAGAGTTTATAGTCCTCTTGTGGATACCTTCCAGCCCGAGGATGAGCAGCTCATAACTCTTTTTTGACAGAATAAATAGGAAATCCATGATTCCTATCAAGTTCAGTAGAGACCCAGACACCCAGATCCATATGCCATGCTTTGCCTTGTACATGTTTGAAGCGCTTGCAGACTTAATTGCTATGCCCTGGGGAATCTTCAAGACTACTGTTGGCAGATACAAGTGATATTAACAAGACAAATATGTCTCAGTGTATTTACCAGGTGATTACTGCTGTTTCAGAAGCAGTAAATTATTGTATTTATTCATCTGTGATGTTTCCACAGGAACAAAAGGCAAGCTGTATTTTTAATTTTTTTTTAAAATCCTTTTTATTTTTTTTTCTATTTGAGGGCTGGTTAAGGATAGGGAAGTGGGAAGAAAAGTTTGGCTGGTACTATGGCAGCAGGCATGTAATGTAGTTTACCATTACCTGTGTTTCAACAGCAACATTTAAAATCACAAGGTTTTCACTCTGTGTATGCAAGTGATTTGTAATGCCATATACCCAATGTGCTAGCATATGTAGTCTCCAAATGTTTCATCTGTGTCTCAGCATTCTGTTTCTTAAATCACTGCAATATGTTGAGCAAGCAAAGAACTTACCGTACAAGTTGATTTAGCATGTGTTTGTTTATATTTACAAAAAGTTAAATATCCTGCCTCTCTCATCTGCACTTCTTGTTCTCCCTGTTTCTTCTCCCATCTTCCCCAAGACATTATTAACCAGCACTTGAATTGTGTGTCCCCACATGTTCTGACTTTAGTAGCATTTGGCTTAAGGTAACTAAATCAACCATACATATTCAGCATAAAATCTTCAACCTAAAGCTCTACATGACAATGAAAGAATATATTTCCCCTTTCCCCTCCAACTAACCCTGTTAAGGCTGAGTCAGCTCATGCTTTTTAAGCCTAAGCTTTACTTGGGGATGAGCAGACATAGTTGTACATGGAGGCCGTGTGGTAATGTGACCATTGATGTACTAATTCTACTTTTTATTACTTTCTCTCTCAGCTGGAAAATCCCATAGGAGGTGTATATAATTTTGAAATATTTTTATAGAATTCAAGGATTTTTGGCAGTGAGCTTTTACTTTTCCCAATATGTACACAAAAACCCGCCACCCAACATAACAAAATCAAAACCACATTTCTTAGGAAATGCCAGAGTGGGATTATAGAAAGTATTTTGTGGTTTTGCCTGTGAACTCCCACCTTGTTTGACACATGTGCAGTGCTTGCTTGATGAGCAGATGCTTTGTTTTTTCCCTGTCCTTCAGTAGAGATGTCTAAAGCTCACCTGTTAAATGCTGTTCAAAATTCTCCTGGGACATGGCACTGTTGGTTTTCATATCTGCCCTCAAAAATCTGCTTATTTTCAGAAGAGTGCTGTGAACGGAGGTGCAAGGTCTTGCAGCTTGGGTCAAGCCCAAGCACAAATAACAGGCTGAGCAGAGAATGGATTGAAAGCAGCCCTGAGGAGAAGAACTTGGGGTGCTGGTGGACAAGGAGCTCAACATGAGCTGGCCATGTGTCCTTGCAGCCCCAAAAGCCAAACGAATCCTGGACTGCGTCCAAAGCAGCATGGCCAACAGGTCCATGGAAAGGAATCTTCCCCTCTGCTTTGCTGTCTGAGACCCCCCGTGTGTCTGCATCCAGCTCTTGTGTCTCCAACATAAGGACATGGACTTGTTGGAATGAGTCCAGGAGGCCCAGCCACAAACAATAACAGAGGACTGGAGCACCTCTTCTATGGAAATGGGCTCAGAGAGCTGGGGTTGTTCAGGAGAAGACAATTATAGCACTTTCCAGCATCTAAAGGGCGCTACAAGAAAACTGCAGAGGGAGTTTTGACAGCAGCGTGGAGTGACAGAACAAGGGATAATGGCTTCAAAGTGGAAGAAGGTAAGTTTACACTAGATAGTAGGAAGAAATTCTTTATAGTGGGAGTGATGAGACACTGGGACAGGTTTCCCAGAGCAATTGTGGATGCCTCATTCTTGCAAGACTACCTAGACCAAGTTGGGTTGGGATTTTGACCAACCTGGTCTAGTGGAAGGTGTCCTTACCTTGCTCTGAGGAACCTTCCAACCCAGGCCATTTTATGATTCTATGGTACTGGAAATGTATGTAATCCTTTGTGTGTCCTCGTTTTGTAATGCCTAAGGAATTTGGGCGGTATTTTCTTCTTTTCAGCATACTTAGCATTAGTCAACACTATATGTGGACAATATGTTTATAGCATTTACACTTGTGATTCTCACTGAGCAGTTCCCGGAGTGCAAGCACAATTCCCAGCTGCAGTTATGAGGTTTCAGCATTTCTGCAAATAATTTTTTCAGACCTAACAATAAAATGGGGAACACATCGGAAGTAACCAACAGAAAACAATTACAGTAATTTCACGATTACAAACCGCACTGACTATAATCCGCATCTCTGGGTGTTGGCAACATTTCGTTCTTCGTCCATAAATAAACTGCACCCAATTATAAGCCACTCTGTCGTTTGCTGCGAGGACCCGCGTGCAACAAAGTTGCCAAATAGTAACAGAATCGCGGCATGGAGGGGTTTACTGGCTCAGCTCCGGCCGTGAGGGCTCGGGGCTACTGACGGGGCCAGGTGACCCAGCTCGGCGCTGCCGCTCGGCGGGGCCACTCGGGGCCAGTCGCCGCCGCCGCTGGGCTTGCTTGCCCCGGCCCGGCGCTGCGCTGCAGTGGCAGGGGGGCACGGAGCCCGCCGGCACCCGCGGTGGTGGTGGGAGGCGGGGATGGAGTCCGCTGGCACCCACGGCGGTGGTGGCGGCAGGAGGGGACGGGAGCCCCCCGCCTTCCCCTGGGCCAGGGGGCCAGCAGGAGGGGGCCCCCCATCTCTCCCCCGGGCTGCTCTGCCTGAAGGAGGGAGTCTCCCGCCTTCCTCACCCCCCACGCTGCCTGCACTGAGCTGACTCCACCCGCCGCGCAACAGAGTAACCAACATGTAACAATCTCGTAAATGCCGGGTTTTACTGGCAGATGCTCGACTTGGCAGTTTGCACTGGCTCGGTTTGCACTTCTGGGGTTGAAAATGTCAAAAACTTATTCACATATTAGCCGCTCCTGAGTGTAAACCGCATTTCCGGTGTGGGAGCAAAATTTTAGTCAAAACGGTGCGGCTTGTAATTGTGAAATTACTGTAATTAAGTAACTTGTTTTGCTTGAGGAAGGAGCATTAGTTCTAACAGAGTAAGGACAAATATTGTTTATTTTTTTTTACTTTTTCCTTCGTAAATTTTGCCTTCCCTTACCCTCCATCTCTTCTGATCAGTGAAGAATGGGGAAACTCCATGAAACTTTCATACTAAATATGGAGTGGTGAGAATTCATTGAGCAGAGAACTGGCCTTTGCTTTTCATCAAGTTCATCATACCCTTTGATCCTTGCTTGCACATTACTTGTTGGGAATTTGTTGTTGTTTTCTGATGTGCCAGTTAATTTTCCTCCTTAATACTCTTATCCCCCTGTTAGCATTACTTGTTTTCCTTGTTCAGCCTGTTTCTGCTCTGGCTGCCTGTTTATCTCTGACACAGCTGCAATTATAGAAAGAACATCTTTTTTAGTTCTCTGGAAAATTTCTACACAACTGTACAGCATTTTTAGCTATTTCAAGACTCCTATTAGTCAAGAGAATGTTAGGAATAAAGGTCTTACAGTACTACTGGAGACAGTGTAATTGCAAGAATAAAGATCAATGTAAAACTTTTGTTAGTGTCAGTGACAGGATGCCTGTGTTTGATATTGGCTTTCCAAATACTTCTACTTATTTTTGCACTTGTGCTCCCTGAGCATGCCTGTTTTCACCAGGAAAGAAGCTTAAAGAATTTTAAAAAATATTTCCTTTTATACCAATGGGCAAGGCTTCAGATTTATTTGTAAACAAAATAGTATTAGGTGAATGCTACTGGAAAAACACAGAGTGGTTAATTGTGAAGTATAAAAATATATTCTGATGGTGTAATTGGTAGGAAGCTTGAGAAGGGATAAAAGATGTAAGGGAGTATTATCTCACATGGTAATGTTTTGGAGATACCTGCCCTTGGTAAGATCAAGCCCTTCCTAATGAAAGAATTTCCGACTTTTCAGAAATACTTTCAGGAGCCTTGGGGATAAACAGCTTCTGTCAGAGATGATTTAGCAGAATCCGAAGGGGAAGTGATTCCATTTGATACATCATAATCATCATCCCAGACACCCCCTTAATTTCTTTGTGGAATGCTAACAGGAATGCCTCACTGCCAGCTGAAACACTGCACAGGGCTGCCTGCTCACTGCAGAGCAAATCTACATCTGCTTTAAGTCACACCAAGGTGTCTGAGAGTACCTGGGCCTTAATGGGTCTTGCCTGGGGTTATCTGGTGAAACAGTCTTGTCATTCTCTTCTTAAGACTACTTTCTGGCAAATTTAAAGAAAGAATACAATCTTCAAAAGGCCAGATAAAAAGTGTCAAACAGCTCAGATTACTTTTTTTCTGATAACAACCTGATATTTTCTACCCTTTCTAGGATAACTCTAGTTAACTAGAAAATGCCAATACAGGATTTCCAGAGTTTCCTATAACCACTGAAGTTCTACTGTGCAGAACTCATTCTACATAGCTGTTACCATCCAGTGATCACGCTCTTGCCATCTGTCACTGAAACATCAAGTTAATTGTCAGATATATCTCAGATTCATAAATTTGCATCTGCCCATTTTGAAGACCTCCATCTTTCATACTGGTTTGCATCCATTGTCTGTGTATCTTGGAAGTCCCATACTTCCACTTGAAAAGAAAGTTTACAGTAGTTTGCAAAAGTGAATAACCTTGACTGTGTAAGGTATGCTGTAGGAGACTTGCAACCAGCAGAAACATATGGAAATGAAAGAAAATGTGTCTGCACACATAATCTCAACTACAATTCTTTTTAAAAAAGTAGATTTCTGGTTTCCAAAATCAGATTTTTTGGAGTAGGCTTTTTTCCCCCATGTGTCATTTCTACTGTGATGATATTCTTGCAAATTCTCTTTCTGCATTTCCAGTAACATGCCCTAGCACACTATCATCTTGCATTTAATGTTGAAACCTTCTGCAACTTTTACATTGCTTACCCTCTGGTGCATCTGAAAGAAAGGAACTGCCTTCCCTTACATTTGGTAAGTATTTGCCCTGTGCTTTCTTGCAAAACATGTTGGAGACATTGTGCTCCAGCACAATGGATCATTTGCTTGGAGCACAATGCTGATCTTGTTTTTCAGCATTAATGACACTACCTGTTCCTGACCTGGTTATTAACCTGATCACACCACTCAGCCTTGTACTCCCCCAATTCTTATGGTAATATCTTTCTGCTTCCTCTGGCTGTGTAGAGATCAACTATCCTTGATGTGCATCTGGCTGTGCCACAGAGTTGGTAAGATCACTGCATCAAGACTTCTGAGTGCTTGTGAAAGGAGTGAAGAACTGGAGCAATGCAGCAATGTGAAGCAGTGTATGAAGTGTGTGAATATCTATTACAGCAATTCCTAGAGCACTGGGACAAAGTTTGGCCACTCCTGAAATGCTCGTGTGAGCGGTAGGATGGGACTTGTTCTATCTAGTTGTAAAAATTTTGGACAGGAAGATAAGCCACGCTGTGTGGTTGCAGGGTTTTTTTATAAAAGATGCAAAAATAAATGTATGACTGTACTCTGATCCCTTTTTCAGATTTTTCTGACTTGGTGACCACCTAGTCTATGGTGTTGAAAGTTCAGATTTTCTTTGGTTTTATTAAGAAGAGGGAGGTAATTCTAACTGTATAATAACCATATAATAGATGGTATTGTATGGTCTATATATACAGTGCCCATATGGGCCTCTGATAAACATGGAACCCGTATTTAAAAATTACCTCTTCCACTGCAGTCAGTGCTTTGTAGAAAGTAAAAGTTAAAGGTCTTAGGTTACTGTAAGATGATTTGAAAATATTGTGTTCCCTTCAAAGAAAGAATATTGTTAAATAGTTCATGGAAACTTTTACTTAAGTGTTTAAAGATTTATCATCCTGTTTATTATGCATGGTTAAAACCTTCTTTCCTTTTGTGAAGATCATTCCTAAATGTCCTAAATGGGTTTTGTATTTTTTCATATTTTGCACAACCTTATTTTATTCTGCTCCACTGATATGAGTAGTTCTCTGAATTAAACTGAGATAACACTAGGTTTTTATGGAATAAACACCACTTTCAAATAGGAAAGGAAGAATAATTGAAAGAGATATTCACTGACATTTTCATATCAAAGTAATGCTTTGTGACTGTGCCAGCAAATATTATTTTCCAGCTTTGTCAAACAATGCCTTTAATGTAGCAGTAAAATAACTATTAATCTGAGGTCGATAACTACAGTCTTGTTTTTCTTGTCTCTGCTCCTGCTGAGTCCAGTCAAGTTTCCTTGGCCCCACACAGCCCTGTTGAAGGAAAATGTGTTTTTTGAGGTCTTATCAATTTGCAACCTGGCATAAAGTAGCTGCAGTTATCAGTGCTTTGCAGTGGTTCCACGTAGCAGCACATTGTGGTGTTGGGTGTTTTTGGGATGTCTACTTTGGCATCCATCTGCAGTTGTTGGCACTACATAGTACTGAGCCCTCACTTTCTGCTCTTCCTCTTTTGTCTTTCTGGTTTTCTCCCTTGGGTGACTGCAACAGGTCATAGGTAGCTGAGCTGCCCTTGCACAGACCCTGCTGTAGAGAGCTGAGCTGTGCCTCTACTCTGCACCTGCACTTCTGCCTAACCTGTGAATCTGTGCATTGCCATAAAACTGCACCTTCACCTCCTCAGATTTTTAATATTTTCTTTTCTTTTAAATCCACCATTCTAATTTTTTCCCCCAACAAACCTGTAGGTACGACTGTACTTATGCATATGAACACAGCATAGGGTACATTTCTATTTCCTCTCAAATCTCTGTGGCCTATGACCCAGGTCTTTCCCTGTAGTAAAACTTTTACTCTTTTCCTTTTCTAACCCCTTGCATATAGCCCGCATAAAACTCCTTTTATGGAGGAGTTCTATGGAGTCAAGTTCTAAAACTTGAGAAAACATTGTCTCAACTCTCACCACTTTTAGAAATCTCCTAACATTTCTCACCTATATGAATAGGGCTGCTGTTTCTAGACAGCTTTTACCTCTCCCCCCTTCCTTTCATTGTTTCTTCCAACTTCTCTGAAGTGCCATGGAACAAACAGGATTAGAGATAGAAAAATATCTTTTTTTGACCTAAAATATTTTTTCCTATGGGTTTTTTTAAGCCACTTCACTGAATCTTGTTCTAAACTTCTCATAAGATAGAATACCACCTAGACACAATTCTGTCTAATTCACTTTGCTTTTTCCCTCATGGTCAACCTCAATGGCCCATTTTTCTAAAAGACTTCTCATTATTACAGTTATGTGCTTTTAGATCATTCAAGTACTAGTGCACTATCTTCTTGCTTTCTACCTCCAATGCTTTTTCAAGTACTCCTGTTGGTATTTTTATTCCTGATTCATTATGGCTGTGCCAAGTTGCATATTGTGGGGTAAAATTTGCCTCTGTGTTGGTAATTTGGTACAGAGGTACAATAGAGCAAAATTACCATGCGACAGCGTTCAGGTCTGGGCTTTTAACTTTTGAATACCTGAGTTTCTTTCTGTGTACTCACCCACTACTCTGTAATTTTTTTTCCTCCTGTATTCCAGTTCCCTACCTCTCTAATAGCAGTTTTTTTATTTCCCTCCCAGCTTCCTGCTTTAAGGTACAAAATGGATTTCACATAGCTTCCAATTTCTTTTGGCCACAAACCTGCTTATTTTAAAAGTAGACTAATCTCAGCAATTTAACAGTAACCTTCAGTCTACAAAGTTAGCATAATTGCTTCTAAATATATTTAGAACAAAAACTAAAATCCTGCCTAAATGACAGTCTAAAATATTCCAACTGAGTGATAAGCATGTTTGTCTTAAGAACTGTTAGCATTTATTCTTTCAGTGTTTTCTCTCCAGATTTTTATCAATTTAAATAGATACATTTTTAATGCTCATGTAGTAGCAAGCAGATTTTGGCTTCTACTCCATCTTTCATATTCTCTCTTTTTAATTAATTTATTTATGTGCATATTTAATCTAAAAGCAAAGTCATCAATCACAGAACATTGGAGCCTTTGGAATTTTAAAAATTATAATGGCATCACACATGAAACTACATAATATGTTGCAACTGTAACTGCTGTTGTGGTCTGTACCAAGGTATTACATGGTCTTGTCTCAAACTATGGGGCAAAGAGAGAATTTATTAAGACAGATACCAGTGGAAATAGAGGGATTTTGAATAATTTCCCAATTTGACCTAAGAGTCACTACAGTCCCTGGTATTTTATAAGCTTTTACTGGTCCTGTTGACCCCTTTTATTTAGAAATAAGAAGGACAAGATGCGGATGTTGTGGACTGGCTGATGAGAGAAGGAGAGAAAGCTGTTTACTTGAATCTGCTTTCTTCATAAATTTGAGTGACAACCTCTGTTAAAGTGGCCTTCCAACCTCAGCATAATTAAATTCATGCAGGTATTATGGCAGAGAAAATGCAGATGTAAAGGATTTTGGCCACTTGAAGATCACAGGAAGAAGAATCATTACTGATATTGCTGCAAGATGATCCAGTGTTTCTTACAACTTCAAATAAATACCTGGAAAGCATAAGGAGACATTGATGCCTTGATATGGTAAAATGGCTTAATATTGGGCAGGAAAATTTTATCTGTCTGCAGAACACAATAAGAAGAGCAGAGTGCTGTGGGCCACTTGGAAGAGAGAGAGTTAATAACTGTATTAAATTCAGATATTACCATGTTTACTTTAGTTTAAACATTTTATTTATTTATTTTACTCTGGGAGACACTCTGTATATGATACCTGATATGAGACTGAAGATCAGGAACTCCTGTGAGAAGGGTCTGGAAGCAACCTGAATAGTCTCATGAGAAATGGGAGGTGAGATCCTGCAGGCCAGTTGTCCCCATCAGGAGGCATCAGCTGCCTTGGGGGGTTCTAAGTGGAACCTTCACGCCCTCCGCTAGCACAGGACTGTGTCTATGGCAATGACCTTTTTCCATAAGTTTGAATCACGAGTTGTGGCACAAGCATGTCTGGTGTTTCTCCAAGGGATGGGACCTCCATGCCTGTGCACGTCTATAAAGGTTACTTACCTGCAAGGACAGAAATCCTCTCTGCTTCAGATTTTTCCTCTCTTATCCAGGTTTTTCCACCAGAATATTTCTGTGGCCATGGAATATTCCTCTCTTGAGTGTAGTAGAAAGAGAGAGGTGGTGATTTATGATGCATTCAGATTTCTGTCTTTTACTTGTATGTAATAAACCTCTGGCTGAGATATGCAAAAATGCAGCTCCTGATGCTGGGCATTCTCCTGCCTTGTTACTTCAGAGCTTGACTTTTTTACTTTTGTTCACAAAGTAACACTAAAATACATCTGATTAAACTTGGTGGAATGGTATATAATGCTTTTAAAGTAGTGAGTATACCATCCTTTGGGAAGACTCTCATAGCGTAAAAAAAAAGAAAAATCTCTGACATACTTAATACATTTGAAACTGGACAGCATTTAGTGAGTCAGTCACTACCTGCTTCTGTTAGAGATGTAATCATGTCTGCTTTGATCTTTAATCCACTGGGAATTTCAGTGAGGTACATTGGCCTTATACAACACATCCAAAGGTACTGGGAGCTGTATTTGTCCTGCTCCTTGTCTTTAAGAGGCAAAGTTTAGACAAAAGCACAAAATACAGAGTAACCCTCTATGCTGATAAGGAAAATGTTAATGGTTATGAAGGGCTGTCTGCAATTGGAGTAAGGTTATATCCAAACACATTTTCAATTTTGTCCAAGGCTCCCAAGCAGAGCAGACAGCAGATATATGGTATGCATAACGTCACACTTACTGGGGGTCTGCTTTGGAGATGTGTCTAAGAAGCTACAAAATCCTATCCACAGCTTGTCTTTGCTGATCTGAAAAGTCTTATTCCAGGCACTCCTTATCATCCTCAGTCAGCATGTAAAGCTGCATGGGAAGGTTGAGAGAAACAGAGGTGGGTACCAGAAAGACATGAAAAATCTGCTTTTCATGTTAATATTTAAATTTTTTGAAGTCAACAGCATAAAATGATTTCATATGAGAAAGGTGGGGATATTTTAAAAGGGAAAGTCAACAATACTGAAATGAACTGGGCTTAGAGGTCTTATTTGACGCATTGAATAGGGTATTGGTAGAAACTAGAATGATAGGAATATGTATTGAACAAAAGAAATTGCATTTTTTACTTCTCCAAACCTCCTTCTTCAGCTTTGGAAACCCTAGTAAATCAAAGATTAATACTGCAGGGAGAGCTGGTGTGAGTGATTAGTGTTACTTGTAAAGGAAATGTACCTAAATTAGTGTTATTTGCAAAGAAGGTATTATCCAACCTGAGAATAGATTAAGCGAAGCTAGTTACTAATGAAGTTACTTTCTGTATTAAAGGAGCCTGATAATATATTATTGAGCAGTGTCTAGAGCAGGCAGCATATCTATTCTCACAGTATGCACATCCCTCAGCAGACAGATTGTGATAACTGATCATTCAATGGAAGGCAACAGCATGGGACTTAAACATTCCTTTCATAAACAGATTTTATTTTCAAAAGTGGGATCCAGATCTACAGAACTGTGAATCAGCCACTTCTCTTAAGAGAAACTGAGCACTTTTATGCCAGTTCCAGGCTTGATACTGTAGCAGTAATTTATGCTGAAAGTTTTTTGTTATTGTTTATTTGTGCTTTCTTAAATTTTTCCATTTTTTGTTAAGTAATGCAAAAAATAAGAAAGGAAAATGTGGAAGTGGAAGCACTTCTGAAATGAGTTTTTCTCTGATCCAACACAAGGACAGGCCTATAAACCATGTCCCAGTAGACACAGCTCCCTGTGTGTTTGCAAGCACTGAATGTCAGCCCGTGTTAATACCTGTTCAAGCATTTTTAGGTATATTCAAACACAGGCTCCCTTAGGATTAATGGAAAATTGTTGCTTTTGCCCCCCTGCATCTTTAGAGTCAATAGATCAGAAGCATGTTTTGTGGCACCCAATCTATCATCCAGAACTGTTTCTGTGTTTGTGTATATTGTCTCAAGCAGGCAGTGAGAGGTTCCAGTTCCAGCACTTTGCTCTCATTCACTACCACACAGCATTATCTTTCTTGAGAAACCCTCAACTCACTCCAGTTTGTAGGTAGTTTTCCTTTGGTCACATCACTTGAAATTGGACTTCTTGCATATCAGACATTTATAAATTTCTGATTATTCAGCTCTTCAAAGCCACTTGCTTTCAAAGACTGTAAAACAAGACATTTCAAAACCACCAGAAAGTGTGCCTGATGTTTGCTGAGAGTGTTACTAAGGTGCTGCAGAATTGCAACTTTCACTCTTAGATGCACATCAAGAGTATCTCCAAGTAGCTGAGGTCAGGGAGGATGTTTTTCTTTGTTTACTGTTTTTGTTAGTTGTGTGCTTTCATATGGAACTTCACAAATGGACAGAGAAATCTGACTTACCAACTTGAAAGATGTGGAAAATGGTGTGCAGAATGTTGTAAAACATCCACTTACCAAGCTTGTAAAAAAAATTTCAGAATTTAGAATCTAAAAGGGCACAAGCTTCTAAACAATATTAGATCTACAGGATCCAGAAGTTTCCCAGAGAGGTGGGGAACCATTCAAAAATTTTAGTTGTAGAGTTGTAGAGTATAGGAGCTACATTTTAATACTTATCTTTCAAATAAAGAAAGAAACTGGCCTCTTCTCATTAGACATTAGTGTAGACCCTTTCCTTATTTAGCCAGTTGTGCAAACCTGTGCAGTTTCACTGGGCTGCAGCAATAAATTCTTGTGTGTACTCTTGAAAACTCAAGTTATTGCCAGCTGAGTCACAGGCTATAAATGCATTTGGTTAGCTTATTCTTCCTGGTGATTAAAGTGGTTAGCTAGAAAATACTGAGACTTGCTGTAAGATCAATATTAGAAAACTTTGATTTTCTACCAATATTTTGGTGTATTCTGATTAATGTAAGTTTTGACTCACAGTTTTCACTCGGCTTTTGAGTTTGATTCTTTAAATTTTCTACCAAAATCCAGACTGTTGGCACAGATCTGTGCCAAGTTTTGCTGTTAAAAACCTAATTCATATTTTGAAAATGCACCTGCACTTACATCCAACACTGCCATCTGAGGTTTGTGATTGGCAAAAACTGAACCCATAAAAAACAGGACAATGTGACAAATTCTTTCCCACTCAGTCCTTGACTGTGAGTTCAGTGAGTGTCCCTGGAATGCAGAGGTGTGCAAACTGCCCCCTCATCTTGCTTCAAGCACTGATAACAAAGGAGAAAGGAGTAGGTGTGGGAATTTACTCCACAAGAATATGACAGGGGCAGAACTACTTAACTAAATCAGTAAATATTCATGAAGAACATATTGGGCATTTATAGGTTTCCCCCAGAGGCAAGTAGTGATTCACATAATGATGTGCCAACAGGACAGAAATGTCCTTAGAGCTCCTAGGAAAATGCCACTTTTTCCAGACAGCTGCTTGGCACCAGAGTGTTCTGGGCGCAATGTTTCTGCCAGCTGCCTAATCTGCTAGACCAGCTCTGCTCAGATTTCCCCTCCATGGCAGATGAATAATGGAGTGTCTGTCACACAAGTACCCCGTCCTGTGTCTTGGTACTGCTCTGTCATGACCAAAGACCCTCACTGGCTTTTGGGAACTTGTTTTAGTGTCTTAATGTAAAGAGAGTGCCAAATGAGTGTGTGATGTCTGTTTTTTATGGGTAGCTTTAGAGTGGTCTAGGGGACTGTGAAACATGGAGTTTCAGATTAGTTGTTGTTCTTGGCTTTTACTCTTTTGGTATCAAGTGACTTTTTGCCACTCCCCCCTTAATTCTGATTTTGGTCAGAAAGATGGTACAAAAAGATTTTCAACAGTAGAATTGCTAGCAATAAGCTCTCCAGGTCCTTTTTCTTTCCCCTACTGCAATCTCCTGTTTGCCTTTGCCTCCATTTCACAGGAAGAGTCCCCAGACAAAATGGATGGCATCTGTTCCATGCCCAGGAATGCCTGTCTCTCATTTAATATTACTTTAATTTGTATTATGTTTGATTTACTTATAATATCACACAGTGCACAAGAAGTACAGCAGACATCTCTGATAAAAGGCAGATGGCAAGAACCTACTGTCTGCTGAGGTACATGTTTTGAATTATCTGCTGGCAGACAGGGATGATGTAACTGAGTCTGGGTGGAGAGGTTGAGGAGTGAAAGATGTTTAAAAACAACTTTTTGTATACTTTGTAGTATATGTATACTTTGAAGAAGCAAAATGTAAATGCCAGCCCAAAGAACAAGGATCTTGTTCTGTTTGTTGTGCCAATCTGAACTTAACATTTTGTAGGGCTTAAGAAAACCCGTGTTGTTTTGATATTAGCATATCATCTTTCACAATGGACAGATTTACATTTAACAGCTCTGAAGTTTTCTTGTTCAGTTGGATTTTTGTTTTGTTTTTTTCAGTGATGTAATAAGGTATTATATGCCCTATTGAAGGCATTGTTTGGTCGTCTTGGTACTGTCAGCTTTTACCTCTGTCTCTTTACCTCTTTTCTCTTTCATCTTCTTTTCCAGATCCCAGGGCTCTTGCTTATGATAAGTAAAAAAAAAAAAATTTAAAAAATTAAAAATGCATATATATACAGTTTCTTAACTCTGACAATGCCTACTTGTCAATGTGTTTAAGTGCCTCAACCATTTTAGCCACACACTTACATAATTCACTTCAATGAAGTTTATTGTACAGCTAACAGATTTCATTGGATTACTGCCCATCTGCAGGTGATTTTCTACTTTCTGTGTGAGGAGGGGATGTTTTCTTAAGGATTCTTGCTTGTTAGTGGTGCTTGAGCTGTCAAAACCCCACTCCACTGCTGCTTGGTCTCTGATGCTACGATAGGATTGCTGTCCAAATGTGAGGCTTCAGAGCACTGCCACAAAACATGCATGCTACTGTAAAGAAAAAAATATTTCAACTTAAGAATTTAATGGCAATTTTTTTTATTATCTTGTGTCTCTATTACATTCTTATAGGTAGGTGGCTATACTGCAGTAGGTAAGATGTTAGTGGCCCTTAAGGGTGAGATAGAATGGCAGTGGCTGTGAGGATCCATGAAAGATAAATTTGTGTGATATAATTCCTCTTTTTCCACACTATTTTAAAAATTTTATAGCTAGAGTGTCAAAGTTCACTCCAAACTGAGACTTGTTTTCTGTAAGATTTCCTCTTTAAAGGCTTTTTTTATTCTTTTCAAATGTATATTGCATATTTAACAGGGTTAGCTATGCAATAAATCACAGGTGCTATGGTTTCCCTTTTTTGTTAATTCAAAAATTATTATATAATTTTAAAATTGAGCTCTATGAGTCTCTGAATTGAACAGCTCACTTTCAATATATATAATTCAGGCTTGCATAAAACATGAAAACTATGTTCAACCATACAATCTGAGTCTGAATAATCTTTCACAGACTTTGTGGCTGTTGCCTAATACTTTGAGGACATGGCAAAACAAAAGACTCATATACTCACAGAAGGTAATATATCTATTAAATAAAACATGTGAATACTCCAGATTGGTGCCAAAGCAGCAATTAAATGTGAGGAGAAGATTCTTTGTTGTCATTGCACTTCTTCACTGGTATGAGATGATGCATTGACTTTAGTACATTAATAAAATAAGCATGGCCATTTCAAATTCTTCTAGTTTATTGTGTTCATTTTAATGTGTCAATTTTATAGTTTGAAACAAGGCTTGCTTCCAGTTTTAGAAAATAATGAAGTTTAGACAAAATTTGAGTATTTTCTGTAGGATATAGTAGTAGCTGAGAAAAGGACAATGTTCCATTTTGTGAACAGTTTCCTTGCGTGTTGAATAAGGTTGTTGGTTTGCTCTGAGGTTGGATTTTCAATTTATCCAAGGATTTATAGAAGCACATTGTATAATGTCAAAGAAGGAAATCTGATAAAATACAACCAAACCCAATTAACCACACTACAGTTTTTCTTCTCTGGTTAAAGCATGAGAAGAAGCTTTGATGCTACATGTCTGATGCTATTGAAGGACTGAACAGGTTCCTCAAACTTCTTGCAGATCTCTGCCAGAGAGAACTGCTTACTGTACCTCCCTAATTTCTATGTTATTAGGCATCACTCCTAAAATATTTAAGTACACTGAATCTTTGCTCCAATGTCCACCCAGCTGGCTGTGACTGGCCTAATTTGAAAACATGCCTCTGCAGTGATAGAGAAATGTCTTCTTCTATTCTTAATAAAGGTCTCAGACTAAATTTTTCTCTGAGCTTAATCTCATTCAGAAATATTTTCCTTTAGAGAAGAGTGGAGCAGTTAGCAGTGTAAGGACAGGGGTCTTGTTCCTTCAGAAGATCACTTGTAGCAACTGAAATTGAGGGAGGGTGCCTGCATTGATCTTCAGCCTTGGTGTGTATATGTTTGTGAGGGAAAATTGTGTCTATCTGTCTCTGTTTAAGGTCCTGTTTGAGAGGCATACCTGAAGGCATAAGTGATACATTGCTATGCTGGTGGAGTCTGTTAGCAGATCATCAGCAATCAGTGGCTGTGTCAAAATTTGTACAGAGGTCAAAGAGTGTATAGATTTGACCTCTACCCTGAGTCCCAAGGAAGTCATTGATCCTGTGCTATTAGCATCATCTTTTTGATAAATCCACGCCTGAGGCGTGTTTTTGAAAAGCTGCTTAATGCTGGCAAACAGCATGTGCTGGGCTCTCATTTTTCTCTGCCAAGAAAAGGGAAGTAGAGCACAGACAATTAATTGGTGAGACTGTCTCTGAATGTAAACTTTAAGTAGCTAGTAGGTAGTCCTTTCTACTAGAAAAACCCCTTTTTCTACAGTCATATATTTAGCTTTCTCAGAATGGAAGCAATGGTGACCAGCTGAACACAGCATTTTCTGCTGTCTGTGTTCATGGAGAGGCTGAACAAAGGCACATCCTAACTGTGTTGTGGCACTTCTGTCGCTTGAAGTTCAACTTACATGTGGTTTCTCTTTTCTGTGAACTTCTCATGATAGCTTTTGATGGTTTTCTTCTGAACTCTTGGTGCTTCAGTTGGATTTTGTAGTTCATTTGGAAAATTACTCCAGTCCCTGTATGAGGGCTGCCACTGGGAGTAAAGAGTCTTCCCTCTTGTCACTTTATTAACAGAAGTTTTAGTGTTGCCTTTACAGAGTTTCCCTGTGAGCTGGGTGGCACCTCCCTTCTCACCTTGTTTGTGTGTGATGGTGAATGTAATAAGCCATGTAGAGTCTGGGATTCCTACCAGTCACAATTTTAGATAACAGTTTTAACTTGGTCTCAATACATTTTTCTATAAGATGTGGTAAACACTGTTCCAGAGGCATGCAACTCATAATTAGCTACCATTTTGTAACATCTGAATGAGTACTATGAGGAAGGTATAGTATAGTACATATGGTTTTGAGTAGAATGGAACATTCTGACGTGCAGTGGCTTTCTGATTTCACAAGAAATCAATACTGCACAAGATTTCAGTTTCTTGTCACTGAATCAATGTCATGGAAAATCATGAACAATATAGTTCTGTTGCATTTGTAGTATCTTTGCAACACATGTATCTTATTTAGTGCCAATCTGCAGAGACTTTGCAACCAACCACATAAAATACAATGATGGTTCTAGTGGTTCAACCCCAGTCAGCATCCAAGCTCCATGCAGCCACTTGCCCACTCCCCTACCAGGCACTGGGGAGGGAATTGCATGGGTAAGAACTAGAAAACTTGTGGCTGAGATAAAGACAGTTTGATAGTGAAAGCAAAAGCTGTGCACACAAGCACAACAAAGCAAGACATTCATTCACTGCTTCCAGTGGCAGGCATCTCCAGGTCAGCAAGGCTCCATCACACATAACAGGGAGTTGGAATGACACACAGCGTCATTCCATGCCCCCTTCCTCTTTCTTCCGTCCACTTTATGTTCTGAGCATACTGTCATATGGGATGGAACACCCCTTTGGTCTATTGGGGTCACCTGTCCTGGCTGTGTCTCCTCACAACTTTCCACTCTTCTTTCCATTGTGGCCATATGAAAAGCAGAAAGGACCTTGGCTCTCTGCAAGCCCTGCTCAGCAATAAAAAACTACCTCTATATTATCATCTGTGTGTTCATCAGAAATCCAACTCATAACCCTACATCAGCCTCTGTGAGGAAAATCAAGTCTTTCCCAGCCAAAACCAGTACATGGCTAATGGTTCTGGAAGCTGGAGTTAGTTGGCAGCAGATTGGCAAATGTGATGTATAACCTGATCCCTCTGCAGACTTGTGCTACTTTTGAAAGGCAATTTTGCTTTAAATGAGACTGATTCCTACCTGTGGTTTTTTTGGGTGGTTTTTTTTTTTAGAATTTCTATGAAAAGTAAGAAAAGAAACAAATCATGATGATAATTTAGTTTTATTACTCCTTTTCTTTCTTACTTCTATACATAGCTGGCTAATTGGCCACTCTGTACCTTCCAGGAGGCTCTCGTGGTACAAGAGAAAAATGTCTATATGCATTTTGGTTACAAACATACCTGCATTTACCTCATTTTATTCACTAGAGAAATAATAGAGGAAGGGTTTTATGGTTGTAAAGGATTTTGATAAATTTAGGAAATAAATTACAGTTGTGTTCAAGGTGATTTAAGTAAAATAGAGATGATGAAGATGATGACAAATGTAGCTTTCTTCATGCTAGCAGAACAAAATTCAATTCAACATCAAAGGAGGATAAATAGGGATAAATGTAATGGCAACCTTTTGTTCTGTGAATGCTGTCACAGAGGGCTTGAAAGCCTGAGCAAATAATGAGAGGCAGAAAGAGAAACAGCAAGTGTATGAGAGAGACAGCACAGCAGAGAATAGGAACAGCTAGAAGAAATATCTGTCGTATTAATCATAGCAGAGACAAAGGGAAAGCCCAGGAGCTGAGACAGCTTGCTGTGAGCAGTAATCTGGATATAAAAGTGTAAGGTCTAGATGGGAGATGGGATTCACAAATGTCACTTTCCTAAAACATCCTCATCACTTACTTCTCACTTAAGTGGTTTGATTACTGTGCAGCTCATGCCTTGATTCTCTCCACACATCTTTTCTTTTCCTGTTTTGTTCTTACTCTTTGAAGTGATTTGAAATTTTAGCACAGTGGAGGAGCAGGCAGCCCTCTTTTACCTTCTGAAGGCTCATGTCTTGTTAGTTCCTGTAGTTACTCTTCCCACCAATTCAAAAAATCACACTTTGTAGGTGTTGTGATTTAATCCCAGCCACCATCCAAGCCCCACGCAGTTGCTAGCTTACTCCCCAGCCAGCAGGACTGGGGAGAAAATTGGGAGTGTAAAAGTGAGAAAACTCGTGGCTTGAGATAGGCACCTTATTAGGCAAAGCAAAAACATAACAAGGAATTCACTCACCACTTCCTGTGGGCAGGAAGGTGCTCAGCCATCCCCAGGAATGCTGGGCTCCGTCATGCATAATGGTGATTTGGGAAGACAAAACACCATCAGTCCAAACATTCCTCCTTCCTATTGGGGAAATATGCCAACTGTTAGGTGTTTGGAGACTGCTTAATTACCTGAGAACATTAGCCATGAAAAATGTACATACAATTATAAGAAATTGCAGGATGAACAAAGAATGGCCTCACTTGTGGTTTGCATTCAATAGCACAATCATTCCCCTAGGATTTTTGAGAGGTCAGAGAATATGCTGCCAAATTTGTTGTGCATTTGCATTTTTAATTTTTTTAAGTGTAAATGGTTATTTTCTCTTATACAGCCATGCAGTCCCATAGAATCACCCTGAAAGAGTAATTAAGAAGCATTTATTTCATGAATAACACACAGGCAGAATCAAGCAAAATCAAGATCACTTCAAATGTGAGGCTGCCTGGATACTGAAAAGTATTATTACATCCAATAATTGGGAAAGAAAAATGTGAACTTGCCATTAATACTTGACTAATGATGCATGTATATATTTCCATATATAAGTATTTCTGTGAGGATGCAGCAGAAGCCTTGGTAGTCAGGGGATAAGAAGAAACAAATTGTGTTAATAGGACTGTAACATTTACCTTGACATCTGAGAACTTGTATGAACATTTATTGTGTTTTACACTATTTTTAAAAATATACAAGTGAACAACAAAATATATAATTACAGGTTTTATTTTATTTAAAGACTCACTTTATAAAATCAAATAAATTACAGCAACTGCTTAGAGCCATTAACTACACTTATTGCTGGCAAACACTGCTTGTGTTTTAGTCCAATGATGGCATATATTCCACTATGCAAAAAAAAGTGCTAGTACATTTAAACTAGGGGTTATCTGAGGCTCTAATTATCTTAAAGTACATCTGTTAATTTGCAGATTATTCACATTCTTCAAACCATGCTAAGCAACAACAGCCCATACATGATCTCATTCTTGTAATTCAGTATAATATTTAAGGGGATGTGACAGAGTTTAAATGTCTCGATCTATACAATTTGATTTCAAAATTGCCTGTCCTCAGTTGGTTTCTTTGTGACAGCCTGCCTATTTTGCCTTGAGTAACTTGTTGTTAACCTGGCAAATATAAATGTTAGCATTTTTCTACCTTTTTGAAGTACCAATGGGAAAAAAAAAACCATATAGTGAGGTACTTATATCGTTCCCGAGTAAAAAATAGCATTTGTCTTTTCAGAAATAGATGTCTAAGATAGTAGTAGCAGTAAAGAAATTAATTCTTCCATAATATTAATGTGAATAAATGATACATTATACACAAATGATATTATTCCCAGTCAAAAAGAAGGATTTGAAGTTCACAGTCAATTTCACCTTTGGAACTTCCCACGGACTAAAAAACCAGATTATTTTGCCTGAGGCTAATGCTTAGGTTTCCAGAGTGTACAGCAAGCTATATTCCCTATGTCCTGTAACTACACCAAACGTGTTAGAGATGGTCCAAAGGCTCACTGAGCTCTTTTGGAGCTGTATGCTGAAATCCCATGGACTTGGACCTGGGAGAGTGGGCTCGTTCCAGAGCTGCTCATCCTGCACTGGCTTGGGGATTGGGAGTACCTCCCCTTGAGGGAGGTTCTTGTCAGGCTGTCCCTGTGCTGGCATTCAGTTTGTGTGATGGCAAAGTAGAAGTATTCTTATAAGACCCCCATACTACTGAAATTGTGTTTCTTCACAGCTGTGTGTCCTGCTGGAAAGATGTGCAAGCCTCTTTCCAAAGCTACACACCACACATACCCAGAATTTTAGTGGTATTGGATGTCCTTGTTGGTCTGATCACTGAGCAGAATGTGTCCAGCCCAGGCCACTGCAGCCCTGCTCCAAACATACTCCCAGATGAGGAGACCTTGGAAGGCAGCATGACCTCGTCCACAATGTCTGTGTTTGTGGAGGAGATTATCTTCTATCGGATACAGGGCCCTGCACAGCCTCTTCCGCTGCTTTGCTCTTTGTACCTGTGGGATTGGACTGGAACTACAATCAACTAATCGTTGATTAATTTTTGGTAATAAATAACTTTGTGATGTGTTGTGGGCAGACTGGAAAAGGTATAAGTTTTCCAGGCACAGCTCTGCAGTGTCTTTATTTGCTACTAATTATGTTTTCTGAATCTGAAAAAGGGATAAAGAAATTTTTAAAAGGAAAAAAGTCAGCTTGTGTGAATTAAATGCAAACAGGATAAAATCACTGGAGAGGTGAATCAACTTTAGTGCAGGTACATAAATTTACTTTGCTTGCACATAACATATAAACATACTAATACACGTCTCTTAAAATACATATTTAAGTCTATAGACAGCAAAAAAAAGTAAATTTTATGTAGCAGCATATACCATTCAAAGCAAATGTTTAAAAGGTAATAGGCATGTTTTGCATGCTGAGAGAATGTGCACAAACCCAATCTGCAAAGTGGATGAATCCATTATGTAAATCTAAAGTTGTCAAAGTGATCTATTATAACTATTTCTACTGTCAGCTGTTCCACATAGCACAAATTCAGCAACATACTCATCTTGATAGGGGAGAGGATTTAGATATTATACCAACTACTTATTAATCTTACTGATTTCCACGGCACCTATCACAATGACAATTTTTGTTACGGGGATTAATGCCAAAAACAGAAGATGACAATCAAAAGCTAACAAAAGAAGTGTCATGTTCGTGACTTGAATATAAATTGAAGGCTGTGAAGGAACAACATGGCTTGGAGCATTGCTGCTGGAGGCCAGCCTTTCATCAGAGGCTCATGTTTAGAAACTAGAACTGTTGGGAGGGAACAAAATGTCACTAGTGATGGCTGTTTGTAACTTATGTGAGAGACGTGCTCTCCATTCAGTTCCTAGTATGCTACATGCAAAACAAACAAAAAAATGGATCTAAATGGCTCTAATTTGAACATCACTGGTGTTTTCTGCAAAGATTTTAGGGGCTAGTCTTTTCAGCATCCCAAACTAGTCACTGAGTATTTCTTCTCTTTTTGTTCTCACAGAAGATACATCTCCAGGCTCGTGGGTGGGGCTGTATTGTAAAAGATTTTTCTGTCACTGCTTTTGCTATCTTTTTCTTGGCATGCTAGATATGAATTTGCACTGTGAGAAATGTAATAGTTCAATGCAAATGCTAATCAAACATTTTAACAATATTCTGCTTGCGAAAGTTACTTCAATTATTCTTGTTGTGTCTGCTTTAGTTTTAAAAGTCAAAGTGAAATATGTTGCTTCTTCCTAACTAGCAGGAATTCTTAAAGCTTTGAGCCAGGTTCTACAAATCTTTTCTGTTTCAGGTATGTTAGGGTTTTGTAAAAGAGAAAAGGTGCATTAGACAGCATTTTGAAGTTAATGTATGTGAGCTTGAAAGGATTAACAGCTGGTTAATAAATAATAGCAAGCTAATACTTTCTTTGTTTCCTTTTTTTATTACAATTTTAGTGATTGACCCACACAAATTTCTTCATTTACATACATTTCCAGATTAAATAGATTTGGATGTTGGCCTCTTCCAAAAACAGATGGAGCACTACAGTTCCCCATAGTTAGTTTGATGTAGGCTGGACAGCAGTAAAATTCTGTGGGGGCTAAAGAATGAGGCTTCCACATTTGTTCACTAGAGAGAGAGAGCCAAGTGCCAAGGAGTGCTCAGTGTGCACCTGAGTCTGGGCTCCAAGGCAGCAGAGTGGTTTAATCAGTGAATGCCCTGAGCTCCTTCTCTTCTTGTGGATTGGGGTTGGGGGCTCTTTTTGTGGTTTGTTTTGTTTGATTTTACTACAAAAATTACTTTGGACCTGCAGAACCTTCTGGCCATTGTTAAAAAAATAGAGAGGTTTTCACAAAAAAACCCAAGTATTTAGCCAAGAACTGCCACTTTTTATTCAGAGTACTATTTAATTAGAGAAAATAGACAGCAACTAAACATTCTATCAGATCTGTAGATGGTGAATAAAACATGACTGAGCAGCTCCATGTTAGTTCACAATGTCACTTGTTTGTAGGGGAAGTATGTTACAAAGGACATCTTAAATTACCTACTATTATTTTTTCTTTGGATTATTGTTCAGCATGGAGTTCAGCTCTCTCCTTTGCTTTCTGCAAACGCTAACTCAAAACATGTTATTTTTCTTGACTCAAGGGAGCAGAAATCCTAAACAGTAGAATTTGGATTTGTAAAAGAGGAATCTAAACAATACCCTTGCTTTGTCTTGCTATTTTATTGTTTTGCAGAAGAAAGATTTCAGATGATCATCACATTGTGTAGTTACATATTGTTTCTGTGAATGTCTGATGCTTTGGGGACTACACAGTGCCTACTATAAATTAACTCTGTTCAGGGGTGGAACAAGCTGGGACAGCTGCATGGAGGTCTGGGTTTCAATGACCTCCATTAATGCCAGGTGTTTCAAAGCAGTACTGGATGCATTTTTGAGGGGCTCTGATGACTCCACATTTAAATTTGGGCTGGTGTGCATTTTGGCACAAGTGGAAGGAGAGAACAAGTAGAAGGCTTGCCAGCCTTCTGAGACCAGAATGAGTCAGATGAGACCCAAACGCACCCATGTGTGCAGCCACGGTGCGCCACCAAACAAGTGTGTTGGCATCTCTGGTGAGTGGCATTCCTTCTTGTCCTTGGGCAGAACTGTCCAGGAGTGAGCACTGTTGTAGCAGCATTTTCCGCAGAATATATGGAAATTGCTTTGTAGTTGAGTTGATGGTTTATTTGGTGGTGTGTTTTTGCCTTTTTTTTTTTAAAGGGTGGTCTGTTTGTGTCTGCCCTTTTTTAAAATTTAAATTTAATATAAAGAGATTATGAAGAGTTTATTTCCAATAAGTTCAGTTAGGCACAAATATATGCCCTGCACTTTAATTGTTGAAAGGTTCTTCTTCAAAGCTTTGGATGAGAGTCCCTGCATGACTGCTAATGCACACATTTTAATGTGTGAGGAACTCCCTGCCTTTTAGTGAATGTGTCTGGACATTCTTGGGTATCTTCGTGAACCCTTTTTGTTACCTTACTAAGAAGTAAACTGGTTAATTACAGTTTCTTTCTGAAAAGCATTATCCATCATGGATCAATGTTACTGCTGAAAGGGAAGGCAGTATCCTGCTTACTTGGAAATATCCTTTGGCACCATTTGAATAATTGTTATTCATAAGACTGCATTTTCAGAGTGTCACACTGTTCTCTTTTTGCTTTCCATGAAAAGTATTTGATTGTTTAGACATTGTTCAGCATTTTGTCGAAAAAAATTATTTTTATTATAGTTTCATTAATTGAGGTTGTAAATATTTTTCTGATTAATTTTAATCAGTGGACAATTATGTCCTTCAAAACCAGAAAGTTATCTGACATGTGCAGGAGTCTGGGAATCACTAAGGCAGAACAATGTTCCACTTTGTGTCATGTATCTTTCCAGAGACAGTCTGGGGACCTCCAGCCCTCCACCAGCTGATGTTCAGGGACAGACTTACATTTGAATCCAGGGCTTTGCTGTTATTCTGTTCAAACAAGGAGTGTGATTTTAATGAACTTGTTGCTCTGTTTTATTCTGCAGCAGTTTTGTCCGTACCTTATGTTTGCATTACAGATTCAGATCTGTCATTTTTTGCAGTGTTTTTTATTATGTGATTATGGTCCTGTTGTGTTGTCAGCCACTAACAGATGGCTTGGTTCTTTAATATAACAGTTATTTGATGTATGTATCTATCTAAACAAAATGCCTGATGGATATCTGGTACTAGAAAAACAAATCGTTACCAGTCTTACTGAAGGTAATAGAAATATTTTAAAGTAAAATTTATCACGTGAGTATTGAATTTTTCTACAATACAATGACAGGTTAAAAATAAAAGAGGCAAGCTAAAATAGTGAAACATTCAGATGATTTTTCTTTAGATCTGTGCAGAGGCTGTTCTAAACACTAGTAAATGTTGCTTGTATATTTCTGGAAAAGTAAAAGCATGAGCACTATAATCAGTTGAAATATTACTAATTCTCATCCAGAGCATGTCAGTGCAAAAGTAGTGTATAACCTAAGAGGTATGAGCTGTGCTGTGATATTTTCATTGAAAAGAGTCAAGTTCCACTAGTTTGTATTTCAGAACTGCAGATAGCTGTAGTCACAGTACTTGGGATAAAGCAGCTCCTTTATGAAACTCTCTTGAGATTTGTAGCCATACTTGAAATTGTCTTTAAAAGTCTGGTTTTGATAAAGAGGTTTCTTCTAAGCTTACTCAAACTTCATCCAGTTCATATTAAAAGTTCTTTCATCCTTCCTGATAATTGAAGAATGTTGTCCTAAGACAGGAGGAAACTACACACATGTAGTTCAAATACATTTAGTTACAGTAATTTCACAACTATGAACCACACCGGATTATAAACCACACTTTCGTTCGCAGCGAGGATCTGTGTTCAACTTTCACAAAGTTCCAATTAGTAACAGAATCATGGGATCGCGGGGTTTACTGGCTCGGCTCGGGGCCGTGCGGGCTCCGGCTCGGCTCGGGGCTGCTGTGGGCTCGCCCTTACGGGTTGGCAAATTTCTGAACTTCATCCATATATTGGCTGCACCTGATTATAAGCTGCACTTCCGGGTTCAGACCAAAATTTTAGTCAAAATGGTGTGGCTTATAATCGTGAATTACTGTACTTTTTGTGTTTGTGGGCTAACAGAAGGAAGCATCTGGTCCTCCCCACATTCTGTATGTTATAGACTCTTCAGTTTACACAAATAAAACTTAAAAGATGAGGTGTAAGTTTAATTCAAGGGTCACACTGTAATGTCATCATATCTGTTTGTTAGACCAGTGTTTCCATGTTGGCAATTTACTACTTATTCCTAGTCTCTCCAGAAGATGTTTTGCTCACTGGAGGTGATGAGAAAGGGAACACATTTGCTACCATTTTCATGGTCAGATAGCCTCAAGCCAGTTCTCTTATCGCTAATTTTGATTGAAGCAGAAGCTGCTGTCCATGTCTGTCTTCACTGTACTCTTGGAATTTTGACTAAAAACTAGATGTTTTGTGTAATTCTTTCTGCCTAGTATTTTTTATGTGGAAATAAGATTATTGTGTCTTGATAATTGAACTGAAAAGGGCAATCTATGATAATATTTTTAAGTTAGATTTTCTGTTTATTTTTAACATTTCAACATGCTTTTTTCTTCCCCCCTAAGAAATTAAACAAAAGTAACACAGTTAGATGCTCCACAGAATCTCTGAAAAAAATAACATTGTCCTGTTTTCTTCTGAGTCTGTATTACATAAAGTTCTTTTTACTGTGTAATAACAATTTGGCCTTCCTCATTTCTTGCATTTATTTCAACATCTCCTTGTCTATCATTAAAAGCTACAGAATTTATAAAAAAACCTACCAGGGCTCTTTAAATTGATTTAGATCACTATTTTTTATGTATTGTTGTGAGTTACTTATTTGTTTTTATATTCTGTTCTGTGAAAATCTTCATGTGGAAAGATTGTCTGGTAATAAGGGTTGTCTGTTATATCCAGTGGTTCTTTAATTCCAGATAATTTTTCTGTTCTCTCATCTCTACAGAGCCCTTCTGCTCAATAGAAACTTCCAATATCAGAATAATTTTGTCCAAAATATTTAATCTTATTTTGTATCAATATTGTGAAGAATTGAAACATTCGTCCTCCTATCTTATCTAATGGTTAATTTGCTAAGACTTACTACATGGACCTGAAAATAATTCAACTCTTCTTATTAATAAGTTGAATGTAATTAATGGACATAATTGTGTAGCATGAAGTATCGAACCTATTGGCTATTCTTCAGGCTGGACAGGCCAAATGACCTCAGCTGTTCTTTATAAGTTTTTCACTTTAAAAATGTTACTATCTATGCTTTCACTAGCAATATCTAGGTTTTAGTTTTTCCTCTATTTTTTTTTAATATATATGAGAAATGCAAAACTTGAAGCCCTTCCAAAATTCAAAAAAGGAACTGTTGATGTTCTCCTTTTTTTTTTTTTTTTTTTTTTTTAAATTTTATTTTACAAGGAATCAGAATCCAAATTCTCAATGTTCAGGTCAGTGCCTTATCTTTCCAAAGGCGGCTTGATCTGTGTATCCTTACTGATCCATGTCCCTTCCTTTAGACTTTTAAAGTTATTCTCACCACCTGGTTATTTCTTTCCCTCTCAATAACTTTTTAAGCATTTTACAAAAGTTGGAAAAGTAACAGCAGGAAATGAGGGAAACCCACCTCAGAATAATGGCTGTGGGCACACTCCTGAGAGATGCAAAATAGGTTCAAATCCCTTCAATTAATTGTGTGGTTCCCAAAGCCCAGATAAGTGGGGGGGGAAAAAAAAAAAAAAAAGGCCTAAAAAGTTAAAAGAATAAAGCTTAAAATGTTGCTAACAACAGAGGAATGGAAAAGCAATTTGTGGTTTTCAGTAGTGATAACTTTAACCTGAATTTATGAACAGATTACTTAATTCCCTGTGTCTGATATAGTTGTCTCTTTTGGTGATTTTACTGTGTTTTTTCAAACTAGTTTTTTTATTTAATTCCACAAAGTTTTTTAAAAAACGTCAAAATATCTTGAATAGCCTTTATTACAGGTCAGCCTGGATGTTCCCTTAGCTATGCTCCCTGCAGCTAGATCCTGTACACTGCAGAACCTGTGGGTTCCCGAGGGTTAGCAATTCAGTTCCATCTCCTGTGGCACCTCTTCTTCCAAACTCTTTAATCACAATTTTGACAAGACAGTCCCTTAAAGGTTCCTGATCTTGGAGAGGGGGGAGATCAGTGCATTGGTGCCCTTCTTTGGACTATTTCCTTGAAGTAAGCACTCACCCAGTGGAAAGGGCTTTGAAAGTCAAAATACAGAAGCAGGATTGCACACTGCAGACACCCCACATCATAACTCCAAAGTTAATTTTGTACTGCTAAGGTTAAGAGCAGACTGAAATTGAAATAAGAGGTTTGCGAACAAAACTGTCCTGTGCCTTCTTTTTATCCTGGTGGAGCAGTCTTTCTTTCAGACCAACTTCCAAGGCAGTAGTGTTCAGCTTTTAGGTTGCAGAAAGGCTGTGCAGCCCCTTCTGTAACCCAATGGTGATCTTCTGACACCCCAGACCCCCTGGCTGTCTGTTATTTCAGCAGACCCCTCTGTGTCTGCCTCAGATGCCCTTCAGGCTTTCTTATTGTTAGCTTGCCCTCACTCATCCCACTGTGTCCCCACAATCCAAGCAGCCACCATCTGCTCTCTGTTGCAGGAACCTTTTCCCTCTTGCAGAAGGCTGCACTGGATTGTGTGGGCAGGAAACATTCCTCTTAGGAATGGAATTGGTCAACTCCCATTCCCACAGCCTTCTCTGTGAGGGATGACAATCTTTTTCACAAAAGCTCACAAGAAGTGGAAGTGATCTGTAATCCACAGAAGTGGATACTGCCCATCACAGAATTTTAAATCCAGCAAGCAGAACAGTGTTCATTTAACTCTTTTTGTTATCCAAAAGTTGTGGCAAACTTGCTGTTTTTCTGAAGCGAAGTCTCAGGATGGACTTCAGATACTTCTGGAGATTCACAATTGGCACAATGATAAACCAGAGTTCAAACTGGACTAAAGAAAATAAACAGAGAATCATGTAACCACAGAATCCCTAAGGCTGGAAAAGAGCCTTAAGATTGAGTCCAGCCATTAAGCTCGTACTGCCAAGTCTGCCACTAAACTGCGTGCATAAGTGCCATACCTACACCTCTTTTAAATACCTCCAATGGTGGTGTCTCAACCACTTTCCTGGGCAGCCTGTTCCAATTCTTGACAATCATTTTGATGGCAAAATATTTTCTGGTATACAGTATAAACCTCCCTTGGCACAACTTGAGGCAGTTTCTTTTTATTCTATCATTTGGTCTCTTTTCCCAAGGAGCAGCACCCACCTGGCTACAGAATCCTTTTGGGTAGGTTTTTTCAGGTATATATTTCCCAGATTTCTAAGCATACTGCATTAAATTAATAGATAAGCAAAACCCTGGTCTGAACTAGTCAAGCACAACTGACAGCTGCAATAAAAATCCCCATCTCTTAAATCAGTTTTATCCTCATTACTAGAGCTTAAAAACCCCAGATGAGCAGCCCAAGTGCACTAAAGCCATTGTACAACCACACAGTAGGAGACAGCTCCTTCCTCAGAAAGCTTGCAGTGAAGAGATGAAATAGTGTTGCACTTCCATTCTCTGATAGAAAGGCTGGATTGAACTGACAGACTCCCTAGTTCAAGGACATACAAAGACTGATGTAAAACTGGAAACCCAACCAAGATCTGATCCCAGCCTAGTGCCTGAGCCAGAAGACAATCCTTCTAACCATGCGGAACATGACCATTTGTTTTCATACTCAGTGCTCTCTTGCGTGCCAGTGCTTCTCCAGCACCTTTTTGCATGGCTTTTCAAATCTGCTACAGAGCTTTCCTGCTCTAGGTGCTATTCTGGCAATACAATAGCTGTGAAAGTAATCCATGTGCATCTACACTCTTTGGATGCAGTTTTCAAAAAGGAAAGCTTTTGATACCTATAACCTGCATCAAGTAGTCGTGCACATTTTTTCCTTTCTTTTTTTTTAATCTTATAATTTCCTATTCCATTCTTTTTTTCTTTGTTTTCTACAGCCTTACAGTGTAAAATCTCTGCAAAGATGAAACATTTAGGACAAATTTTTGAAAAATCAGGCATTCAAAAAAATAATATGTAATTGCTAAGCAAAACTATGTGGTGATCATCTGAAATCTTCCTTCTACAAAACATTAACACAGAGCAAGACAAAGCAAGGATATTTTTTAGACATGAAATTTATTTAATTCTCATTCTGACAAACTTTTAGAAGTCACACATGTTCAGGCACTGAGCACAGAGTTTACCAATATGGACAACTGTGAAATTGTATTTGTTAATCAAACATTAAATCACTTTTTCTCATGAGGCAGGAACAGATGTTTGTTCTAAACAATCCTAGATCAAAACTTGCAGAAAAAAGAGAGGATCATTGCTCGAAAAATTTTAGGGGATGCTGAAGTAATGAATTTAAGTGACTTAACTACATGCCTGACAAATGTTTATCTACCTGTCATGTAAATGCTGTAACAAGTTTTTGTCTAGGGAGGAAAACTTCAAAAATGAGTATCAGGAACCTTGACAGGGACAAGCTTAATTAGATAAAGCGAAAAAAGGACATTCTTCAGTAGTTTCTAGGCTTTTTATTTGTTCTGGGGATGTAAAACTACTCTTTTACTTTTCCTAGAGTTAATTTAGGAAGAAAGGGGAGATGTTTTCAGAGATACTTAAAAATAAGTGTTCCAGCAGAACCATGCAGTGCCTGGGGAAAACTGTTAATCCAGTAATAATATTAGAAAGAGCTGCAGAAAACAGAGGAAATGATGGTCATCCCTCTGCCCTCCTCGTGTCTGGCTGCTAGTGACACTGTGACACCAGGGACCAGGTTTTTCATGGAAACCTGGATGGCAGCAGGCAGAGGAGGGGGCGCACTCACTGATCCCTGACAGGAGAGGGAAGGACTGAGATGTGTGGGATACATGTGATAATGTGTCAGGTTTGAAAACTGGCCCTATAAAAGTAACCAGGAGAGTGTATAGAAATGTGTTCCACAGCTGAGACAGCAGGGAAATCCCAGCTGCAGATTAACCACTGCACCATCAGACCAGGATCTGGATGGATCACCCTTCACAGCAACAAATGTCTGTCACAAATGTGTCACAGCACATGCAGACCTTTATTTGTGGATATGATGGCAAAATTAAATCTTTATTTTTCTGGTTAGAAACAGAAGAAAAACACAGCATGTATTGATGGGCTGGATCTTTGTGTTAATCCTCCCACAAAGAGCGCAGAATTTAGTAAAGGATAGCATTGCCCTTATTGGGGTGTTTTTTTATAGAATTCTCTAGATCTGCCTGTTGCCCAGCTTCCCACTCACCTATGTAGAGCCACTGGAAGACTTTTACCTTTTGCCATCTATTAGATTTCAGGTGTCCAATCCATGGCATATATGAGCAATGAGCATTACTGAAGAGTGCTCTTTCAAGATAATCATGATGGTCAATAGTTACCAGCCTACAATCTATGCAGCTCCTTTTGTACACAATGCATTCTGAATAATAATCACATTTCAGAAACATGAAATCCATCTATGAAGCATTCTTAGATGAAAGCAAGAACAAAACCTGTTGCATAAGTCTATTTCTGTAAATGAACCACCTCCCTGATATTGTAGTTTCCCAAGTGGCTGTGATGGGGCTACTCAGTTTATTTTGCCGTATTCCATGTGCTGCCCAAAGACAGCAGTGACAGGTCAGACAGTGTAAAAGCCAGCTCAATTGCCCAGGAAAATAAGCAGTAGTCATGGATCTCAGCCAAAAGTGTAAAATGCAAGTGAGATTTTGGTGAAGTGTGGAGAAAATGAGCCAATCAGCCATTCTAACACCTCAGGCTGTTATCTGTTATCCTGTCTAAAAGCATGCAGAGAATGTATTTTCTACTCTGTCTCTCTCCACTTCTCATATGATAGCCTGGTGCATTCTTATTTCATAATTTTCAAAGAGAAGAAAGGCTAAAATCTGTTTTTTTAAAGTTGAGAATAGCACCAAGACCTTGTTTCATCTGGCTTTTCTACCTCCTTACCGAGGTCCATATTTACCTATCTGTAAATATGTTGTCCCAAACAAAATGTGATATGTTCTCAAATCATATGGTCAACAATACCAAAAATAGAGTAAGACTAAGGATAATATTGTTTTCCATGGATGTGATAGAGCTTAGTGAGCCATATTTATGATTAATAGAAGCATGATGTTTGCTTTGTTAGGCACAAAATGGAAGTATTCTGCACAAAACTTCACCAGGTTCTCAGCAGTAAATTCAAATACAGAGTTTGAAATTGGTACACCCTTTTCCTCATGCTGTGGCTCCTCAGTATGAAATGCCTAATACCAGAGTGGGACATCTGCAAAGCCAGCAGTTGAAGATGGATTTTGTACCAGCCAGAAGGCCAAGAACAAAGGTAGCTAATGTCTGCCCACACAGCATGCAGCTCTCTGAGGGTTTAACAGTGAGAAATGGGGGGGGAAAGAGACAGGCAAGAAGTCTTAGATTTCTCCAGATGTCACTGGGGGCTCTCAGTGCTCTAGGAAGCACCTCTGCCTGCTTAAGTCTACATGCAAGCTGCTGCAGTTGCAGCATGTATTGCCTGCATGGAGATGGCTGGTGGTCAGCTCTGCTTTTTAGAATGCAGATAGGCAAGGAAGAGTGCTGGTCATAGCACCATATTGTGTATAAAAGTACGGTTGCTTGCCAGATGGATGTTGCTGCCAAATGTCCAGATGTGAATCTTGGGTACATCAGTCTGTTCCATCAGATGTTTGCTGGTTAATTTAACCTGAACTAATTTGAAGTTAGTTGGTAACTTGCCAACACGAACATAAAAATACTGAAACTTTTTTTTTTTTGGCTGTGCCGTGATAGGGCTTCATTATGAGAGACAGCAATAGACAGCAAGTATTTTTCAACAGAGGAGAAGCTTTCCTCTACTGCTAAAGAGTTGACCTTTATATTTCTGTGCTGTTCAGTATATATCAGCCTACAAATTCCACACCACTCTGTTGCCATTTTTGTTATTAATAGTGTTTCTGTTCCCCTAGTCTTTCCCTTCTCCCAAGCAGCAGCTGGTTTGGAATCACCCTTTTTTAAATTTTGGTAGGAAGAGGTTGGTTAGCTGTCTCTAAACTGGTTTGTTCTTCAGGAGTGTCTGCTGCAGAGCTGCTCTGGGGAAATCAGTAGCAGCCCTAGGCCAAGGTCTAAATCTCTGCTCTCCTGAATCTATGCCTACACAAGTCAAAATGTTGCCCTCTTTTTCACCTGCTATTGTTTACTGACCATTTTAAAAAATATATTCCATCCCCCATGTCATTCTACCTGGTGCTTTGCTTGCTTCTGTTGTGGTTGTTGCTGTAGATCTGAGCTGTAAGTAGTAATTGAGGTTTTGGAATTTAAATCAGTGGCTGAGGGGTGCCATTCTCAACATTAGAATTCATGATCTCTCTGTTTTCATTATGTCTTACTTTCGCAAACAGCTTCTAGTTTAGATTGTCCACTTTTGACAAGATGGGATAGCAGCTGGAGGAAATTTTTTTTTTATCATGATTTTCAAAAGGAAAAAAGAAAAGGCTTTTTCCAGCCAATTTCTGGATCCTAAGAGGGCATCAATATTGTTCATCTTTATTTTAAAATGTCTAAGAGTTCTTCAAATTTTACACCTTGTCTAGAAGTGATGCTTCATGATTACAGATTACTTCAGACTTTCTGCTCCATGTTTTCCTTCTCATTTGCTGCAGGATTTCTGTGCCTCCCAAACTGGTCTGAAATCACGTGAGAAGTAGGTGCAAACAATTTCTGGGAAAACAATGGGCAATTCATGGGAGGAAGATTACGTATAGTCTTCAGGGCTGGGACTGGATATCTTGTAATAGTCAAAATTCAGAGAGATTATTTTGTACACTGCTGTGTATGAAACCAAGAGGGAACATCTTTGAGGGCTGACAGTGTAAGTTCTCTGAGACAGGCCAATTTCTTCCTCTGTCTTCTGTGACAAGTCTGCTTGTTTCAGCAGTGCATGCATAAAACCACATTTGTATAATTTGCAACATGTCCTTTTCAAGCACTTGCTAGCAAATAGTCTGTAATGTGCCTCATGCTGGTTTGTCTTTTAAAAATAAAATAAATGTTTTGAACAGATTTGATCCCATTCACTTAAATGTTTTGAGCAAAATGTTAGTGGGATATTTAGGACACAGATTTACTGTCTGTTCATGCTATCTGTAATGACCCAGTAGACCAGAACATCTTCAGAAGAGCTGTCACAATCTATCAAGTCAATGATCTGTGAAATATAAATTCACTGTGGAAGTTGTTATGGGCCATTAAGTAAATAATAATACCTATTTTATAAAGTCTATAATAACTTTATATTTATTATAGAAGATCAAATTTATATGATAAAATAAAAATCAGCCTGAGTCTCCAACTAAAACTTAAACTTCTCCAATATTGAAAAAACTGTCATTACATTTCATTTTGGCATACACATTCTCTTTATGGGCATCTAGTGTAAAATTGGTATAAAATGCCAAAATACCCAAACACTATAATTTTCATAGCATTTTCAGTCTAGTTTTGAGAGCAGGGTCCTTGTCTAAGCTGGCTTAGATAACTTTAAAATAGTCTTCAACAGAACTGAACAAGAAAGGTCCTGAAATGTGCACAAAATTACAAAATACAGCAATTAACAAAACTAATTGCTCTGAATTCTCTGAGTTCCCTGTAAGGCATTAATTTTGAGAGCTCCATTCCAGGAGCTGTATTGGAGCATTTTGAAATATTTAATGTGTTTTTCCCCCTGAGGTACAGTGCAGGACTCTGATCCCCATGCTTTATGAAGGAGAATCTGAATCACAGAAGCTAGAATCTATCTCTTCTAATAATAATCATACAGAAGTTAGGCACTGAGCCAAATATATTCTCTTTATGGGCTCTGAAGGAGATCAACATCCCCATTTGCAGGATTCAGCCTAATAGGGGTGTCTAAGCATATGTTTATGCTTCTCTTCAGAGCTGTGATTGGGTTGACAAAGTCTCTTGTCTCCAGTCTGTTCCTCCAGGCTGCCTTGCAGGTGAATTTCTTTCTACTCATGGCTGAGTTTCCTTGGCAAATTCAGTTGCTTTGCTCCATAAGGGCTCCAGTGTATGACCCAACACTAGCAAGGCTGAAATCCAGAGACCCTAAGATTACAAGTAAGCTCTTTAAACAAACGTTGCATTATGTAGAGGACTCAAGGTGTTTAGGGCCTGTTCTACCTTTATCTGCTGATAGATTTGGGTGACAAATGCCACTCGGTATTTATCAGAGGTAGCACAAGTCTTACAGCAAACAACTGAGGTGGCCATGTCAGCTGCATGATCTGCCTACAGAATTTAAACTTCATATTTTCAACAGTGGTCTGTTTTCTTTGGAACATTTTTCCTTTAGTGACTTCATAGAGCCCAAGTTCAAATCAAGTGTCAGAACCCTGTATGGGGGGTTCAGGAGAACAATCATCAGAGGATTGAATGAAGTTTGAAGCAGCCATAGGAAAAGGTAAGGGAAAAATACACCAAGTGATCAGTAACAAACAGAAAACTAGAATCAGCTGGTATTTGCATTGCAAGGTGATTGCAGGTGAATCAGTGGTTTTGTAACACTGCTGGGAGGGCTTAAATTTCTTTGGTATCAGAAGACTAAAAAGTGTTGCCAGTCTTTACAGCGGTGTAGGGGGCCTCTAAGCTTAATCATTTTCACAGACTAATTAGTGAAAACTGTAAATGATGCATTTAAACATGGAAAAACACGACCTACTTGAGGAGAATCATCATGACTGCTTTAAAGTTCAGCTTTATAAGCCTCTTGGCCGCCTTTGAAGGGACTACAAACACGCATAAGAATGAATTTATTAGTAAGCCTACTTAAATTTTAAGGGGCTTTTGACAAAGGCTTGTAAGAAGACCAGGCTGGCAATGGATAAGATAAATTATCATGGATAAATAATCAGTTAAAGATAGGAATGAAAACCAACAAAAAAGTCAGAGTTTTTGCATGGCTGGCTGTTGCATGTTGTGGCAATCATCATATTCTCAGAAGACAAAAACAGGGTGAGTGGTGGTGAGGATACAAAGTTTCATCAGGACAAGTGTAAACTGAAGAAAAGATGAAAGATTTTTCAAGACTGAAAGACTGGGCAATAAAATGGCAAATTAAATTCAGTATAAAATGTGAAAAGACATACTGGGAAAAGATATTGTGGGCTTGTGTAGGAAATGGTGGACTCTGAGATGACCATTAATATTCAGGACTGAAGTCTGGGGTTGTGATACCTGTAGAAATGAAGGTATTTTTCATGCTGTGTAAATATTTTGTTAGACAGTTACTTCTTTTTGTAGCTTTTTTGTAATGTATCAGATGGCACTGCCAGTTTGAAAAATAAATCATCACATCTTTCCATCCACAGTGGATAATTACCAGCATGCAAGTTGAATTCTGTTTAGAACATGACTGATTACAACTAAAATTGTATAGCATGACTCATCAGTTGGTAATTAGATCTCTCCTCTTACCGTACCTCAGTCATGTCACCATAATCTATAATGATAAAGGAAAGAATAACTGATTTCATGCTTTTGGCAAGGAGAAGCCACAGTTTTCTAATACAGTCACAATAAGGAAATTGATAGGCTTCTCTTGTATTGACTTGCATCGTTTTACACCTTTCATTCAGAGCATTTTCACTGTCCCTTAATTGATTTTTTTTACCTGATTTCCCCTTCAACTTCCTGTCTTGCATTCAGAATTCTCATCAGCAAGCAAAGACAAATGAGAATAAAGAAGAGGCCTATGGCTTCAATATGGACAGACTTACATGAAAAAATGCCAGAAAAGAAATAAACTGACAGAAACCACACATTATTAAAAGTAGTGCACTAAGAGGAACTACTACTGTAAACACTGTGTTGAAATAGGACTGGTAAATGTTAGGGGATCATGTGCTGTCTCGACAGAGTCTGGATCTAGAGTTTGACTAGCCAAAACTACAGATGAATTTAAATTTGGGGTTTGTATGGATCTGCATTTGTTTCCAAGAATTAGGATGAGTACTGTGGCTGCAATCTTCTAAACATTTTGCGTATTTAACTTAGTGGGTTCTTTTTATCTCATTAGCACAATTAAGCATTGCAAGTAATTAAAAGATGAATGTTGATTTGTGGACAAGTTTTTCATGTCATCCAATCTGTATTAGAAGCAGTGGAATAGCCAAATTATATTAGTATGTTGAAGTACTTAGGCAACACAAGCAATGAGAATTAAATAGATGAACACTTAACAACATCATCAGCTTTATAGCCTCTGCATGATGTAATCAATGTGCAAATATTTTACACTGCTGTAAGCAGGAAGAAAGATGACCATGGAGATCCCTTTTGATCCTGCTTTCCTATACTTAACTAAGAAATAAATTTAATCTAGTAGCATCAGTGTTAATCCTGAGACACATATTATTTGCTGTGGGTCTGCCTAAAGTTCTAACTCTAAGCACGTGTGACTGCCTGGGAGAAAGGAGCCTTTGTGCTTGTCCATACAGGTACCTGATCCAGTGGAAGATTGAAAGGAATATTAAGATTCTTTTGCATTTGACTTACAGCTCAAATGTAGAATTGGGGTTTTTGGAAGGATTAAAAGCTTGTTTTCATAACTAACCTTCAACTCTAATCCCAGTACAAACTTAAAAGATGTATCTACACATTAATAATACTTTAATCATTCCCAAATGCAAATCAAGATGCATAATTTTTCCGTAAATCAACACTGTTATACACTTTATGAAACTGTATGTTCAATGCTATCCTCTGGAAAAACTAATTAAAACTGTCAGTTCAGAAAGTTAACGAATCATAGTATTTCCCAGGTAACACTTAAAAAAAATATTTAGAAACTAAAACTAGTTCAACAAATACATTGAGAAAATCTACAGGTCAGAGTAAAGGTTATCCTGTAATGATGAAAAATGCATTCCTTTTATGTAAATGTGAATAATATATGAATAATGGATGTTTGTTATGTAGGCAATGTAAAATTTATTATGGCTTTTAATATTCACTGCTTGGGTTTTAAGTGCTTTGCTTTGTAAATGATGAAGTAGGTAAGTACATCTGTGTCGTTTAACATCCTGAGTATTTGGTGTTAGAACGAAGCTGTAGTTTGCAAAGTTTAGAACTATTTTAAGTTTCGATATGGTGGAAAATTAAATCTAGTGAGTTGTTTGAGATGCTTTGAAACTTTTATTAAAACCTCCCTAAAGATCCTGATAGTTGAAATAATTGAAAGGTAGCATGGATTCCACTAGCTAATGAATTCCTTTGTGTATGTAACACCTACCCAGAGGTGTGAAGAACAGTTTGTGTGTTTTCTGGGGTTCCTCCTGCTGGTTTAGTGCTTCAGGGCTGCTGCAAGCAGCATCCTCTCTTCCGAAAACCAGGCAAGGGCGAAGCATATTCTTCTCCCTGGGCTGGTAGTGTGTGTCATGTTGGGTATTACTTTAGGAAATTGAGACTTTCTCAAGAAGGCAATAGTTTAAAGGTTTACTGGCTTAAGATTTACCATCTTAGTGGTGAGGAGCAGGCAGGTAGTCCAAATCAGTCTTGTGAACACTGAATGAGGGGAAAAGCATATTCTCTGCTTTCTTCCTAGTAAAGAAAGGCTCTAGGGATATTCCTTTTTTTGTAACAACCTTCAAACAGGAATGAATGAATGAATGAATGAATGAATGAATGAATGAATGAATGAATGAATGAATGCATGCTTGTAGCTGCTCAAAAGGGAAAGTCACTGTCTCCCTGTGAACTTTCAAAAAACTGGTACAGCAACCCCTAACAACTGGGTGTGGAGTGACTCAGCTCATGCAATAACCCCCTTTCCCCTTCTTTTTATTTGGAATGGGAAAGGGATCACTTCCTTGTATAATATTTTATTTTATACATATACCTTTTGAAAACAACCTAGGTCTGTAATGGTTGTAAAGCAATGAAGCACCTTTCTCTAAACAGTTCATGTTTGACAGCTTTTGTCAGGCTGAAAAAAACTGCATTTTTTCTTCTGGTCTCATATTCACACTGCCAGATGGTACTAAAAAGGAAAAAGAGGAAATGAATCACTCTCTAATAATTTTCATTGTTAGTGCAGCCACTGCATATCTGCTTCATCTAGATTAATGTTCCCATGAGGCAACTGGCAATATCCAAGCTACTTTAGACTGATCTTCTCTTCAACCTCGTGTTTCCAATCTGGATTCCACAAAACTGCTTTGTCCAGAGGTCCATGTAGTTATGCAGCAAATAAAATCAATAGCTTAACATTTTCTACCTCACATTCCTCCCATGCAAGCCCCTATAAGAAATCTGACTTATTTAAGCACCTGACCCTTGGTAGAATCATGCTAGACTTGCTCTGGATTTAAGTGCTGTGAATTCTAAGGCAAGGAGTCATTTTTCATGCTCAGGCATGGATGGTAGGACACCAGCATCTGAACACCATCAATAAGATACTGAACAGTGCCTCTGTTTTTGGGAAGGTTGGCTACTGCTGCATGGTAAGAACTGTGTTTGATAGCTATCTCATATTATTTAGATTTCCAGTTAGAGTGATGATAAAACTTACTTTTATAAATTAAGGCCAAACAGCTGTCCCTTTGCAACGTCTTAATTTTCTTGCTGTTATTTTCTTCGTTGTAACTGTGGAAATATATGTTGATACTAGGTTCAAAATTAAAACAATAACAAGGTTCTTTTCCCCTAAGCAATGAAGCAATGAAAGTTACATTAAGAGGAATTGAATGGTCTGGTCTGTAGGCATTAACCTCCAGAAAGCATGTATCATAGCCACATGTAGCAACAACCAGAAAGCTGGAAATGGAATTCAAAATCAGTATGTGAGACTAATCCTGCTCCCCAGAACAAACTGGAAGGTGTCAGGCAGTTGAGCTGAAGCCTGCCTCAGAACAAAACAGAAATCTCCCGGAAAAATCCAGTCCATCCTAGTCCATAAATTGTTGCACGACCCTTGCATGATGAAGACTTAAATTCAGTATTTATTATGAGTTATTAATTAAGTTTCAAATTCTTGACATCAGATGCTCTCAGCCTAAAATGTAGTACTGGATTTGAGTTTTCCCTTCCTTAACAGTGCAGTCATTTGGGGAAGGAACATTTCTCAGTTTACTCTTTCTTGTGCTTCACATTTTACTGGGGTCTGGAAGTCTCAGTAAAGACTGATGCCAGAAAACAAACCATATGAAGTGGCAAGTGTTGCATCGTTGTGGGATTCCAGTTGTAGTTAACTGGTGTGTTCTTCTGTGGTTCCCACTTTAATGAGGTTGTGTGTTTTAAGCAGAAAGATAAAAAGATGGTATCCCCATTTCACAGGCATGGATTTCACACAGGTCAAAGAGCTGCCTCTGAAACTAGAGCTCTTAAGTCTAGTTGCTTCAAGATGATTCTTCCTACCCAAGTTTTTAGCCTCCTGTTACTGCCAGCAATTTCTCTGATGTCTTAGTTTCCTGCAGTTCCCTGCCTAACAAGGTCAGGCTCCTTTGGAAGCACATCAGGCAGAGGATGTTCAAATCCCTGCATGATCAAGTCTGCCTTCCCATTTCAGCTGAGGCAATTCTGAAACCATTGATTTGAACACTTCAGCGTGGTTATGTCTATAGGAAGAGGATGATCTGCAGTATTCAGTAACCTTCTTGACATTTTCTGACACTTGCTATTAAAGCATATTAGGCTAAATGTGCATATGTCTCATTTTTGAAACCCCTTCTCAAAGGTTCACTCAATAACAGTTTCTAACATATTGTACTCTTGTGTGCTGTTAATAGCTATAAATCTTTTAACAGCAGAACTGTCTGCTTTGGTGGTAGCCAGGGTATTTGATCAAAGTTTTCTACTGGTGCTAGCTAAAGCCACAGACCTCCATTAGTAGGCTAGGCACCAGCTTTCCTTTTTTTGCTCTTTATGGCCACATACAACGTCCTGTCTTAACCACTGCTCTGGACAAGAATGGTTGTGTTGACACTTTTGAAGTGGAGCTGAGCAACTTTCTTCATTGTGTTGTGGCTGTCCCTGGAGCAGTAGATAAGATGAGACTGAGAATTCTCTGCTATTGCTGTTATCTCCTCTTGCATCCCTGCTCTGTACTGGCAGTTGTCCAGTTGCATTTGCAAGACTGAATGCATCTTCTCTGGTGTCTTCTTAGACCACAGTGGCTCATGGCCCCAAGTCATGTCTTGTTAGCCAAAGCATGCTAAGAAGGATTGAGCCAGCTATATTTTTTAGCTGTTTGCAAATGTTCCCTGCTTTTTAGGGAGCTATTAAATGCCCCTTCCCCTCCCTCTCTATCCCTCTCCCACCACCTCCCCATATTTCTATTGGCTTTAGACACAAACCAACTTGATCTATTTGCAGTCAGCCACAGTGCACTAGTGTGTGGAAGTGACAAAAAATGCCTGGTGTGTTCTTTATAGTGTGTATTCTTCTTTGAAAAGGTGAATGCAAGGTAGTTTGAATATTGTATGAGATCAAGCACCAAATTTTGAAAAATAGATTTTTTTTTTCACTCTCCAGAACTCAAAGGGGAGACAGTTCAAAAAGCAAGTCTTACGTAAGGGTGGGAGAAGGAGTAAATTGGAAGAGGGCTTGAAATTCATATAATCAAAGAATGAAACACTTGAAATTAGCATCTTTTGCTTTTTTCCCTACACCTGATACACCTGATGAATTTCTCTTCTCAATGACAGTTTAAAGCTGCGGCTGCAAAAGCTGGAACAAGCAGCAGAGAGCAGTACTGAGCTACTTGTCTCTGATGGAAGTGTTTTCCCTGAGGGCAACTGGTATACAGGAGAAACAGAGGCACAAAATGCGATGCTAATGTCCCCTCTTCAGTTTATGAGCTGCTGTCTTCCTTTCTGATAACTGTGCATTACCCACGAGACAGAGAGCTGAGGCAATGGGACTGTTTGTCACTCCCATTGCACCTGGGATGAAACCAGGCTTTGTTTTTCATCAGACTATGCCTTGGAAAAAGCTTTCAGATCAGAGCAGAAAGGAGGTGAATAATAAATATCTAAAAGGGAATGGAATAGAGACCAAGATGGGGGAGTGACAAGAAGGTGTATTTTAATTGAAAGGTTAAATTGCCTCTTACAAAGCCATATTTTTTTGTCCATTTTAATGGAAAGTAATCAACAAACAGTCATTAAACTGATGAGGTTGCTTTCTTTAAGATCAAGGCATTTTTCAAGTGGAAGTGCTGAATGGTGTAATTTTTTTTAAAACAAGAGTTTTGTTTTTCATTAATGAAATAAAAATCCCCCGGGAAGGAGGCCATATAGGATGAATTATAAGTTCAGATTTCATAGGAATTATTTAGTGCTAACACATGCTTTGTGTTTCAGATGGAATAAAGAATCTCGTGAGATTTGGTTCCTGAGGAGTTTGACACCACTTCTGCTTTCTGGGGTGAGAAGAGAGCTGTTTGTCAGAAGTGCAACCAATTTTGGTTGTATTTATTTCTTACCTCCCTTCAGCATTTTGCCTCCCTGCCTTCTTTGTGTGCTGTATAGCACCTGCAGGTATAGAAAGAGGAAAATAAGATGTATTTTTCATGTCTATATTGCATTTGCTCTACAAATGAACTCTTTCCCATTAAGAATTATTTTTCATGATTCCTGTAATGTATACTCCTAAACTGGCTGGCGATCTTCCAGTGTCATCTCAGGTCCAGGCAGGTAGTGAGCCTGAGTTTATATTGATTGTATATGCTGGTTGTACACTCTTAGAGAAAAATCTTTCAGATACCCAATATCGTGTTAATGTTTTTAACTGTAGTGAAAGAGAAATCTGTGAACTCGTACCTTGTGAACTCCAACCTCATCTCTATCCTCTATCAGAATTTTTTTCTTTGTTTTTTGTCCTTCTCCCCCCAACACAAAAAAGTTAAGAAGCCAGGTGTGAATTTACCAGTCAGCTCTTTCTACACCAGTTTTTCTGGATGATATATTCTTTGCACTTCTGTGTATTAGAGGGGTAAAGGTGATACATTTTTAAGAGGTTTTATGTGATTTTAAATAGATTTTAAAGGCTTTTAAAACCTATGTTTTTAATAGATCCCATTGAAAGTGAATATATATAAAATTATCTTCCATGTTGTATTACAGATTTTTATAAGCTGCCATTTTACAAGTTATCAGTTTAATAACTAAACTTACACACATTGATACTCTTTAAGCCCAGGCAAGGGTGAAAGGCTAGCTACAGTAATCACCTCAGCCAAGGCCTTTGGACGTGTTTGGCATGTCAGTGTCTCTGCTTTTATTATGTACTAAAAGAATAGTTCAGCCTCCCTCCTTGAGGAAGTCGAGGGTGAAGTGAAAATTCTCCTGTCTGCAAGCTGCCCAGGAAACTGATTCGTAGAGGCTTGATGTCTCCCATTCAGCTACACAAATAGCATCCAAATGGCTCAGGTCTGCTTCTCTGCTATTCCATTAATACCACTCCAGAATCACATCTAGTCTGCAGCAGATGAGAAACCATTTTTTTTTCTTACATTAATTGCATTTTCCTCTCAGTCAGGCTGGTCATCCAGCCTGGCTGTTTGGTGACATCCTGGCTCTACAGTGTTTGAGGACTTAATCAGGTAGCATGTCTTAACCTTGTTTTATACTCTTGTTCTCTTTTTACACTCTGTAGTGCTAATCACTCACTAAATCTGACAACCAGGATCATCAGCATGAAACAAAGTGTGAGAATTTCTTTTCCATCCAGCAAACACGCAAAAATTTCAGAACAAGTTATATGAATTTAGCTCTGGCTTGAATTTGAACTAATATCTTTTCCTGTGCTATTTAATTTCAGAGTGGTTAAAGTGAATTTGCCTGGGATCCACAAACGAGAGCAACAGTCTCCTGCTCACTAAATGAACCCCTGACATTTATGAATTTATTACATTTATTACATTCATAAGGTGGAATTTTCTAAATGTAGGGGAAAGAGCTACAGAAGCTACTTGTACTGCTGTATCTGTTTGTATATATATATGCCAGTAAGACTTTACCTAGATACGTGTGTATCACCTCTCCTGAGCTTCTGTAGCAATCAGCAGTTGTCATAGTTTAACCCAGCAGAGAGTAATGACCATCCAGCCCTGGTGGGATCGGGGAGAGAATCTGAGGAAGAAAAGTAAAATTCTTGTATTGAGATAAAGACAATTTAACAGAACTGAAAAATAAGAGATTATAATGATGATAATAATAATAGAATTAGAATATAGAAAACAAGTGATGCACAATGCAATTACTTGCTCCCTGCAAACTGATGCCCAGCCAGTTCCTGAACAGTGCCCCCCTCAGCCAGCTTTCCTCACAGTTTATATTCTGAGCAAAAAATCCCATGGTGTGGAATATCCCTTTGGCCAGTTGTGTCCAGCTGTCCCCTCTGTGGCCTTTCCCAGCTTCTTGTTCCCCTCAACCCACTGGCTGGTGGGGCCATAGGAGAAGCAGAAAAGGCTTTGACTTAGTGTAAGCACTGTTTAGCATCAGTTAGAAACATCAACATTATTCTCGTTCTAAACCCAAAACACAACATTGCAGGTCACAGCATCTACTAGGAGGAGAATTGCCAGTATCCAGATGAAATCAGCACAGGACAGCAACTATTTATGACATTTTGAAAACAGCTGGACTAAAAAGCAAAGACAATTGAGATTTTTTCTGGAAGAAAAAAAATAAATATGGATCTTTCTGGAGGTTTTTCTGTTGTTCAAACATAGTATGCTCTGAGCATCACCACTTGATTTCCAAAGCAGTTTCATGAAACACTTTTGTAAAATGCAAAAGAATTTCCTTGAGCAAAATTAAACAGGAGTAAAAGGCAAGCTTCCAAGAATAAAAGCTAAGCTTCTAAGGAAGATTAACCTCTACTTCAAGAAAAGACTAGGAACTTGAAAGTGTGCCAATTATAGGTATGGAAGTGTATAAAAAGGCAGGTGTTGAATTGTGAGTAAAACTGAGCTTGGAACTTCAGTTCCATGTGGATATGGAAAGAATTGATTGGAAAGAAAAAGATAACTTTGAACTGATACTGGAACACTTAGAGCTGATTTTGTTGTGTGTATTTTACACAAGGGCTAGGATGTGTTTAAACATTAGCAATAATTTGTCTCTATGACTAGCTTTCTCTTTATCCAGCAACTTTTCTAAGAGTGCAGAATTGTCTCCGCCACACCATAAAAATTGTAGTCATCTGCTCAGAAACAATGTATTCTAAGACTTTCATACTGGTCATTTGTTTGGGTTTGGCTCTTTGTGTATCCTGGTATGAGTTATAAGCAGCAAAAGGTAAATTTTCAAAGTTCTTTCAGCTGTCATTTTACTTGTAATGCTGCCAAAGGCCAGCACTCTACCTGAGGATCCTGTCTCCATCATTTTTCAACCATTGATGAGCAGGAATGATACTTTTACCAGTTTACTTCCCTGATAAACTCTGTCTAGCACTTTGTGTTTCGATCTCTTTCTTCACTGCACGTATATTTCTGGTGAAAAAACCCCAGAAGTGTCATTCTTGAATGCTCACTGCAAGCTACCAATAGGAATTTGCAATTTTTTGGTCCCAGTAGCAAGAGCAACAGCAAAATCCTGTCTCAGCTTCACACCTCTCCTCTTTTTGGTATTACTAGTCCCAGAGAATCTCAAACCTAGAAATACCCAACCTGCAGTCTCTCTTCCTCTTTGTGACTAATTACAGTATCTTGCATTGATGATGCTGAAATGTTTCTTTCATCACAAATGAGGTGAAACCATTTTAAGGATGTAGAGTAGACCATGGTCCAAGAAGCAGTTGCTAGGGTTGTTAATATTCATGTAAGGTAAAAGAGTTTTGCACTAGCTGGAGCAAGTTAGCTTCAAATACCATGAGTAGAATAGAGAAGGGAAATTCTTAAATCTTAGTTTGGTATCTTCAGTGTCTCTTCAAAGTCACAGAGCATGGAGCATGGGTAAGATAGATATTGAAGAGGAAAAATGGGGTGTGATAGATGGATAAATAATGTTTTATAAATTTGGCCATCTGCTTCTCACCTTCCTGTGTGAGACTGCGAGTAACTGGAGTTATGACTCAGTTACCTGGAGAGTGAAAAGTGAAGGTTTGAGACTGAATGGGATCTCTGAGTAAGGACTGGCTTTCTGCAAGGATCTCAGAGTTATTTCTTCATAGGTTTTTCTCATTCACTTATCTTGATACTACTCTGTCTTTGCATGTATATACACACACAGGTATTATATGACAGTATAGACAATAGTCTGTGTACATGTCCATTAAGGAATTGATATCCATACCTATCCAAATGAAATCTCACAGTTTTATTCTCAGTTTTTTTGTGCCACTGTTCCCTAACAAAGGCTCAAATACCTACTTGTTGCTAGCCTGAAAATGTAGCTATAAAACACCTCCAAGTCATATTTCCCAGGAGCAGCAATATGTCATTTGAATGCAATAGTTACAGTGCTGGGAAATAACACATTGTGCAGGTCCTAGTGTCTCCAAAACCCAAAAGCTTTATTTTCAATCAGAATGACAGGTCTGTAGCTAATCCTTCATAATTATTTGTGGAAAGATTTCAGCAGTCATCAAATGTCTTAAACTGTTTTATGGGTGACTTCCCTGACTCATTTTCCTTAATCTTGGCTCTCTCTTTTTCCACGTTCACATTACCTCCATATTGTTTGTGTGGTAGGCAAGCAAATGCAGAATATATTTGGTTTGTAGTGTCCAAAACCTACTCTTTATTTTTGAATTATTAATGCAGGGAAACTGTAAAAAGTTCCACATTTTACTCAGATACTTTTATCCCTAAGAGGTTCTATATTTACAAGAAGACTGTTGGATTCTTTTCACAGTTCTCATCACCTTTGCTATGTTCCTGACGTGCTGTGGTACTGATGCCTTGGACCGGCTACCTAGAACAGAGGCTAGACAGAGTTAGAGAATAAAGTGTATATTTATTAAAGACCTTTAATACAAACTATGTATTTATTAAAGGCCTTTAATAGATACACTTTGGATGGTCACAAGTTTTTCAGGCAGATACAAGTTTAGTCTATTTGCATATCAGAGGTTAATTGTCCAGTTACAGCTTCAGGTAATGGTGTCACATTCCTCCAGTTTGCTCCTCCCCAATCCATATTTGTTCATACTTTTTAGGGCCTGAGGCTGTGATGATGACCTTGGTTCTCAGGCCTGGAAGGATTACAGTAATTTCACAATTATAAGCCGCACCATTTTGACTAAAATTTTGGTCCCAACCCAAAGTGCGGCTTATAATCAGGTGCGGCTTATGTATGGACAAAGAACAAAAAGTTGCTGTTTTAGTTTGGAGGACAGGTGTCTGCTAAGAAAGGCAGGAACTTCTCTTTGAAATGGAGAATGTAAACCCCCTCCCTCCAAATTATTATAATTTTTAAATCAAGGGACTTTCAGGCAAAAATATGGGAATTAGGAATAACAGTTCTTTACTAGGCAAATTAAAATAGAAATACAGTACTACAAAGAAACAAACTCCAAACCCTGACAAAGTCAGAGTACAACCTGACACCCCGTCAGGCAGGGTGTTGGTAGCAGTCCCATTAAATGGTGGCTGCATCCTCCTGCAGTGACAGATGTGATTCAGTTGAAGCAGTGCTCCTGTACAAGGTGCAGTTTCCCTCTGGAGTTCCAGTGGTGATGTGGAGAAATCCGGTTTTCCCCTGGAGTCCAGTGGAGAAAGGGGCTCCCTTAGTGTCCCAAAACCTCTGTTTTTATCTTGGTAAGAAATGTTGGGCTCTTCACCCTGGCTGGATCAACTTCCAATGGGATGAAGTAATTTTATCAGTCCCACAGTGGGACTCAATGGGCCATTAGCAGAAAATGACTCGCTGGAGGAAGGATGGGGTGTGAAAAGATAAAGAACAATGCCCCGCCTGGTTTCAATGGATGGCCCATTAGCAGAATATCTCCTGCTGAGATAAGGATCACTGCCCCCACCCTCAACAGATGGTGATAGAATAGATACCTTGTATCACACTCTGTATTGTAACATGCAGCTTATAATCAGGTGCGGCTTATGTATGGACAAAGAATGAAAAGTTGCCGACACCCGGAGATGCGGCTTATAGTCAGTGCGGCTTATACTCGTGAAATTACTGTACTCTGTCTCACCAAACTGCAAAGAGCTTACTAACACTCTATATGAAGTTCAGAATTATACGCTAATGCAATACAGGATATGAAAAATATAAAAACTAAAACTTCAGGTATCAGTACTCCCTGTCAAATGTCTCTCTCCTCTGTCTTCAGATTATTCCAGAGCAGCTAATGTCTATTTTCTTAAGTGACTAGATATGAATCCTTTCAAAGAGTATCAATCTTCTCCAGGCTTCTGAAGGGGCCATGAATGAATAAGATGTGATTTTTTTTCTGAGTCGGCCTCACTATACATCTCTGAGGTTCTCAATGACACTTTTTGCCTTTATAATCTATGCTTTCTAAACTCGGAAGCTAAATTCTGATTGGGAACACCATACAGTTAGAGTTCAGGTAATGAGACATTTCCATTTCCCACACAGGTTTTGCTAGAGAAAGAAGTCAGGCGGCAGACAGGATGTAGACCTTCACTCTAAGTATTATCATTGTAACAGAAGAAATAGAAGAAATTATTAACCATGAAAAAGATCATCTGAAATTTATGGTGTTATATGTACTTGTGCAGTCAGAACATAAGAATAGAGCATTGTCTTTGTTTAACAAAGCTTTGAAAAATCTTACTTTTTCAAACTAGGAACAGAATTATAATGCTAAGATATATATTTTAAAAATTCCTAGTGACCTTTTGTTTATATACCACCTCTGCTTGAAAAATTTCAGTTAAAAACATTTCTTGTTTAGGAAAAGTTGTCCATGTTTTCTGCTAGACTTTGTCTGAGGAGTAGATCAAATGTATTCAGTGTAGTTGGTGGAGAAATTCTGTCTTTCTGTTTGGTACAAAGACCTTTTATTGTAGTCACTGTACATGTCCTGTCTTTCTAAGCAAAATTTATACTTCTTGCTAGTTCAGGCACTCTCCAAAATTTTGCCCTTCTCTTCATGAAGAGAAAAATTCCTTCTGATAATTGTGTGATGGTCATTTCCAAACATTGAAGAATTGCCTCATCATGTTAACAATGCTAGAATTGTCAGAAATCTTGTAGTTTTACCAAACTAAAATTATTGAAAAACAGTTTAAATATTTTACAGCTGTGCCTCATTACACAGTAATTGCATTCTTAATAATACAGGATGTACACTACTACTTACAAGGAAAGTTAACTAATTTGGGTTTTGTACTAGTTTTTTTCCTTTAAAAAAGTCTTTCTGAATACTTCATAATTGCATATGTTTATTTCATGCTTTTGCTAACAACCTTAAATCAGAAGGTTTTAACTTGGGAAAGATTAGAGTATTACACACTTCATTTAAATTACCTTAAAGCAGCTCTGAGGGGGTTTCATTTTTCTTGGGACTCTTTGTGTTTATGTTTAATAGTGGTATGGACATTCAGAACAGCTGATACCTTGAGAGGTTACCTGGAAAAGAGGCTAGACAGTGTTAAAGGTGTTTATTAAAAGGCCTTCAAAGGATTCACCTTGGGCAGTACAAGAGCCTGGCCATGGCTCCACCCAAGATGGACAACGGATCACACATTTTCATATTTTTATAAGTTTTGGTCCATTTACATATTGGGGTAAATTGTCCAATTACAGCTTCAGGTTATGAAGTCCCATCCTCCCAGACTGCTCTCCTCAATTTGCTGATGTTTACACTTTTTGAGCTTGAAGCTGCAATGGTGTCCTTGGTTCTCAGGCTGGAAAAAGATTGCTCTGACTGACTAAACTGTGAGGAAAACTTGCTAACACTTTATATGAAGTTCAGTTATATACTAATGTGTACAGAATCTGGAAAAAATGAAAGCTAATACTAAATGCATCACCACCACCAAAAAAGAAGGAAAAGAGAAGTCAAAATAATGAGTTCTAGCAATTATTGTATACAATATTGTACCAACATTAAAGAAACCAACATTAAAGGTGCTACTACTTGAACATCCATAATTCTATGCTCAGTAAAATATTTTTGATAGAAGTTTCTTTTTCTATTCATAAGTCAGAAATTATTTGATTTTTGGTGTAAGATAATTTGAAGTCATTAAGACTAATCACTTATTCTTAATCAAGTTTTAAGTTTTCTTCACCAAAGGTAAATTTATTTTCCTGAAATAGACCCCCAAGCTCTGTTGGTGCCCCTCTCAGAATCCAGTTAAATTCAGATCAACTTTCTCACCATATATTGTGGTGTCACCTGGGTCTGCACATCAGCCTTTCTAACTAGCACATGCCTAAAAATTTGAGTTTTCCTTTCCCAGCAAAGCACGTGATAGAGAATTTATAGTGTTTGTAAACTCTGCGTTCATCACACTCATGAAGAAAGTTTGATTATTTTGTGGGATTCTGTGTGCTTTAGCAGGCTTGTGACTCTTTCTTAAAATATTACCTACAGTGGTGTCAAGAAGCATTAAGACTTTTATTTTTGGGTGTCCTGTGTCCTGGCCCAACTGGCCCAGCCTGCTGTGGTTGCTGTTTGTTTGCCTGGGACAAGTCATCTCTCTGTCCTTTTTTGTCTGCCATTGGAATTTGGAAAAAATGCCTTTTTGTTAACTGTAGGGTTGTGATGAAAATCTCACAAACTCCCTCAACCTTTCTCTTTTACTTCCACTTGTGTTCTTGACCATTGCTTTTTATAGAGCAGCTGAGGATGCTGTGGCCATTTCTGGGATCCAAACCCAGCTGGGATTTTTTTTTTCCAAGGTATTTTCTGTTTCATGTCTTTAGGGGCTGCGATGTGAACATCTAACACAATCCATTTTGGGGAAGAGAGTATCAGCAGACTCCAAACTGCATTTTATTATTGCTCTGCAATTGTGTGACCCAAATATATGGTGGAGCTTGCTTTCTGCAGGCTTTCTGCAAAACTCTAATACAGATTGAAACGCTTTCCTGTCAATACTTCAGATGGGCAATAGTGGCTAGTTGTGGTGACATGTCTAAATCTTTCTTTGTAAATAAGTGCCCATTTAACCGTGTGCTGTGGTCAGATGTGGAGATAAGTTGTAGCAATAACAGTGAAAGGGAATTTCAGATGCACAATTATTTCTTTATCTGTAGCATCTGCCTCTTTGTAGAGAGGGACAATATTACTCCAGGGGAACTTTTGATCTTATTTGAGTAGCTGGTTGAGCATTTTTATTCTTTTTGTCTGCTGCTTAGTTTTGCTGGGTTTTTTCTTGTGAGGATGAAGGATTTGGAAAAAACAGGGGTGGGTGGGTGTTGGGTGTTTTTCTGTCAGTCAACAGTAACAGCAAATCTACACAGACTATTTTTTTTAAATTTGTTTGTTTGGTCTTCTTTTTCCCAGTTCATTATTTTTTTTTCCTGGTGGTACTCATGTTGATAACCTTTAGCTTAAGACAAAATACCTGTACATTAATTTCATATCTTTCTGAACTTAGCATGTTTTCTTCAGTATACCCTTCAAAAAAAGTTAGCTGACTCTCTAAATAATCAAACCTGGTAAGTAAAAAGCAGTAATATTACTGATAAAGTCTGAGATGGAAGCTGTCAAATGGTTGAAATTTTAATTACTCTTCCCCTTATTTTTGACTTTGAATATAAATTCATTCTTCTAGCAACCTGGAAAACTGGACATTTCAATCTCTGTCCTCTTCTTCAGAGGACTTCCCATTATGAGAAATGGGACCTTAAAATTCTCATGTATTTTGGATAGCCTTCCTGGCAATACTTAACTTCCCTGCTGAGATGGAAGACATGATCATATCTGGCAAAATACTTGTTATATTAACTTCTGGTTTTGTCTAGGGAAATTGGGTGGTGCTTTTATGTCCTGCTTTGTCCAACTACTGACTCATGGAGGTCAGATCATCTCCCTCTTTTATATGGTCATTCCTTCTTACATGTAGATTTTGCAAACACTTTTGTTTAATGAATTACATTGGAAACCTTTCTTGACCTGAAATTAACAGACGCATCATTGGCTATTCATCTTCTATTTACAAATTTCTTTGCTTCTTTGAAGCTTTATTGATATTGCAGCTGTATGGTGGGATTTTTTTTTTTTTTTTAATCCTAAAAGTGTATTATTGCTTTGGGTCTGTTTTTTGTCACTGAACATTTGTAGACTTATAGAAATTTCGGCTCAGTTTAATTACTACTATTACAAACCTGATTTCACTTGGCTGTGCCAAAACATGATTCTGTGGCTTCCAGCACAGGAGTTTTATCTTACATCCATCCCAAAAGAGGCTGAGTTTCTTTCAAAGAGCTCTGTTAAAACCTGTAAAATTGTAAGACAGGTTTCTATACTTAGAGTATTTTTCATTTAGAAAATGTCTCTCACCTCTTCTTTTACATAGAATGCAGTTCAAATTTCTGTGATCCAGTTTCAATACAGCTTCTTCTGCAAGTTAACTGAAAACTACTAAAATCATCAAGAGCTTCAGAGTCAACTACTGTCAGAAATAACACCACTTCTTTTTCTTTTCTGTTTTTACTCACTGCTTGAAGACAAGCAACATTTAAGCCTTTTTCACTCACTTTCCCTGCTTCTGGAGAATTTCTGTTCTACTGTAAAGCTTTTAACTACGTTTTTTTGTGGAGTTACCTGTTCTTACTCCATCTGAGCAGCGTTTTTATTCAGAAATTAGTTGCAGTGAAGAGAAATATAATAAGGCTTCTTCTGCTATCCTTGTCTGCTTTCTGACTGGCCTTAACATTGCTTAACATCTAAGCCTTCCTATTAAAAGAATGTACTTCAAGTTACGTAAGCCAGGACCTAAATTTGTTATAAAATCCACCAAAGTTTTAATTAACTATCTCAAGGTGAATAATAGCAAGGCTCAGTCTAAATTATGATATCTCATGGATTATCCCTTAGCCATGCCATGCTTCTCCTCTTTTTTTAAGCCTAAACTCCCAAATATCATAGGACACTAATCCATCCTTCCTTCTTGCTTTGGAAGAGCAATTTTTTTTATTTTTGAAAGTTTCAAAAAAAGCTGGAATCCTTTTTCTGAGGAAACTTCAGAGTGCTGCTGTGATATTATCTCTGGAGGAACTGTATATGTGGACAGAAAACCAACTTTTTGATGCAGTCCTGCAGCTTGTTTTGTCCCTACAGATTCAGAAGTGGTTTCAAACTGGCAATCAGCAAAATCTTATCACTTTACACAACCCAAAATAGTACAGGAAAGTGTATAATTAAATAAAAAACATTGTAAATTTTACCTAGCTTTTCAGACTGTTCTGTAAAGTGAAAGACAGGAAAGGTGTCATTTGTCTTCAGAGAACCTATCATAACTTGAATAATAAAATTCAGAAGTAGGAAAAGGCTATTATATATGAATAATTGCAGTGGGTATTTCCCATTTTGCATATTTGATGCCGTATCAAAATATATTGCAATGTAAGCCACAGGATCAAATATAAAAAGAATATTTTTAATTAGAAAAGAGCTTTTATTCCACTTGTTATAATGCCTATCAAAAATATATTTTTAAAAAATCTGCACTTTATTCAATTAGAAAAGTTCAATTAATCAACAAGAGCCAAATGAGTTCTGCTCAAACTAATGAAACGTAACACCTTATATCCATTCATTTTTTTTTAGAGGTCAATTTTGTGACTGTGCTGCTGTAAGACTATTTAAGTACTGAGAGTTTTTTGGAGGGATTTTTATTTTTTTTAAATGCCTTCCAGTCCCAGCATTTAGGATGAAGCTGCAGAAGGATTAGTCCATCTTGCAATTAGTTCATGTACAGCCACCAGAGAGCCTGGTAATAACAGCTTCCGACAAGAATGGATGGTTATTGAAATAGAATTCTATCTCCTGTAGAAATAGTGGGCAATCGATAAATTATTATTCTATAAATTATTAAATCTATAGACATAAGATGACCATAAGTTCAGTTCCTTCTCATCAATTAATTAAATGAGGACATACACCCATTGTTACCATCTGTCTATTAATTTAATAATTTATTGAATAATGGATGCTGCTAATACAAGGTTGAACATGACAATATCCATCTTCAGTGCTCGTCCAACATTAATGAGCTTGACACTACATTAGTCTCCTTCACCTTTTTGGCAAATGTCTTTATTTAATATGGTCCAGAAGAATGTGTTGTCCGGATTTGTAACCTGGCAGGTCCTTAATTTCTGATAAATCTCTCTTCCACCAAAAATTCAGCTTCACAAAAGGCACAAAAGATTTTGAACAGCAAGGGAGTGTGAAGCTCTAAAATGGTACCACAGATATAAAGAAAAGGAAAGGAAAGGAACAAGACTGATGTGTTTAAATAGGTCAGATGAGTAACCCCTTGTAAAATTGCACGGCTAATGGGAAGAACTGACTAGCTCTTGTGAGAATCACTTAGTAGATTACGTACTCTTAAGCTTGATAGTAAATTTCAGATTTTTTATTAATTTCATGCAAGATTCAAAGAGTTCACATAAGCCCTCTTAATATCATCATCCCCTATTGTAAGAGAGGAGACAAGAAATTATTTCCATTTTTTTTTTCAAACTGTTGCAACTTGAACACAGTTCAACAGTAACACAGTTACTGCTGAATCTAACAGAAGGCATTGATGTTATTTTCAGTGCTCTGAAAACAACATTTTCCGGAGAAGCTGGCTTCAGGACAAGTGTGCTGATGTACTGATGTACATCATTAAAAGCTAAACTAAATCACACGAACACTTGCATATCCCTGTGACCTCCTCAATTGTGTTGTACAGAGCTTAAACTGGCTCTTGCAGGCTATATTGATTATATATTATCACATACACCAAATGATCTTTGAAAATCACATTAACTAGATAAATGACCTAAATACATTTAATTGACTTCGCATGCTTCTCTTCAATGAGATGAAGGAGTGTCAGAAAACAACTTACATTTGAATTTGTTTCTTCTCTCTGCAATGATTAATCAAAAACTTGTTTTTACCACTAGATAATCACAGTTATATGGTCCTGGTGATACCAAATAGAAGATGACGTTCAGGAAAATTAACTGAATTCTAATTGGCTTGAACCTAAATTAATAAAATGGATGGAAAACATCAACCATGAACTGTGTAATTAGTTCAGATTTAGCAGGCCACATTTTTAGATATTTGAATTTTCTTTAGTAAATGGAGACTTTTAATGGCTGCAAAAGAAAAAGAAAGTAATTTAATCATACAGTCCTTGTTATTAAGACTTTATACTGTTACTTGTGCAAGTATTAAAAATATGTTACATTTCTTCAGTTAGATGATCTTTGACTTCAGATCTATGACCAATAAAATATTAAAGCTTGAACATTTTATCCAACTAGGCTAAATTAAATATTTTATTATAAGAGTAGGCTTTCAGAATTTTTACAGATTCCTAATTATTTTGATATAGATAAATTGAAAAAAACAAATAATCAAAGGTTCATCTTCCCCGCCCCCTCCCACTTCCCTCCCAAAAATAAAGAAATGCACTGGAATTGTTAGATTTATCTTGAGCAATACCTTCAGACCTTTTCTGATTTCTCTTGTGCGGTGATTCAATACTGAGTCTTGCATGGTGCCTGCAGATGTGACTAATGACACAGTCATAGCTTTGAGCAGCAGCAGTGGCCACATCAGCATGAGACTGGCCATGTTGGCTGCTTGCAAGGCAAACTTTTATTGAATACACTTGATAGAAGCTTTCCCTATAATGCAATGAAATATTGTACCCTAATTTGGACTGAACAGCTGCTGGAACCTATGAAAAACTTCTAAGAATTTCTGTGGGAAGAAGCTCCTGATGTGCAGCAACATGTGAGGATGCCCTTCTTGCCTCAAAAAAATCCTATCCCCACTACAAATTCAATCCAGACAACTGATATACTAAACTTATAACATTGTATGTCACCAAAGAACTGAATGAGACTGTCTTGTAACATCATCAACAGTAACTTCCATACAGACAGTATTTTTCTAGATGTGGCAACAGATGGCTCCACTTACTAAAAGAATACAACCTTATTCATATTTACATTCTCTTAGTCATTCCTTCAAGCCAAATTCACTTGCAACTCAGCCCACCTGGGAAATTAAAGCACAGCCTGAGACAGCAAGACTGGGGATTACAAGAAAGGCATACCTGCATTCATAAGAGGTCCTTGTCAGTTCTACCCCATGCAGAAAACTACTGTAATACCTCTGCTGCTGGTTAGCCCTCAAAAAAGAGTACTAAAGTAGTAATGAAGTGACACATATGCTTTCTGCTGTTGTTTCGAAGAAGGATGAGTTTTACCTCCCTAGCAAATTGATCTAAGTATGTAACAGAAGCATTACCCATAAATCAAAGATAAAACATTTCACTGAGAAAAGATTATCTTTACTACAGCATATGCATTTTAGAAGTCTAGAATGTTTAGGATGTGCCATATGAAATATCCATTAATCACACCTATATATATTCACACACAGACACATTTATTTATTTATTTATTTATTTATTTATTTATTTATTTATTTATTTATTTATTTATATGTAAAATAAAAAGTTAGAGAGAGGAGGATATACCAGGAGTGCAGCTATGTGTTACTCGTGAAAGGATGAGTTGGTAGTAACATCATGATTTTTTTGAATACTGGCATAGAAATTGACTTCCTCTGTTATAAAGTTGTGGGCAAGCTCTTTTTGTCTCATGTTAATCATAAGTCACCATTTTGCTTTTATGCTTGAAGAGAAACACCTCAGAGTACCTCAGGCAGTAACCAGAGAAAGAATGGTTTTCATCCAAAGGTCAAGTCTCAATCTTATAGGAATTTCCATTTTTATACCATCTGGATGCAGGTAATACAGAACAGTATTTAGATCCAGATCTCTGTTAATAGCCGTGGTGACAGAAACTCCCCTAAGGGTGAGAGTCTTTAACAAGGAAATGTCAATGCCCCACTCAGAGAGAAATAATCTTCTGTAAGATCTAACAGTGATTTAAGTGACCACCATTGGGATGTCATGGTACAAGTGTGTGATGTATCATCAATACTGCAAACACAAGTAAAATCTGTCAGGGAGAACTGGAAACCAGATAGAAAATGCTGAGTTACTCTAATGCCTAAAATATTCTTGGTTAAAAGACAAGAAATCTCACATAGTGCTCTGAAACAGAGTCCTTGGCTGGCTGCTGTTAGCCCAGTGGTTGAATTTGGTCTGGATCTTGGATTCTTATCTGCCCCCATATCACTGTTATAGCTACAACAACAGTGTTATAGCTACAACACACTGGATTTTGGATTGAAGTTGGTCCTATGCTTATTCTGTGAGATAGTATGGAATGTATTTGACATTGGCTTGGGTTGTTGGTCTGCTGTCTTACAATTATTTAATGACATGCTGACTGTCCTTGCCTTCTGTAATGAGGATGAAGTCCCACAGAAAAACGACTCTTCAACCTGCTCCCATCAGAGACTGTGTGGAGTGCCCTGAGTTCTTCTGTCAGACTTTTCTCAGAATCATGCTTGAGTTCAGTTTTAGACTGTTTTTTTTTTTTTTTCTCCCAGGGTCTTTGAAACACCACTAAATTCAGGAGAGCTCTGGGACACTTCTGGACACTGCAAGTATGAGACATAATTTTTTGTGGTAACAATTTTAATTTATCAGGAACTCATATGGGCAGAAAAGATGAGAAAGAGCCCACATAAAGACCACTGACTTTTATTTGGGAATCAGTCTTATTGATTAATCTTTCTGCTTCCACAGGTCATTTGCTTTTAGTAATGATACTTTTTTATATTTCTGTGAATTCTTGTTATTTCTAATAAGCTACTGGGTTAGCTGGATCCACCTGGATCAACTCCAGCCAGTTCCATTCACAGTAGCTCCAAATGCCTAATTTTCTTGTAAATTATTTGTACCTTCTCATACACTGAGAACAATTTTTCGTCGTATTTCTTCCACTGTTAAAACTTCTCTCAGAGGACCTTGACTAAAGCTCACCTGTCTGCCCATTTTACATTACTTAATAAACTCCCAGCCAAAAACTTTTTTGAAAAAGAAAACAAAGGTTTGTGATAAGTTTTTTTTTTTACCATACAGAGAAATGTATGGAATCCTGGAACAGTAAAGCTGCAAATTGGTTTCAAGTCTAATTTTGGGATGCCTTTCCTTTTCTGTTCTGGACCTGTGGATATTTCATAGTTACGCATGTAATTTCTTTTAAGAAATTCAGGAAACCACCTAGAAATTTCTTTCAGTTGTGAAATGTGAATTTTACTTCAGATGTCATCTGTAAACTCTGTGAAGAAAACTTACATAAAAGTAAGGTAGCCAAACTTCAGGCAGTGGAGCAGGATGCAGCTGTGTCTGTAGCTGCCCTCCTGTGTCTGGTGCCGCTGCTCTGTTCCTCTCCAGGAGGGATCCCAGCAGGTGTGACTCACTGCTCTGCTGCTGTATCAGGCTCCCTGCAAATATGACTCATGATGCAGCTCTCTGACACTATTCCCTCTGGCAAAGGGAAGCTCTACTTTGTAATAATAATAACTAGTTAATTTGGGGTTGGTGTGTCCTCTGCCTAGCTCAGCTTCGCAGGAGGGATGGAGGAGTCAAGTTTCTTCCTTGAATCTCCACAGCCAGATAACATATGAAAAATTCTGCCCAGTGGGAGGAAATCACAGAGGTGCTTACAAGTAAATATCCAGGGAGACTTGAAGGAGGAACAAACACATCCTTTTCCCTTGTCTACCCCATTCCAAACCAATTGACTTTCATTTTTGGTGCCCCAGGCAGCTTCCCTACTTCCAGAAGTCTTTTTCAGGGGGAATATGAGGGTGTTCTAAATGGTGGTGCCTCTGAGGGCTACTCCTGTAGTGTCAACAGTTTATGCTTTCCCCTTTATTCAATACAATGTCTAAGGGCACCATCCAGTTGAGAAACAGTAAGAAGAGTAATTAAAAAGAACAAAACAATGTGATGTTGCTACTAACCATCATCTAAAATGATAACAGTCTGTAATGTATTCTAATTATCTAATTAATTATCCTAATAATCACTAATTAATGCATATTTTAAGAGATTGGAAAAATGTGCTTTTAAAGTGCTGCACTGTCAACTGTCTGGCTGTATGTGTGATTTGACACTTAAAATGCTCACCAGAAAAAACACCTCTTGTCTTTAGCACAGCAGATTTCCTAAGGGGTGTGCAGAAGTCAAATGACATTACTTTCCTGCAGTGACTAGGCAAATCTTGAGATCACTTGGAACAGTATTGGGGAAAGATTGGAATTTCCCTTTTGGCCATGAAGATGCTTCGATTAATATACTCATCCTATTCACCACTTTGCAAATTTGCTCAGAAATGTTTCCGAACAATGACTGAAGTGTCTCTGGAACAAAAAGACTACCATTTTGTCTGGAAACACCACAAATATTTGTCTAAGCTGGAGTAGACTTTTGATTTTTAAAATACATATTTATTAATAGGAAAACTTTGGGGTAGGCATATTTTTTCCTTACACAGGAGAGCTTCCTTCCTGCTTGAGTATATGTGCTTATTGCTGAAGTGCATGGTAAATTCTGTGCTTTTTCTGCATAGAATGAGTCTCTTCTAAGTTTGCAAAAGCCACAATTTCTCCTCCTAGAGTTGCAACAATCTTATGAGTGGTATAAAAATTATGCCATAATATCCCATAATATCTCATAAAGAACCTTGAGTGAGGATGGTTGTCCTAAACCAGACATCAGTCCAGGGTGATTGTTTCTTCTCATATGCAAGAGTCAGCTGGGAACTGTGTGTTTTAACCTCAGTTATGCCATTGCAGGAGGTGTGAAATTACATTCCATCACCTGCAGCATGCAGGGTTACTGTGTGGAGGAGCTTCAGGCTGCAGATCAGTGCTTTGCTGGCTGGCACTGAGGAGCACTCTGTTGGGCTATGGCTTAGCAATTTATTTAGGACTTGCCCAGGTGCTGCAGCCTCTGATTTCTGTTTGTGAGGTGGTAATTGCCATGGACCATGCCCCAGAGAGAGTAGTTTTACCAAAGCAATAGGAGAAAGATAAGAGGGGTAGCAATAGTTATTTTGTTAGATGTGCAAACTATTGTCTTTGTCATCCTGTTCTCAGGTTTGGGGGGAAGTAATGCATGATGAGGAATGAATGATGCCTGGAAAAAAGCATTATTATTGTTTCTGATTTGTATAAATTATAGGTAAGCTGAAGCATCACAAAAGGATGCTGGAATTGACCGTTTTTTGTGGATAGGATGTTAGAAACTTTGTTCCAAAGAGCACTCGTTATGTACATAAAATTGAGACATAAACTTTTTTTAACTACCTGTTGTGTTTACTAGAAGTCTGGGCTGAATTTGTGTTGAGTAGGGGCTTGATTTTTAATTTCTGATTTCTAATTTCTCTAAAAAGTTAGGTGTTTGTACAGTATGGAAAGTACTCTCAATAAAAAGAAAAAGATTCAAAGTGAGTTGGCCTCTCCCCTCTTTTTTCTCACCTAATCAGTCAGCCAGTCGTAGTTGATTGCATCTTATCTATACTTGAAGACACTCTATTTAATCAAGATTAAACTTGCTTTTTCAAGTTGTAAAAATCTGTCAGTGGTAAAATTAAGTACAGTGTAATTTTTAGTGGGGTACTCTATTTACCAAAAGCTACAGAAAATGAATAGAACTGTTTATTAGACATCAAAATATATTTGCAAAAGACAAGCTCTTTTCTTTCCCAAGGGCTTTCAACTCAAAGAACAAGATATAGGTTAGATGGATAGGAAGTGGGAAAATCAGAGAATTTTACATATATAAATCAGTAAAGAAAAATAAGCTTTTTCAAGATACAGTAGGAAAGATAAGTAGAGGCTCAGTTGGACTACAGCTATAGATGAAATTCTAAAGGAAAGAGAATATAATGAGTCTGAATCTTATTTTATTTGTCATGGGCCTTATATTTTCCTCTGATGTTAAAAAAGTGCATAGGATCAAATCTGTAATCAGTAAAAAAAAAATAATTCTTCCTAGAGCAGTTGTAATAATTCAGTATAGGAGCCCTGAGTAATAATTTCTGGGTTTCTGTCATCATCATCTAGATTCCTGAGGATGGGTAAAATGGGTTACTTAGGGAACCAATCTCCCTTGGGAGAACTGGAGGATCTCTCCAAGCTCAGAGTCCAGCAGGGTACTGCCTTGCAAGCTCAGTTGCACCTGAACTAGGACAGAAAGTTCTGATCTCCACTGCTCCCACTTTTCTCTTACACATATTTGCAGGTATTGGTATTTTCCTTAGTAAGCTGGGGAGCTGAAATATTGCAACACATAATACCCTTGCGATTTTCTACTTAGCTGAGTTTACCACAAGGCTAGAGGAAGATCTTTTGTTCCATGGAAGATTTGGAAACTTTTTTGTGAGCATATCTTACTCTCAGCACGATAAACTTCTGAGTACTTTAGGAAAATATGCAAGAGCACCACTGTGCCACAGTTTCTCCCCAAATGGCTGGGTAACCACAATAGATAATCCTTTCAGCAGCACTGGCTTGGGAGAGAAGGCTGTCCTGGTCAGGATGGGTCAGGCTGGTTCTTCCCTTCCTGCTGCTTTAAGTCCCAGGGCAGCTGCTTGTGGTGCTGCTTTATGCTGAGTGTCTGTGGAGGCATCAGCACAGTGCTCTGGATCCAGGGGGAGATGGTTTTGTTCATGAGAAGTGGAGAATCAGAGAAAGGGCATAAACACTTTCTTTTTTACCAAATGGCTCTGGATTTTGTACTTTTTTGGTGTTTTTAGCCTATAAACATCTGAAGCAGCTTTGAGTTTTGTCTGGTGCTTGAATGGCTCGGGCAGAGACTGCTAAAGCTCTGTTTATCACAGCTCAGATATGGAACAGCTGTTAAGCTTCTGGATTTTTGTAACATTGTTAATATAATTAGGTTGCATACAATTCACTGTTCCAATCTAATTTCTCAGTGATGCTGCTTTTGACATTCTGTAGTGAACATTATCATCCCTCTGTACAGTTGAAATTTAAATATGTTTTTCTACCACTGAATGATTTTTGTGCCTTTTCTTTTAGAGAAACATATCTTTTTAAAAATTTCATCTTGCAAGAAAGAACATCCCCAAAACATTCGTACTGCATGCACATTCAAAGAGTTCTCTGTTCAAAAGCAGAAGCCTAATTGTTAGTGAGTCACTTTCAATGTCTGATTCTGTTAAATATACCACAGATGAGATCTAGGCAAAGATAAAAGGAATTTTAATCCTGAATTGAGAAGAGCAGCTTTACAGTAATAGCTCGACCACACAAGGGAGGAGACCCTTTTGTGATTTGCACATGAAGTTATTGTTTTTAAATCTCCTTTGAAAAGAGCAGATTTTGCTGTTTTATGTAACCCTTACTACAGTTGGGTTTAACTCAGGATAAATATTTTGGCTTTTTCTCTGCAGGTGCAATTTGATATTGACACATGTACAATGATTCTAGTGCTATTATCCTGATTTTCTTTGTGTCCTTTAATCACCTGCTGATCCAGTATTTCCTCAATTTTTTTTCTCCTTGTGTAAATACTCAGTGACCTCATCTCATCTCATCTCCATGCACACTGTAGGGCAGCTGGCAGCCTCACATGTGATGCTCTGCTCTCCTCCCCTCCCCACCCCCAGACACTGGGGTCTGAATAGTTCTTAATGAAATTTACATATTCATGAATATAAAGTCTTAAGCACAGGAAACCAACACGCGGAGTTGCATTAATATTGTAAGGTCTACACTTCAGGGGTTTTATGTGCAAACTGTTCCCAAAGCTGTGTCTGTATTAGTCCCAGATCAGTCTTCCAGGAATGGCCATGTGCTTTTAGGTGCAGCTCAGACACCTTGTGCGTATGTTTTGCCATTTCTGTTGGTCTCACACTTGTTAGGAACGTGCATAAGTTTGATAACCTTCTCCCATCTATTGTGGGAATGAGGTAAATGACACATTCCTCATTTCACAGATCTGGGCAGATGAACTAATTTCCTCATGAGCAAACAGAAGTTGTGATGCAGAGCCAAAAATGCTTCCCCTGGCTACTAACCCAGTCCTTAGCAATGGCTGAGAGAGGATTTTGCTGTATGTAATGTCTTTGGAAATTTGTACAGAAGCTTTCCAGTTGCTCAAGGACAAATCAACAGCATCAGTCTCCTGATTTTCAGATTTTTTCCAGCTTGCATATATGAATTGCATGACCAGTATAGAGTGCAAACCTTGGGATTCCTGTTCTGCAGACATCACTTGACTCTGTATCAATACTTCTAAGAAGGAAGTATTACTTTGATTTTTTTGTCTCATCTCTTCTTTAGAAATCTCCTGAGGGAAACACCAAAACCTCCATATTCCCGTGGTCTTCCCATTTATCTAAAACTCAATTGCTAGAAATCAAGTCCAGTATTGCTTGTCCTAACGCAGTACATATGGAAAATAGTGTGTTACCCTTTTTCTGTGACCTTTTTTCTCATTTTCATATTTGCACACACTTGCAAAGCCACCCTACCATCCTTCCTACAAAAAAACGCCAGCCCTTCGGTTGCTCCTTGGCGGGAGATCTCCAGATGCCCACTCTTTCCTGTTGCTTTCCTTTGGAGTTTCTCTCTTTTTCCAGTTCAAGTAGATGGCTTACCTTTTCATCAGTCTCCCCAGCCACTTTGTAATGGCTTCTTCACATACTTTGTGACATAACTGTCAGTCAACACATAACCTCTGAAACATTCACCACGGAGCAAGACAAATTCCACTTGCTGAATATTGGTTTCTGGATTTCATTGACACCACTTAACCAGTAAGTTGTGTTTGTGGATTGTTTCATATCCTGCTTATGCCTCTGTCCATCAATCACCATATCTGTACAGTTCACTTATTTTGATCATCCCTTTGTTTCCTTTTTTGGATTATTATTATTAGTAGTATTTCTCCTGGTTTTGTGCTTTTAGTGAAACTTTGTATATACCTCTGTGTTAGTTTTCCCAAATTTCAAAATTTCCTTATTTTAATGATTGCCTTGTCCTCTTTGATTTCTCTTAATTCAGCTTTACTCATCTGAGAAAGTCTGATCATAACTTAAATCAAGTGAGAAGCACATTTCTAACAAGAATGCCACCAACTGGACAGTAACATCTTCATGTGCTGCTGTCCAGGCTGTGCAACTGGCAGGTTACAGTATGAACCTAAGCAGAAAATCTTCTCAGAAATAACTGAGTATCCTCCTTGTACCTTTCCACTGTGTCTGCTGCCATCATCAAAAATTATGCAAACTTAGTGTTTTTCAGTTTCCATTTTGCAGAGGTTCTGGCTGTGTCTACACAGAATTGCTTTAACTAATGCAGGTGGCATTAAAGTGGAGGCATAAATCTAAGCTTGTGGTATAAGAATTCAAGGAATCTATCCTTAACTGCCTACTTTGTCTTTTAATAGTAAGAATAAAGTTAACATGAGAGTGCTGCACTGTTTTACAATCACAGCTCCATTTTGGTGTACAGGCATAGGCTACAGCATTATAAGAGAGAAATTTCTCTCTACAGTGTTGTCAATTTTCCCCTTAGTTTTGTTAATCATAAATTTTAGAAAGGGGGTATGTCATCTGAATCTCTATAAAGAGTACTCTAAAAATTTAAAATTTATCTCCACATAAAGACTGCATTAATTTAACTTTTTCTCTGCAAGCCTTCAAATATCCTGTCTGTAGCACATGTCCAGGTCATGTTCTGTAACCGGTCTGCTTGTCCTTTCTCCACCTGTTTGCTCTTTGATCATGTTCTTGCAAAAGAATGGAGGAAATGCAATAAAAAGCTGATGGTCTTTCTTTCACATAATCTGTGATTGTGATTCTATTTAATAACTTGTCTAACAGCTTTTTTTTCAATTCAGTCTTTAAAAAATTTAGTTAAGTCAAATTGATCTCACGACTGCCATGTAAATGAGCACTGGCATCTACCATCATTCTGCTGAGAGAAGATAAATTTTTAAGTTGGGTCATTTAGACATAGCTTAATATAGAGAAAATTGACTGGTTGCAACTTTTATTATCCTATGTAGTAAAAAAAAAAATGCATGAAACTTCAGCCCATCAGTGGTTACTGAAGGCTGAGGGTTTTGGGTTACCATTAATACAGTTGCCAACAAATCAACAGAAAGTCTCATGCTGCCTCCAGAAGTACTTACATCAGATTTCTAGGTTAGAGTATAAAACATATGTTTAATTCCTTTACTCTCAGTAAATACATGACTTCTCTTTGTTATGCTATATCCTTGAAAGAGATCAAATGTAGAAGATAGTTCCTTAAAACAAGGGATTGTAACATGAAGGTGGTAACCTAGAATACTGGGAGAATATTTTTAAATAGAAAAATGTGTTTTGTAAGCCTACCTTCATGATTTTGTTTACTTCTCAGACCAATACATTGCAGGCCTGCTGATCTGAATACCAGCAGGTTAAAGGTATATCTGCAGGAAGTTTTCCATTATTAGTTCAGCTCAAAAGGATGTGCATTATAGCTGTATTTCTACTAATAATATTTGACTGAAGAAAAAATATTGTTTCAGGTAACAAAAGGAAGCATAATTGTAAAAAATGCCAAGTTTTTTTAAGGTTTTAATATGGTTAAAGGCTTTTTTTACTGATAAAGAAATCATAAAATAAGAAGAATACTAATGGAGGGGGAAATGTAGTAAAAATAATAGATCAATAATAATTGATTCATTTCTTCAAGTCTTAGAGGTAAAAAATCAAAAGTGTAGGGAAAAATGAGGCGTATGAAAGAGAGGCTATTGCACGTCAATCATGGAACTCTAAGTGTTAATATCAGATTATGCAAGGAGTTTGAACTAGCCTGTGATTTTGTGCTGCTTGTTAGATATCAGGAGAGGGAGCAGATTGTCTTGTTTTTAAAAATGTGATATAGTGTCATGTGTGAAAGTCAAGCTCCCTCTCCTCCCTCTTGGAAGCTGTGCTTGTTTCTTTTATTAGTGGAAATTTAAATAAAACTTACAATGATACTGTGATATACAGTAAAATGTGCTCTAACTTCTAGAGAACATGCCTACTGCTGATAACTAAGGAGTGCTAACAATAGAGGTTAACTGTTCCTGACCCCCTTTTTGTGCTATTTTCCTCACTTCTGACAAAAGCCAGGACTTTCAGACTTATTCTGGCAGGAATTTGGGGGGTTTAAACCCTTTGGTAGCATATGCAGAATGAGCAGAAATGCCAGCTTCATTGTGTCAGTCTCAAAGGAATTTTTTTCCCTAGAGCAGCTGTCAAGAGAACTAATGAAACACTGAGCATTTGTTAACTAACAAGATTGGTAAATAGTGAATAACTAATTTACATGGCAGGCAGCAGCTTTCTATGAAACCTCCATTTTTTTGTCATTGTGGGTGTAATAATGATTATGATCACTGCTGTCATTGGGGGCAGACTGTTCTCTTTACCTCTTCAGCCTCTTGAAGTGGGCTGAGGGAAATATGGGAACAGTACAGCAGGGCAGTAGTTGGCATATGATAGCAAAAATTTGCTTCAGCTCTTGCCGTCATTTTGTAACAGGTAGAGGCACAGGCAGCTGAAATGTTGACAATTTCTGTGGTTGGGTGGGTAACAGCAGCTTTTCTGCTGTCGAAACCGAGGGCAGCAGATGTTTACATCAGCAGGGGAATGTCTGAAACACAAACCACAGCTGGTCCTAAGGACCTGAAGGAGACTTGGTCCTGACACCTGTGGAGTGGAGGGACAGGTCTGAGAGGGTCCCCTCAGGGAAGAAAAGCAGGAGCTCCCTGCTGAGTGGGTGAAGGGCAACCAGGCTCCGCACAGAGCTGCAGCAGGGGCTGCGTGTGTGACCACAGCTCAGCCCTGGGCACTGGCTGCTGTGTGCTGTGCAGCAGCTCCTCAGCAGCAATGGAGCAGCCAGTGCTTCCCAAAACACAGCCTTTGAGTGGCACCCCAGAAGGTGCAGAGGGCATGGCCATGCTGGGTATCACATTGCCCAGTGCTGAGCAAAGCAGAGCTCCATTAAGAGTGACAAAATTAAATCCCCTCTTTAAAGTAGATGCTCACATCCTTTTCTTGGCACTTACAGCAGGGAATCTCCCTTTTTAATTTTGAAAACCAGGAACAGATGGTGCTGCCCACATCTCTTTCCAAACCCTTTTATTCCATAGCCTTTTTGTGAGCGAACTTGAACAGGATCTGGAGGGTTAAACTTACTTCTCTTCCTCTTGATCTTGATCAAATTTAGACTTAGCCCTCATGTCCTCTTCAGAGAGTCTGCGCCCCACAAGGTGTTATCAAACTCTGGATAAAGGGTAAAATCCATCTGTGACTGGTATGAAAACTGCCTCCAAGCAGAACAAAATGGTAAACGACTGCAGGATCAATGTGCAGAATTGACTTCTTGTTAGAGTGGTTGTCTTTTACGAGCTGACTATAACAAAGGATTCCCTCTTTAAAGGCAAGTAACCGTATTCGGCCCCATAAATTGTAAAAATATTTTTATTTGCATAGGTAAACCATTTCAACAAGAAGCAAAAAAAAAAAAAAACCAAAAAAACATTTCTACCCAACAGCAGGTAGTATCAAGATTTTCATACCAACTGATGTTTTGTAATGTGTTGGCAGAGAAGGGGAGGAATGGATGTACCACACATCCCTCTGTAATGCTGGGTCATGGCAAACAGTAAGACATAAAAATGGCTCTGTCACATCTGCCTTTCATCAGATGCCAGTCCAAGAAATGCTCTGTGAAGCTTGGAGAGATATTAGCTGAAAAAAAATCTTAATTGTTATGTCTTTGTCAGTACCATGTGTGCAGCAGGCCAAAAGGCTACAGCAAATCTGGGTATGCCCAGAATCAGTCTTGGGCAACATACAATGTAATATAATGCAATGTAACATGAATTGGATGCGTACAAATTTTAAATGCTTTTTGTGTTCAGTGATGTCTTGTAAGACAAATTTCATGATCTGTCCATATGCAGACTATGGACACCAAGGTCTTGCATATGTTTATGATGTTAATTTCTAAATTTGCACGTATTTTCAGTTTTAGGGAAAATCTGACCAACCATAGGCAACGTCAGTGGTATGAAAATCACCTGTCCTCAGTCTGAGAGGCCCTGTCCCTGTCATTGCCTCTCAATAACATCCCAAGTCAATGTCCAGCTATTGAGAGGTGCAATTCTGAGTGTACTTAAAAGACCAAAAATAAAGTAACATTCATAAGGGTGTGGTAGTGAACAAGGTGTCTTTATTACACAGTTCAATGACTTTGTGTGCACTCCATGTCTTCTGCCAACTCTATTAGCTACTTGCTTTAAGAAGTAATAAATTTAATTTTAAAAAAAAGGAAAAATACCATTCTGTGTTCGAACATTCTACAAATATCCATTTAAATATATTTTTACACAAATTCCATAGGTTGACAAGCTTGTATTTGAGAAAAAATGGCATTCCCTAATCCTGTATTTGATTTTCTCTGTTATGGACTAAATCCAATTGCCTAGAGTGGAATAAACCTTGGTAAAATATGGTATTTGTCTTTGTTAATCATGCAGAACACCCACAGCTCAAAAAAATACCGAGGTGGAATAATGAAGCCTCGATATGCATCCTAGCAAATAAATTCTGGAAGAAATGGGCCCCGTGCTAATAGCCAATCCAGTAATTTCCTTCTGCTAGAAAATCTACTGGAAGATTTTAGATGTGGATTGTTGCTTGTTTGGGTTTTTTCCCCTTCCCTCAGTTGTTCCCTTGCACAGGTTTTCCAAACATATTTTCATGTTCAGGAGGTGTAGGAATGTTTTACTCTCCCACAAGTGCCTGCCATTTGCAGCGCTCACCAGAGGCTCCCCAGTTTCCTCACTTAAGGTGACCCAGATTCACCTCCTTGGTGTCTGAGCCTCATGCTACTGATAGAGTCACAGTGCTGGTGTTGCCCTGAATTAAATTGTGCCCTACAACCATGACCCTGCCAGCAAATAACCTGGTCAATCAGAATTTTGAGGAACACTGTTAACGAGTACACTTGCTAGCTAGCACGCCTTATCCTTCTCTTTGCTGGCTTTGCAAAGATCCTCTCTGGCATCACTCTTGGCTGATGTGACTCTTTAGCCTCATGAGTTTCCTGATCTTATTACCCTAAGGATATCCAAAGTCTTAGAGGAGGTACATTTTCACAAGGTGAGGTTAACACAGGAAAACCAGAAACAGCTCTGTTCAACTCACTTGCCTATGGACAATGAATAAGTATTTGGTCCATCTAATCCACCCCCAGCCCCACTCAGTGCAGGGGAGATGATCCATGTGTTGAAGGCTTTGGTAGCTTTGCTGGGATCTAAGCTCTGGAGAACAATGGTCCAGCTCAGTGTATTCCCTATCCTGGGTCTGGGTGCCTGCTGCAGGCTAGATATTAGTAGGACTGACTCCTACCACCCATTCTCGTGTTTTATAAAAGGAGATTATAGTTGACAATTCTACCTTTCCTCTTAGTCCGTTAGTAAGCAAATTAACTGTATTGACTCACACCTCATATAATGAATGCATAACTTCCCCTTTGTCTCCTACTCTAATACTTTCCTTTGTTTTCAGTTGAAAACAAAGTTGTTCGATTTTGTTGTTGGTTTTTTGGGTTTTTTTGCTGTCAATCCATGTTTCTCCTTGTTGTCTGAAACCTCTCTGTTCCTGAGTTACTCCTTGCTGATGAGTAGGCCACAGTCATTTCAGCAGACTCATATACCAAAAATTACATATTCCCATTGCAGCCAGTTTTACCTCATAAATTTTCATTTGACTCTGTTGGTGTTTGCCTGTTAAAAATTTTGATAGTGCTTTAGCCACGTATTTGCCATTTTCAAAATCCATTTGCCTTTATTTAGCAGATGTCTTTCAACACAAAAGACCTGCTAAGGGTCATGCCAGCCTCCAGGTTTGCTTTAGGCAGATCAAAAAAGTTTCAAGGTACAAAAATTCCCACCAGCACACAAGCCATCCTGTGAGCTGCAGAACTTCAGCTGCAGTAAGCTTTTCTCTATTACTGAGAATCATTTTGATCCTTTGTGGGTTATCAATTAGATTAATCAATATTTTAGTCCAAAGTGATAATTCTCATCTCCTAGGCAAACAGATACTGTCTAAGAATTCTAGTCAAATAAACTTCCTTTCATTTATTGTATGCAAGTTACTTGTTTGTATTGCAGATGATATGTAGTGACCACTGAGGCAAAGACAGATAGCAGTAGACAAGAATCAGTTCTTTATTTGACATCCCTGACTAGCCTTTGGTCATCACTGGCACTGTGGGATTGTTCAGTAGCCAGCACAGAATACTTCCTCGTTGGAAGAATTAAAAAAGGAAAGGATGAGTGTTGAATAAAAATGCATATTTCATAAAGTTTTTCAAGATAATTACTGGTGCTGAAATTCTGGGGTTTTTTAGGATTCATGGAAGTTCCTGCAAATAAATTGCTGATGAACTGAATGTACATGAAGGACTAATTTTGACCTCCTTGAATAATGATAGTGCTAACTTGGTACTTTCTTTTTGTGTCTATGTTAATGAATGACTTTTTGTACTACTTGACTAGATCTAATTTGTGGCATTCTTTCATGTTCCAGGCAACCAAGCCACATTTTCCCTCCTAAACATGCCACTAAGATTACCTATCCCTTATAATCACCTATCAAAAGAATTTTGTGATAGCAGGGGGAAGAGTGGTGTATTGAGGTGTATTTCAAGGACCTGTGTGTAGCACTCTTTGCATTTTTTCCTTTTAAGCTCAATTCTAGAGGGTTTTTTTTAAGATCTGAATACTCAGCAGGGGTGCCATTTTGGCTTTGAAGAAAATATCTGCCTTTTCTGAAAGAATTAATGAGATCCAAATAATAAATGTTCAGCTTTCACAAGCTGCTCAAAAATACATCTCAGTTGTTATAGGGGGAACTGCGTCTTTGTCAAAATTAATATCCCACAGTTGCTGTAAACCTAATGTGGAATCCAGTTATATCAACTGGAATTCTTTCAATAATTCCTGGAAATTGGTAGGATGGGCCATGTTTTAGTTGTGATTTCAGCCAACACAATGCTTTGTAAAATTCACATATTTTGGTATGTGGGCTTTAAGGTTAGGGTTGGGTTGGGTTTTTTTTTTTTTATTTTTTTTCCTTTTCTGTTGCATTGCTATATTTATAATATTTAAGTCCTGCTTTCTCAGAAAATTAGTCTATTTTTACTTTGCAATTTTCCCCTTTTCTAGGAAAATAAACTGATTTGTGAATTTGTAACAAAACCCAAAGAACCTTAAATTTCAAGCTGGTTTTGGTTTCTTACAACACTTCTATCATCCACACTCTGGGAGCTGGACCAAGACACAAATATGCACATAGGCTGTTAAGTCATTAGAGTGAAATTCTGACTTAGCTGATATGAACACATTGTATTAATTTCAGAGAGACAACTTCTTTTATGACTGGCCTGGTTTTGACTGTGGTAGGGTAATTATTAAAGTATTATTAAAACTGGGATGTTGTACGGCTGAGCAGGGCTTGCACAATGTCAAGACCTTTTCTGCTCCTCACCCCACCAGTGAGTAGGCTGAGGGTGCTCAGGGAGCCCTGAGGGGGCACACATGGGACAGCTGACCACAACTGACCAGTGGGATATCCCACACTGTCTGGCATCATGCTCAGCATATAAAGTGTAAGGAAGAAGAAGTGGAGACATTTGGAGTGATGACAGTAATTTTCCCAAGTTCCTCTTACTCTTGATGGAACCCCACTCTTCTGGGAATAACCAAACACCTGCCTGCCCATGGGAAGTGATGAAGGAATTCTTCATTTTGCTTTGCTTTTGCACCACTTTTGCTTCACCTGTTAAAATGTCTTTATCTCAGCCCACAAGTTTTCTTTTATTCTTCCATCATTTTCCCCCATCCCACTGGAGGAGCAAGTAAGCAGCTGGTGGTATGGGTTGCTGGTTGAGGTTAAACCATGATGATGTGAGCAGGCAACTGATGGAAAAATCCATTCAGCCAGCAGTCCCTTCAAATAGGAGCTTGAAATTGTCTTAGAAGGTCTTGGCTATCTCTTTGGCCTCTGCTGATCACACCTCCACATAACTGATTTATCAAGCACATTCATAGATAAGAGGATGCCTTGGACACATTTGTATGAAGGTATTTTTCCATGAATATTTGTTGGATCCTGTTCCAGCTACTTCTCTCTCTATCTTTTTTAAACATATATAAAAATATATATTTACACTTTAGAGTTACCAGGAAAAAAAATCAAAGTGAAAGAAAATAATCCAGGAATATTAGTGTAAAACTTACTTACAGACCAAACCTGTTGCCCTGTTCAGGATGGTCTTTGAGACAGTTCACAGACTTTGCAGCTGCCCTCTCTTCCAGCAGGGGTTTCCTTCCATGAACTGGATTACCAGCTGGTTAGTTATGGAAGTGTTAGATTCAGTGAAGGACAGATATGATGAAGACGTAAAGTGGATGTTTTCAGTAGTGTTTTGGCAAAAGAGATGTGCAGGGGGTAGTCCAAATATTTGCAAAGACACAGATTCCCCTGAACTCATAGGCAACCCAGGCAGTTTTTTCCTCTGGAGATCTGTAGTCATCACTCTTCAACACTTCCTGAGAAGCTGTGTCTCATGTCTCACGATGGGTTTCTCATGACTATTCTGTTTTTAAGCCTACAGTGTGCAAATTCCAATCTTTAGCAACTACTCCTTCAGGAAAATCTCTGTAAATATATCTAGATTTTTACTCTTTTTTAGTTATATGGTATGTGGCATTGAACAGTAGTTACCTTACTATCGTGGTGCAAGTGTAGGCATGGGATTTCTTTCCATTCTTTGAAAGACTTGCATTCATTACATGAATTACCTCTATCCAGGCATGTCCTCATCTCTGGGTGGAATAGTATTCTGACAGCAGCTGCCATTAACTTTCAACATGAAATTTTCTGTATTTTTTTTTCAACTGGTACATAGAAGTTTATTTTAAATCACACAGAATGGATGGTAAAACTTGTGAAAATACTGCTGCACTTTTTAATACATGACTGTGATGAAATTCACAGCACAGACAACAAGTTATGAACAGAAAATAATTTGCAAACATTCTATAGACTCGTACAATGCATAAAACATGTATTTCTAAATGATTAAATGATGATTCATGTACTGTAAATAATGATTTATGGACAGTTCAAAGCAGAGAAATTTACTGCTATTAATTGATTGCTGTAGATAATTCCGTTCAGTCACTCATGGTTTGAACAGGATTTAAATTAATAACTTGTACTATAAGAATATGAAATCCACTGAAAATGCCCTCAGAGCATCTAGCTCCTCTTCTGTGCAAGTTCTCAGTTTATTTTGCTTTTTTCATGATTGGTTTATGTGTTTATTGCTAGTATTTTCAGAATGTTCTTGATGGCATTTATGTTTATTTTTTACAAAATTACTGCTTTAGCCCTTAAAGGCAACAGACCATTATTTATTTTTATGTCATATAATTTTTATGGTTAAGCTTAATCTTTATTAGTATTTATAACTTTCCTGCAAACAATTCTCAGCACACAATTAGATTGTGTTGACTGCTGCTTCTTGTGCCAGATGATGATTAGAAATTGTACTGAATTCAAAACATTTCCAGCTCAAGGAAAATATTTCATTCATAGACTAATATATGGTTGGATCCTAACTTTTTAATGTTTCCAATAGATGCCCCTGGGCAAACCAGAAGTATTAGTAAATAGGACAGATAAAGAAAACTATCAGAACCCAGCTGAAATAGCTACAGAAAAACAATTAAAAGCATTTGCCAGTGCTCTGGAGAATTAAACATTCATTATGAAGTCACCGTGTAGTGTAACTGGGAAGCAATGCCATCACTTACACACACAAATGATGCTTCCTAAGCCTTTGTTTATCATCTGAACATTTACATAAAAGCCAAATATTCCCCAAAGAGATTAAACTCACCCAGGTCCAAGTCTCTGGTCTGACTTCAGAAAATGAAATGTTCTGATTCACAAGTGCTGCAAGTTACAGAAAATGAGCCATAGTCTGGCCTAACTAAAAGCACTAAGAAAAAATTGCATTACTCATGTCCATTTGCAGAATGGTTTGTCTAGCCTGAAGGTATAGCGGTTTTTTATATAAACCAAAAATTAACAAGAGGCTGAGAACCATGGTGTATTAGTCTGGTTTCAATCCTGCTTATCAGATTTGAAGCCTCCATGTTCCTAAGAGTGAACTTGAGACTGACAGTGGCAGAATGCGTGAGAAAGAGGAGGAAAGGAAATGCTTGTCTTCACCATGAAAAGGCTCTGGGAGAGAACATGAGACTCCCAGTGGCCTCTGGATGCTAAGACAGCCTGCAGCTGAACAAACGAAGCACATTTTCTAGCCAAGAATAAGCAGAGAAGTTTGTGGCAAAAGTCACAGAGAAAGAAGCAAAATGGAACTGTGGACCACCAGTAATGGTGGGCTTTGTGCCAGATGGGCTAAGAGAGGTACCAGGCATGGAGGACAGGTTAGAATTCCCTTTGACCATGATGAAAAATGATGAGTGGAACATCACATGAATCAACAAGTACCTGGGTGAGATGCCAGAAGCAGATCTGAGGAAGGTGTTAGGACTTCTGTCACTAATAGCCTGCCTTGTAGGGACAGCACAGCAGGATAAGTAGCTATGAGGTACTGCTTTTGTTAGTGGGTGGGGAATTGGCCACTTCTATGTAAGAAAGAACCAACAGGTACCAATGGACACCACAGAGTTTCAGACTGGTGGGCCTCTGGATTAAAAGGTGCCTGAATGCGTTGTGTTTACCTCAATGCTTTCGAACTACTGTCCATGCTGTGTCTGTGCCTGTACACTGCCAGGCTGCATGGAGGCAGATTGACAGTGAATTTGTGCTGATGCCTTCAAAGCCTCAAACACAGTTCACTGTACATCCTGGTGGTGTTGCAGTTTTTCTTCTGCCTGGTTGTATGTGATACCTCCCACCTAGCTGCCCCAGCATTTCTGGCAGAGAAGTTGTGAACTTCCTCCTGTGATCTACACATCCCCTTTCCTCCATTTCTTGTCAGTACCTCTCTTAACATCATCAGAAAGCTATATTTAGAATAATTTCACACAACACAAGGGTGTGTGATTATGTACCTCTGTATGTGGCATTTTACTCTTGAACTTTCTCCATTTTGCTAATAGGCTATGCCATTTGGTTGTATAAATTTTTATTTTAAGATAACTATTTATAAAATTTAAAAATAGCATGTGAAATTGCTGTATATATGTACTGCAGTGCATGGGCAGCTTAGTATGTGAAGAAGAAAGTAGGCTTTTGACTGTTTAATAAAATAGCCAGAAGTATGTTTTCCACAAAACTAAGTAACTTTTTTCTTCCCACATTCACTCACAAAGTCTTGTTAGTGTTATTTGTGTGTTCTCATAATGCACACTAACAGCAGGTTGGGCAGTAGTGGTGGGGGGCAGCACTTTAATATTTCACAATACTAGAAATACTGAAAAAGATGTCTTGTAACACCACCAAGGACAGACGTTATGCAAACCTGGGAGGTCAGTGGGATTTCATGGGGTCATTGACCACCTTGGATGATGGCTACCTTAGAAATCCAGAGCACATGGCAGCCCTGGAACAGCTAAAGAGAAGCAACTTAGGGAAGAGGATGGTGCTCGGCTTGAAGAGTGACATGCAAAGACTTCACAGGGAGGGATGAGAAGGCAAAGGAAGAAGTAGGATCCAGAGAGCAGGTCAGGTAGCTGATCACCAAGAGAGAATGATTTGTAAGAAACAGAAAGAGAAGTAGCTGAACGAGGAGAACAAGTTTCTGGCTGGGGCAGAAGAGGTGACCTGCTGAGGCGATTGCAGCAAACAGGTGATTATGGTGGCAGGTGCTTAGGGGCAAAGTGTCAAAAGAATCTTAGAATGTCACTGCAGCTCCAGCAGCTATATCTACCAGCATTGGGATCTGACTGCCTCTTCTCAAACTCCTCAACTCTTCTTTGCCACCAGCTTACTGATGGCTCCTAATTGCCTCTGAGCACCTACACTGAAAAGGTTCTCCTGAGGTAGAGATGCCAGGTAGTGGAGAGACCCCCAGCCACATCCACATCTATTATTTCCCCTCCCATTTCAATATTCTTGTATGACCCTGCAGGTGTTCCTACTGTCGCAGTCTCTGGCTGCTGTCCTAGAGCACTTTGGGCATCATCACAGCTTTACCTTTCCAGAACAAAGCCTTCTTGCATAACTATGGTATGCTCTCATTCTGTTAGGTCTCCTGCTGCCTTGGAACTCTGCCTGATTGGAATTGGGTCCTTCAGGGACAGAGTCATTCCTGTCAGAGCTTTCACCCAGCAGTGCTGTGAGACCTATGTAAGAATAATCTTTCTCATTTTCTGAAATTCCAAATCTGAAACAAGTTCTTAACAAAAATGAGCACAGCAGTGCACCTAAGGAGGTTCTGATAGAAGCTAAAGCTAGAGAAAATGAAAATAGTTGGGTAGGTTTATTGCAGTGCTATTGTTTTCTGGGTTCCATGTAATTTGGTTTCATTATATGTCCTGAACATTTGTAGATTTGACTTAAACTCACTGTAACTGAAGCACAAATATAGATTTAGGATGGTGAGGATGTCTGTTATTCATTCATTCTCTTGGTATAATCTGCCCAGTCAGATATGCTCCTGTCAAATTAGAATATGAGGCTTATGTTGTCCCTTGTGCTTATCTCATACAAGGATAGGCCACAAGGAAATTTACCCATTTTGTGTGCTTCTGTTGTTAACATTTTTTTTGGAGAGAATCCTGGCATACCAAAGTCTGATTGTTCCCACTGCCCAATGCATTTTTTATATCATAGAAGTAAACAAAATTGAATTTCTGAAGTCTGTTAATTGCAACCCACTCCAGCTTTGTTGCTGAGATACTTAGGTTTTTTTCCCTTAATTTACTGGATCTGTATTCTATAACAAAAAATCTGAACCAATGGCTCCAGAAAACAATTTGTATGCTGAGATAAGAACAGTTTAAACAAAAAATGTTTAATTTAACTTTTAAAAAACCTATTTTCTTAAAGATAAGTCTGTTTAAAATGTGATAATCAACTTACCTACTGCTGATCATTATGAATCTGGAGTAATAAAATCTGGAGATACCTGGTTGGTGTAAGAAAAAGAAACGGGGGCAAGGGTAAAATGTATAACAGCCGAGGTTCAGGGCCAGAGTCAGGTTCCTTTGTTTTTCTCATGTACCTTGGGGCAGTTAGATCTGAGTGATTTTAGAGCTACAACTCAGTGCCTTGGTCTTGAGCATAAACCTTGCCCTGTCTCAGAGTCATGTGTTGATGGGGATGTCATATCAATGCATAGAGGAGGTTGAACAAGCTCTGCTCTGAGCTATTTCAGAATTTCAGCATCCCTCTCAAGACTGGAAAGGTCCAGAGTGTGTATCAATTTTCCCTCTTAGACCCTTGGATTATCACTTGGGCTGATGTATCTTGGACTCTTTCACAGAAAAGTCTGTTGTGTCTGCCCTGAGGGTCAGAGTACAGTGACATTTTGACATCATGTCACTTGATTTTTCTCAAACACCTGACCTCCAGTGAAGTTACACAGGATGGAACTGAAGTAGAATGATAAATCTCAGATCTGAAATTCCTTCTATTTAGGGGAAAACAAATAAAATTAGTTTCAACATTTTCCCATTTTTTGTTCTGCAAGTTACAACTGTGTGAGTTCCATCAGATTGTTTCCATTTGTTTTTATACAACAAAACTAAGGAAACAGTATCTTTACAAGCCACTTATAAAAAAAACAAAACAGAGTTACGTTTATTAGTATTTATTAATAATATCAGTATTATTATTGATCAATTTCTGTACTTTCAGTCATGAGCTTGCAACTACTTTCCCAAAAAGACTTGCCCCATTTCCCAGAAAATTTTGCCTCAAAAGATTTTCAGCTTTTTTTTTCTGGAAAGGAACCACTCAGAACTTTCATTTTTTTTTTCTGACTAAGCTACCTGTAAGCTGTGTTAAAGACAGATAGTACTAATGCTGAACTGACGTCTTTCAAAAGAATGCTCTTTCTCCATTTTTTTTATTTTTATGTGTGATAACCATTTCGAAGCCAATTCTAGAGGTTACCTAAGTTATAGTATCTGTGGTGTCTCTATTGCCCTGTTGACAGGCCTGTGTGAAAACCCACTGTGAAACTGTGGGAATACAGATGATAAAAACTGTGTCTTGTAACAAGCAGATTAATTTCTATCACATTTGGAGTATTTGAAATTTACAGCAACACTTTTGGGTGAGGAAAAAGGAGATGTGCTCACTTCAGTTATCACACTTCCATAACAATAGCAACAAAAAGAATTCCAGAAGACTGTAGACAAAACAAAGCACAGGGGTTGGACAGAGACTCCAAAGTAAACAGGGAATTTTCATGAGGAATTTTTGAAAGGGCTTGGGTTCAACCTGGTTGCAGTAGTATGTCATCTTACAGAGATCTAATTCCTATTTGTTCTGCCTGAGGAATAGCTCATCTTATTTATCTGAAGATAAGGGAATGCAGGATAGAGAACCAAGCTGAGAGAGGGGGAAAATTAACCTGGCTTCTCTGCAGCTGGCATAAATCAGAGCTTGCAATCATTTTATAAAACCACAGTCTCATCTCATTGACACACATATGAACCTTTAGGATTATTCTGCTGCTCCATGACTTCCAGATGATCAGGCTAAAATGGTCAATGCTGAAGTTCTGATAACATGCATTTAATTTATACAGATGTGAGAAGGTTTCCAGAAGTGCACTGAGAATAAGAAACCAATGGAAGAGCCCTTCTAGTATACTATTTCCAACACTTAAATCCAATAGATTCTTTAAACACATTTGAGCCAAGTGGAGTCATGCAAATGAGCTACTAAACAACCAGAAGTGCTGAAACAGCAACAGCTTCATCTGGCTGTGAGCATGGGTTAGACTGCTTTTAAGAGGGTTTTCACCTTCAAGCAGTTTAGAACAGAGATGTATTGGAGCAACCCTACAATTTCTGAATACCTTTCAATAAAAGAAGGACTTTGTTTGCATTCAGCAATTCTTATTTTAAATTGCATAATTTGGAATAATCCAGTGCTCCCTGTCCTAAGGAAGGTTAAGTATAGAAATTTCTTTAACAAACTGCCCATCTGTTTTAAGTGCTAAACATTTAAATCCCATCTATGCAATAAATTAATTTGATTTTTTTTTTTTTTGCAACATCTACATTCAGAACACTCTAAGAGTAGTCAGTCACCTTCCTTCTTCCCCTCTGGGACTATAGTCAAACAAGAGCAAAAATGTTCCTTGGAGATTGATTTCAACAGTTTATGAATTGATTCCCTCTTGTGATGGCCCAGTGGGATGGAACAATACTGGATAACAAGAGATTCCATGGGAGTGTAAAGCATGAAGTATGCATCCAGTTTCTTCTTGGGCTAAGAGACAAGGAGGAAACTGCTTTTGTGGGCTGCCTGCCTTAGCCAACAATATGTGATGTGATCCATGTAAATGAACACCTACAAGGAATGCTGCACAATTCTGCTCAGTCTGTGTGGAGTCACAGAGCCAGAGGCTGAGTAGCTATAACCACCCAAGAAGTTCAGTAATAATCCCTAAAGACCATTACAGCTGAAATGCCTTACTGATGTTGTGAAACAAAATCATAACAGTAAAAAGCTGGAGTCAGAGTATGCATTTGGCTGAGTGTAAGGAGTGCAGCTGCCTCTTGGCAGTTTCATTTGTACCTGAATTACTGTAGCCAATTCCTGCATCAGGAAATAAGCCAGAAATTAAAAAAGCTGAATGAAGGACTTATGTGTTTAAAGATCTCTGATAACCTTACTGGGACTTTAAAGCCTATAAGGAAATAGACCTCTGCATAATGAAATGCATCTTTCAAGTTACATAGCAAAGTTAATATATGTCTATTTTTCACCACAAAAAGACTACTTGCATCACTCTGTGTGGAAGAGGTGAGTTGAGTCCATATGTAAAACAAAAAGATGGTCAAGATCCATGCCCTGAAATGTCTTGCATTCAGTAGAGCATTTTTATCATGCTCTACTACTTAGCATATTTTGTATTCTATTCAGCCCACCATACTTGTTAGAAATATCTATAAATATATGTTTTCTGATTTTAAATGAGCAAGAAAAAAGTTATAGCTTTAGATTATGGCATGCTTATTACTTAGAAGTAGGAAGGTGATTTTCAACCCAACTTTTAATCTGGTTTAGCAGTGCTTTAGTTCTGACTTTTATGGAATGATACATTGAACTGTTTGGATTGTTGTTCTTCTCATACGATAAAATCTTGATCATATAAACATTTGACGGCTTGGTCTGTTAATTCCTGAGTTTAAAAATGCCAGGTAAGATAGATTTGATTTTTAAAAACTTATTTGGAAAATAAGAAAAGTAGAAACCACTTACTTGACTAATAATTCTGTGAGTAACTAAGCAAGCATTCATTATTGATGGCTGTGTCAAACATGCCATATAATTAGAGCTGTAAAATTATTGCCATTTAAACCCTAATTCTGTGTTCATATGTGGCATCTCATTTCTGGAAAGCGTCAAAATTCAATGTGTCACTAAATGGTGATGCATGGAAAGTATTGGCATGAGTGGCAACCCACAAGCAGACTAAAGTAGTAGGAGAGAAAGAAAGAACACCCAGAGGGTGGGTATTTATTTTCCTTGACCATTGGCACTTTGCTGGCACACCTGGGTTAGGAGACTGCTATCCTCTTATTTTCAGTTTGATCACTGGCAAAAGCTTGGCTTATCCAAAGATTCAGAGGAGACAGAATTATTCCAATGTGACAAAGAATTATTCCAATGTGAAGCCAGAATTTTCTGGTTTTATGCTCATTTTGGGGGGGAAACATCTTACTGAAGGTTGTTCCTTCTACTTCCTTCCTTTTTTAACTTTGAGCAGTTCTGTGTCTTTGACAGTCATCACTTCTAATGGCAGTAAAGACTTCGGAATTGTTTCTGTCACCTCACAGAGGACTGTGAAATATGGAAATGGCATTGTAAACAATTGTAGTTGTTCAGATGATGCAAGTTCTGTCACACTAGGAAGCTCCAGGTAAATCAGAGAGCTCTGAAGGCACATTTTTTGATGGGAAGAAACGATCAGATTAGTTTTTAAATTATGGAAACAAATGAATTGTAAAAGTTCATTATTAAACCTCAATGTTTATTTTATTTAATATTTTTATGTGTAAAATACTGGAAGCTATGTTTCCTCCCTGAAGCCCCCTCAATTCCAGTAACAATGCTTTCAAAGAGTAGAAGATGTGTATCTGTAAGTGCAAAATTACTAGTAATGCATTTTTTGGGAAAGTGGCTTATGTAACACAGTACAATTAGTTTGGGCTGGAGCCTGAAATATTGGTTGTCTGAAAGAGTCTGTGCTGGGCATTGTCTCTCTCAAAACTCTTAGGAAAAGAGTAATAATACCAGTATCTGTATTGCTATGTGCTCTGCACAATTTGGTCTGTGATTTTTCAAGGCTATTGAACACCTTCAACCTCCTTTGAAATAACTGCTCACTTACAGAACATCTCAGAAAGTTTGTATTTGATTTTGGATTCCTTATCATTCAAAGGAGTGTTTGTGCTGTTATTTGGATGAGATCCATTGCAGTGTCTGTTACATATATTCAGATATGTATTTATACTGAGGTTACAAAGTTCCCTCAACCTTTGATATTTAGATCTGGGGAAGTGGCTTGCATCCACATCTCAGAAAGCTGCATCTCTTTAGTTTGCAGAAGCATAATTGTAGATTTCAGGATTCTCTGATATATAATCCACAGCCAGCTACATGTTCCCATATAAGTAATTTTATTTAGTTATTCAGAGAAAAACACAAACTCTGATTTACTTTTTCATCTGGAACATTTCAAAGTAATTAGCACTGCTATGTACAATACTATCTAATTAATTACAATTCAGATCTCTAGATACCACAGAGTTTAGAGGTCATTCCATAAGGATAGTACAGAAGTTCAGAGCAAATATTCAGACTTTCCAGAATCCGGGATTGTGGTGGAGCTGAACAAACTTCTATTAATCTGTAACATTCCATATGTGCAGCTTCCAGATGTAAAATTTAAATGTTAAATGAACTGTGCTATTAGATTAAGTTCAATTTAGAAATAGGTTAAGCCTTTTTGCATGCAATTTTTTTTCTTGTATATCAAGTATATTAAGCTTGATGCACAGAAAACTTGAAACCATGATTTACTGGTGTTTCCAGATTTCAGTAGATGGATACAATTCAATCCCATAGTCCACACATGAGGAAATAATGAAAGATGCTGCATTTTTCCACTTCTGCTTCCAACTGATCCTGAAAGTTTTGGCTGGTGGAACTTCTGTAGCTTCCCACAGTTGAATATCTCTTACTCAAAGGAAAAATAAACACATCTTGCAAGTCACTTAAAATGCAGAGCCCCCATCTTCTTCTGCTATTTTGAATTTCCTGGATAGACAAAAAACTTGAGGTGGGGAAAAAAAGCTGGATTTAATGATCTGGCCAAGTCACCACAGTTCCTTGTGTAAGATGTCTGTGCCCCAGCTGCGCCTGTGACCCTGACAGAAATGCAGCTGCAACAGTGGGGGTTGCCAGCCACAGGGAAATTATGAATCCTGAAGTGAAACCAGGTGGAAAGCAGTCTGTTAGAAAGCTTGGAATCTGCTGCCAAAAATTACTTATACTGCTCTGATCATCACGATTTTTAACAGCAATTAAATGAACAGCAAGGTTATAATAACACTCTTCAATAGCGATTATGAGAGGAAGCATGAGGAACACCAGGTTAATGAGATAGCAAACAAAACTGTGATATTGTTATTGATGACTGAATTATGATAGACATTAAAGTTAATAATTCTTTATTTTGAAAGGGTAGTATTAGTGAAGTTTTGGAACAAAAGTTTTGGTAAGTGTCAGAAATGAACAATGTTTTATCCTTTTTTTTGGTTTGTTATAGCTTTTGTGATATGTTATGAAATCTTCTGGTATAAGTTTGTTTTCATTAGTACTTGGTGGGATGGATATGAGAACAAGGGGAATGTTTATGATTAGAAAACAACACTGAGAAAAAAGGGTACTATACAACTCCAGTTCATTCTGGATAACTGACAGTCTGTCGTAACGTGTTGTTCTGTACTGAGTGAACATCTCAGCAAGAGTTCCACCTCCTCTCTGGAAACCTGGTAGTTAAGCCAATTAAAAGTGCACAGAATCAGTCGTAACGTGCTTCTAATGTATACCTTTAAATTGAATTACTAGCCTTCGAGCACGCTGGAGCAGCATGTATTTTGTTAATCAGGCACTGAGTAGCTGTGGCCAATTTTGTTCCTTTTCTCATTCATGCCATTACAAGCAGAGAAGAAAAGTCTTTTTTTTTGAACAACTCATGTAAGGAAGCTTTCAGATCTCAGAATATGACTGCTAATTTCACTGTTACTTTTGCTGTGTGTCACGTCACAAAGTGCAGCATCCAAGAGCAAGGATTGCTCAGAAATTATCAGAGAAGAAACTTACACTCCACAGATAAACAGTGGAAACTAGCCAGAGGATAGATGCCATTGTAAGGGCTGTAAAAATTTGAGTCAATGAATGTTGGTGGCTGGATTAACTCAACTTTAAGAAAAATAATTTAATATAGCTCTTTTCTGCATCTGCCAGTTTGCAGGATTGGTATTTTTCACATGCAGCCTCTGCGTGCCATAGAGTAGTGCGGCAATAAAGTAGGAGAAACTGAGCTGAGATTTGTGAAATGGGCAAATATTTAAATTAGTAAAGGAAAAGATTTCAGCAGCATCCTCTGAAATATTTTATATGTAGAGAAGTGTTAGGCCAGTGGCAAATCTATTCCTGGGAGGTGTAACATACTGCCAAACCCAGGAAATGAAAAAATTCATCTACTGCCAGTTGTTGCCTGGTCCTACTCCCTCTGTGGGTTGTGTTCATGTATGAAAATACAGATCCTCAGGTTGGTTGTGAATAAACATTAATTCATTGCTTTCAGCATGTTTCCACCAATTTTTCCCAAGTGAAACATTGGCCTGGATTTAGTGGAGGTAGAAATATAAGTGATTTTTTCCTCCATTCTCTTTCCCACAAAATGTATTCTAAGACCTGAAAAGCTGGTAAGTCATTTGGAAAGACAAAATATAGGTCGTGCCTCTAGAACTTTTTCACTGCAACCTCTAGTGTCGCTGCTGCTGCTTCCTACTCAGTGGAAAATGTGTGCAAATCCCCTGTGTAGACAAAGCCCAAGTGATCTCAGATCAGTAACATCCAGTATTGACAGTGTAGTCATATTTTCCTTACTGAGAGAGAAAGAAATCAAGGTCACTTCACAAAAAGGAGGCTTTGATTTCCCTATATTTGTGAGGGGATTGGTGTTTTGCTTTTCTAGTGAAGAGTTCTATATTTGGTTAGTTGGTTGGTTGAGATTGTTTTTTTCATTTATTTGGTGGGATTTTGTTTGTTTGTTTTTCAGACAGTTCTTGCCAATTGAAGGCCAATTAAAAACAAGGCAAACTGAGAATGACCTTATTCTTCAGCTGATGACAGAAATTGCCAGGCAGGGTTCCCAGTGACTCAGAAGCAGAGATGAATCTATTTGACATCCCAGAAACACTGCTTTTCTTTGGCAGAAGTTTGTATCACCCCCGTTGTTGCAAACAAAATAGGTCAGGGTCAAGAATTTGGCATTTTTCAGCAAAACTTTGTTTCCTCTGAGAATTTCCAGATAGATTCACTTTGAAGTGAGGGAGTCAAAAGGACTAAATTATCATCTTGTCAAAGTTACTTCTCTTCCAAATGCCTATTTAAAATACAGTGGCACAGATGCTCTCTGCCGTAACCAGAATGTTTCAGAGCAGGATGTTGTTTAAATTTCACTTGTTCTCTCAATGTTCTTTCCCATAATAATGTCAGTCTTTTTGAAGAAACAAACAAAGGAAATAAAAGCTGAAATAAGGTGGCTCTGTAAGCATTTGTGGGGGAATCTGTTGTGTTCCATGTTCAACAAGAAAGCCTTTGAAAAGAATGTGGGATTGCTTGGGGACCAATCTCACTCTCCTTCCCTTCCACATGCTCTGTCCTCCTGGGCTCACCTTTGGAAAGCGGTCAGCTAGTCTGCAGCAGAAGAGAAAAGGACAAGCTCCTGGAAAGCCAAATAAGTTTAACCATTTCATTCTCAGACCTGAAGAATCATCAAGGCAACATCAGAAGAGCTCTGTGCAACAGCAGCAGACCAATTTCTGTTACTGGTGGGAGCACCAGGGTCAGGTAGAAACTATCCCACAGGACATTATGTCTTCTTTAAATTATAAAGGACAGAGGGAGAGAAAGGCCACTTTGCTTCATATTATATACCTCCTTTCATGTTTAAGCTGATATTTGCTGGATATTTACGGATCAAGTGACAAACTACATCCAGGGCATTCCATCCTGCAGTGGCCTTTCTGTAGATATAGGAGAAAAAGGAGAGAATATGCCTATTTCTCATCTGGACCTTTTTTCAGTTTTTATTTTGTCATATTTTTGGTTTTGTACTCTTGGGTGATATACAGCTCTAAAAGGGAAAAAATATATCTCTCAGTGTATTAATTTTTTTTTAAGGTGGTTTTCTGTGCACCTCTTTAAAACAGTGTTACCTTCACAGCCCTAATGTTTTGTCTCCAAATTGGAGTCATATTCATTTCTTCACTACATCAAGGATAGAAGTGTTGCCTCAAGACTTAATTTAGGGTTTGAACCTCTACCAGACACAGATGGACCCCACCATCACCTGCCAGGCTTTGTACTAACATTGTCAGTCCCAGTATCCAGCTAAATGAACTCCAGTGGGACAAAACATCACAAGGTACAGCATGCTTTTGTATTTTCTTCACTCCCCTAGGTGCAGTTGTTTGGCTTTGAGGAAGAGACCTCTCTTCTGACCACCATGTAATAATGTCATAAATCCCATTATTAGCCTTAAAAGTAGTAATGATCATAATATCATGACAATATAGGTCACCTCAGGGTGGGATGCAAAATGCTAAAGCTCTTAATATGTCATGGAAAGTTGCAGAGAGGTGCTTTGTGATACTTAGAAGCCACTACAAATGGTGTATAATATTTTAGATTCACCAGTCTGATTTCTCTTCTGTTGACATCATATTTCACACTGAGCAGTGGGCATCTTTCTTTCCAGTCAGATGTCTCTTCCTGCATGACCCCATCCCTCTTTCTTTTCCTAACTGTTTATACACATGAAGTAATGTCTTTCAAATATGAATGCAACTGGTACTTGAATAAAATAAACCATCCAGGTGGTTTGTGTATCGTCCTTCAGTGCTCATAATAAAGAAGATTTTGAATTCAGCTGAATGGGGCATCCATTAATGTAAAAGCCTTGCAGCTCAAAATCATTTGGAGCAATTAGGAGCAAGGAAGAGCAAAAGAAAAAAAAAAAAAGAAAAAAAAAAAGGAGATGCAATAGCACTTTCCACCTAAACTCAACCATACACTTGAAATGCATTTATTTCTGAATAATGATCAGAAGCTCCAGAAAAGGGGTAAAATAAGACAAGAAAAGCTGTTATCCATTTACCAACTGGAGACTTCATTTTGGCACACTTAGGAGCCATTGTTGCACCTGCATTTCCTTCACGTTAGAAAGTCATTCTCCCTCAAAGGGAAAAGTAGTATATGTATTATATTTTTAAAATAAGGTATTTTACTTCTAGTCCAAGGCATAGAAAATCATGAGATGCATTCATGTCTGTTCTATGTTCCTTGACCAGGAGGTTGATCCAGCAATACCGCAGAGAGGTTCTGTATTTGCTTTTCTACTTCATTCAAATTAATTCAGTTAATTTTAATGTTATTTTGGTGCAAATCTTAACTTCAATTCTTACCACTTTATCCAATACACAGGAATTAAAAACCCCATAGAAATTATTAAAATTTTCAGTTGGTCTTGTTTTTATTTTTATGGATGCTTTCTTCCATCAATACTTTATTCCTCTATTTCTTTTTCACTTTAGTTTTATTTCTGTTGATTGCAGGTACTTTGCACCAGTGTTTATTTTTGTTGGATATTTGGAGTCAGCTGCTTCAGTAGGTCTCTGATTTATTGGTTTTATTTCAATCAATGTAATCACAGACATGGAGATCAGGAATGGAATGGAAGCGGGGGGCTTGCCAAGAGGGTGAACAGTGCTGAAGGTTCGAATGCAATGCAAATCACAGAGTATTCAAAAGGCTGGGAAGCAAGAAGGAAAAGATAGACCAGTCTTTTCCCATCTGACTGTTAAATAAGCTTATTTGGAGAGATGTTCAGTAAGGGCCTTTCTCCCTCACAACTCTGTTTTTTCTATTTCATGAGCCTGCAGCAAAACTGTAATCCTTTCAGAAGGTCTGCGTTAGCACAGACGCCTACAGGAGGGAGGATAAAGCCCAGTAGCATTTTCAGCAGGAGTTCTGGACCAGCACAGTGTTTCAGTGAAGATGCTATTAACATCTGTTTGTCTGCTGTTCATGGTTTAAGTCTCAGTGGGAGCTCATCTGCTGGGGGACGGGTTTCAGGAAAGGTCAAGTGAGAAATGTACTCTGCCCCACCCCAGGTTTTGAAGGGTTTGTTTTCAGTGTGACTTTGTTGTTTTTCCTCAGGCTAAAGTGCAAAAATCATCTGGACTGAAAAACACATGTTGCTCATTGTGCATAAGAGATGGGCTTTCCATGTGTGGGAAGCAGCACTGCCATTCACCTTTTCTCTCTTTCTAAATAGTAGAAATACTTGCAAAGAATCTCTCTGAACAGAAAAGTTAACCTGCACTGCTCTTCCTGCTGTCGCCAATTATCTTTGCCTGTATTGGAGATTTCTGTATACTGGTGATCAGTCATTTCTGTGAACTGCGGTGGGGCTCCTCATTAAAAGAAGGGACAAATAGAGAAGCAAACTGTCGTTATGGGTCTAAACAATACAAACTTCAACTAGACCAGAACACTCTAAAATTGGGATATTTTGCCTGAGGTGTAGAGATTTTTCACAGACTCCAGGGAAGGAAAGAGTGGTATTTATTTTAATGTTATTATTTCTACACACTGGGAAGTTTCTGTTTGTTCTAAGGTGGCAGGAATGGAGCTAAGCACCACTGTTAATATTTGCATTTCAGCAGATTTGACGGTGACCTTCCTCCCCCAGTTCACCCAAATGAAATTAAAAGATGTAAGGGAAAAAGTTGTAAGTTCTCGAAAAGGACTGTCTTCAAAAGTCATGCAATAATGCTGTGGATGGATTTTAAAATAGGGCTTGTTAAATTTATGATCGCTAATAACATTTGTAGTTACAGTATGCAAGCAAAGATAAGGCCACTCTAATTTCATGCTTCAGGAGCTGAGATGATTGCCCACGGGGGGTCAGGAAGGATATTTTCCCTCCGTGCATATACAGCACTGCACAACTGCTTGGGACCTGTAATCACCCCTCACATCCAAAGAACATGCCTAGCTTTAAGCACATGCTTAAGTGATATCCTGAGCTGGGGCTGTCAAGGCTTCTTATTGCCATGGGCAATTTTAAATGTTCATGTAGAGTTCTTCAGTTTCAAATGCTGTAGAAATACTGAACCAAATTCTACTAATTCTCACAGTAACTCCTTTCAGTTGAGTGGTATCTCCAGGACTGCCAATGACTTGTTGGATTGTCTGGTTTGTTACCTAACATATTCTCCAAACTTCCCCAAAAGGACTACATATGTAAAACACAAGGAATTCAAGACACCTAAAATACTTTTAAGTACTCCACTAGAATTATTTGGTTTCTCTAATCTTAGGTTTGTGATCACTTTAGAATTTCTGAGGTAATGAATCTTTGGTGATGAAATTATAGCTAACATATATATGATCCATATGTTTATTATTTGCCTATGTGAATTGCAAGCAAGAAGCAAATTAAAATGAGCATCCTCATGTAAAAACTGTAGTGAAAAAGTAGAGGAATGGATGGGAGAAACTAGCCTTTGATTTCAAGGATGTTAAACAGGTTTGCCAGGAATTGAATATAATGCTATTTTTTAAAAGTACTTCTAAAAGCGAATTACAGTACATACTTCAATATTCTCACTCAACAGATGGAAAAAAAAATAAGACAAAGCAATTAAGTGAATCAGTCAAAACCTTGGAGTATTTTGGGGAGATTTTGACATTTGCCAAAAAAAGAACATAGTGTTTAATCTGCCTTAAATGGCTGGTCCTGCCTGTTCACATGGAGAGAGAAAAGAAAGTAACCCACTCATGTATCTATTCATATATCTAATTACTTCATATGAATATAGATATTTTCATATCTGCTATTTTTATAAAAAGACGTTTCACTGTTGACAGTAAATGTTTTGTAATATAAATTAAATTCCTATGGTTATAAAGAGAAATTTTAGCAATTTTAGTCCAGTTGGATTTGGGATAGATGTTATGAAGTTTAGAGATTTTAACATCATAAATAAAAGTGATCCTTTTTCCAAGTATCTGCTGCCTCTGTTTCTCAGTAGCCCAGACAGCTGGAGAAACACAGCATCTGCCTTCACATGTCAGTCTTTGGATGGAAAAAGCAGACATTTTGACATTGTATCCAGCAGAGAGATGCACCTCACAAAGGTTTTGTTTGATAGGAATCCATTTATTTTATGTTGGATTACTTGATGTTAGCTTACTCTAATTTTTTACCTCACTCGTGCTCCTGTTGCTACTCCCCTGGGTTCCTTCAAGGACCAAGACTACAGTTTATTTCAGTCTCATTAAAATCCAATGTTTACTTGTTTCAAAAGCTGAAGATCTGCAAATTCAAGGCATTTGATTCAGATTGCCAAACAAGCCAGATGCCACAGACAGAAACATCTCTTTACTCTGTCCCTGAGCAACAGCAGGAGAGGAACTCAGAAGACATTTGTGTGCCCTCAGCCTTTGATGAATTTCTGGATATTTAATTTCCCTCTACCATGTGATGCAAACTAGGTGATACAGACAACACACTTAAGGCTTGCAAAAATAGTAACCTGAAAATTTTTCCTTCAGAACTGCACAAAGTGGGAACCAGAGTGGTCCAAAACTATTTTTGACTGCTCTGCACAGTTTTATTTTATCCAGTAGATGCTATGTGGTGAGCTAAGAGATGAGCCCATTTACACAAAGCACCATGCACCATGGGCAAAGCAGCACATCTGCAGGTATATTTTGGCAAGGGTGAGAGTAGGAGGCCTGGTGAGAATAGTGGGGCTAATCCCACCTTTCTTAGTAAATGCCTACCTTCCCTCTGTATTTTCAGCTTCTAAATCATCAGTGAGAAGCTGGGAGATTGACAGGAACTGGCTGAGATGGAACCCATTGATAGTTTCCTGTGTAAGAACCGCAGGTACTATGTTTTCAGTGTACTGGAGGTGACAGCCTGATATTAAACCACACAAAGAAATTAGTGAAACTAAAGCTCAGTGCCTAGTTGATTCAGGCTGGCCCAATTTTGAGCAATTTTCTCAGCGAGCAGCAGTGTTTATTCTCCATAGCAGCCATTCATTTATTCCCATTACAACTACATGGAGCTAAAATGTAGTGATGTGACAGAAGCCAATTACCCACTGTATGCTTGGGTACAGGGGTGTTGGTGGATACATGCCATCCATCTCAACAGTGATCCTGTCCACTGATAAATACCTAGGAAAGAGATTTATAAAAGGCCCAGGAGGAATTTCTGGGTAATAAGACCTGTTTTAAAGTGATTTAATTGCCAATAGCCAACTGGGAGTGTAGGTTTTAAAGTCTTTTTGATTATTCTTTTTATCATCTTAGAATATTTGCAGCTCTTTTTTTATCTCTGACTTTCCTTTTTATATAGATTGATATCCAGCTTTTTTGTATTGCCTTGTAGTTAAATATTTACCAACATTTGAAGGTTTTGAACAAAGGAGAAAGCTTTATGCAGAATAAAAGTTGCAGTAGGCTGGGGAAAATAGGCCTTAAACCTTTAACTTAAAATATGGTGGGAGTAGATGTCCCACATCTGTAATCATGAGTCTAATTATGCTTTTATTAGAGATAGTGAAATTGGATACTATGCCAAAATAGCAGACTAGGCAGGGGAAAAGTCTGTATTTAGTCTTTAAAATCAGCTGTATTAAAGTCCAAAGGAAGTTCCAGAAATACCTGTCAAAAAGCTTTATATTTGAAACTGTCAACAGTATTTATATTTTTTGCTCTGTCTTTCACTCTGTTTTTGGTATTTTCCTCTTTATCCTTTATTGAGTTGGAACCAGTACCTCCTTATTTTATGATTTTGTCATTAGTTGTGTTTCAGAAACCTATGTGTTGGCAGTAGTGTGCCTCAAAATGCAGTGTCCCAGAGGAAACAAGCATTTATCCTGTATTACATGGCATCATAATGCAACATAACACAGCTTGAATTGCACACTCCAAAACCATGCCCCAGGGGTGAAGTGTGATTACCCAAATAAGCATAGAAAGAAAATAAGGACACTTTAGAAAGTAAGAATTAACTGGCATCTTGGGAGAGAACCAATTTTCCCGTCGTGCACTTCTCTTCAGCACAGAAGCAAGGAAAATAAAACACTGCTGACTGCAGGTGTGATGTACTGTGCTCTGGATGTCAGTGCAGCTGGGATATATGGAGTTATGCTGAGAAGGGCACAAAATCCAGACAGGGACCCCTATTTTCAAAGCTTTTTGTCTTGATTCTGAGCTCTGTCACTTCCAATAAGCTTGTGTGAGAGTCAGGAGGAGACCTACATAGTTTCACCCTATTCAAGAAGTAAGTATCCATTACACCTACACTGAATTCCTAATGTAAGGGAGGGAATGATTGCCTAAAGTTTGGGGCAAAAAATTGTGATTCTGGAGCTATGAGTTCAATTGTTTCCTCTGTCTCAATGCTGATGGTTGATTTTGAGCAAGTTGCTCACATCATCAATTCCCATTTGTTCAAGGCAGGTAATAGCAGATTCCTGCTTCCCTTGGAAAAAAAAAAAAAAAAAGTGTGAGAGATTATGAGAAACAGGGGCTTTTAGAAACCAGAAAGGACTGAAATCTATTTGTGGAAGTCCTGAGAGGTGTTGGCCTTGAATTTCAGTTACCTGGTGCTGATAGCCTGGAGTATTCCTGGGTCTGGCTTTTCTCTCTGCCTCAGACGCGCTCCCAGAAGAGGTTCGGATCAGGGTTTTGCTGCAGTAAGTCCTGCAGTGGCAGCAAAGAAGGAGGATTAATGGCAAGTTGCTGGGGGAGGGCAAGCTCATTTGTGTGAGCTCCTGATAGACATGCCTGCTGCTGAGAAGTTCCTCAGAGCATCTCAGCAGACTTAGCAGTGTTTGTTTCAAGCCAGGCTTGACTTGTTTGACGTTGGGCTTGCAAGACAACATGAAGCTGAGGAGTATTTCTCTCTACAGTACGGTCTGAGCATTCCTTCAGCTGCTTTTTTTTTTGTAAAAGGTTCATCCAGTGTTCCTTCAGTGCTTTTTTATCCCAAAGGACAATGTTTCTCAGAATCTCTGTGTATGCCTGCCACAAGTGAAAGGCAGCTGGTTTTGAGGCAGCAGTTAGCCAGACAGCCCCGAATGTCACCACCCTCAGTGAGAAGACATTTGATCTGCCATTTGCCCAAGGACATTTAGAGGAAACCCCTGATGTTTTGAAGAGTGCCTTGGGAACATTCATCACCAAGGCTCAGAGCAAAATGCTTGTTGATTGTGCACAGAAGTATATGGCAGTAAGGAAAATAATGTCTTTCTCAAATTTCCCTGAGAATACTCAGATGAACATTCTCTCAAAACAGGCTGTCCTTCCCCTGGCTTCCTGAACTGCATAAATCACAGGTAAATCCGCCTAAAGGCTACAAAATATTAAGCCAACAGATTTTCCCACAATTTTATTAGTTCTGTCTCTAAAAAATAAATGAAAAATAGCCCTGCTAGAAAGAATGTCTGTGTAGAGAATGGTCATCAAACATCAACATTCCTTAGCTATAAGCATTTGCAAGACAGGTAGACAACATGGAAAGGAGATTCTTGTTGGATAACCTTGAATAACCTGCTTTTAAACTTCACTTGTCTTAGACTGCAGTAATAATGCAATTTATTTATTTATTAGAAAAATGAGGATGTTTTAGGTATGCCAGTAGGATTAACCATGAAATAAACAAAATGAAATCCTGTGTCAATAGTATTAAAATCCATTCCAGCTGTCCAGCTGGTCTTTTCTTGCCATCATTATCTAATGTGCAGACACTCTTTTTAGAAAAGACCCTTCAGACTGCTCCTTGTTCTGAGACAAACTCTGTAAGTACAAAAATGACTTTTTGGTGCACCAACAGGAACTATTAGGAGGAAAAAGAGGGAAAAAAACTGGCTTACACAGAAGGCAGGAAAATTTCATTATTTTCCATAATTTCTATTTCAGACTTGGAGAAAGGCTGGAGTACTTGGTAGTTTATTTGGTTTTGCTTATTACATCAACTATTTGGATCACACTCAGAAACTCATCAAATCCAGGCTATTTTGAAGAGTGTGCTAGAGTGTTTTTTGCAGGGAACTTCCTTTCGGTTATCCCCTCCTACTTGGAAAAAGGAAGGAGACTTCAGTTTGCATGTTCCTGATGAATAGGCTTGCTGGAGCAAAGTATTTCTTTAAGAGTTGTTCTCATGCTGAGATTTTACAATACAAAACTTCTGTAATTGCTGTTTGAGAAGGGACAAGGCAGTGCTCCAGAGAACACCGCTGAGAGGTGATGGAAAAACTTTAATATTTGTATTATATCATCCCCAGGCAAAACTGGAATCTCAAGGCACTGTGGAACTGTAGCAGGTACATGTGGTTTAGGTGCTTAAGCTAAGCAGATCAGAAAGTCAAGGATGAGTGTCTCAGCTCCCTGTCCTTTGCAGCTGGATGTGTCAGAGAAGGATCTGCAGGTCCCTCTTAGCAGCTGCCTGGTGACAGCAGGAAAGACTCAGCAGTGGGGTGCCAGCCCTTTCTGGTGAGAGAGAAGGCAGAGAAGTACCCTGGTGATGCCTGGCTGCTTGGGAGATGTGCCACACAATTACTCATGGAAATCAAAGTGCAGGAAACATGTCCTCTCCTCAAACAAGTAATTAAGAACAAAAAGCAGCAAAAAAATTAAAGCAAATCACAGCGTATACCTGGCTTTGTGTAACTCGGTGGTAGTCAGAAAGCTTAACAGGTGTATCAGGCTACAGTGGTTCAAATTCTTGTGTTCTGCTTGCCAGGAGACAAACCTAACATGAGGTGATAAACACAGCAGGCTGAAGGAGGGGGCTTGTCACCTCTTCATGGCAAAGGGCATTCCTGGCCTGTTGGAAGAAGATCACTCCTCTGTAACCATTCTCAAAACCTTCCAGTAACATACTGCTTCTCCTTTGTTATCCAAAAAATAGGCTCAGGGGGACAGCAGCACTCTAGTGTCCCCCCAGCAGCTTCAATCACCCGAGAAAAGTTCTGTCAATGGGATTATTTCTCTGCCAGCTTTCATGGATGTAGCTGAACTGTACGCAATTTATTCGGCTGGTAAAATTCCTGCCTGACATTCATTTACATTATTGAAATGTAGACCTCAGATGCCATTTCCCCTTCCTTCCTTTACTGTTTGACTCCCTGGTGTAGCCATGGCTCCCATGGTGAAGATGTGTGAGGTAAACACCAGAAAAAAGCACCAGCACAGTTGTTAAGCACATGGTGGGCTGCCATACAGTGGGGAAAGGGTGAAGTCAGTCTTAAAAGGTATAAAACAGGTGGGGGAGGGCTGAGGGGAAATTGCTATTATCTTACACTACCTTTATTCTATATAACCACTTTATATAACCACTTTACTGGATTTATTCCAGGTTTACACAAATGAAGGTAATACCAGGTTTAGGTGAAACTAAGGGTAGTTATTATACAACTGATAGTATCCAACTGTCACTCAAAAGGCAATGCAATGTTGAAAGCCCAGTCTTCAAATAAAGCCCATACATATTGCCAAATCTAGCAGTGAATTTTAAGAAGAATGGAGCTACTTTAATGCTTTTGAACGGGATACTTTGGAGATGCCTCTGCTGTTTCTTTGTCTAGCATTTTCATTATTATGCTACATAGTAAAGAGTTAGCTAGTAATAAAGAGAGATTAGAGGTTGAATCTGTGATAGCTCTAAAATCAGAAACAATTGTGATGTATAATTAAGTTTAAAAGGCCACAAAGGAAGAGTTTCTAATTTTAACATAAAATGCACAGCTTCAGTTATTAAAAAAAAAAAAAAAAAACAAAAAACTTGGCAAATTTTACAAAAAGCAATTGAAGAAACCACATAAGACTCATAACTAATACATATCAATTTTCAGAAGTCATAAAGATTGATTTTTTTTTTAACAGACTAGCTAAAGGACTGATATATTTTACATCGTTTTCTGTGTTCCAAGAACTCTAACCTTTTAGCACATGTAATTTTTTCCTAGTATTTACTCAATATGGGGAAGTGTAACACACTGAGTGCTACCTTTATGTAATTGTAGAGCTAATCACTGATCATCTCAGAATTCAAACCCATTCTGACTAATAATAATGCAGATAATTCTCACAAATACACCACAGCTGCGTGCATGAGTAAAGACACACACGATTGCTTTACTTTGAGATTAGTGTTCAGGTCTTCTTTCACAAGAGAATACAATTATTCACATTAAATGTAAAATTTTCAGTGTATACTGACATTAAAACTACCAATGAAGTAAAACTATGATTGTTTTGAACCCCTTATTGTCATAGATTGGGAGGGAAAAGGTTTTGAAGTTTCAATGCAGTATGTAACTCACTATCTATTTCTGTGTTAAGACACTGGTTTTAATTCTTATACTGCTCTAGAGTTTTTCAATACACCATAGGAGAGATAAAGAGAAATAAAAATGTTTTCATTTTTCAAAAATATGGCTTCATACAGCTAGACTGCTGCAAGATAGAAACAACTGTAGTAATATGGTGTGCATCATCAAAAATACAGTAATCAGTACTTGCTGCACTAGACTTGCAAGATTTTTTTTCCCCTTAGGATACTGTGATAAATTTAACTGTAGGGGTGAATATTGACTTAGTGATTAGGGTATTTTCAGTAACAGTGCCTGGTTTTACACGGTTTTTGCATAGCTTGTATCAGCTGTACACAGTAAATGTTGTATGTCTCGTAACACTAAGCAGAATTCTCCTGGAAGAACAGAAGAGTGGCTCTGTGAGTCAGATCGAAGTTCAGTCCAGACCAGGATCCTGCCACTGCCAGTGATTAACTGGATATCTAGGAAAAAATTGAAAACTGGCACAAACCTGTTGCAGTAACTCCTGGGTGTACATTCACAGGTAACAGCTGTGCAGAGCTACCTCTGGGTCAGGTACCACTGTGCAGAGGTATTTACTTCTGTATTGAATAGCACTTGTTGGACTTTTGTTCCACGAATTTCTCTAACTGCTGTTTTGAAATCATGTGAACTTTCTTAACAATGCACAATATCCTGCGATAATAATGTTTATTCTCCATGGATAAAGTTGTTCAGGATTTGCTTCCTGAACTTAAGCATGGCGTGCCAAATGGTTACCAACTCTGAATTTCACATACCCTGACACTGAAAAATCATTTGGTATTTTATGTTAAAGCATAGCAATTATTTCTGAGCAAGTCCCAGTTAGCCTTGTTACCTGTGTAAGGTACTTTAGAATTTGATGTGGGAGCTCCCAGAAACAGATATATGAGAACATCAATGCTTTAAGGAAGAGACAGACAGAGCACCTTCTAACATGGATAATGGGGTTCCACATGCTTGTTTTGCAACTTTTTATACTTTGGTTTTGAAGACTCCCTTGTTTAAATTTGTCTCAGTCCAGAGTAACTACTGTGTTCTTTCATGGGTGTGACATAGTCCCAATTTGACCCAGCAAAATTTCGATTTCCTGAACTCGTCTAGAACTGTGTTCTGTTAAGCAGCTGCCCTGTTTCATCACAGTAATAGATGATGTTAATCCTGTCTAACATAAGAAATACAGAGCCCTGAAAATAAAATTTTATTATGCTTTTCAGGAAAACCATGCTCAGGCAACAGTGAATTCTCAACACAAATGCAGTTGTGCAGTGAAACAGAGATCACAGACTTGTCTAATGTAACCAGGCACCATCCTCTGAAGAGGACACATTTGGCTCGGGTGAAGACTCTTAGTGGTGGCTTTACTAAGTCCCTGGAACTGAAGGATTGAACAGCTAGTCTCAAGGTCCTTGTCAAAAGACAAGAGAGACCCTGTCACTCCCTCTCCCCCTTCCTTCTCCTCTTTTTTTACACATCTTCATTCATGGTTCTCTACCAGTGTGATGGTACTTTATTGACAGAGCATCAAAACAATATAGTACTCTTCAAATCAAACTAGCATCCCCAGTGTATAACAGCAAGAATACAGTAAAAAACTGGTTCAATTAACTCCTAGGTGACTTTATGTGCCCAACATGAACTGTGAGTGACAGATTAAAAGTTCAGTGCAGGTACTGATCTCAGTAGCATTTCAGCAATAGCCCCTTTCCATGAGTTACTTGTTCCTGACCAATTTCTCCACTCTATTAATTTAGACAAAAAACATTCTCTTTCTGTTGTTGCTGGATGCATCATCCACCTTAAATTCCTTGGTTATGCCTATATCTGCTGATCAATGCAGAAGAAAGACTGATCCTGTTTATAGATGAATCTCTTCAGTCCAACACATGCATTATTCTAGGCTGATAGAAACCCAGTAGAAACTTCTCCCCTGTAGAGTCCTCTAGTGTGCCATCAGTCAGCAGCTGTTCTAAGTCTGATGCTCTTCTTTATGCATTTTTATTATTTTTCTTTCTGCAGTAAGCAGCAAGTTCAGAAGTAGTGTTTTTTCAGCAAGATGCTTAAAATCTGTACACCAAATAGTCGTAGACATATACTTTAAATAAATACGTGTGTGTATATATATCAATGCCAAAAATAGAAGTACCCTCAGGGAGAGTGTTATTTTCCACCATTTGAAAAGAAGTCATGGGTAGGGGTGTCTCTCATGCCTGGAAGTTCTGGATAGGGTACATTATTCCTCTTGACCATTTTGTCTTTTTTTTTCTTATGTTTGCTTACTTGTCAGTCTTCATGTGCTGAGATATTTCTGAAGAAGTGGACTATCATCGGTCTAGCAAAAATGCAAATATTTGCACATTCAAATTTCTCTCCCTAATGGTTGAAATCCACCCATGTTGTTGAAAGACTCTGGAGGGCCATGGAGTCACCTGTGGTCACAGATATTTGGTGCCAGCAGAGTAATGCAATGTCTCAGGAACATGTTCTCCACTCCTGTCTCCTGTGGGTTTACAATTCAGCAATACTAATTGTTCAATTAACAATATAAATGAGCTGATGGCCTCTATTAGAACAGCTGGCAGAGTTCACATATTCATTATGTGTTTTAATCTCCTAATTAACCGAAGATTTTATTCTATTAAGGTACGGAAGTATTGCTTACTGACCATTTGCACCACTAATTACTACATGCAGAGAAAAAATTTCTTTCTTCTATAAATGTAAAAATTACATGTCTTTTCCCCCATATTTTTTTGTCTAAGACAGCCTAAGATCTCTATACAGAAAAAGAAGAAGCCTTCATTACTTTATTGCAGATGTGATGGCTGACCTCAAGTGAGAAATACTAGATGAGCAAGTAGGGGAAAAAAATTATCAGAAGAGACATACTGGCTTTTATCATTCCTACAGATTCAGGTTGCTTTGTCCTTCAGCAGCTATCATATATTGTTTGCCATGAGAGTTGCAGTTAATCAAAGAAGGTATCCTTTGTATTTGGTGTGCCAGTTACTCTGGGAAAAGCTCTGTCTCTGGATGGAAGGACTTCTATTTGGCAAGCTACCTGCCATCCAGATGCTTACTGGTGCACAGTAACATCTGGAATGAGGTGCAAAGTAAGAAAGAGGGGAATGGTAAAGGAAGGATACACTTTGAGGACAGAAAGAAACCACTTGAATCCTTTTACCCTTGTCTCTGTTTTCCACCTAGAAGGGAATGTGAGAGGAAAGTTAAAAGATATGTAGAAATTGCCTATAAGCAAGTTTCCTGAGTCTATTCTCTAAGGCCCTGTCATGTTACTGGCAGCAGAGAGAATAATCTACAACCTTGGAAAAAACATGGTTACAGTGTTAAGTTTTTGTTGTTGTTTTTCTTAAATTTGCAGTAATAACCATGACAGTATCAGTGTGGTCAGGGAATAATGAGAAGGGATATTTTTTCCTCTGTGGTATAAAATATTAATGTTTTCGAGCTCTCTGCTAATAAATATAAATTAATAATATTATAGAAATCAACTGTCAGTCTAGCTTGTGTTCTAGCAAGATAAAGAGACTTCAAATGCCGTTTTTGTCCCATCTGAGCATGGTTGGGTGGTATTTTTTACATTTAAATATTCAGGAGAGTCTGGGCTTTTTGAGTGCTGTAAAAATATGTATTTTGCAAGTTTAAATTCCTGGGCAATGGATTTTAAAAGCTACCTTGGGACTTCTGAATGCCGTTCCTCAAGGGCAGTAGGGGAAGTCATGAGAATGAAAAATTGCCTGGATTTTGATGGAAATGAGAGTGCTTATTCCGCTTAGGACTTTGCATAATATTTGGTTAAAGTGGCCTTGCAAAGGTTAATCTTCCTTCAACAAAAAGTAGAAGGTTGTCCTCCAACCCTCTCACCTAATATCTATTTAAAAGAGTAGTGACTTTCCACGTACAACAACAAGTCAAGCTTTTACTCAGTGGAAATAGTTTACAGCAATGTTTCTGCAGTGCAAGCACTACATATTGCCATTTTTATTCTCCATTTGTTCCTGCCACCCTACCATCACCAGCTGCCTAGAAGACTGCAGCCTTTCTTTTTGGATTTGGCCCTTAGTACACTTACCTCTGCTTCTGTCATTTTAATGTTAAGTGTTTGCACTGCCCTTCACAAAAGGACTATAACTTTAAATTTGGAAATCCCAGCTAGTGAGGAATGCAGCTATGTATTATGGGAAATATTTTGCATGGGCAAATGTGGTCCCAGTGCTTTGGAAACTGAGGGCACTTTGAGCTGAAATTGAAACTACTGGGTCTGAAAGGAGACTTGATACATTGGAAAATTTCTCCTCTGGGCCATGCTGTAGAAGCTGTAATCCTTTACAAGAGCAAACTGAAACTGCTGCCTGGCCTGGGATGAAAAGTTGCCTTTCTATGGTGAATTTTCTGGCTGATTTAGAAGCCATCTATTTGAAGAATATTTGAAAAAACTGAGAACAAACTTCTCATGGGAATCATGGGACAGAAAGTAGCATCTGTACATTGTTGTATTCTCACTGAAATTATTGGATTAATAGTACTGAATTTTCTTTTATTGAATAAATTAATAGAATTATGGAACCCTTTAGATTGGAAAAGGCCTTTAAGATCATTAAGACCAACTGTAAATATACCACTGCCAAGCACACCACTGTACCCTGTTCCCTTGTGCAGTACCTACACAGCCTTTAGAGACTGGCAGCAAGGCTGACACAACAGCTTCCAACCTGTTCCAGTGCCTGACAGCTCTTTTGGTGAAGAAATGTTTGCTAATACCAAATCTAAACATACTCTGGCACAACCTGAGGCTGTTTCTTTTTATCCTATCACTTGTTACCTGGGAGAAGAGACCAGCCCTCACCAGGCTACCGCCTCTTTTCAGGGATATGTAGAGAGGTAAGGTCTCCCTGAGACATTTTTCACCTCCAGGCTAAACATCCCCATCCCTCTCAACAGCTCCTCATAAGTTTTGTGCTCCAGAAACTTCACCAGCTCCATTTCCCTTGTCTAGAGAGGCTCCAGCACTGCCATTTCTTTCTTGTAGAAAGGACCCCAAAAAGGAACAGTCCTTGAAGGTGCTATGGAAACCTGGAGCCATAGATATGCATTTTTGTAATTTTAATTAAAAACAAATTTTGTGGGCACTGCAGGACCTGTATTAATGGCAAGGGAAGTGATGAAACTGGAATGGGCTGCCTCTTAGCTATAAAATGACAGGTACAGGCCAGTGAGAGTTAGAGACAGATTTCCACAGATTTCCAAAGTCTGTTTTCCTATGATCTCAGCATCAAGGAAAATGCTCTTTCATTAAATATGCATTTTGATTTCTCTAGGGTGATAAATTGATATTACCTCAGCCTAGCTTAATCTTAATTATCTATGATTTCCTTCAACCCCCCAGAAAAGGTCACATCAGTCGTCACCAGATAAATGTGTTTCATATGTTGTGAAGGAAGCCCTGTAATGCACAGTGCCTCCTAGCAGGGCGTTTCCTCTGGGAGGTGGGCTCCAAGCACCGTGTTCAGAACAGGGTAACTCAGCATGGATGGAAAAGTAGCATGATGCAGAGAGAGCAGCATGTTAGGACAGTCTATTGCACGGGTAATATTTGTCAGAGGTGGGTTCCTTTGCTCTGCAAATTCGAAAGAGGTTCTCATACGAGTGACACTGAGAGATCTTTTATGCAGAACTGGCTGGATTTCTGTTTATCCAAGACATGGGCCCAGGGCTGGATTCCTGTGACTGAGATTGGTGGCTCATCTTACCTTGCAGCCCTACCCTGAGGGAAGCTAAAAAGATCAAACCACATGAGGAGGAAGCCAAGGGAGGATGACATCCCAGTGCAGTCATATCTTTGTATGGAAGATTACTTTCTCTTTAAATAGAAATGACAGGTGTTGTTTATTGCAAACATTTCTACAGTTCAGTACTAGCCCAGCTTCCTTGCACTGCCCACTGTGTGTATTCAACTACATACAAAAAGTCAAGCTGGCAGCAGAGAATGTTGCAAGAGTGATTAAGACAAGTGATAAATGCTGAAAGCTACTTTAGTGAAGATCACCACTCAGGAAACATTTGGTACTTTCAGCAGTTCACCTCTTGGTCAGATGGCTGGAAAGATCTTACTACAGCATGTTAATGTGTATGCACAGGTATTGTCCTTGTACTTTCCAAAATTCATTACTGAATTAGTAACGATTTGCAAGGTGGAAAGCTCTGAGTTCAAATATCTGAGTTCAGCTATACAACTGAGCATACTTAAAATATAGTTCATAGTAAGTAGTCTACAGTTCTTTTTGCTGGTAATTGATATTTTTATAGCAATTGAACACTTCTTTTTTACTCCAAGTGGATAAATATTTGGAAAAATAAAAATCAAAATATTTTCACTGAACAGTGGAAGCAGTGCCCAGAGAGAAGTTGTAGAGTCTCCATCCTTGGAGATGTTCAAAACCCCTGAGTAACTGATGCTGTATGAGCAGGGGTATCTGGACAGGATGGTCTCCAAAGACCTCATCCAACTTCAGCTATTCTGTGGTTGTGTAATCAAGTGAACACAACATCTCATTGTACAAGGGAATGCAGGCTTTTACATTGCAAATAATTGTTGATATTTGCAGGCTTCAATGCTAAAGGCTAGAATTTTGAACTCTAGCTTTGTTTAAATTTGGAATACTGAGTCCAAGTCAAAAGAATATACAAATATAAAGAACTGTAGACTTCACTCAGGAGAAGGACTTGCAAATATTTGAGAAGGGAGCTGAATCACTTCACACTCACATTAGTGAAAAACTGAAGTAACTGCAGAGGGTGGAATCTGTTCTTCAGTGTCTTATGATGAGCAAGTAAATTATTTATCACTTTTTTAGATGGAAAAAATCAATACCAAGAATGTCAGGGGAAAAACAAAGCACATTCTCAGCCTCTGTGCAGGGATACTAGCTCTTCCTATTTCCACATTTCACTCTGCAATTATATGTACATGGACATGACACAGTCAAGAATTTTGCCATGTGTGCTACCCTTAGAAGAACACATTGGTGCAATATATCTGTTTTCTCAGCAAATAAACATGATTTTTTTCCTGGCGGGTGATTTGGAATTGTATTTGGGCAGTCAGCTTTGCATATGGATGCCAGAACACTTGTCACTCAAGAATATATTTATAGAAACTCTAAACTAATTAATTTCCTTAAACTTCCCAGTGGTTTTTGATAACATATTATGATAGTCTGTCCAGTGGGGATTACATCACTGTTTTTCTGGATCTAATTTGCTTATCTGCTTCCTTTTTTCCTTCCACCTTTTCTGTCTTGCCACCTGCCTCTAAAGCAAAGATAACAAAACTCTATTCCTGAAGAGTAGTGTGTCAAACCCCTCTCTTTGTGGAGACTGCAGGGCCTTGCTCTGCTCTGCCAGCAGCTCCCTGGCTCTACCTGAAGGTCCCAGCTCTGGGATCCAGGTGAGCACAGAAGACATTTTATGAAACAGGCTCAGTGATGGCAGCTTGCTTCCCCCCAGCTTGAGCAAGCTCCTTTGTGGCTTTTTGCACAGCAGGGTCTTTGGCACCCCCTTTGTCTGCATGGGTATCCACAAGAGAGCTCAGACTGCTGCTCCTCCCTCAGCAAGGAGGGAAAATGTGCTGCAGCTCTGCTGCTGGTCTGCACAGAACCTGTTGGAACCCAATACTTTTGAAACCACTGTTACCCTGTCAAATTTTGCAGAAATTGGTCACCTTCAAGCAGTCATGAAAGGTAAATCAACAAGCAAGGACATGACTGCCTAAAATAATTTCAGGGGTATTACATGTGCCAGGGTAAATCTGAGGAAAATTTAAACATTCTCCTATTGATGAGAAAGTATTGTCCTCATCCTCTGTGATTCCTTCAGTTATCCAACAGCTCTCTGGCTCCATGCCTACATTGTTCCTTCATTTCCTGGTCCAGTGTTCAAGATCATATTTCATTCCTGGGAGGAGAACACTGTAACTCTGCCTACATGTGTGTTGTGAAATGAAGGGGCTCTCAAACTTTCTTTTTGGAGTAGTTTCATATTGCTTGATATAACTGTAATTTTTATGAGCTAATGGGAGAATCATCATCAACTCATCAGCCTGGTGATGATAAACTTTCCCTAGGAATGAGAATATCTTGGACCTAGTCACATTCCTGTCTGTATGACTACAGAAGAGGATTTTCAAGTAAAGGGAGAAGGAAAAAGTAGCAAAAGTAACATCTGGAATGAGGCGCAAAATAACACTTGAGTGTTACATGTGCTTAAAGTTATGTCACAAATGCAATTGTGCTTTTTTCTACCTATTTTAATTTATATTTCCACTCTTTGACACATACATACAACAAGACTAACTGCATCCATAGGTAAACATTCATTCTGAATGAGAACTTACATCTGGCATAAGTAAGGCATCAGTTCAGCTCTTTCAGACCTTGGATTCACTGTCTTCCTTTGCCTCATACTTTCTGTGTACTTTTGCAATGCTACTGTTCAGGAGAGGTCTCCAATTTCCTACACCAAGGAGGGAAAGTAAGGAGAAAAAAACAGCCATGCAATGGATACCTTGAAATGAGTGGCTGTGAAGGCCTTCTTCACGTTCTCTGTGGCTTCAGTTTCCTGGCTTTAAAATGGGGATAATTATTCACTGATGAATACTTACAGGCTGCAAGTTGCTCATATAGTCCAACTACCCTGGAGGGCCCAGCTCTGGGATCCAGGAGAGCACAGAAGACTTTTTATGAAACAGGCTCAGTGATGGCAGCAGTGATGGCAATGAGGTTTCTACCTCATCTACACATCGTGCTTGGGCACTGTATAAGCAGTTTACATGAATTTTCTAGAATAGTCTCTTTTGTGAGGTCTTTGGTTGCTTGTGAAACACAATGAAAAAATTAGGAAGATGTGCTGTCTGAGCAGGTAGCAATAACGTTAAACCACATTTATTCATATAATAATATTTTAAAAACTCTGAGACTTTATTCAGACATTATTATATATGACTCTGGCTTAATTACACAATTATTTATCTAATTAATTATTTCATGAGGTATATATTTAAATTATAGGATTTAACAAGCCTTAGTTAATATGGTCCTACTAGATGCAGTATCTAATGGGAATGTACCAGTTTCATCTAATTTTCAGAAAATAGCAAAAGCAGTTTATCATGTAAATAACAAAACTGATGTTGGTAACAATACATTTGGCACCAAAATGCATATAGAGTCACTTCTGGGTGAGAAAAAAGAAAGGTATTTAGCTGAATAACTAATACTGATTATAGAATTTTCAGATGGCAAGATCGATTAGTGAGTAAATTAGGATTAAGATACTTGGCCTTATTTCTCAGTTCTAACTCAGATTTTCTGCATTTTCTGACTTTGGACAAGTGAGCTGAAGATTTTGTGTGCTACTTAAACATTTCCTTACACCCCAATGTGGTGATGTTGCTTGTATAATTCTTGAACACAGGAAGCACTTTCAAAGCCAGAAAGAGAAATCAGCAGAATGCTGATTTTTGCCCTCATGCTGAACTGGCTTAATTCTGTAGACTATGAGAAACTGTTTACCTGGCCACAGAAAATCTATCAGTCTAAAGCCAGTAAACTTTTAAAGGAGCAGGATATCTTTACACATCCTTTATTCCTCAGTAGTTCTGTGAGCAGTGATACTCATCTGAGCAGTAGCACAGACCGGAAGCTCTCATTCCTGACTGGCATTCATCTTCATGGTATCTGTGTTTGTATGTCTTCACTACCAAGAAAATTAAATTAAAAACTTATTGTGATTGATTCACTTTTTGGTGTCACTCCTTACTGTTTGGAATAGTGCACATATATCTGTTCTGCAGCATTAGCAAGAGGATGTTTTCTCATATTTTTTCTGGTCTTCAATGTTTGACCGTTCTATATAAACCCTGATTCAGCTGAGATACAAAATTTTCTTTCTGGATTAGATACCCAGCAAGTTTTTTCCCACAGGTTATGACATACTACATTACTTTTTTTTCTTTCTTTTTCAGTAGATTCATTTTTCTTCCTTTGAATGTTAACTGAGAGATAAATTGTCATTTTAAATGCATTCGTCCTGTTTACTGACATTTTAAATAAACTTCTTGTTTTTATACTTACTATCGTCCACATCATGAGGTAAGGCTCACTTGTGCTAATGATTGCTGAAGTAACTATTACAGAATAGCTGCATACACAAAATAATATTATTTCCAAAATGTTCTGTCATATCTTGCCTCTCTGGAGCAGTACTGTGGATATTTCTCAAAACAAGTTGACCATTATGGATTTCATGTTATCAAAGTCATGACTGCAACTCTAGGCTGTTTGGACTCAGAATCATCTCATAGCCTTCAGATTCTCTGGAATGAGGTAGCAGAACAGCTTTTACTGAAAAAAAATCCAGCTGGTTGAAGAAAAACCATTAGGTGAGTTCAATCTGGCTTTGTATTATTCAGGTTTAAACAATTTACATCTGGTTTATACGTGTAAATCAATGTCTGTTGTTGGAGTTTGTAAGTTAAGAGTTTCCCTGAATTCTTCAGAGAGAAATCAGAATGCAGGGATTGAATTAAAACCTTTGGATGGATTGAAGCATGTTAAACCACTCATACATAAAGTAGAGGTGTAAGTTTAAGTTTTAGGATAAGCAAGTAAATAAGTCAGCAAGAATAAGTTTTAAGTGCTTTTACTGGGTAAAGGTCTCAGATACCAGAGTAGAAGTGCAAGTTCTAGTGAAGGTTGAAAAACATAGTCCTAGATACTAGTGTTTCCATGGAGGGTCCAGAACATAGTTTTAGACATAATGAAACAACAGTAAGAATACTGCTTACATTTTTCAGATGGAATAAGATAGACCATATGAGTAGTTTATACATAACCTGGCGTGCTAAGAAACTAGAGTTCTAATAGGTTAAGAAGTAGTGGCTTGAGTTTGTGTCTTTATCTTGTTGGGAAGTTTCTATATAAGAATCCATGCACTGGGGAGAGCTGCACTTTTTGCTTTTTAGCTTTTGCCTTTTCCTTTTGTTCCTGCTCTCCTCACTGCCATAATCACCACCCAAAGAAGAAAGAGGCTGATGCAGCAACATCGGCCCTGCTGGGACCATCAGGAGCAGCTTCTACCTCTGACTGCAACTTTGCCTATTAGGACTCTAAGCCAAAACTTTAGCATGGACTGAAATGCTTGTGATACTTTGCCTTTCAAGACTGATGTGCCTTTGCAATAAACAACGTTATAGCAACTATTAGCTGCTTGGCTCTTTAGAGAAAACAACCACAACCCAACAAATGATGCCTTGAGCATCAGAGAGTTAACCCACAGTCTATGACTCCTGCTGAGTTTCAGAAGTTGACTGAAAAATTTGAATTTGTGTTTTGGCCACCCTGGTGAGGAAGTGAGAAGGAAGGTTTTATGTAGGATGCTTATTTGACAGCTGGATCATCATGTGTAAGCATGTTTAAACACATTTTCACCTGAATTGACTATAGATCATAGATCTTAGAATGCTTTGAGTTGGAAGAGATGTTAAAGATCATCTAATTCCAAACCTCCCACCCACCCACTGTAGGCAGAGACACACATCACAGGGGCACTCGCCACCCCCACAGTAAAGAATTTCTTGCTAACATCCTACCTACACCTACCCTCTTGTCCTGTAACTCCATGTCCTTGTATGGCCCTCAAGGTCTCCCTGGACCTTCTTTTCTCCAGGCTGAAGAACCTCAGCTCTCTCAGCCTGTCTTCACAGGAGAGGTGCTCCAACCCTCTGATCAGCTCTGTGGTCTCTTGCAGACTCAAACCAACAGGTCCATGCCCTTCTTATGTTGGGGGATGTACAGCTGAACACAGATCCTTCTCTGTCCCTTGTCTTGCCAGATATGAAGTTTTTAAGGGGGTTTTGATTTTTTTTTGTGCCTTTTTTTTTTTGTGCCAGATAATTTAATAAAATTTATTGATCCTGATGTTTACATGTAGATATGCATGAATATAACACAACTTGGGCCTTTCTTGCTTTATTACAGAAGTATTTTCTATTGATTGTGTAGCACACATTTTCTTGTGCAAGATAATGTCTTGACTGAGAAGGTGCATCTGACTGGGTAGCAGGAGCATTGCCCTGAATAACCCAGTTAAATCAACTTCTCTCTGTGTGCTCTGTCTACACCTTACAGCAGAGGTAGAACAGAGCTGGGCAGGACACACAGAAATTTTCACAGGCAAGCCAGCACACTTAGAATGTTAGAAGTAAGTAGAATTTTGAATTGTAATCTTTAGTCAAATATCTATACTTTAAATTTTTACAAAAGAACAAGTATCAGTTCTGCAATTTCACAAAATAACCTTCGTTTTTATGACTGCTTAAGCTAAGCATCAGGTTTTGGGAGTTTTTTAAACTTAAAAAGGGTTGTCATGATCTGGTTTCTTCATTTCAGCTATACACTGTGCATAGTAGTTCTTAGTATTAATGTGCTTCCTCCAGATATGGTTTTATATTTGTGCTATTTGGTGTAAAGTATGACAAATAAAGATGCTGAGTAAAATCTAAAATACTAGAGAGAAAATTAAAACCATCTAAGTATTAATTAAGTGCCTTTCAACTTGATGAGTTGCCAAGTGGAGCTAGCTGGCAAAACCATGACTAAATAACTTGTATCAGAATTGTCTCACTTTCTGGAGCTAAAATTTATCACCAATAAGGTTTTGTTGCAGCAAAGAATATATTCTTGCCAGTTCCTCTCTCTTCTTCTCAGCAGTCTGCCAAAAAAAACCCACCTAATTGATGTTTCATTTGTGATTTCAGAGCTATTGAAAAACCGATAGGTTATTTCACTCATACAAAGTCAGGGCTGTTTCTTCTTGCAGATGGGACTTGCTTCTGGAGGTAAACGGATTTCAAAATATGAAAATTCTCTGAGAGAGAATACTTCCTTTTTCCACATAGTGCTATTGCCAAGGTAACCTGGCCACAAAGAGTACTTCAAAGAGATTGGATGGTGCTGTTTATTTGAAATAAAAGCACAATCAATAAGGATATCTAAGCATGAAGTGGTGAGAATGTATTGCTTTATGGAAAAGCAATTTTTATTTTGATACATTGAGAAATGAATGTAACATAAAAACCCTCAGGGTTGACTTAATGAAATCTCTTAATGCCTGCCAGATCATTAGACTCAATTAAGTGTTTGACTGGCAGTTACACTCAGCCCTTAAGAGATGAAAAGATCATGTTAACACACTGGACTACAAATACGGGTGAAGTTACCTCATATTGCTTCATGATCAAGAGCTCAGCTACTGCAGAGCTTTCAGACAACAGGAAATGATTCGAAGACTCATTTTACTTCAAAAAGCATGTTCCGGCAACCAGCAGAAAAGTATGCTGATGGAAAATCTGTGACTTGTGGGAAAGACGTGGAATTGTGCAAAGCTTCCTGCAGGGAACAGGGCCCAAAGGAATCAGATTCCTCATCTGGTTTGTTCACTCTAGGCAGGTCAGCACACGTGTGTCTCACAATGCTTGCTGTGAAAACTGCAGCAATGCTTTTTCAAAGAAAATGTCCCATAGCTTGGAAGTGAAGTTATTGTATTTTCTGTCCTTATGATGAGGAGATCTACAGATTTTGGGTTCAAATATCATATTTGTTGAGAAACTTTATACAATTTTTTTGGGGGGAAGCTGGCTATCCCACCAACTAAAAAAAAAATATCAGAAATGTTCCTCTCTATCCAATGGGTTGTTCCCTGACACGAGAATTTTTGACAAAGTTTGTCTTAGGCTGCTACCATTTGGCCAGTGAGAGTGAGTGTCTCCTTGACTGGTAACAAATGAGTCCTTGTCAAACACAAGCAGGCTAATAATTCCATTTCTTTGAAGTCTGTTTTAGAGAAGCCACTATGAAATACGGAAAGAAAGCAGCAATACAGCTGTCAGTGCCTTGAATGAAAATTGCATGAATGAACTTTGACTGTACTTCAAGGAACCAGTCATTGAAACTGCAGAACTTACTTTGAGATGAAAGGTTGTGCCAAAAGCATTACTTTTTTTTTTAACCAAATGTTTTGTTATCTGTCTCAGAAACTGCATAGCCATGTTGAAGATCTTTAAATAACCATTGAATTCTTTTGTTCTACCAGCAAAGTAATGTTGAACTTTTGATTGTCAAAGCATTTGTATAATGAGCACCCATTGATTCCCCCATAAAGATATATGGAGGGAGAGAGATTCTGAGTTCTGAATTTCAAATCCTTCCATTTAAATCACAGTAATAAAAAGAGCACTCATAAGCTGCACATAGGATGTGGCATAGTTTATACATTTTGTATTGCTTTTATTTTGATTTCATGAGAATGCTGTTAAGGGCATAGTCTCGGTGGGATATGGGCTGCCTAAATGGATGCAAAGAACCTCTTAGGAGGGATGGGGAAAGAAAGGAGGTGGGAGGCAGGCAGGTGAGCAGGCAGGATCCTGGCTGGCACTCTGCTCCCCAAAAGAGCATGGACTGTGCACTGCTGATGGAAATTCCTTGCATCCAAGTGGAGGCATTCTGTTAAGCTCCAGGGACACCATAGCTGGCCTTGTGTTCAAAATTGTGACCAAATTATGGACCCAGTGCGTTCAGTCTGCTAGCAGCAGTGTGCTCTCATCAAAGAATAGCCACAAGAATGAGTAAAGCGCTCAACACATGCATTATGGTCAGACTTCAGCGGGCACAATCTGTTTGCCCTAACAAAGACAGGGCTACGGGGGGACTCAGTCACAGCTTGTAACTAACTGCGTGGGGAGCAGCAATGTCATGATAAAGAGCTCATCAGCTTTGCACGAGTGCATAAGGAGAGCTGCTGACTGCAAATGGGATTTATTTAAATTAGAAATCGGCACAAATATTTAGTGGTGAGGTTATTTAACCTTCGGAAGAACTTACTCTCACCAAAAACTGTGGTGAATTTTTCATGCCTGCAATTTGTTTTTTAACCCAGATCTAACATAATTCAGGGCATGTCTGTTAACTGGGCTGTGTGGGACATCAGGCTAATGAATAGGAATGTTCCCTCTACTGCGTATGAATCCATGCTGGTGGAAGCACAGAGAATTCTGTCTCTGTAAAAATCAAGAAACATATTCAAGTACCTGAACATGGATTTTGGCTAGAGGTAGTTGGGAATTTTTCACTGGAATGATATTCCACTGTGAAGTGCAATTTCCAAGGCAGGAAAAGGAGTAGGATAGCATTTTTTAGGTGTCATACTTTTCTGATGGAGAATTAAAATTAAAATTGCTATTTTATTTTATGTTAGTTGACCTGAATATGAGTATTGATTTTATTTTGACAGTGATCTAAACTATTTTCCTTCAGATCAATATTAAATAAATATAATAAAAATAGCATTTTGCCATAGATAAATTTCACTTTTCTAGAACTTGATTCTTTTATAAGCTGAGTTTTTGGTCAAACACCTATTCAGTAATGCATTTTTTTGGAATCATATGACTCACCTTAGTTAATGTGTGCTATTGATGGTTTTATTTTGGTCCCAAGGCCAGTCTGTCAGCCTGCTATGAAAGCAGGAGACAAAACTGGATTGAAAGAATAGGAAGATGAAATTTTATACTGGGATAAGACTGAGTAACCAAACCACTTATTTCTAAGAAATTCAGATATTTTAACTGAATATATCAAAATGGGACCACTTGACATTTCTGAATACATTTCATTTCTTGGAGTTTGTTCAGTATTCTTATTCTGCATCAGAATGATTCCAAGTTTTGCAGAGGTTTGACTGTCCATTTTGCCCAGATTCTGTTTTCAGATTCATTTTTGAAACTTCATCATAGAAGACTGGAGCTCACAGTAATAGTATGGTTATGCTTTTTTTTAATTAAAAAACAACTTTTTTGGATGGAAGGGATATGGACTCTGTATTAAGGCATATAAAATCTGAAAAAATGGATGAACTTTGAAGGCTGAGCCATAAGCAAATCACAAAAAATGCTTAAATATCTTGTTTCATCTGCCCTACAGTATTTTCCCTGGAAGAGAACACTCAGCTTTCAGTATTAACTATTTCTACTCCAATTGAAAATTCAAAAAAATTCCTTTAAAATTCCTTCATTTAATTTTCCTTGAAGATACTGTAGACACGGCAGGCTTGACAGTGTCCCCAGGAATTCAGGCAGAGTTTTTAGGGTTTTAGGGAATCCAGAACACTAAGTATTATCGAGTGCTTCACAAAACATTTCTGGAATAGAAACTGGTATTAAAAATGTGAAGTGTAGAGACTCGGATGGTACATAACAGAAAGATGAAGAGAGAGGAGAAAAAAGTTGTAGAATAACTGTTGTGGCAACCAAGCCTCAAACAGCCCATGGGACTGGGGAGAGAACTTGAAAAGTAAAAGTGAGATTACTTGTGGGTTGAGATAAAGGTAGTTCAATAGGGAAGCAAAAGGCATGAACACAAGCAACAAAAACCAAGGAATTACCTCCCTGCTTCCCATCTCCAGGACAGCAGGGCCCCATCACATGCAGTGGTTACTTGGGAAGACAAACACCATCACTGCAAACATTCCCCCTTCCTCCTTCTTCACCCCACTTTTTATACATAACATGATGTCTCATGGTCTGGAATATCCCTGTGGTCACTGGGGGTCACCTGTCCTGGCTGTGTCTCATCCCAAATTCCCATTCACCCCCAGCCCTCTCAGCAGTGGCAGTACCAGAGCAGAAAAGGCTCTGTGCAAGCCCTGCTCAGCAATAACAAAAACATCTCAGTGTTATCAGCCCTGTGTGCAGCACAAACACAGAACACAGCCCCACAGTAGCCACTAGGAAGAAAATTAACTCTGCCCCAACCAGAGCCATCACACTGTGTTATAATATTGTTCCAAAGAGTTGTGATGATGGTGGAAGAGATGGCAGAAGGAAAAGTCTTATTAGAATTAGTTAAGAAGAAGAAGAAAATGTGAGTTTTGGAATAAATTAGCAAATGTAATATCTGTTTTCCAGAGGAAAAAATTCTTTTTTTTTTCTTTTATTTATTGCTCCTTTCTTCCTCTTTTTAAACTTTTTTGATGATTTCAACTAAACTTAAAATGGACAAAAATTTAAAAATTCCATTTTTGATTGCAACACTAATCATATTACATTTCTATTGACTCTTAGAAGTGGATTTGGTAAGAATAATCTAATCTGAAGAAAATTCTAAGATTTCTTTTTTTTTTTCCTTTTAACCTCATCAGTGTGACAGATTTTTTAATATTTTGTGAAGTAAGGCATTCTGATTTTTTATTATTATTTTTAAATGTCTTCCTTATAGTGCATAAGTTAAATGTAAAATTAATGTTAAAGTCGCAATCAATGATTATTTATTTTTTTTTTTTCAGTTTTAGGGAAGATCAGTGGTAGGGCGCATTTTGGAACATTTTGAATTACAGTAATTTCACGATTACAAGCCACACCTGGTTATAAGCTGCACTTCTGGGTGTCGGCAACTTTTCATTCTTTGTCCATACATAAGCTGCACCTGATTATAAGCCGCACGTTACAATACAGGGTGTGATCAAAGGTATCTATTCTATCACCATCTGTTGAAGGTGAGGGCGGTGATCCTTATCTCCATGGGAGATATTCTGCTAATGGGCATACATTGAAACCAGGTGGGCCATTGTTCTTTATCTTTTCACAACCCATCCTTCCTCCAGCGAGTCATTTTCTGCTAATGGCCCATTGAGTCCCACTGTGTGACTGATAAAATTACTGCATCCCATTGGAAGTTGCTCCAGCCAGGGGGAAGAGCCCAACATTTCTCACCAAGATAAAAACAGAGGTTTTGGGACACTAAGGGAGCCCCTTTCTCCACTGGACTCCAGGGGAAAACCGGATTTCTCCACATCACCACTGGACCTCTAGAGGGAAACTGCACCTTGTACAGGAGCACTGCTCCAACTGAATCACATCTGTCACTGCAGGAGGATGCAGCCACCATTTAATGGGACTGCTACCAACACCCTGCCTGACGGGGTGTCAGGTTGTACTCTGACTTTGTCAGGGTTTGGAGTTTGTTTCTTTGTAGTACTGTATTTCTATTTTAATTTCCCTAGTAAAGAACTGTTATTCCTAATTCCCATATTTTTGCCTGAAAGCCCTTTGATTTCAAAATTAAAATAATTTGGAAGGAGGGGGTTTACATTCTCCATTTCAAAGAGAAGTTCCTGCCTTTCTCAGCAGACACCTGTCCTCCAAACTAAAACAGCAACTTTTCGTTCTTTGTCCGTATATAAGCCGCACCTGATTATAAGCTGCATTTTGGTCAAAATGGTGCGGCTTATAATCGTGAAATTACTGTATTTATTGTTCTTGTTCAAAAGGTGTTCCCTTATATTCCCAAAGATCTAGTCTAAAAAAACATATTTTTGAGGTTCCAACAGAAAACAATGCATAGAATGCAAATGTGGGACAATTTAGTGTGGAGCAAAAGCATTATCAATCAGCTTACTTGACAGGTTACAATTTGCAATATATTTGGTCATATCCTTAGTCTTATTTTTCCTAGGGTACTGTGAACTATTATATAGTGTCTTTTGGTTATTTGGTGGGCACCTCAGGTCACTACTTTTCATTCATTTAGGGTTATTTCTTTTTTGTGGTTGAGCTATTGAAGTAAAGAATATTAATTATGAGTTCAGCTGTTTCTTCTGCTTGTGAATCATTCATGAACTAGTCCTGATTTCTGTGAATGCTATTTTTTTTGTCAGTAGTTCCTGAATGTTTTCAATGAATAACTTACCCCTTAAGAGTGTTTTTGAGGACTGTTTGCATTGAGATTATTCATTATTGATGTTGAACTGTGAGAAATATGACATAGTTTAAGCAACTTGTCTGGAAGACCAGCATATTTTAATTAAGGAAAAAACAAAGGCAATCTTCCCCACTAAGGGAGAAAAAAAAAAAAAAAGCCACCAAAAAGCTGAATGTGGTAAACTGCTTCAGTCCAATAGTCTTATTTGCACAGTGGTGAAAAGAGTGTGCATCTAGTCTCAGAACATTTTCTGTGAGGAATTGGTAACTTTGTCACAAACAAAATCTAATCTTATTGATCAAATAAATTGTTATAAACCATCTATTGTGGTAAAATTTATTTAATGGCAGCATGTAAAATATGTAAATATATTTTAATAATGGTATTTGTACAAACTCTTTTGCATGATCAGGTGTTGATCTAAGATTCCACTGAGGTCCCCTTTGGTGTTTACATTTGCTTGCTCCTGTTGATCTGTGCCTAATTATTAATTCAAATGTGCATTATTCAAATGATGGCCTATTGCTTTCATTTCTGCTTTACTTTCTTCCTTTACAGTTAATAGCACCATGACAGTTTTGCCAATGAAGGAGTTAGGCATGTTTAATTCTCCTTCACCAGAATGCTACTTTGCTGTCCTCATTCTATCCCTCCAAATGCAAAACAAAAGCAACTTCTGTTTAGATCCAAACTTTAATTTCTAAAACACAGAAAATAATGTGACTTCAGAAGTAATCTGCTTAGAAGAGGGCAGGTTGGGATTATTTCCTCCTACTTGGTTTCAAATGTTAAAGCTATTTAAAAAACCCAACAAATACCACTTAAAAGTTCATAAATACTTTTAGTGTTAAAACCTGTTGCATATGGTGTCTGCTTCAGGGTATTACACAGCCTCCTGAGATGTGACCCAGTGATTTTTAAAAACTCTGAGTGCTCTAGCAGGTTCAGACTGCATTCTATTATCTACCAAGCTCTGCCAAGATACATACACAGAGGGAGCTTGTATCCAAGAACAAATCTTTGACTGTTGACACTAGAAAACAACTCTCCAAAAGATTAAAAAAACCTAGGCACTTTCTAGACATGCAAAGCATTTGCTAGATATCAGATGTTTTGAAAATGTTTTGAAGGATGTTCTTTTTGTGATTCATTATTTATTGGAGAATTGTATTGGAAATACCTATTGTGGGAAATAAATAACTTTCAAGTTATATTTCAAGTTATATGAAGGCTTTTTTTTTTTTTGGTAAGGATTGAATCACAGTAGCTATGGATTTTTCAAAAGTTCTGATCATTTACAGCGCCACCAGAAATCAATGAAAACTGCAGCTGCTCAGCACCTCTGTAAAATCCTTTAGGAATCAGAATAGTAATGCCAATTATGCTATCAAGCACAAAATTACTAGACATATAAGTCCTTTTTTTCAATGTTATTCTCTGAAAAGTGATTTACAAAAAACCCCAATGTCTTGGGGATTTCCATTTTTCTGCAACTCAGTGACTTTGTAGTTAATGTGTTCTTTTCAAGGAAGATCACATTGCTGCTATACTAGACACCTGAAAATTAATCTGTCCTACCTTTTTGTCTCAGAAGTAGTGTCAATAGAGTTTTGGGGGATCAGATTCTATCTCCTAGTTGTACCCATTATCACTCGCCTGTTACAAGGGAAAATAAAGAAAGGGCTGTAGTTAATGGCACAATAAACATGACAGTTCCATGCTTTGCTAGAAAATGAACACTATACTAAAGATGTAAGCAAGGGTCATAAAGTACAGGGTGCAATTCTGCCATCCTCTCCAGAACTGGTGAGGCAATAACTAAAATATTCAGTCTAATCCTGGGTGTTGCGGTTCACCAGAGATTTGAATCAGGAGAAGATGATCTAGGGAAAAGTGAATAAAAACATTAATTGGAACATATTGAAGGAAATGGGTTGTTTAGTTGCTGCACATTGGAGCAGCTGCTGGGAGGACCATGCAGGTGGAGCCAATCCTACCTGGAGAGATGGAGTTTACCAGATCAACTTTTTGGGTCCTTTCCAGTCCTGTGTTGATTGATTTTGTGCTTATTATAGAAAAGCCTTCCATGGATAAATGTTGGAAAGGAGATTCAGCAGAGGCAGGAGGAGCAAAATCTCTTCCTTATCTAAACCTGACTTCTCATCCACTCTTGCCACCCTGAGCTTGCTCTTCCTGAGCAAGTACGTTTTCTCCCTTTGCTTCATTTTCTCATGAGAAATTTTTAAAGGTCCTGACTTTTTAACAGATCCTTTATCTGTTTATGATTTGTTTCTTATTTAAAAAAATAAATAAGTAGAAAGAACCCCTAAATTTGGACAAGAGAACTAGTTTCTATACTGGTCTGAAGTGTTAACAGCAGCTCTGTTCAGATGGTTCTGTTTCAAACCAGTTCTGACAGAGCTGTGCAGTGTTTAGTCACTTGCAGACTGTGAAGAAAAACAATTGTGTGAAAACAGAAATTCTGGCAACATGAAAGATCCTTAGTAAAACAAAACAAAAGTGGGCTTCCTATCCCAAAAGATTTCAGACTAGTTCCTCTTCTGAATAGGGATGTAATACTGAAGTTCTCAAAAATGTTTCTAAATTACTAACCTAGGCAGGGGAAAGGACTTGGTCAGCAGAATTTTGTCTTCATTTCCTCGGAGCTCAGAACACAGTATCCTTTTCACATCAAAACTCCAAGTGCTTCAGTATTTCAAGGCAGTCCTTTTGAACTAGAATACCTCCACAGTAAAAATAATAATAAAGAAACAGCTTTTAGGAGTGAGGATCCTTGTAGAAACTGGATCCTTTGCTTGCAAAGAGTTTCAGTTTTGATGAGCCAACAAAAAGTTTATTGAACTCTCTGACTTTGTACCTAATCCTGGAAACTTATTTCATTAAAATAGTAGACTCTAACACAAGCTGATGTACAGGCGCCCTCTTGACAACACATGGATTTGTCACCTCATTCATTTCAGTGGATGTCTTGCCAGCAGGATGTTGATTCCCAGATTTTTGTTGCAAATTACAGCTCTCCAATGTCAGCTTTAACCCTGCCTCTGTCCTTTTGTATTATCTCTCTTCTTTTTAATTAGGTGGTGCAATTTATTCCTCTTAAATCAGTGTGATGTGGTAAAAGGTCCATACTCGGTGCCAAAATGTTGTTAGTAGAATTGCATTTGATTCCCAATAAATTGTGTTGTCCTTTCCTTGTTTCCATGATCGTTCAGACAACATCTTTGCTGACTTCATGTTTTGTATGACATCTTGTTTGTCCCTCTCAGAGACAGATACCAACCTTTTTCTCATCCCTAGTTATTCCATGGCATTTTTGAATTTAGATGGCAGCTGTGTTAAATACACACAGAAACTCTTTGTGCCATTATCAGAGAGACCTCTCCCTCTCTGTGATCATACTTGTTAAATCAGGTTAATCACACTTGTCTCTGGGCTTGGCCTGCAATTCTTTGCATATTTGGTTCATCTCAGGGAGCATGCAAATGTTACAGGAAATCTCATTTTCAATAGCATTCAGAACATTGTTTTACTGCCCTGTTTACAGACCACTCATATTTCTTATTGAATCAACTGATAGAAGAAAGGGAACAGGAGATACATGCACATTCCTTCACCATAAAGAATGCATTAAGGAAAATATCGCAGCAGCTGAGAGCTTAGAAATAATATGGGGATGTGATTCTGCAGATGGTCTATCTGTTTTGAGGAGGGCTATCCTGAAGAAGCTGGAATTACATATATGTTCTGCCCAAACTTGGAATGAAGATGGACCCCAATAGCAGCAAACACCCAACATGAAAAAAAAAAAAAAAAGAATGTTTTTTTCCAGTATTTCCCATCTGACTGTATGACAGATGACAGATTGTGTTATATTATCATGTTGAATATAAAGGTGATATCATTTAATACACAGAAACTTGGGTGGAGGGAGGAAATGGAGAACCATGCCGTGTGTCCTAAACAAAACCATTTTTGTTACTCAGAATTGAAATAGATACCATGAAGTTACTAGAAGTAATCCACTGAGTTAAAATACGTGTGGAAACTTGTTGGATTTGGACTTCTCAGATTTTTAGCTTGGAAATGTACATAAAATGATTTATATGTAACCACTTCATTTCTGCCAGTTTGATTAGAAGTCTGGATGTAATACCTCTAATTACAAAGGGAGATTGCTAAGAGAAAATCTTGCTGAGTTCCATTGTGATAGATATTGGGATAGTGAAACAAATGCGATTGTAGCCCATATAAATGTCAAAATAAATGAATAAACCCTTGCCAGTGGAAGTTATAATGCTGTTAAACAAATGAGATTAAATCCTGAAAGCAACTAACACATAAAAATTCTGCAGTTCCAACCAAAGTAAGGAAACTGGACTGAAACTGTTGGAACAGTCTGAAAATGCTTTTAGTGAATATTGAAGCTGCCTCTTATTCTAGACCTGTATGTGAATTGTTCTAAAATGGACCATCTGGTACAATAATATGCCTCGTTTCATTGTTCAGCACCTTTCATTCCTGTAATTGTTAGAACAGGACTGATCTAGACTGATGAAGCAAAGGACAATCCATTATCTCTACCCCTGGAGCCTGGCAGGGACATTGAATAGGCCTCTGTGAAATAACTCCCAATCATTAGCCTTTATCAGCTCCAGGAGAGACTTCCCAGAAATCAAATCATTGTGGATTGAATCATTGATGCCTTCATTTAGCAGAAGAAAACCAGCTGTGCATAGATCATGATGAGAAGATTCCTGGGTAACAGTGTGTGTTCAAGAAGATTGCATCCATGCTTTTTTAAACCTGTTCCCACAACTTGTGGCCAGGTGTTTATAGGAGGCACATTGCTTTCTAAGATGTTTTCATTTTTTTTTCTAGCCCAATAATCTGTTATGATGCAATGGAATGTGTTGGATTCCAATGTTACAAATACTTGGGGAGAGGGCCAAATGCATGAGTCTTACATTGATGTAACTCTTATCTAGAAAAGCACTTCCAGATTTTGTTCATAAACAAGGGAGGATTGGGAAGGCAGAAAGATTTGGTTTTCAACAATCCCCTAATTTATATAACTAGAATTGTGAAATTTTAGAACTCTGAAGACAAATGAGGTATGAAACATCCTCTCCTATTTCATACTTCCCTTCTCTATTAGTTACTCAAACCTAGGGAGTCTTAATGTGATAAGACTCGTGGTAATTTTTCATTAGAATTCCACCATGGGCTAGCTTCAATTTAAGACCAAATACTGAGATTTTCAGGCATGTCAGATTTTAAGTCAGTTAAAAAAAACCTGTCTGGAAAGCTACAGTTACCCAGGTAATCCAGTAAGGTGCTCGAGCATGTGCCTGGAAAGATGCAAGTTTTGATGCTGATGGTGGTGGGAGTGGGCTTTCCTTCTATCAATCCTCCACCAATTTTTGCAGATTTCCTCCATGATCCAGGCTGTTCCAGCAACTTGAGTTTTTAAAACTGGGTGAGACAATCCTTCAGACATTATCAGTTCAAATAGAGTGCACATAGCTTTGGCAAGGAGCCCTTTAGGACTGATGTATTTAGAAACAGAAAACTGGATCGTTTTGAAATTCTTATATTAAAAAAAATCTGTGGACATCTGAGATTTTAGGAGGCAAGCAGGTGCTTTGAGAGTGCCTTTTGAACTTGAATTATAACATAAGTACCTCCTGAGTTGTATTTCTGAAACGGGCTCTTATCAAGCGTGTACCTGAATCAGATCCTATTTAACTGAAAAACTAAGAAGAATAAAAGCATTAAGGGTTAATGTTACAGCAACTTCACTTAATGATCCAAGACAATTATGCTTAGTTATAAACCATTATAAAGAAGATGCAAAACAGCTGTTATATGCAGTCACATATAATAGTGTTATTTAACATGTGACCCAGCAGCATATATTATCTAGTGCAGATGTTTTCAATTGAAATAAGCCCATAAAACTTGCCATCTCCTGGCACAACTGGTAGAATGTTATTTCTGCAAGAAAAATAAATTCTGCACAGACGTTTCATCTGTCACAACCATGATCCATAAAACTGGAAAACTTTTCTCTGAAAACCTGCCTAACTGAAAAGGAATGAGAACAAAGTGCATTTTTCACCTTTATCTTATATTTCTAAATGTCTCTGACATCTCAACATATACAGGTGTAGGATTTCTTTATGTAGTAAGAGATCAAATACAGCCAATTTTGTTGCAACTTCTTTTAAATAAAATTTCCTCTAAAAAATTATGTGACTATAAGTACTGGAGCTTAGTTCCCCACCTATGTGAACCAACTTGATGTTAGTGTGATGTTATATAAAGGCAAATGATTAATTAAAATACTATTAAGTTTTTTATTGCTTTATACTTTCTGGTTGCTTGTTCCACAGTATAACCCATTATGGAGTGGATCACTCATAAAAGTGGCTGGATTTTTGAGGGGGTAGTGTTCTGCATCAAAAATGCCATGGTAACTTAAATAAAGGTAGGGTTTAAGTGTTGAGAGTAATTTTTAATTATAGGTAGGAAAAAATACTATATACTTGAAAAGACTGATTATATTTTAGTAGGCAATAGTCTTACTATAAAACAGCAATAGTGAACTATTTAAATCCATTGCTAGTTAAATATCAGGAATCTTTTGCTTCTAATTATTTTGTTTTGTCCCACTGAAATGGTAAGCAGCTGTGTTACAATACTGCCAGCTCCTTTTCAGTAATAAGGATGTTTCAATGTGCTAATTGGTAAATTCCTGAATTTGTGATAACTTAAATTAGGATGTCTGAGAGCACAGGGGAAAATTATCTAAAAAAATTAGAGGAGAGATTCGAATGACTAAACAGATACCTCTGTATGTGTGCAAGGAAAGTTAGGGAATATCTGTATACCACAATGTAATGCACATGTTGTCTTGCTGACACTGGTGGCCCCAGCCTGAATTGCCACACCGTGGTGGTGTATGAAAATGTCAGTGCTCAGCTCAGTGCCTCCCACCTTTCTTTTCATTCGGAGCATTGTTTGGCGGCCTGTCACTAAGGGAAGTGCACAGCAGGCTGCAACAGGAATTTTCAAACCTCAAGTTGCACTGCAGCTTGACTACCTTGGGAATTTATCAATTAGATTTTGGGCCAGACTGGCAGAAAATGGATTATTAATGTTCCAGTGGTAGTATCCTGGGGTTTTGGAGCAATTGAGACAAATTTTAGTTCAAATTCTTGGATGAGTTTTGGAGGTGTGAAACATGTGGGGGCTTGTAGGAGAAAGATACTTGAATGGTTATTTTTATTTTAGATATAACACATCTCCTCTATCTAAGCTTGGGCTGTAGCTCTCTGCCTCAGGTCAGGATAGGTACTGAAGTAAGCAGTGCTAGAAGCCCTTATGCACAGCAATGCTACATAAATACAAGTAAGAACTGCAGGTCAAGTTGAAAATTCCCATGGATCTGTATCTGCCATTGCTCTCACCTCCATATGTGTGACAAGAATTTAGATGTATACCATGTCCTTGGGTTGCAGAGAAAAAGATGAGTGAGTGTGAAGCAAGGCAAATCTAGAGGCACTACAAAAACAAGTCTTCTCTGCTTGTTTACTTGAGGCTGGGGGATAAATCCAAAGATTCTTAATTCTGGAATTTTCCTGTTTGATGTTGCCATTTGTTGGGCAATGGGTTGTCAAAGTTATCTGTATTCATTCACCTGCATTCAATGTTTCCTGATTGAAAGAGAAAGCATATATTAAGACACCTCTTTTGGGATAAGATCTGAGGAGGATGAATGCTCACCTTTTGTCCATTAAACAAAAAAAGGGAAGTGGATACATATTTAGTGAAACGACTGCAGAACGTAAGCAAGCCTCAAGCCTCTATTCCTAGTACTAGTGACCTTCACATATGTTGGTTTTGAAGGACGAATTTGTAGTGTGTAGTTCCCTTTCTTTGCAGTGGGAATAATGTAGTACCTAACAGACATGTTTGGATAATTGCTGAGATGTCACATTGATGTGTCACCTCAGAGAAATCATTACAAATAATTTAAAAAGCCTGAAGATACATTACTCCTACCTGAGAAATAGCAATTGCTTTTAAAATATTAGGGCTTATCAGTTTAATGCCTTGCACAAATTTCTCTGTTATAGGCATACTCAGAAGATATTTTTCATAAGGTATTTGCAATAATATCCACTGAAGAGCCGAGCTGCTTTTCTAGGGGAGGCATGAGTAGCCAAGATTGTCACACAAATTTCTTCCCTCTTCTCACCACCTTCTTTGGGATGCAACATTTTGCCAAGGGTAAATCAAGAGCATTTGATCATTTGCAGTTTCCCATATCAAATACGCTGCCGTGACACAGGAGCTGTTGACTTTTAGTACAGAGATTTAACAATAATTTCGCTTCCCCTGGAGTTAACGCGAACAGATAACAAATTGCTTAATGAAATGTTGTCAGGATAGATACAGTTTTGCATCTCAGCATGAGGGAAAAGAATAAGGTAAATACCTTACCTTGTTAGCTTTCATATCCATATCTAGCCTGATGGACAGAAAGCTGACCTGAGTTTTCTGATAAATGGAATGTTTACCGAGTTAGTTTGTTGGGGGGTATTTTGTGAGGGGAAAGGGTTACTATACTAATTTTTTTAAAAATGAAGTAATAATTTAATTTACACATGGGGTATTCATAACAGCAGCATGTCCTCTGTGTGGATTTTAAGGATTTGTGCTGGAAATGAGATTCAACATTTTGGCTTTCTTGCTATAGTAGTTCATCCGCTGGGCTTTGCCAGTGCAATGTATCTGCCCAGCTGCCTACAACCTCACTTCTTGTCCACACTTCCATGTGTCATCCATCCTGCAGCTCTATCCCACAGGCAGATTTAGCAGGGACAAAGAGGTGACTTTGTTCTGAACTGTGTTCTGAGCTGAACGGGACTTTGCCTTGCGCACGTGTCAGGGGCAAGGATACATTGCAGGAAATTTCTGTCTGCTGGAAAAGAAAGTTTCCACCCTGATGGGTAATTGCCTGTAGTGGTGTTTTCTTTCTGGGGGTTTTTGATCAAGGCTAGCAGCTGCTCAACAACTCTGCTGTCATCATCAGGGGAGCATAAGCCCTGCTACTTAAAGGTGACAGACACCTTTGCCAGGGCATCTTCCCAGTGGATTGTGCTGGCATTTCAGAGATTTCCTACTAAAATAAACTTGTGAGTCAAACCCTCTTTTTTTGACATAAATGAAGAAATAAGACAAACTCCAGATTGTGGCTTCTATTGGTTAGGAACATTTTTGCTCATTTTTTGAAGTCATAACACAGATCTATCAGAATTTCTATCTGGATTTTTTTTCAGCTACTGGAAGGACATTTCAGACAGCATGCAGTCTCCCATGGGGAGAAAATAAAAGGCACTATGGTGTGTGAAGGAGAGCAATGAGAAGTTTAAATCTGCTTTCGGTCAGGTACACAAATCCTGTAGGCCATTTCTCTTTTCTTCTGCTACTTCTCCTTTCTTTTTCTTTTTCTTTTTTTTTTTTTCTTTGCTGGGGAATATGACTTTTTTTGATAGCAGAGCTTATTTTGCTTTTGGTGTTTCCCATTACTCCGCTTTCCCATTCCCAATCTGTTTTGTTGTTAAATGATTAAGTGATTATCAAATGGGCAAAGGATTTTTCTGCACTTTTGTTACCATGGTGACTGGATATGAGGGCCAGAGAAAGAATGGAAACTGAACATCAGAAATAAAATTGAATCAAACTACTTTTTCTATTAGAGAACTTTGCCCAATTCAATTTTCTCCAATGAAGTTATTTTTATGCAAAGGAAAACAAATTCTTTGGGGAAAAAAAGAGAGGAAAAGGAAACTTTTATCTTCTTCACTCCATCTTTTTACTGAAAAATTTTTAATTTCTCTTTTTTTTTAAGATACTACATTGGGACCATGTTGATACCCAGTTTTATTTAATCAGACTCCCTTTTCATTTTGTGTTTGGGAGGGGATTTATTTCAGCACTCACAGACTTCTGTGTTGTACTGGGAAATTCAATATTAGGGTCCTGGGCTGTGAATTTTCTGCAAAAAAGCTAACCAGCCAGGTTTGCTGTCATGGAAGAGGCTGTCTGGAGAAGAAGTCAGAAGAGAAGCACTGTGAAAGGCTCTACACTGCCTCATACTGCTCTCTATAGTTCTTCTATCCCTCCTCCTTGTTTACAATTATGTGTACTTTGGAGATGGGAAAAGCAGCCATGGAGTTAGGTGGGGTTTTTTTGCTTTATCTTCTATCAGAAATTATGAGCTGAATCTCTTCAATGAGATATTGCATCACCTCAGAAAGGTTTTGGTTCAGGCCACAAAAATTTTTGAACCACAAAATGATTCAGAGCCTTCAGAAAATTCAATTCTTTAAGTCCTCAGCCCTGAAAGACCTTTACTCCATTCTAGTACTTAATGTCACTGTCCTCACAGTCTGTACAGGATAAAATCTCATGCCCAACCATCTCCACACTCTCTTCCCAGGTCAGATTTCTACACCTGAAAAAGAGTCAAGGCTTCAGCACAGGTAGGTTTTGCAGGACTCTGGGGAAGTATATATAGGAAGGCTTGAGGGTTCAATATCTTCACTGGTAGCCACAAAACTCTGTGCCAGGTGGCTGGGAGGGAGATAACAACATTGCAGAGCAACTTGCTCATTCTTCCAAGTAATCCTCCTTTTTAACACTGATGGAAATTCAGAACTGGCCAATTATTTACCCATTCACTCAGTCTGGGTGATGTCTTCATCAGGCATGCAGTGTTGGAATAGTTGTGATGGGAACTAAATTAGCTGCTTACTCTTTCCAGCATGAGGAATTGATGTGCTGAATAACACCCAAGGGAATGTGATACCTTTTAAGGTTAGAATCAGGCAGTTAATGTGATTTTTGGATTACCTAACTCACAGGAGTGAGGTATCATAATATTTCTCTTCCCATGGAAACCTTATTTTCTTTTGGCAGTCCTGATTCTCTAACTGACCAAATACTGAAAATTTTTTAAGTTAAGGCAAGAGTAATCAAATGTGTTATTGTTGCATGTTATTAAGTCAGCCAAACTTGTTTGAAAATTACCAAACTGTGCCCCACTGCACTATTGAACTGCAGGCAGCAGGCATTATTTTCCTGTATCAGGGAAACATTCTCCAACTACTGTTCCTGGGCACGTCTCATTCTAAAAGGCACTGATTCCCTTTTTTGCATGTCAGGCTATGAAAACAAATCCTATCTGGGTGGATCCTCTAACCTGAGCCATACCTGACCAATTTTTCATTTCCTGGGCTGAACTTGTAAGTTTTTAATTCTGACATCCAGGAGAGGCTTTATGTCTTAGCAGGACATGACTTCATCAGGTGCTTTGCTTTGTATCTTCCAGTAGTGAATTATTTCATTTTTTTCTGCGAGTCGTTCTCTTTGCTTGCTGGGATAGTTTTAGATTCATCATAAGCTTAAGTTTTAGTTTTTTTCTTTTTTATTACTAGGTAAAGTGAAAGACAAGAATAACTGCCTTCTGTCTTGAATTTAAACCTAAAAACCTCAATGGGTATTGTTTTGGTTAGCGTGGTTTGCCTAAAATGTGGGTGAGTTTATCTTAGACTCTTATGCACTTTTTCCACATCACTTGTTCCTTATAGCTTCAATATTAATATCAACTGCCATGCAAGAGACCAAAAACCATGTTTAAAGCATTCTGGTGAGGTCTTTTTGTGGCTGCATTGAGCTTTGAAATAGGTACATTCTTACCACTGGAAGAATAGAGCAGTCTCATAAAACTGCAAAGCAAGAAGGAAATAGGCACAAGTACTCCAGCCTTCTCTTTCAAGTACTTGAGAATTTACTTTATTCTGGGTATTGCTGTTTGAAACACAATAGCATTTTCTTGCCTACAGTTTCCTTTGTTGTTTTCTTTTCAGGGGTTTACACTGATCTTTGTGAAGTCTGACTGACTTTATACACAACTGTAGAAATGAAGAGCTGTTGTATAACACTCTGATCTGCTGCAATGGCTGGGTTGAAATGATGATGTTTTAGTACCCAATAGTTGCGCTTGAAAATGTGGTTGTTTTGCAGGCTGTCAGACCCTGAGAGTATAGATGGGTACCTGGTGCTCAGGCTGGTCCAATTTCAGTTTGCACAGGCAAACGTGTGCCTCCTTTTAAACAGACTGCCTAGTGGATACTGAAGGTCACGTGTGTGAGCTGCACAGAATTTCTAAAATGCTTCAAAACCATGGAGCCCACCATGTAGGAATTAGCTTTCCATCTGTGTAACAGTCACTAACAGACTGGTGGCTTTAATCATTGTCAACAGGGACAGAAGCTTCTCCTTTTTCCTCTGCCTTTCACTGAGGAATCATCTTGAACTGGAGTTTGCTAAAGAAATTCAGAACCAAAAGCATGTTGCCACAGGGCTTGACACACTAGGTTTCAAAGACCCACATTGCTGTACATCTTTATTGCCTTTCTTTTTGCAGGTCGAGTCAGCTACAGAACACAGCCTGAAGTGACAGTGATGAATTATGTAGAATTGCTGTTAGTGTGAAATGGAGTGGCTGTAATGTAATATGTGAGCATCTTAAAAACATGAACCAATTCACCAATGACAGATGTGGTGATGAACGTGTGGAATTAAAGTAAATAGTGTTGTGTATAAGCAATCAATGATTTGCAACAATAAAACTTTGTGATGTGAGCCCTTATTGTCTATTGACTCAGCCCCTGGATAATTACCTTGTCTTACCTGTCGCCCAAAAGCCTTGGGCCTGTTGATCTTTCTTCTGCTGCTGTGCCTGCTAGACCAGACTACTCATACTTGGCATTCTACTGTGCTCACAATTACCATGTCATCTCAAACTTAGAAAAAACCAAATTTTCCAATGTGCTGCGTCTCACCTATACAGACTTACCCTCTAAAGACACAAGTTAGTAGGAACAGTTGCCGTGTTTCAGGGTAAGAACAGGTTTTCAGATTTTTCAGGAGTTGCTAAATGGTGCCCAGAGCAATGATGCTTTTATCTTTGATTGGTGGACAGTGAACTGCAAATAGTGCTGAGGCCTGAGAACAGGTTCTTGCTTGAGAACAGTTTGGAAGCCTTGATGTTGATTTTTCCAGGCAATAGTTCTTAATCTGTGTCTTTGAAGTAATTTTTTGTAGGTTTTTTTAAACAAACAAACTAAAGAGGCTTGGACATGTGATTCACCTTATCCGTTTTCTTTTCTGTGGCACTCTCCAGTGTTCCCAAGGAAAGAAGTGAAGGATCTGTGTTCAGTTATTTGTTGATATTGCTTATATTTGCTTTCATGCCCTTCTCTCTACCCCAAATGCCACCTGTGTCTGGGGTTCAGAATATCTTCTGCCTTTCTAATGTTTCAGAATTCTATGAATTAGGAAATAATATTATTGCATTGTCTTCTGATGTAACTCTGGTTCGGTCAGGAACAATCATTGGTGTTGGAGATGAAGGAAGACTACTTTGAAAAAATGAAGAGTAAAGAGTGAAATATTTTTACAAGAATATCTTGAAGCAATATTTGTTCTTTCCTCTTTTTTAGTTCCCCAATTTCTTTTTCTATGATCCTCATCCTGCTTCAAATGCCATCATCTTTTAGTTTAATAAATTCGTTCATGTCTAAACTTTCCTAATTTTTCTGTTATTTATCAAGTGATATTGGAGTTTACATGCTTTGCAACACCTGCCCTATGCAGACTGGCAGTACTACAGAAAAAGCAGCTGCTCAGCAGAACTGTGGTGCTGGATAAAAGGTTGGAGGAGCAGGGCGTTTTCTGTAAGCCCAGAGGCAGGACATCATCTCTGTGTATCACTGTCTCCTAATGCCAGACCGCTGTGTTTTGTGTTGTTGCTGCTAGGTCATTCTCTATTTTAGGCAGAGCACTTATGGGCACAACCATTATATTAAAAAACAAACTTCACAATAGCTGAGTGTCATATTGTTTGAAAAATAGGTTGTACTTATATGGGTTAGTGAATACAGCACTTGGAGGCAACTGTGTGAGCTGTTTTTGTTCACCCAGGGTTAGCCTGAGCCTTATGGATGTTTGCCACAGGCTGGAACTGCAGTCTGTCACAGCCCTACTGGATAAATTATACATGACAGCTAGAGAGATGGGCTTGGGAACCTAGCTGGGGAGAGGCCTGACACAACCAGCCCTGAACAAACTGCTTCCGACTCCCAACAGTGTTCTGCATTGGAATGAGGAGTTTACAGCTGAAAAGGGATACTAAGAGAAAAACTGAAAATAGAGGGGGCTGCTACAGCAGATGTAGGAAAGGACAGTGGAAATGAAAGGTCATGCAGACCAATGCAGGATAATGAAAGCTGGCACTTCCCAGTCACAGCCCATTCTCTCCTAGTCACTCAGTGACCTGAAAATAACACAGATTCACGGTCTTTTCTCTCCTGTCACTGTGGTCAGTGACCTTACAACAATATCCTGTAGTCCATTAAAACAAGCCCATTAAAAAAAACATTACCGGTCCCACCCCCTGAAATTAGAGCAGAGTGGGAGAGAGTCATAAATAAAAGCTCTTCTAAAGTAAATTAGCTATCTTGGTATTTGAATGAGAAGACAGGAAATAATGAGTGACATACCAATCTATCAGAGGTATAGGCTAAATGAGATGCTGAAGTTACAAAACGAACATGGTTGGTTACATTCTGGATTAGATTAATTTCCCCCCACTACTTATTTATTTATTTATTTATTCTGGGACTTTTAGAACAAAACCCAAACAGTTTTCTATTGTTCATTGTAGTTGGTTTCTCCGATAAAATTTAAACTCTTGGAGACCGTCTGGAGTTGTTTACAGTTGACTGATTAATCTCTTGATGCTAACTCTAAGGTCATTAAATAAACATTCCAGGGAGATGCTTACCATTTGATAAGAAAAAGTATCCAAGAATGTGTCTGGAGGAGGAATAAAATGTATATTTTGAGTTTGAACTCACTTGTGCTTGTATCTTCTGAAATCCTTACTGTGTCCAGGCAAATATTACCAGGAAGCTGGAAACAGCAGCTGTATGGGGGGAGGGTCTTCAAATGTACTTCTGGGTTTGTGTTTCAAAAGTTGTCTGAATAAGTGTAAACCTGGGTGTTTGCAGGGTAATTTCAAATAAAAATAATCGGTAAGTAATTAATTAATAGTGGTTTAACATGAGGTTTCAAGGATAGTTTAATTGGGCTTGACCAGGAGATGGGATGGGATGGGATGGGATGGGATGGGATGGGATGGGATGGGATGGGATGGGATGGGATGGGATGGGATGGGATGGGATGGGATGGGATGGGATGGGATGGGATGGGATGGGATGGGATGGGATGGGATGGGATGTGCTGCTCAAATTCAGGCAAGCTGCTTTTGATGTCTATGTTTCCTGTAAGGACCATTTTTTACTCTCCCTCTTTACAGCATCATCCATAGTTGTTCATGATATCTTTTACTTCTCAGACCAACCCTACTCAGCAACATCTTCAAAATTTCATGTCTGCCTTTGGCAAAGAGGAAAGTGCATCTTATTATGTAATTACTTTTTTGATGCTGTGACTGGTTTGGGAAAAGGTCATCTTGTGGTAGGGTCTTTCCAAGACAGAATACATTATAATAAAAGTAGACCAAAGATATGGGGATGTTTTTTATAGGAATGCACATATGGATACCCATAGCTGGCTTCTAGACAAATTCTTGAATGAAATCAACTGTTGACTGAACTTTCCATTCTTTCCTTGAGTTTTCAAGGTTCTGTGATGTTACATATTTAACTGGTGTAATTGTATTCCATCAGGTGCTTCCATTTTCCTCACAGAATTCTTAAAATATTTTACAATGTTCAAAGGTATAGTGGTTTACTCATTTAAAAGTATTGAAGCTCAGGTACACAAATCACCTTTTTACTGGAGCATCTTCATGCATTTAATGTCACTCTGGATTTTGTAAGTGAACTTGCTAAATTTTGCAGTATTTGCACTCTTGCAGAGCATATGGAACCATGGTGCCATGCATTAGGTTAATAGTGGGAAGGAATTTCTATCATTGTTTCAGGAATGTAAAATAGAAAGTCCATGGGTTTTGAACAAAGCAATTGTTCAGTTCATACTGGACTTTTTCTTTTTAAGGATCAAACTCCAAAGTGAATATATCTGCGTGTCTGTTTGGGATGTGGTTTTTATATTACTTCTGTTATGGGTCAGGAAGCAGGGTTTGTTCCTATTGGAAGAGAGCACAGAGCAGGTATGAAATTGTAATGGTTGCTTTGCCCCTCCACGTAGGGAACATCAGAGAAGTCTGCAGCAGTTAGAAATGACATTTTGAACCTTTTGGTCTGAGCTCAGTCCCATCAGCAGTGAGGAGTTCTGTATTTCACAGTGCAAAAGTTACTGAAATAATTTGTGCCTGCAAATGGCCAGTGTAGAATTAATAATAATAATTAAAAATAAAAAAAATAATAGCAATAAGTCATCAATCTGGCTTCTCACTAGCAGTTGCAAGTGCAATTAAATTTAAAACACAGAAGGGAAAAAATATGGTTTGTTTATTTTTGGAAAAGAGTTAAAACTCTGAAATACTGTGCTGTAATTTTAGGAGATGGTGTTCTGTTCAAAAACACAACAGCTGAAAGACATTTAACCTCCCTGCACACTACTAAGCAAAAAAAACTATTAAAAAATAAATCAGTGAGAAGATTGAAGGATTGAGGACTGGAGGGATTACTCTATAATGTAAAGTTAGGGTAAGTAGCTGCAACTTCCTTTGGCAATGGCAGTCTTGAATATGGAGAACAAATAAACATTGAAGAGTGTATTCATGGTGTAAAATATTTCTTGGCATAGTAGGGGGGGGATGGAATCAACTCAAGTGGAAGTTCAGGTCTTCAAAAAACTTCCTGACATTGGCATTTATGAGTCTAATAATATCCCAAGGGATATAGAAAACTTTATCCCTTGAAATATTCGAAAAGAAATTTGAGAAGAATTAAACATACTTCTTCAGGAAAAGAAAATATACAAAATCTTTCCCATATGAAGAGATTTTGTGAATTTTGGGATCTATTCCTATCAGGTTCTGAAAGATAAGTGCATTTGAGCTTTGCATGAACTTGGGTTCAAATAAAAGACATTTAAAGAAATTTTGGAGTCCTGTAGGTATAGGGCTCCTTCCTCAGAAGCAGTATGTAGAAGCAGCTTCCCAAAACCCTCTTTAATAGCAGAGGACAGAAGCACCATCACAGTTCTACCCACCATCTCGAGTAAGACACAGTGTCCTCTAACTCCATGGGACTTTGCACTGTCTTTTTTTATTCTTCACCCTCCCAAATAAAGAACTCTTCCTGAATTTGGTGGAGGGGGGGGGGGGTGGGAAATAAGGTCCTTTTTTTTCTCTTCTACTTTCTTTCCCTCAATCTTTTTGTTTCATTTTGGACAGAAAGAAAGAAAATATTTTGTAAAATCTACTTGTTCCGCACATATACCTAGGTATACTAGAAGTAGGGAAATTCCAGTTGTGTGGGGTTGTTTTTTTCAAGGGTTGTGTTTTGACTTAATGGGTTTCTCTGAGAAACTAGAAACTTTGTAAAATCTCCCCATTACCAAGGATTCAGTTTTAACTTAAAAACAAGGGGAGTTTTATTGGAGACATTCGTGGACACCAGAAGTGGAAGCCTATTTGTTAATAGGTTGTCTTGTGGTGACTCTCAAATTTACCATAAACCAGGGCACAGGTTCAGTGTATTTCAGTCAGGACAGAGCTTTATGGAGTCTTTTCCCTTGCTTGTGCTGTGGCATGGCTGTTTAGGCTCCCTGCAGACCCTTCAAGGCTCCTGATGCCATGGCGTGAGAGGTGCCAAGCCTCTCAGTCCTGTTGCTTCAGCCAGTGAGGTGGGCATGCTTACTGAGCAGCATGAGTCCAACTTAGACAGGACAACTGCAGTAAGCCAGCAAATTGTACAAAATGTCAGTAGGTATCCAGTAATAGGTACCCATATTTCCAAACTAAACATTCTGGCTGGAATTTTTCTGATTAAAGGTCAGAGTGAAGGCTACATGGTGTGTACCTCAGTCTATGGTTTACTCCTGCCATTAACTGCAGTTTTTACTGCAAAAACTCAGCCCTATGGAGACACAGGGAAAGCAGCCTCAACATAATCCTGTTTTAATAAGGTTTCCTTTCAGAGGCTGCTTGGGGAAGGTGCAATCAGCAGTCACACTCTGTAGTCACTTGCCCCTTTAGGAACTTGTGCTAAGCTTTCATCGTGGCAGCTGGTAAGGCACTGCTCAGTGTGAGAGCAGCTAAAAGATCTGAAGTGTTTTTCCTTTTCACTGCTTCAGAAATAATTTTTTCCCTTTCTTTTGAATCCTACTGAATGTGGGCACCCTAAAACATTTGAAGAACTTTGCCTGAACCCATTTCACTGAGGTCTAGTTGTGACAAAGGAAAATTACTGTTCAAAAATATGTTTTCTTCCGAGCTTTTAATGATTGTGAGCAGCTTATTTGTTAGAGGAGAAACTCTGGCAAGGCTGGATGAATTTTTGAAAGTGCATCACTGGTTAATCTGTTATTCCAAAAATGGACAAGAAAGTTATAGTTATCCATACAAATAGATCCATAAGGGAAAAGGTCAGAAACTAGCAATTTCCTAATTGCTCTGTTGCCCTAATTTACCCAACTATTTCTGTGAAATCCAGATTGTAACAAAACTGTGCCTGTTGAAATACATTTTAGCTCTTGAACACTCCCCAAAGGTCAGAAAAGTACCTTTTGGAATGAGACATTATTGTGGGAATAGGTTCCACATGCAAAGCATTGTGTTACTGGCATATTTTCCTTATATATCTTTTTATTGCATTTTATACCAATGATTGTTATCTACTGAGGAGCATAACCTTCCCTGTGGCAGAAACAGTCTGGAGTTTTGTCTCACCTTTAGAAATGTCTTAGACCCCCCAAAAAAGTGTTCGAAACATGTTATGTGTCTGTACAGTCACAGTGGCTGCTTCATTAATCCATAAAATCTGGTCACCAATCAAGATGTGCCCAAGTTCTTTTTTACTCAGCTTTTAGACATCCTGCCTTGACAGGTTTGGTTTTTTCTGAAGTCACGCAGTCTGTGCATGTGTGCGTGGGTGTGGGTGTGAGAGAGAAAATGCAAAGCACCCGGCAGACATTAGTCACTTTGTGCCGTAGTGCGTTGGAAGGTGCTCAAGTTCTGGGTTGTAAAAACATTGTGGTGCACTCTGTAGAGTGGGGGCCCATCAGGTTCAGTGCTGCAGCTGCTGATTTGATAGCTGAAGCACTTTTTCAGGTCTGTCTGTCTTCTTTTCTCCCTGTGTACCTCCATGTACAGCAGAGACCACCTTTGTTGCTTTCCAGGTATCAGATAGAAATCCTGGTCGATAGCACCAGCATTTTTGCCAGCATGCTTTTTAATTCACTGGGCACAGGGAGCAAAAGGAGAGGAATTCAGAGCGGGATTAAGTTCAGACAGACAGGTCACACATATTAACTCTCCTATACAGGGAACACAAGGGAGTAGAGGAGCAGAGGCCTAGGATCCTAGTCCCTCTGTGATAAGCAGAATTTTTTCTGAACATGAACACCAAAAATGTGAACCTTGCAGAGGACATTTCCTCTCAGTGCTCTCACTGATTATGCAGGTTTTAAGTGTTGTTAATTCAGATGGAATATGTCATGCAGTTCTGCAGCTGGATGGCTGATCCACTTAAAGCCCTGGGGTGCAACTCAACAACTCTTGTAACTCTCTCTCTTAGCCTGCCCTTTAGGTGTACTCTAGACTCCCTACCTTGAAAGCTGATATTACAAAACCCCTGTAGCTAGCATCTGCAGCAGATGGAGTTCCTATCCTGGGTTGAATATACAGATGGGTGCAGATCAGCCAATCATGCCTACAAATTACATTTTACCCCTTTGTGTGGTGTGTACATCTGTGGATTTTTGGTAAGACTCCTCTATGCCATGCAGGGATGTCACTAAGGTTATAAAATTGTATTTCCTGTATATATCTCTTCTACATGTATATTGTTTAGATGAGAACAAGAGTGAGACCATGTGTGACAATGAGAAGTGAAACAAATTCACTTGGATAGCATTGAGGGTGCTCTATTTAGGTTAAATAACACAAAAAATGAACTCTGTCACCTGTGTTATAAACATCTTCATCCTCATGCAGAATTGGTATGAGTAGAATGCTACATTGGCAATTTTTTAGCAGATTTTACACCTTTACACTTATTTCTCTGTGTTTGCTTCTGTACTCACCTTTTGCAGAAGCATTATGATTATGTGTTTCATTAATAATGGCTGTCTGATATTCTTAACATTTAGGATAATTCCTCATATTGAAAAAACATGCACTGTGATACAAAATGCATGAACACAACAAAAAGATGTTTCCAACCCAAAGAATAATGTTATATGTATTCACAGCACTTCACAGAACCATTGTCCCTAAACTGGCAGGGGATAGCAAAGGTTAGAAGTACATGGATATAAATCACAATCTATTTATCTCTGGGTGACTTGGAGATCAAAATAACATGGGATATTTTGAGTGATGATAACAACTTTGGAGGACTTATCTAAGCCAATTTTGTTCTACATGTTTTAAATTCTAGCCTGGTGATGTTAACTCAAGAGCATTGCCAGGGTGGAGTTGGGAGCCTGCCATCAAACATTTATTTTCCCGGTATCTCACAATTACCACAACATCTGTGCTAAATAACTTTTACTGATCGTCTGTGAAGAGTTCATGGACAATGTTTTTTACTCAAAGGTCTCCTTTCTTACCTGTGCATGAGGGAGTTGTAATGATTGTGCAGTAGGATATTCTGTGACAGGGATTGATATTGAAGTTTCTTGAGGCTTTCCTTTTTATTTTCTTTTAATGACATCTTTGAAGATACACCTAAATTTTCTTATCTGTACCAGTGTATTTTGTCTGGGTCTCTAAAACTATTTCCTTGCCTGTAAGATTTACAAATAGTTGATAAGTCATTTATTTTTTACCTTCATAAATTCTGAATATATTAAAGAAAATCTACCAAACAACAACAACAAAAGAATGAGTGTAGGATGAAGTTATAAAATATACTGGTTGTGCAAAGAGAAGCTGTGTCATAATGGATTCTACAGAAGAGGCTGCTAAACAGACTCTTCCCTATCTCAGTGCTCATATTTTAAGTATGGCACCATGTAATACTGAAGGGGAATGAAACTGAAATAGTCTGGAAAGTGAAATAACACGTCTTCCAATTTATTTTTTTTTTAGAGAGCAGGCTGCATCTGAGCTTCCCAAAATGCTTTCTAAGTGCTCATTAATTAATCAGCCTGTGCAGCACCCCTGTGAGATGGATACATGTTGCTGTCTGCATCATTTCATACATGCAGAGAGTTGAGCTTGTCCTGGATGATGCAACAAGCCAGCAGTGGGAGAGGGGAGGACACGGCACAGCAAAGCTTCAATTTCCATGCTGACCAGTGTTATATGGGACCCCATGATTCAGCCAGAGGTTTGGGCTCTGCCTTACATTACTACAGTGCAGGTTGCACTAAACAGAGAGATTTAAAGACTTAAGGAACAAAAAACAGGGATGGAGAGGAAAAGATTTTTTCTCTCATGAGAATGTATTGCTTGCAATGCTGAGTACTCCACACTTTCAAGGATCCCCTGGGTTTAGGGAGGAGGAAGAGTAGGAAGTCACTCCCATTCCTGAAGTGCTGAGGATTCAGGCAAAATATTATCAAACAAACCACCTGAAGTGTCTGTAAGAGGCCCAACAGGGATGGGAACCTTTAGGCATAAGAGTCTGAGGAGACAATTCCAAAAACAGTGCAGGATATGAGGATGAAGTCATTGAGAAGGAATATCCTGGGTCTTTTTTCCCCTTCAATTAATAGTTTTCTGGAAGAGTACCAAGCCTTATATTCTTTAAGATGCTTATTTTACTTACCTCTTATACTTTGCAAACTTGCCTAGAAGTTGAATTTCTAGATCTAAAAAAATAAACTACCCAGGGAGCATTCTGTCTTGCCTGCATGATCTGTAATGCCAAAATCATCTGGAACTTTCTGTACCACTTTGCTGTTCCCTAGTCATTAAGCTATACTGAGGAAACTGCCTTTCTGAAGTATCTCAGAAATAAAACAAGAGAAAAAGCAGGGGTTAGCATATCCCTTTCATGCAGTACCCTGGCAACTTCCTGAATTTTCATAGAAGACAAAGACTGATAAAGCCCTGATATTTTTTAAGGCATCATCTCGACTTTCTCTATATTCTGTTTATAAAATCCAGTGTTATCTTAAGAAGGGATAGTTTTGTACTTAATCTTGAAACACACAGAATCTGTAATTCCAGTAAACTCCTTTATCTGTTTACAAGGTTCCCACCCTGTTAACTTCTACTGTCAGACAGGTTTATTTTTAAAGGAAACTTCAAATGAATTTGTGTCTCTTGCAAGCAATAAAGTTTCCTTGTGAGAAATTGAAGGTAAAATTCGCTAAATTGTGTCTCAGCTGTTTTTCAAACCCCCAGCTGAGAACCACAGGATATTTATAGTGCTCAAAAAAGAGCTAATAAATGAATTTTAAAGTTTATTTCCATTCATTGGTTTATAATATATTTATATTTAGCATTTCAGTTAGTGTGTGGTGTTCCAAACAACTTTGTCAATTGAAAATTTCCGGATGGTCTTGTGACATCAAATATTATAAGCTAAGTGGAATATTACAATACTATTCAATCAGGCTGACTATCATGCATGACATAATTCTCTTGAAATCCACTGTTCAATCATTGTGATTGAAATGCTTCTCCCTTCAAAAAGAATTTTGATTATTTCTGCTTTTCCTTTTCTGTTCAATTCTTTGCAAGTCTATTGCATCTCTCTGCAAATCTCTCTTCATCCTCTATGATCATTAGGTGATTTACTGTGACTCTCTTTGATAAGGGATGCCTAATAGCAGTTTTCATTAATAATTACTGACTCACACATGTCATTCCATTCACCAGTGATGGAATATTAACAGACAACATGCCAACTGCGTGCAGGGAACCTGCAGGTGAAACTTGAGATTCGCCACAATTTCCTGCAACTGCAGAGGAAACTTAGAGGGGCAAAAAGCACTTCACTGAAGTGAGATCTGTCTGACATGGTAGGTAATGACTAATTGTGGTCACCAAATTTTACAAGAATTTTCATAGCCAAGTGAAGTTAGTACACTATTAAGGCAATTCCTTCAGCTGTGGAGAGAGGAAGGTATTTATATCTGGAGGATATTGCTCCCTCAAACTGAAGCTGGAGAGAAACTGGAAGGTTGCACAGGAGTCTTGTGGACCACCCATGTTTACACCACAGTGAGGCCACTCTTTCTTCCTCAGCATGTAATTTGAAGAGTAGGACATGTCCTGGAGTGGCCTGACAGAGGGACTGGGGATGCATATGATCAACCCTCCCTGGTTATCCCTGAGTTTGCACCTTCCTACAGTGCTCATACTGCAGCTGAACCCTATGATTCTGTGTCATGGACACACACAATGGTAGGTCGATGTAGCTGACTCACGTCCACTGTGGTTACCTGCCCCAGCCCCCATCCTCCTGCCCTTTAGCAGAAATTAACCCTGCCATCCTCTCTTGGGTCTTAACTCGATGACACTTGACACATCTGCTATTTGCTTAACCTATTCAGTTGGCTGTGCAAATAACTTCTCTTTCTGTAGCTTCCAGTAGATGTTTCTTTTTAGGCAACTTCTGTTATACTCAACCCATTTAATCCCAATCATGCTACAGGTTCATTTCTTTGTCACTCTCTGTACCCTGGCATATTTACAGGCAGTTGTCTTTTCTGCATTCCCACCTGCTGGTGCATTCCTGTTAGCCCTTTGTTTGAGGCATGATATTTGTGCGTTTCTCCTGCAGAACTCTGATAATATGTGTTTGGGAAATGTGCCTCACAGTAAATCAAAATCTTTCATGAGCAGTAACCATGACTCCCACTGCCGTGGTTGTTTTTGTACGTACAGCAATAATCATGGACTTTCTTTACCATAGTACTTATAATGATTGTTATAGCCTGTTGTCTTTTTAGCTTATCTAAACAATTGAAACACAAAAAAGACAAAAAACAAACAACTTTCAGTTCAAAAAAGTTGTTTTAAAAGGCACTTTTTATTTGAAAAGTACTACTTCTTTGAGCCTGTGCTTCAGATTTTGCATATTATGAATGCTTGATAGAAGGGCAAAACAAGCTGTACATTGCTGCTTCATGTATTGGCAACAAAACTACAAGATAAATCCTGAATGCAGATTTTTATTATTGATGACAGTGTAATTGAGAGAGCACAGCTGGATTTTCAGATCTTGTTGCATAGATCTAAATTACTATATAGATTGTGAAGCAGTGGAGAGTCAGCTGCTGTCTCTTTTTGCATTTCCTGTTGTATTTATATGTTGCTCATTTTTTATCCATAACTCTCCAGTTTATTTCTGGTATTAGAGGTGGTGTGGGAAGAAAGAAGTGGGAACAGGTCTCAATGACAACATCCCTATCACAGTTTTTCAGAGGCAATCTTTGGGCCCCTTCACTGTAAACACCACTGGCAAAGTTGCAGATTACTCCAAGATCAACTACAGAAGATACTGAGGCAAGGAAGAGAATAACCTATACAAAAATATTTCAGTGTGTGATTTTTACAGTTTTAACTTACTTCATCCCTAATTTTTAGGTGTAACTACTTTTCATTAGATTGAACTTGATACTCTCTCATGAAAGGCTTATATGTAGGCTTTTGAATCAAGAAAATTTCTTGGTGAGGCTTTTCAGAACATAAATCCTTTTCTCTCTCACCCACACTCGTGACTCAAAGGCAGCTAAAAACAGTTTTCACGTAACTAAGAGTTTACTCGTGTGTTATGGACTTTTATCTACATTGGTAATACAGTCTACAGTGAAAAGGAGAAACTTTAAATAAGGGGTTAGCCTTGGGGAAAGTTAAGAAATAAGTCATAATATGCTTAAGCATCAGCCAGGTAAAATCCACCTTAGGCTACCTCTTTCTGACCCATTTTGTTAACCTGAGTTTATAAAGTACTTTCCTAATTCACCTATTTCTAAAAAGGTGGTAAGCTTCAGTGTAACTTTTGGTGTGTAACCATTGTGTTATGAGTTGGATTGAGACTCTCCTTAAGACTGGGCCTGCTGCTCATGGCTACAAAAACTTTTGTGGCTTGGCTGCCTACAGCTGCTGCAGGTGTGAGCATGAGACAGAGCATCCTTGTTTGTGGACATTCCTGAAAGCCATGTGGTGGCTTGCACCCCCTCCAACCCATGGTAAAAGACAAATACATGGGAAGGAAAAGTTCAGGGTGTCTCTCTTCAGGGAGGAGGTGATATTTAATGTTAACAAGGCAGCAAACACTGTTCTAAAATAAGGAAGTGATGTCTTGGGAATCTCCTTTGTTACACTGTGTGCTGTGTCTGCTATTCCTGTCCCTTGTCAATGTAGGGAGTGATAATAATTTTGTGTTGTCTTAATATGTCACACTGTAAGCTGCTGTGGTTCAGGGGCTGTACCATGAGCAGTTCTGGCATTTCTGCAGCAAGGAGTGGGCTGCAAAGAGACATCTCAACACATGCACCTGACCTTCTATATAGACCAGACCCAAGAGCTTGCCTGAAACTACCATTCATGTCAATATAAATTTGGGGGTTTTTCAAACAAGGAAATAAAACTGGTGGCATGGAGGGGAAAGAGAAGATCCCCTGACTAAAATCTTACTCATTTTACCTTCTGCAGGGATTTGTGGTCCATCACGCCTTGCTGATTTTCTGCTGGTGTAAGAGGGATAGCACAGTGGAGAAAGGTATCCTACAGAATAGAAATGATGCACCTGAGACACTGAAGACAGTAACGTGGCCAAACTGTCAATAAATCAGAATGCTTCCTAGAAGGCCATATGCCAGGTGGCATTGGCCAAATATATTCCCTGTGCCACCTTATTGACTTCAGAGCAGTTGCTCCAGAGATAGATTTGGCTCCTATTCCTTGGAAAGCTGGTGGAAGAGAATGCTTTTATTTAACTTTTGGCAAGGCTTGTGACTGAGCTGTGGTGTGTTTTATGTCCTCTAGCTTTTGACATACACTTTTAATTATTCTTAATAAATTTAAATTGGAGCAAGTACCTTGAAATACTTTACTAAAATATAAGTTATAGCTTTGATCTGTGCCAAAAATTGCAGGATTTGTCAACCCAGCATTGGAAGTAGGGGATGAAGACTTCTAAAATGAAATTAACAGATATTTAACAAAAATAAATAAATTATGCCTGAACATTTTTATGTCTTTGGTGTGTCACATAAATAATTAATCATATTTTCTTCTGTACAGCTTATATTTTTAAATGGCTATTCCACAGAGATATCCTGCTATTTGTTTCCACTGCTCATAGGTATAGAGGATAGTATATCATCCTGAAGTAAGTATTTGCAACCCTCAGCTCAGCAACTAATTGTCAGTATTTGTAACAGTAGCACTATTTATTGCACACTGCAGAACAGTGAACTTTCGGATTTCTTTTAGTCCTTGTGTCTGCTAACTTTTCAGTGAATATAATAATGATGGTGTCTATGTCTTTGGTCTGCAACATGTAAGAAGGAGAGGCAAAATTTACTCTGTCATATCTCAGGAAGCCAAAAAACCAAGAAGGGTACCCAGTATGCTGTACAAGCCAAGAGTCCTAACTCCTAGTCTAAGGTTCTGTTCACTGTTGGACTGCCCAGATCTAACAGTCTGACTAATTTTCATTATCTTTACTCACTGTTTCCAGAAAAAAAACCACCTGGTAGTGATGGCAGTACTGGAAACGATCTGCCAGTATATCTCTCTCCTCAGCTGAAAGAACCATCTCCAGCTCCTCAGTACCCAAGAAATTTGTAGGAGTGTGGGGGGGTCAGTGGGGGTTGCTTTCCACAAATCCTGTTCATGAGAGTATTCCCAACCTGCAATGGTAAATGCTGAGTTATTACTAACTCAGAGCACATCAGTACTGCTCTAATTCTCTTTGGAGTACCATCAAGGATGCACCATAAACACCAGGTCAATGCTGAGAGAAGCAATTGGATTGAATACAACCCTTCAGAACAGAGGGAATTTTAAAAAATCGCCTAAGGTCATGGATGAAGATCCTTTTACGCAAGGCCTGTAACCAACTTTGGTGCCTCTTCTGTAGCCAGGCCCAGGTCCTCACCGCTCATCTGCCACAGGAACTTGAAGCGTGCTAGAAGGGAGCAGAGTAGCTCCCTGTGTATGATAGCTGGTGCATGAACTTGGCAGGGGACACACATCCCCAAGGTGGTGGAGCAGAACAACATGAGGGGTGTTCACACTCTCTGTTATTCTCAGCTGCTTTGGCTGGCTCAGCTCTGGGGGGAGAGCAAGTAAGGGCATTCTCCAAATTAAAGGTTATTCTTCAAACAAACGTGAACAGTTTTGCTGGGCACATTTCTTTCTGCAGCACCTAGAACAGCTTGGCAGCAGTACAGCTGAAAGATTAGTGCAATCTAATTAACTCCCTTAAAGCTTCTGGTCTATAAGGCTGCCACTCCTTTTACGTTGTTCACCTTCTGTGTGAAAGTAAGATGTGCCTGCGAGTACAACACTCAGAAATGCTGAAGCTAATAACTCCATCCTCTGTCATCTCTGTTGTTAAATTATGCTGTGATTCTAGTGTATTCACACCAATATCATTCTGCTCCATCATGAGGAGATCCATCTATTATGAGAAAATCTCTCTCCTGTACACACCAATTATTCTACATAGGATGGATTGGAAGCAGGTCCTATAATTATACCCTCGTCAACCAGTCAAGTCTATAAACAAAATCCTTCACTCTTTTATTACTTATTTTGCTTCTACCTATTATTCTTCAAATGTTTGTAGAAGTTCTGTGTGTGTGTATGTGTGTGTGTGTGTGTTTTAATCTATCAACAATTGCATATTTTTCAAGTACAAATGCCCTAAAACCATGGTTATTTTTCACATGGTTTCCAAATGCCCTTCCTGTTTTCTTCTCCTGTCAGCCAGAGCAGAATAACCCATCATTAAAGGCAGAATAAATTATACTGCTAATTAGCAATATGGTTGGTGCTCTGGAAACCTGCATTTTTTCTGCTGTTATTATTGGGAAGGGAATTCAATGGTGAAATATCCAACTCAGTCTCTCCCTTTTAGTCCCGTTGCAATCTGTTTGTATGCCATAATATTCAATTTTCTTCTTTTCAAATAATTAATTAATTTTACAGAATAAATGCCATCTCTATAGTATAAGATCTGGTAGTTTTTTCCCATACCTAATCTTTTAATTTGATTGGACTTGGGCTATTTTGTTTTTTGTCTGTTTCTTTTTTGTTTAATGCCATTGCTGCTGGTATATTTACACCAAGTTATGTTTCTTTCTCACCAAATTTGGGTCATATTTGGATGTCTTCGAGATGTCTCATGTAGACCTGCAAATTTTGCTATTTGCCATTTTTGGAAGCATACCAAGGCTCTCAGCCAAATAACAAATGTCTTTACAGCTCTTGTTTTGAAAAAAACCAGAATCTATTAGAGATTGTGATACTGAACCATATTGACCTGCACACCTGCAGAGGGCATTGCAAGGTCATTGCTGGTAGGACTCTTCCACTTTTTTTTGCTACCCAGCAAGTAGATGTTCTAAGCCTGAGAGCTGTCTCAGCTTTTACCTAGTCTGGACAAGAAATTGCTTTGCCCACCCATAAAAATTTTAGGCATCTTAAATGAAAATATTAGTTTGAAGTTGAGTTCTGCATTGTCAGGAACTCAGATTAAAATTCTTATTCTGCACTATTTTTCCATCATTACTGCTTTCAGGTGTACTGCATGTTTTGAGGTGAGTATTTAGTCTTCTTTTTAGAGCTCTGCCTGTACACCACAACTCACTAGATTAAGTTTGAACCTGAGTCTCTAACAGAGCCCTTTTTGTGCTTTGAACAACAATATTAACTGACTCCTCTAACAAGGAAAAAAAAAGTGTTATTACATATCTGTTTTACAGCATAGATTGTACTTACATTAATTCTTGCCAGAATTGAGTGAAAACATCAGCAAACCTTACACATCTCAGGAAATACTCTCAGGCTTATTTCTAGAACATTTCCTTGTTAGTGTTGAGATCAACCTACTTCCCTATGTTTCTTAGGGAGAGATCAAGATACAAATTGGCACAAAAGCTGCAGGCAAAACAAGTTAGAGGTTTTTTGTCCAGTGCCAACACTGTGGAGAAAAACACATGCACCCATTTACAAACAGTGATGTAGGAAGCTTCTGGAATGATGGGGACCAAAATTAAGCAGAGTAAATTCAGGGTATGGTTTGATAGTAGGGCTAAGACCTGTAAACCTGGCAGGCTATAGGACTCAAAACATTATATGGCCAAGATAAGAGGCTTGAGTTCCTATACTGCCAGTGTTGTAAGTGAAAAGAATCACTTTCTTCAGAAGGCAATGCATCACTTTGTATAGCCTGGAAACAGGAGTTATGAGAGTCCAGTGCACAGAAAGGTTCAAGCATGGTATCTTGTAACCCATCAGCTGTTCTCGTCCACTCTTGTTTTTCCGACTTTAAACTGCTGAGTTGTTTACCTGTCAGTGAGGTAGGCACTATTGTAGCTTTTCATCTTGTATATTTATTTCAATAAAGTTTTATTTAATATATTTTCCACACTTGGATGGTTCTACTAACAACTTCTCAGAATAATTCCCGCTCTGCATTTGTCAAGGCAACTTGTGCTAAAGCAATGCAATGAATATGAGGCTTATAAATAGTAGAAACCAGAACAGTTTTCCAGGTACTAAAGTTAGAGCCATAATATGGTTGTAGAAAAAAAAAATGTCTTGTTCTGTGGCCTCAGGAAGTTTTCTAATGTGTCTTTTCAAAAAGAAAAAATCTCCCCGTACATGAAGAATTTTTGAATATCAAGCTGTCATATACACTTCATAAATATCCACAAAACCTACTTCATGCCCTAGTGCAAGTAGTCAATTAAAAACCTAGCAACCAGAGGCTGACAAATTCTAATAATCAGTGCTGTGTCCTTCCTCGACTGGAAACATTTTCTTTTCTTTTGTCTCTCATTAATCTGAATATGTTAGCGGGAGTGGTAATGCTTTCCCTCACAGGGTTTAGGAACAGGTCTACCTGCTCATGAGGACCACTGGTGTGCCTTAGCAGTGAAAACCAAAATATCTTTCTTGACCTGTAGTTTTACCCAGGTTTCTAGCAAGGATATTTGTGATTTCTTTTTTTTTTTTTTTCACCACTTCTGTAATGATTTTGGGATAGACAAGAATGAGACTGGTGGCTGCTGAAGTTTTAGGTACTGCTTTTCAACAATATCTAGTATTTGGTTGCCTATATATCTGGTTACCTGGGTTTTTTTTCCAAAAGAGAGAAAGGGCTTTTAGGGAAAACAAACTAACAAACAAACAAAAAGTGGCAGTTGAATCAAAGCTGTAGGGTTATACCTCAGAAAATAGTACTAAGGTCGTGATAGTGTCAGCAGTGTGCTTGGCACTGAACCCCTCCTGAACTTCCCCCAGCAGATGCCTGCTGCCTGAAACTTTGATGGGAGCAGTCACAAAAATCAGTGATGGTACTGGTGTTATTTTCTGGTAGTTCTTTTTGTCCTGACCAAAGCAATAGACATATTCATACTGTGATCAGAAAGTGCTACAAGCCAAGGAAAAAAATGGAATGCAGACAATTTTGCTTAGAAAATGATATTTTTAAATGATGCATATCTAAGCTAGCTAGGCCTAAATAAACTAAACAAAATTAAACATCATATTTATATTGTCAGGGTAGCTTTTTTGCCTTTATTTTAATTCTGCTGAAACAAATATTCTTTTCTTTCTGCCATTGACTGAAACAGTGCAAAACATCATTTGCGGAGGCATATCTAGGCTGGGGTCATTTTCAGACACGTGTACGCTGTGCTGGTAACGTGGCTGGGTGTGCTTGTCTTCTGTAGCAGAACTTCCCTCCTCTGGGTGACTGCAGTGAAACTTTTGCCTCCGTGTTGATGTGGGCTGTGGGAATCTGATGTGCTGCCTTCTTTTAGTAGGCATTCACGCAGTGAGTCTGGACACTGTAGCAGCAGTAAACCTGCTATGAGTCAGGTTTTCAATACACACAGAATTCAGAGCAGAAATGGTTGCAACGGAGTGACAGCAGCCACCTGAGCAGCTGTCTTGCTGGATGAGGTCACTGGAGAGGAGATGGTAGGACTAGTGTATGGTGCAGTTTCCAGCAGTATCAGGACATGTTTTACAAACTCTTCTTATTTTCCAGTGCTTTGGTGGAAGGGTACAAAATCTCACAAATTGTTTTCAAGACAGAACCCTTAAACACAATAGGTTGAAAAAGGGTAATATCTCTGCATACATGTCATAAATGAGGGTGACCAATTAAAACTCAGCAGCAAGGGAAAGGTGGAAATTTTGGAGGCTTTCAAAGGTCAGGGGCTGCTGATTCTGGATGGACAGTGCTAGAAACATTGTATGCGTTTTCAGACATCTTGGCCAGGTTATGGAAACCTGTTTTAAGCTCCCAAACATGTACTTAGGCAGGAGAATTAAAATGCTTTGCTTTTCTCAAAGGTGCTGAACATCTCCTGCAGAGATCAGTTCAATTTGTCCTTCCTTGGTATAACAGGACACCTTTAATTCAATGTGTGGATGCTTTTAACCTCTCAGATCAGACTGTGTTACTCCCTTTCCCAGGGCCACAAGTGCTGAACATGGCACTGAACTGATCCGACCCTGAGCATCTCCCCAGCAATTGAATATCCTGAGCTGAAAGGAACCCTCTAGGATAATCAGAGATAGATTCAAGCTGTGCAGGGAGAGGCTCAGGTTGGACATCAGGAAGAATTTTTCACTGAAAAGCTTGCCAAGCATTGGGACAGGCTGCCTAGGGATGTGATGGAGTCCCCATCCCTGGAATTACTCAAGAAATGAGTGGATGTGACACATAATGCCATGGTTTTTGTTGACATGGTGTTTGGTTGAAGGTTGGGCTATCATCTTGGAGGCCTTTTCCAATCTTAATGATTATATGATTCTATTATTAATGTTTTATATTTTAAGAAAAGCATTCTCTCACTAAGTCTGTTAGAATTATGGTCCTGCAAATTTCCTGTTTCAGTGGAAAAAAAGAGCTATTGCTTTGTGATTATAAAAATGGGAAAATAGTGTATGTGTAGGATTCCACTTATTCATTGATTTGTAAACATTGTCTCTCTTCATTGTCCTTAAAGTCTTTTACAGATCTCGTTGTCATTTAATTAGCATCTCTCTCCCTCTCTTGTAGTTATAATTAGTGATATATACAAATATTTCTTCTTTAGTTCCTGTTAGTTCTTTGCAAACAAGTTTAGTATATGAAAAGTAGTTGGGTGAAGAGATGAGTAAGATTTAAAAACCTAGAAGAATAATTACAAGTGGATAAAGTGAATTTGAAATAGTTTTTTTTGCTCCAGATAATCTTCAGAATGATAATACTCTGGTTTTGTATTATTTATTACTTCTCATACAGTAAAAACTGTGATGTTTACTGTTCTTTGGAACAAGATTTATAGAGATGAATGATCAACCATGCTGTATGCAGAATACTATCTTTGCTATTTATTGAACTGCCAAATTAAAGGAAACTAAAATAAAACTATGATTTTTCAGAGAGTGGGTGCTAAATTTTAAAAGAAAGAACAAAATACAGTCCCATGCCATTTAGACCACAGGGATTAATTATACTGAAATTCTAACTGAATTAGAATGTTCTACTGAACAGTAATGTAGGAAAGAATCAGCTTTCTTTTGGCTCATAACAGCTTGTCTGTGTGATGTAAACTGTGGCAATGTCAGCTCTGCTGTCACTGGGAGCATCTAGCAAGGAAATAAGAAACTGTAAGCAGGAAACAAAAACAACCTGGAATTCACCCTTTACTGAGGCGTACTGCTTCTCTTTAATTTTTACATAGCCACAGAAACCAAGTTGAATAATGATCCAGGAAATCACAGGTTATGAAGTACAGAAAATAAAGCAATCTCCTTCTATCTCTGTAGGTCTTTGGGATGCCCTGTTGTGCATACACACACCCCCTAGTCAACACCTCTAATGAGCGCATCCATCCATGCAAAACATTTGATAGAAAAGAACTTCAAGAACATTTTCCAATCCATTCCCCTTGAAACAATTCTCTGCCAGTGTGATTCCCCAGGGCTAAGCAGAAACATATACCAATTAATCCCAGAAGTGGCCTGATAGACAGTATGGATTGATAGAAAATCCCTCAGATGATTCCGAACCCAGATGGTCACACCCCCAAGTTCTCAGCCCTATTTAGCAGTGTGACATCAGAGTTTTCTCCCAAAACCCCTGTCACCTGGTGCTTCCTCAAACTCAGGTGAACCTGAGAGTGAACAGAATGTGCACTGCTACCACATCTCCAAGTTCCCCTTTCTCTTTAAAGACACAGTCAGTGAGGAATTTCAAGACCTTGAGGAAAGTCAAAGTAATAGGAGCAGATAACAACATATCTCTAGCATAGGTTTTTGTTTTGACAGCCAAGGGTTTCACTAATGAGGAAGTTTTGTTCTCATTTTATAGAGCTACTTTGTGGCTGCTTTAACCCTTAACAAAAAGATTCATTGTTCTTCAGAAATTCTGAGTTTTCCAGAGATGCTATTCCAGCTGCCTGCAAAGGGATATACAGACAGGAAGTGAGAGTTTGTGAAAAATAGCAATGGCAGAGATATATTTATGATCCATACACTACATGGGTCATCTGTAATTTTTAGATGGACTCATTATGTAACTAATATCTGCCATGTTCAATCATTCCACTTTATGTAAACTTTGGTTATCTCAGATCCTTGATCACATAGCAAGAAATCACTCCATAGTCCTATTATAAGAAAATTTGTTTATTTGTTTATTTTTAATAAATTTTTGGTTTAGAGGAAGACAGTAGGTACTGAGGCTTTACCCATCTTGCTCATTGTTTATATATTTCATCACTCTTTTCCTAAAACAAGAGACACTGCTTTCTAAGAACAGCCAATTCATGTTCAGTATCAGTTCACAGGTGTTAACACAGCAGTTCCTCATCCATCTCCAATTTCACCCTGGGGCAGAAGTGCCTGTGGTCAGCCAGACATCTACATTGTGGCTGACTTCACCTCAGCTAGTGACCACCGTGCAATCCATGGAGAGAAAGGCGCTGGCCAGGAGTTCACCTCAACCTATGCAGGCACCTGTATCAGGAAACACTGCACTAAAACCTGTGATATAAAAGCAACCACAGTGAGTTGTGTCTGACAGAGACATATATTGTAGCTGTATAAAACCAGATCAAATTATTCCAGCCTAGAATTCTGTAGTTCAGTGTTGCCTCAAATTTTTGAGCTACTTTGAATTTAATTAAAAAGCCCCCTATGGGCTTGGCTGAATCCTTTGTACTGTACTTTCTGTCCCTGAAGTAGCTCCAGTCCCCACACCAGTGAGTCTCTTGTGAATCCCCAATGGATTTTTCTCTGACTGACTTTGCCTTGTTTACCCAAGTCAGATGTATAACATGTGTTTTTCCAAATCACTACACAGGCATAAGTATTTGCTATAAAATAAGATTTCTTTTGCATACCTTGAGTTCTTTCTGTTGCTGGGGTCAGTTATTTATTTTCCGTTTCTTAACTAGAGATAAGCAACAACTGTGAGCACTGGAAGGCTATTCCCCATACTTATACCAAAGTCTGGGCACTTGCTGAAATGGATTCAGACTTCTTACTGAAGGATCAAGCTTTAAAGCTCAGGCAAGTTGTACATTTGCTATTATTTTTTTAGACGGGAGTATTTTCTTATTTTGTTTGAGATGGAAAAATCTGTGTGCTCGTAGTAAGGCCCGCTTTTGGTACCAGACAAAACCAGGAAATGCAGAAACAAGTAAAGCTGAAATAAAATCACCAGTACCATTGTTACTAATTGGTATCCTTGTTAGCAAGCTCAGCAGAGATGCCAGAAAATTAATGTATATATACAAGGACACAGTAGTACACTTGAGCCCATAATTTACAATGAATAATTTATTCAATTAATTTAGCTTGCTTTTCTTCTCAGAAAAACAGATTACAAATTTCTTAAATTTATTCATTATTCAGAAGTGTTCAATAAAAAATACTTATTGTTTCCACTGATTACAAATATTGTAGTACTGAACTGGGTTGTTAAGTTCGAGTCAAGTAACACACTTTCTTTCACTTTTTTTCCTCCTCCCACTAATTGGATGGACAAGAGAGCACTTAGGGCTCACACATGTGCCAGTGGGAATTTAAAATTTCCTGTCAGCAGGTATTCAACATGCACAGTTTTAAAGTTACTTTCCAAGAAGATTTGTACCTTTTTTTTTTTTAAGAAAAGCAGAGTCAAAATAAGCGGAGACCTGGCCCCCCAACACTAAGGGTAGTTCTGGTCTAGTGTTATAAGCACAACAGAAGCACATTCTTTAGGAAAAAAAAAAAAAAACCCAACCAAAAAATATGTTGCAGGAGCAGCTGCCTGAGTTGCAATTATTTATGAGGTGTTTTCATCATGACTATCAAACCAGTCATTTCTGTTTACTCTCCTCAGGCTTCTCCTTTCCCCATTCTCTTTAAGTTTATAAATGTTTTGGAGTTATTTTGAGATTTGTTTGAAACCGAAGGTTGCTGGTTTAGCAAATGTCCCACCCTAGCAAAAGCCTGCAGTTTCAGCAAAAGGAAAGTGCCATAAGAGAAGATGAGAAAAGAGGAGATGAAGAAATGGCAGTCGTTTGTCCTGCAATTCCAGGCCACAGATGAATTTCACACTACAGTGCACTATGCACTGGAGTTGCAGTGGCACACCTGTAAAAACACACACCAGCTAGTGATACTCTTGAAGAATAGCCCTGTGAGGAGTGGTGCAGCGGAGCGTGAGGCCCTGGGCACTCAGCTTCCCCCTCCAGCAGCTGCTCCAGCTGCTCCCACAGCCTTTTTGGGTATGGAACCCCAGCGAACAGGAAGGGCTCTCTGACAGGATGTGAGCAGACCCCAAACCATCACAACCCACATATTCTCCTCTCCTCTCCTCTCCTCTCCTCTCCTCTCCTCTCCTCTCCTCTCCTCTCCTCTCCTCTCCTCTCCTCTCCTCTCCTCTCCTCTCCTCTCCTCTCCTCTCCTCTCCTCTCCTCTCCTCTCCTCTCCTCTCCTCTCCTCTCCTCTCCTCTCCTCTCCTCTCCTCTCCTCTCCTCTCCTCTCCTCTCCTCTCCTCTCCTCTCCTCTCCTCTCCTCTCCTCTCCTCTCCTCTCCTCTCCTCTCCTCTCCTCTCCTCTCCTCTCCTCTCCTCTCCTCTCCTCTCCTCTCCTCTCCTCTCCTCTCCTCTCCTCTCCTCTCCTCTCCTCTCCTCTCCTCTCCTCTCCTCTCCTCTCCTCTCCTCTCCTCTCCTCTCCTCTCCTCTCCTCTCCTCTCCTCTCCTCTCCTCTCCTCTCCTCTCCTCTCCTCTCCTCTCCTCTCCTCTCCTCTCCTCTCCTCTCCTCTCCTCTCCTCTCCTCTCCTCTCCTCTCCTCTCCTCTCCTGCAGTGTTTCCAGCTCTGCTGTGGGAGCAGTGGGAGCCCAGCTCAGGGGGAATCCACGCTCTGCCGTATCCATCCTGCTCCCAGTGATGCCGATTAGCAGCAATATCAGGCTCTGGATATCCCACTGATACAACATCATTCTGCAGCCCAGCAGGCACGTAGCCATGGCAGTAGTGACAGCTGGGTCATTACACACAAACCCAACGTTCTGCTAGTATTTACTGTGATTTTTAAGCAAATTCCTTTTTACTGTATTGGTGTCTTTTTGTGTGTGTGGTGTGGTATCTTCCAAAGCAGGGATATTCTTCGCAACAGTGAATGTCAAAGTTGGTATTACAAAATGATCACTGGAAGGTTTTGCTTGTTTTTCACACTCAGTCATTAGGGTTTGCTCAAACTGGTTCTTTTACAGGCTGCTCTTGGCCAGTCATGAAACTGAAATTAATACTCTTTTAATAATGTTTAGCAAAAGCAATCGGAAATTTGAAGCTTAGCAACAGCATGCAGGCAATGCAGCAAACAGGTGATGAATCTCACTGAATATTACTGAATAATGAATACATTTTTAGGAGACTCATGGCCTCTTAGTGGGCATCAACAAGAATCATAAGACATTGCTAAGAACATTTTGCATGCATGTGCCTAGAACTAAAATTAGATCTTGACTTAAATAATGTGATCTTCAAACTAGATTAATGCTTATTTGCTGGGAGCACTACAAAGAAACAATCACATTTCTGTCTTTTACCCTGGAGTTTCTTAAGTGGATGCCAGCCCACAAAGCTGTAAAATAATGGATAGTCACCCTGCTCAGATATTTGATCATCAAATGTAGCACCTTTGGTAAAGGAAGAGATCAAATGTAAGAACAAAGAGAAGGGACTGTAAGGCAAAGGCTAGCAGCAGTCACATCAGACTCTGAAATGACATCCAAATTTTATTAAAGAGAAGAAAATAATAAAATATAAATAAGGCAGTGAAAATGAACTGATAAAAATTACTTGGAACCTCTAAAAAAGCTAAAGAGAATTCTTGAAAAGTCTCTGTTGGGTGCAGGACTACTTAAAGATATTCTGCCCAAGAAAAGCTTAACTATTTTCTTTTTTCCTTTTTATTTCCTTTATTTTCTTCTCTTAGTCTTTAAGAATGATCTGAGTACTTTGAAACATGATTATAGCAGACATATTTTGTGAACAGTAATTAATGAGGTTTCTCTTTTGATGCTGTAATTTTATGTGGGCTGAATTTTTGGTAAAACAACATGGTTGTTTTTGGAAGGCAAAGAGCTATCAGACTAGCAGAACTTGTTTCAGACATGGAAAAGTCACAGCTTCTAGCTTTCCTTCCCTTTACCTTTCCATCTTTGATTCAAAATTGAAAGGTATCAGACCATGAAGGAATGATACTATGTTCAGCTTAAAATTTTTACAATATTTCTCCTATGTGACGTAGGTATCCTCATTCAACAGAGCCAGGGAAGTCTGAATCCCATCTGGTTCCATGTGAGTTCACAACACACAGAAGGAGCAAAGACATGTAACAGTGTCTTAGTGTCTAAGACACAGTATATAATTTTACTGTAGGTGTCATGGGTTTATGTGTGACTTTTTTGGATTGTTCATACAGAAGCACAATGTCTATTGGAAGAACTGGACTAATGCCCAAACACTGCACTACTTTTGCCAGTATCTAGCTCACCTGGGAAGATGCTGCAATTAAAACAGTCGTGTACTCTACCAAATCAAGTGTCTGCAACATGAGGTGGGTAGTAAATAAAAGATTCCTTACTTTCAAGGAATTTATTGCTGTTACCAAAAGTGAAGTACCTAGCACAAGGATCTTTTAGCACTCTGGAAGTATAACGTTCTCCTAGAAAATCAGTGCAAAAAAGTAATTTGCTGAAAATATCTGTTCTTAATACCATCCCCATGTTCACAGGCTTAAGCCAAAGCCCACTGAAATCATTCCAAAGATAGAATGGGAATTCTAGGAATATTCACATGGGACATCTTGTTTCTCTTTCTTCTCTATTTGCAGTTCATGAGTTTTCTGTGACTCTCAGTTAACTATTTAAAATTGTGGACTCTGATTGAAGAACAAAAATATGCTATAGTTTGGGGGTGGGCACCCTGTGAAGTCCGATGGAGTTTTGAAACATGGACATTGGATGAGTCCATATATAGTAAATCACTTTATTGTGAATGATTATTTTTTCCAAAGTCTTGACCTGCAATTAACATTTTGCACAAGTGACATATAAGAAAAAAAAAAAATCTATTATTTTTTTCTTGTTTGATTCTTTGCATATTCTTATTTCTTCTACAGGGAGTTCAGAGCATTTACACCGCAAGTCATAGAGCTCAAAATTCTCACAAATTAGTACTACCACTAATGGGTGTTTGGGCACATTCTTTGTTGCTTCATTTCCTGTGCTCAAATATATTTGCAAGAAGTATCTATTTTTGCTTCAGTCTTCTCATTACAGCTTCCTTGCCAGTCACGCGTACATATGTAACAAAAATGCCTTTTTCATGTCCCCTGAGTGGTACCATATGCTGACAAAACTTTATTAAATTCACAAGTCAGATTTCATTGGCTATTTGCCCTTCAATTTAAGAGACTTGTTAATAAATACTCCTCAACACCACTACTTTCAATCTGCTCCCCCTCTCCCAAGGCAGCCTTAGATCAAATGTTTTCAACAATTTCGTGATTCCTAAGTTAATTACCAGGCGAAATCTCACAGATTGATGCAAAAATCTCATTTCTCAGGCACATTTTCCTTCTTTTTGTTTGGCTCTGCTTGCTTTCCTCTGTAAATAATCTGCAGTGACTCTTTGCAGTCCAGATTCTGCTGCTCTTTTTGGAGCTGTAAGGCACAAGTGCCCAGAACTAGGAAAGCCTGACATTTAAAAGGTCTTGACATCATTCAGGGGATTTTCCCCCCCGTGTGGGACAAGTGCAAGTGCTGTGGATAATGGGGCCATTGTGCCCTGCCACTCCATGTGCGCTCTGGTTCGCATTACTGCAGCCCCCTCCCGACAGCTCAGCTTTAAAGGGCACGAGTTCAGGATGGGTATTATTAAGGCTGAGGCCTGCTATGGCTTAATGGAGAATAGAAATCTTCATCAATAGCACGCAGATGTGTGGGCTGAAGCAGCAGCACTACTTTGAGTGGAGTAGTGCAGGTCCTGGGTTCTAGCAGTGTGAGGGTTGATTGTGCAGCAGATCCTTTCCTCAGTCGTTCCTCAGAAATTTGTTTGGTCCCACATTCCCATAGGTTGGTCACACAGAGTGACCTGCAGCTACAGCTGGCTCTGTCCTCTCTTTCCCACCTCTGCACCCCTCCCTTGCATGCTGGTTTTCCTTCACTTCCTATCTGACTTCTTTCTTTGTCTCCTCATCCAGCTTTGCATGCTGCCCCTCCTGGCCGGAACAGCTTCTCCCTTCATACATGCCAAATTCCTTTCCTCCTCACAAATGTCAGAGGATGTGGCTGCTCAGTGCAGCATCCAGCTCAAGTGCCACTAGTGCCATGCCTGCCTGTGTCAGCACTGCACTGGCCTTGCCAGTTTGGTAGGGAGGGAAACCACCACTTCTTTATCTTGCCCCACATAAAGATCTCTATATCTTACCACACAGGGCATTCATAATTTTTTTTTTCTCTTACTCAGTACATGACTGTAGAGTGCTACTCAGATTACAGAATTTGTGATTAAGAAGCCCAGATTCTGTCCCTAACACATGAAACAGCAATGACTGCACCCTACAGGAAAACTTCAAGCATCTGACACTGAAACAAAATCTGTTCTATCTTAAAGTGCTCTGAGTCAGAATAGCTAGTGTTAGCTGTAGCAGCCACACAGGATTGGAAAGATCCCTTTCCAACCTTTTTATTTTAGGACTTCTTGATTTGTCATTTTCACAATTAAAAACTCATCGTATTCTTCAATCCCAGTCCTGACTCTTGCTAAGAACCATCAGAGCAATTCATTATAAGAAACAGAGTATGAAAAAATAACTGATACTTGTGGTGTTGGATGCACATTATTTACCTGTGACTGAGTACTTTGTTCACAACTTTGGCAGTACAAAGCATGCTATGACATCTAGAGATGCATCAGCTCAGAACTGAAATCAGTAGGATAAGAGAATGCAAAGAGAAGATGTAATCGCAGTCTCACAGAAATCAAAGCTTCTGCAGCTTCAGTAGGAGCATGACATTCAGTTGCTTCTACTGCAACCTGATAGAAACAGTGCAAATAGCCTTGTAATGACAAGACAAACAGAAGAGAAACATAGATAGTAAGCTCTGTAGTGAATTAGCATGTGTTGCTTTACCAAAAACAACAAAAAATACCTGTACCACTTGTTTGTGTTTGCCTGCTTTTTGAAGCCGTTTCCCATATTTTTTATGTCACTAGTGACAACCATGACAAAGTTATGGGTGAGGCTGTAAAGATGAAGGGGTAATGCACTATGGATACTAAAATATGATGCCTTGGGAGATTGGCTAAAAGAGCTTGCAGCTGCTGGGGTTTTGGAGGTTGAGTCTATGAGCTGCTGGGAGTTTGAACTAAGACATGAGCATCCACAGGGTTCACCAATTTGACCTGAGGATTCTAATCACTTACTGGGCTCAGATCATTACCTTGGTGTTTATGCAGTTTGTGCTTTTGCTCTTTCTGGCAGCTTGTGTTGGGGTAGGAGAGAGGAAGTGAGAAATAGCAACATCAGAAGGCCTGAAAAATGCATTAGCTAACTGCATGTGTCCTTGAGAGCAAGACCTTTTGCGCTTTAGGAAACAGAAGTTAGCATACAGGCTATTGCAGGGATTTGTTGTGCATCCCAGGAAGTTCTGCAAAGGATAGCGCACACTGTGGGGGCAGGCAGTGCTGGATAACATCCAGCACTTCCCCTCTCCTCCCCTCCTACAGCTGGAGCTGTAGGCAGGCTGTGCAGCAGGTGCGCTACGCTGCATCTCTGTTGAATCAGGCTGCTTTCCTTCTTAATGAATCTTGTTAGTTGAGTGGTTTATTTTACTTTATCTTTTCATAAGGAGGAACACTTGACTTGGTGCTATGAAGCAACATGTCATTAATCTATCTGATTGCTGGGACCTGCTCAATAAAATGAGAATACTTGGGAATAGTCAGAGTAAATCTGTAGCTCGGTGTTGGAATGTGTGCACACACATGCAAAGGCCTTTGCAGCCCAGCTGCAGGGACTGACAGGCATCTGAGCTACAGGTGCCCACTTTCCTCACATGATTTATCAGCTGTGCAATATACAGGGTTTTATTTTCATGATATGCACAATCCAAGGTGTAAAAGTCATACTGCACTTAGACTCTGTCACCTAAGCATCACTGAAGGTGTTTAAATAATACTTAATTTTTGCAGCACCTTTTGTGAAGTTGGATTATTTTTTGTGGTGCAATTTTTCCTATTTAAACAAATACATGGGCTGAGATTGAGAAGTTTACTGGAGGTCGTGTAAAGAATCACTGAGGGGAGAAAAACCAAAATACTTGTGCTTGAATCATTTCTGTAACTATTAGGCATCTCCTAGTTGCAGTATAGGCAGCCTGGAAAGATTCAGGCATGACAAGTTATGTAGTAATCTAAAAACACAGAAGGCAAGACAAGTTCTGCCTGCCAAAAATCCCCCTCTTACAGTTCTTCTAAAGTTTAAGCTAAAGCCATTAAGTTTAATTAATTCATTTAAGTAATTTAGCTTCATTAATTCCTAAACTAAATATTGATTTCAGAATTTTAAAGTCAACTTGAGGGTAATTTTAACTTGATTCATGTCTACTTTTGTACAAATATTGGCTGCAATGCTATTATGAAAAACTCTGTAACTATTCCAGAAGTGTTTCTAGATGACCTTATTACAACTGCAGATTTTGAAACATTTCTGTAAAATACTGAAGTTCTGGGGAAAAAGCTATGTCTCTTTCATTAGGCAAAATTCCTATTGGCTTTAATGGGAATTTTGACTGAGTGAAGATCACAGGAGATCACAGGTGATCTTCAAAGATCCTGGTGATCACAGGATTTTGTGGCCTGTTTTAAAAGTAAAAGATTTTTCATCGGTAACAATGGTGCTCACCATTTCTAGGTTCTTTTTTTTTTTTTCTTTTTCTTTCTTTTATTTTTTATGCTCTTAGTTGAAATTGAAAGAAATGCCTGAGCTGGCTTCTCCTGTAGACTTAGTTACTCATAGAGATAAATGGATATCTAAGAGAAAAAAAAAGTGAAAGAACCTAATTTTTTCCCCCCCAAATCTGCAGTATTACACTGTCATCATTGATATTACTGACAAACAACAACAACAAAAAAAACCAACAAACAAATCCCCGGAAGTCCAAATCCTTCTTCTTTAATTCACTAGAGTGAATCAGGCCCCTGAAAGACAAAATTAATTATTTAAATGAAGATGTTTCATTCCACCAAAAGCAGAAATCTTTTCATCCATTTCAGTGTTGTTTTTCTTAGCATGAAGATCTCTGTCATCTGGAGGACAAAATATCCAAAATCTTATTGAACATAGCCAGGAATTTCCATTGCTAGTGTTCTTGAAAATACAGTAGAACTAGTCTTGAGAGGATCTGAGTGACCACGGTTTCCTTGTCAGGCAAGGAGTTTATTAAGCTCATTTCCCCTCTCCCATGGGTTCCTGGTCAACTTATTCCCTTCTACTTGTGATTAAAAAAAACCACCTTAGCCTGTGGGTCTAGTGTGGTGCCGGCCAGCCTCTGTGGCATTGCTTTTCTGCCTGGCCATGGAAACCAGTCTTGACAGTGCCAAGACATTTCCTACAATACTGCATCTCCATTGACATTAGGGTGGTTTTCTCCATCAGGAGCTAAACACTTGCAGTGTTGCTCAACAGAATGAAAGCAAACTTACATGAATAGTATGAAACATAGCCTGTATTTTCATGAAATTAAGATTACGAGGTAGTTTATCACTAGTTTCATCTAGAGCAACTGCTTTTCTTTTTGTCTTATCTTTGAAATTCAAAAAATCACTTCAGCCACCAGAAATCTGCCTTATTCTAGAAAATAACCAATGTCTATCCATCCTGAAGTTCATTCTCTTTTACATTTACCTCTACAGATATACTCAGCATGTAATTTGTACGTGGAACTACTTCTAAAGTGTGTGATTATGAATGTTAAACTGGAGGAAATGGTATGTGTGTTTTTGGAGAGCATATACTCTTGCAGACCCACAAAACATGGTGTTTTAGCAGCACACACCATATTTCTCTGCTCAAAGCACATTCTCAGCACCCATTATATAGCTATACATCACAGAGGCTTACATCCAAAGGCACTGCACAATTATTAGAGTGTGTATGTATTGCCTGAGCTTTTCCATGTTCGATGAGTGATAAGCAAACAGCACAGCTTGATTTTCTCAAAGGTGTCAGAATCAAACAAAATATTCTTCCCAGTCCACTGGGTATCCATCCTCTGAGTTTAAGAAGTAAGAAATTACAATAATAAAGAAAAGAGATAGGTTGTGGCATGGCAACCTTCCAAGCAGTTATGATAAACCAGCATTCTTTGCTGCTTGGGAAGTTAAACAGAATTTTGCATTGTTCTAAAGCAACTGAGGAGTGGTTCCCCAGGCTGTCGCTTACAACACTATTTTAAGGAGGCATAATACCATCTAGTATTGCTTTCATTTAAATTAGCCTAAAATGTAAAAGCATGTATTGGTTAATTTTCCAGAGCTACAGCTAGAAAGTAAACATTGCCAAGGTGAAGGCAAAATAACAGCTTTTGAGGAAGAGTGTTTTTGTAAAGGACAAATCTTGAGTCTGAATATTTCTTTGTTATAAACTAGAAACAAACTAATTTTGAATGACTTGCTTTAAATAACTGATTTATTGTCACTGCATATTAATTTCAAAGTCATTGTTCATTATCTTTGTGGCTCGTTGTGGGAAGTGAATGGTGAACACTTCAGTGCAATTCCACCACATTGGAAAAGAATTAATGTTTTACCTCTGAGACATCTTGGCCTGAAAGCTCGTGCTTGCTTTCAGCATGGTCCTGGATAGAGTGGAGTCTGCAGGGCAAGCGTGACTATTCACTCTTTTGGGGTTCTCTGGGGTTCAGCTTTACAGGGATGGGAGCACAGTGCACCGTGCTTGCTGAGCCAAGTCCTACCAGGAATCTCAGACAAGGCATTCTGCGGGAGGTCACAGGAATCTGTGTGAATTCCAGAAATTTTAGTGTACACAAAGTATACACAGATATTGCATTTGTGCTGCTTAAGAAGTGACTTTTGGAAAATAAAACATCCTTTGAAATAAATTGCATCCCTTTTGTCCTTATCCTTTAGATGCAAAACAGTTGCTATAGAGACTATTTATTTTAAAATGGAGGAATGGGGGGAAAAAAACAACATAAAACCTGAAAGATGGTGGGCAATTTTTAGGTAACAGGGACTCAGTGAACAGCCCAAAATAAATGAGGAGACCTACATGTTGTGAATCTTTCATCCTTCCTACCTGTGTTGAGAGGACATCCTGTGGCTCTTACCTTTACCCACCTGATGAACTGTAGCAGGGAAAGAAAGAACAAGTGCTTCCCCAGAATTAGGCCAGTGGGGATGTTGATCATTTTGTTGTGGGTTGAAAATATAACATGTTTTCAGTCTTCACAGAAAAAGAGGTAAAGATCTTCAGTGCCTTTTGATAAAGGATGACTGCAGGATGGAATTCCCTGCATCTCTTGCATTTGAATCCCCTTTTTAGCTAACATTATTGGAAAGATACAGGCACTTGAACTCTTGATATTTTCTGTGAGTCTGCCTTTGCTTCAGCACAAACTGGATCTAATCCAAAGTCTTTCCAAGTTGACACAGAGCATCCCCATAACAGCTTCAGTGGACTTTAGAGCAAGGTATATACAGTAATTTCACTATTATAAGCCGCACCATTTTGACTAAAATTTTGGTCCAAACCCAAAGTGCGGCTTATAATCAGGTGCGGCTTATATATGGACAAAGAACAAAAAGTTGCTGTTTTAGTTTGAAGGACAGGTGTCTGCTGAGAAAGGCAGGAACTTCTCTTTGAAATGGAGAATGTAAACCCCCTCTCTCCAAATTATTATAATTTTGAAATCAAGTGGCTTTCAGGCAAAAATATGGAAATTAGGAATAACAGTTCTTTTCTAGGGAAATCAAAATAGAAATACAGTACTACAAAGAAACAAACTCCAAACCCTGACAAAGTCAGAGTACAACCTGACACCCCATCAGGCAGGGTGTTGGTAGCAGTCCCATTAAATGGTGGCTGCATCCTCCTGCAGTGACAGATGTGATTCAGTTGGAGCAGTGCTCCTGTACAAGGTGCAGTTTTCCTCTAAAGGTCCAGTGGTGATGTGGAGAATCCAGTTTTCCTCTGGAGTCCAGTGGACAAAGGTGCTCCCTTAGTGTCCCAAAACCTCTGTTTTTATCTTGGTAAGAAATGTTGGGCTCTTCCCCCTGGCTGGAGCAACTTCCAATGGGATGCAGTAATTTTATCAGTCACACAGTGGGACTCAATGGGCCATTAGCAGACAATGACTCCCTGGAAAAAGGATGGGGTGTGAAAAGATAAAGAACAATGCCCCACCTGGTTTCAGTGGATGGCCCATTAGCAGAATATCTGCCGCTGAGATAAGGATCACTGTCCCCACCTTCAACCGATGGTGATAGAACAGATACCTTTTATCACACTCTGTATTGTAACATGTGGCTCATAATCAGGTGCGGCTTGTGTATGGACAAAAAACCAAAAAGTTGCTGAAACCCAGAAGTGCGGCTTATACTCAGTGCGGCTTATAATCGTGAAATTACTGTATAAGTCTTAGACCTTTAGCATACATTAGGTATTATTTTCCTCCTTAACATCCAGTGTTCATTAGTGAATGCTAGTGTTCTCCTCGTGATAGTTGGTTTTATTTCTCTTTTAAATATATAGTCAGGAGATATTTCCCCATTTTGAATGAAAGGGAAGCCATTTTCATGTTTAAATTTACAATATTCTTATGTATTAGGTTATGTTTTGAGGATTCTTTGATTTCTACCTCCCTCTTTTTCCAAGCTCCTATAGGATGCTCATCAATTTCTAACTTGCTAATTATACCTTGAATTATTCCCAACCAAGCTTTTAGCTACAAAAGCAGTTAGTATGATCAGCATTGCAAAGGAACCCTTCTTCTCTATTTTGCATATTTCATTGTTGTAATTCTAAGGATTTGTATTTGCTCCACTGAAAATTCTTTGGTGTGACAAGAATCATATAGGTAAGGAAGGAGAGTAAATTTTTGTCAAGGAGGGAGGGAGAAAGGATTTCAGGAATTGTTCTCTAATTATATCTGTTGCAGTGAATTACTTAATATTGATTTCTATCTTCAGAACTTCATGTTTATGGACTGGCATACAGAAGCATAAGGCTCATTTATACAACATTTATGTTTTCCCTCAATAATAGGAACAGCATTATTATTGACCTGATGATTTTTGCTTTCAAGTGCTTTTATTCTTCTCATTGCTTAGCTGCCATTCATTGGCTTCCTGCTGGTCCCTGATGTGAAAAAAAAATAGAAGCGAAAATGCTAATTGGAGACCAATTTGGTATCCAAAGCAGCCTCACAGTACTCCCTTTAATAACACATGGATATTATGGGTTGAATATTTCATATCATAGGTCTGGGTAGTAGAGATTAATGATCCCTATTTTTCATTGTATCAGAGCATCATGGTCTGAGAGAACATTTTGTAGTAAGTCATACTACGGGCGTTTGGGTTATAGACACGTACTTGTTGTCATCCTGGTATTGGCACCTGGACTTTAGTGAAAGTCCACTTGCAGCTATTAATTCACAGGTGAAGATGATGACTTGTGCTTTTCAAACACAAGGAAGGCAGCTGCAGAGGTGTGTTGGGAGGATACTTGCAGTGAAGTCAGATAAAGTTTTGGAGCTATTGTTTAAGGCACAAGGCACTGACAGAGCGATGCCTCTTAAAGAAGTTTCTTATTCAAGAAGATGAACAGAAGCTGGGCACATAAAACAGGGAAGGAAAAGTGTGAAAGACTGAAGAATTGCCTTACAAGGATTAAAAGGTCAGCAGGATAAAGTCTAAGAAGAATTCTGGTTGCTCTTTATCATCATGAAGCAAAGTGCAAGCCACCAAAGGAAAGACACAAAGTAGGCAGAGGACAAGGTGGCATCGTTTGGCTGTGAATCATGGTTTAGCCTTAGAATCAGATTTCTATCCAGTGTAGAAAATAGAGTACTGGAAATTGAGGCCTGAATGCATTTATGTGAGATCTCAGTAAGTGTCATGAATGGGTTATGTGATCTGGCTGGCTGCAGTGGAGAGGAGGCTGGCCTCAGGAAGCAACACTGTGGATACTGGTCGCCAAACACTTAGTAATTGCCATGAAAAACATTATCACATATGCTTCAACTTTGGCTAAGGTCAGTTCTGTTTCATATCATTGTGAAGAGCAAACGCAGGAAAGCATCTTGGACAAGATTCTCTCTAGAGGCCCAATGATAACAATAACAGCAAAACCAAAGAAGCCTGTCCAGACCTCTCTAAATTAACATGTCTGGATAGACTTGTGCCTCTCCAGTTTGTATATGTTTAAACAGAGACTTATTTAAGTCATTAAACAACTAGAGGGGCCCACATTAAGTTGCTGTGATGCTAGATGTGTTTTATTTTCTACCAGACTATCCATAGATCCTACTTTAATTGCTTTGTTTCTCATGTTGCCTTGTAGCTATACTGCTAATAAAATAATATTTTCATTTTCTCTGTTAAAACATTCTTTGTCTAGCCCTTGAATTACGGCTGTTGCATGCAAAGAGGCAAATCCCTGTTTCATTTTCAGAATTTAATGCAAACCCAGCACTGTAAAAATATAGAGTCAGATAGTCCACAGCCTTGGGTGCCTGAAAAGCAAAATAAACTGAAGTTGTTAGGGTTTTTTTCCTTAGGTCTTTGTTGGCCTTGATTCTTTCATGCATAAAGAGCTTACCACATTCATTCATGCTTTTGTCACCTTCAGACTTGTTAATGCAACCTTGTGGTTACATAACACAACCACTGTGAAATTTCTTCTGGTTTTAAATGCATATAAATATTTCACATGTGGAGCATATTAAACTGATGTTTCAAGAGTTTTGCTGGCTTAGGAATTTTTTGCTTGCATTTATTCATTTTTTTCTTTTCATGGATAGTTTTGGTTGGGAGTTCTCATCCGTAAAAATGACTTAAAGTACTTGTTTGATTCACTTCTAATTTTGTGAGGAAGAAATCCTCCAGAAATAGTCAAATCTTTTTTTTCTTCCTGTACTCTGAAATCTCCAGTCAAATATGCTTTTTGAAGGATCTCATGTTCCTCCTGTCCCTTTTCTCCCTCTCTGCTGCTATTTCCTCATCCATCAACAGATATGAAAGCCCTTAGAAGATTTTTCAGCAATCTCAAAGCTCAAGACTCCTTGCCAAAGCATTCTGCCAGCTAGCTGTAAGTTGTGCTGGACTTTCCAGATCACAGTGGATAGAGGTTGCTAAAGGACTTTCAGTAGGGAAGTTGGGTCAGAGTTAAAGAAACCTCTTAAGTAAGCAACTGCCCTGCCAACAGAAGCTGATGTTCCCTTTGTATAACTGAAACAAACTCTTATATTTTGCACAAAAGAGTTGCACAAACCATTATATTTTGGTGTGTGCTGTCATGTTAGGCTCATATGAAGTCATTGAACCATGTTTTCTGTCAGACCAGGTCACTTAAATTGCCTCCATCCTTATTTTCCCACCTATAATATCCAGCTAATAACAGACCCTCCAGATTTCTGGTACCCATCAGGATATCTGCAGGTGTTTTTTGGGTTAGGCTAACACTCACTTTATTGAGCAGAAATAGAACCTAAGACATAGGAAAGGTAACTGCAGTAATTTTACAATTATAAGCCGCACTGAGTATAAACTGCACTTCCAGATGTCAACAACTTTTCATTCTTTGTCCATATATAAGCCGCACCTGATTATAAGCCACATGTTACAATACAGAGTGTGATAAAAGGTATCTATTCTATCACCATCTGTTGAGGGTGGGAACAGTGATCCTTATCTCAGCAGGAGATATTCTGCTAATGGGCCATCCATTAAAGCCAGGTGGGGCATTGTTCTTTATCTTTTCACAACCCATCCTTCCTCCAGCGAGTCATTTTCTGCTAATGGCCCATTGAGTCCCACTGTGTGACTGATAAAATTACTGCATCCCATTGGAAGTTACTCCAGCCAGGGGGAAGAGCCCAACATTTCTCACCAAGATAAAAACAGAGGTTTTGGGACACTAAGGGAACACCTTTCTCCACTGGACTCCAGAGGAAAACTGGATTCTCCACATCACCACTGGACCTTTAGAGGAAAACTGCACCTTGTACAGGAGCACTGCTCCAACTGAATCACATCTGTCACTGCAGGAGGATGCAGCCACCATTTAATGGGACTGCTACCAACACCCTGACTGACTGGGTGTCAGGTTGTACTCTGACTGTGTCAGGGTGTGGGGTTTATTTCTTTGTAGTACTGTATTTCTATTTTAATTTGCCTAGTAAAGAACTGTTATTCCTAATTCCCATATTTTTGCCTGAAAACCCCTTGATTTCAAAATTATAATAATTTGGAGGGAGGGGGTTTGCATTGTCCATTTCAAAGAGAAGCTCCTGCCTTTCTCAGCAGACACCTGTCCTCCAAACTCAAACAGCAACTTTTTGTTCTTTGTCCATATATAAGCCGCACCTGATTATAAGCCGCACTTTGGGTTCAGACCAAAATTTTAGTCAAAATGGTGCAGCTTATAATCATGAAATTACTGTAATTTGCTGAGGGAGGGAACAGAGAGAAGGCGGTGGCTCAGGAGTCACTCAGGAGCTGAGTTTTCGAGAACCAGAAAAAGGAAGATCTTTCCCCTCATTGCCTTCTGTGCAAGCTTTCTGAAAAGCTGCAGCAGCAGCTGTCTCATAATTCCTGATTGGCATGAGCTGAAGGGAATGGCCATTTCCAGGAACTAATGACGGTTTCTATTTAATGAAAATGTTCCCTAGGAAAGAAACAGAACAGTAAGACCAAACCTGAGCCCGAGTGAAGACTGCTCATTATGGATGTTGAGAAACTGTTGCATTTTCAGGCAGAAATCTCTACCCTAAGCTCTTTGGTTCTGCTGCATGATGCAAATTTGTGCCCCGATTCTCAGACATTGTGATTCTAGTGCTAGTTGCTTGACTTGCATTTTTTCTGAGCTTGTGACTCCTTGGTTGTGGAACGGGACATTGAGTTTACTCTGTAGACCTAGATTACCCTCCAAAAGCTGAGTATCATTTTTATAGCAGCAGGACTTCTTGGATCAACTGTACTCTAGGATATTCTGACCTGGTCCAATTCTAATAAAATTTGATGTGAGTAGAATATAGGAACATAATTAAAGCAATTAGTTATACAAAAATAGGTGTGTGGGCATGGGGAAAAATGTGCCTTTGACAAGTGAGAAAGAGGAAGTAGAAAGTGTTCAATGCTTACTAGACATCTGAAAATCCATCCACTCAGGAAAAAGCCTGTAGAGAAGCTACAGCTGCAAGGAAAACTTCAGGTGGCTCTTTCATCTTCCCTACAGTCAAATCCAATTAGCCGTGAGCCATAAATTCACGGGAAATGAGGCTCATTAGTCTTCCTGTCTGGGGAACTACTTGATTTTCAGTGTTTAGCACTATAAGCATTAAACTGTGGCAGGAGTGGGTGTAAAATTTAGGCTTCTGCCCACCTTGGCTGGTTAGAGCCTGTTATGGCAGATATGCTTGGAAACCACAGATTCAGTAGAGCTGCATGATGAGATCAGAAGCTCAGCCTTCATACAAAATGCAGTTTTCACCTGAGCCTACAGACAATTCTAACACAGCTATCAACATTTCACTGAAGTCTTCATCCCCATCTAAGAGATTCAAAGGTCACAGCCATGAGGTCATGGGAATTTCATTTGGATGGCACTTAAGGCACATACTCAAAGTCTAAATTATACTGTTTTTGTAATCATTTTTCAGTACACCTTCAGCCTGACATCTGTTTAAAACCCTACCTTTGGATGCCTCTGGCAGTTTAAGACATAAGTATTGTCATATACAACTTGCAAAATGCAAAATGTGGCAGAAAGCCCTCATTTCTGACTAAAAAATATCATCCTAAATTTTAAGGTAATGTCAGGCTATATTCCCCATGTGTAGAATGCATTGCCTTAAAGTGATATCACATTTACCTTATGCATGCAAACTTGCTGTGAAAGTCTGAAAAACATCCCTGTTTCCCTAATATTATCCAGTAACAGTGCAGTATAATTACTCTTTGATGCAGTCTTGCCTTACAATGTCTTCTTAATTGTTTTAAAATTGGTCTGCTTGCTTTTGAAAAGCTTACCAGTGAAGAGGGTTAGTGCTTGCCCACCCTAGACCTGCTACGTGATGAAGTACTTTTCTTCACTGGCCTCCTAATGCTCAAATATTATAAGCACGAGTCTGTTTCCAGAGGGGAATAAAATGTAATGGTATGTCAGGTGATGAGGCTTGTGTCTACAGCTCTAAGATGAATATGATACTGTTTAATTCATACTTAAGTCTGAAAGCATTTGGAACGATCAGTACATTAATGAAATGATAATTTCATGCAAAATGTCTGACCATTATTTTTCCTGAAAGAGGCCACAGTATTGGCCACATATCTTTATAGGGCTCTTTGAGAATGAAATATTGGCAACTCTCTTTATGTTTGAATTACATTCCTCTGATCCCAAGTGAAAAACAAGCCTAAAGAATGATTACAATAAGCCATCATTTTCCATAGCAGAATGTGGTGTAACTTGTACTGAAACATCTAACATGCAGAGCCCTTTTTCAATGCACTTTACATACCAATTTCATTAGCAGGTGGAATAGGGCAACTATGTTAAATGAGTCAGGATTTATCCTTTCAATCTCTTCTTTATCTGATATTTTGCAACCTCAGTGCAACACTTTAACCTCATGATTCAACTGTAATGATCTTGTGCATTCCTCAGAGATATGTTTAATCTTTTTACTTAGATAAGTTCTTGGCTTAACATTACTGTATCAGACAAGTAGAACAGAAGGAGAATGCATTTAACCTAAATGGCATATCAGGAGGAGTGCCTTTTTGCCCTAATATTAAACAAAATGGTTAGCACAATTAATAGCCAACTAGCAGAGATGCAAAGCATGCTCATGCAGAGCAACACAACCCTAGTCCCACTGTCTGAAGAAGCAAATGATATCACTTTATCTAGAAGGGGTTTAGACCTATCAAGTAATCTTTGAAAAAAAAATTACAAAACAACACTGCTGGGCTTTAATTGTATCCCTATAGTGGCATTACAGAGGGTGATGAGTCAGTGAGTCACAGTCGAGGTCTTACTTATTCAGACTTCAACTCCTTTGGCCTCTCTAGGTGTTAGAACAAGTGGTCTGATTTTCAGAAGCACCAAATGCTCCCAGTTCCCTGCAGAGAGGGCACTACTCAAGGCTATTTGTGCCACTACTTGCGGTAGGATGGCTCTTAATGATGTATAAATTAGGCTAAATACTCTGATAGCCTAGCTGGATCCTGTCCTCAAAAGTGGCCAGGAATAGAGGAATGTATGAAAAAAAATACTCACTAAATTATGCTTCTTGAAGAAAAGCCTCGTGTCTGTTACCTGTTGTGACCCAACCAGCCTCTGCTTGCAAATCCCGAGAATGGGTACCAATGAAGGTGGAAAGAGTATTGTCTGGGCTTCAGACTCCTTTATTCTTACCTGGAGTATTTCCAAACAAAGGACCCTTTTTCTTTATTTATTTCAGAAAATTGTTATTTCAGGGTCTGTGCCAAAGTGCAATCCTTAGAGCACACATTGAAACCAAAGGGCTGAACAATTGAAATGTCTTGTAGTGTAATCAGAATTGAGACTATGCTGGAAAATTCATCCCCTCATGAAATACTCTGGAAAATATTATTGGCTAAGTCTTATTTTTCTTAAAATCAGGGTGCCATGCATTTTACACAAGCTAGGGCTAAATGCAATGATAATGAAAAAAAAAAATTCAATGGCATAAAAATTTTTTGGCAGTGAAAAAAATCAGTCTCAAATGTAGTAATATCAAGGGAAATAATTTATGTGTTTCAGAATGCCTTTAACTATATTAAACAGATTAAATAGTCATTGAGTCCATAAAAAAGGTAGGGACAAAATGTTTCATAAAGTGGATGAAAAGCAACAGTTTAATAAAATAGTAGGTATCATCAGTATTCTGTTACAATTGAAAGCATTTGTTCCACTGAAACAGGTTATAACTTTGCTACTGACTTTACAGTGAAGTGCAAGTCCCTCTTGTTGAAAATTAAGTGGAAGGAGGTTAGTTGGAAATGAAAAGCAACAAACAGGGCAAATGCATGAATCTGTAGGTATATTTTGCCTTCCCATGACTTCCATCAAGGGAAGAATTTTTGAGAACCTATTTTGAAAAATAATTACAAGACAGGGCATTGGGCAGAATGGTTTTAGTGAATCAACTACTGCTTGGAAAACAGGAGTGAGAGGAAACACCCAGCTCAGCTGCTGAATGGGGTTTGCTCTTCTTGTTCCAGCTGCTATTCTCCTCCTCCTGCTTCCTGCATTCCCACTCGTAGTATTCACCAGGAAGGAGCGTGTGGGGATGCTATGTACTCATGAAGGAATTTGGGGAGTTTGAATCAAGGTATTGGAGATTAAAAAAACAAAAATTCCTGCACATTGCCTGTGAGAGATTTATGGTAGTATTTTGCTAGGACCTCAGTTCTTCCAAGCCAATGAACTTCTAGGAGAGGTGAAACTGAAAAACCACCTTTCTGATAGATTTTTCTGATATCCATCCTTCTCTCTGTGCATCCTGTAAATTTTCTGAATGTTTTAGCTTCCTCTTCTTTTCTTCCCTCTTTTATCCTTGCTTTTCCTCTGCTGGAAATTCTGTTCCCCATTAAATTTTCACTGTAGGAGTAGAAAAATGGAATCTTTTGTTTTGTTTTCTCCTTTTCAACAGAAATCAACATTATTCCTGCTGAGAGTAGCCCACAGAAATGTGGTGTTTCAGCATAACTGAACAAGCAGAATATAGCAAGAGAATCAAGACATCCATATGTGAGCAAACCTGCTCACCTGCTGGCGTGACTGACTCATATTGGGTCAGCTGCAGAGTTAAAACTACAGGAATTATTTCTCAAATATTTGGATTTATAATATTTATATTGATATATTTATAAGGAATTGCTAACAGTTCCTCAAAGCATTCCTAGTGCAAAGGTTAAAAGTGAATGGCAGTACAAATCGAGAGATGGTTTAATTAACTCAAACAGTTGCCTTTTAAGTGCAAGAGTATAAAATTTAAGAATTTCTGCTTTCATATTTGGCAGCTTTTGTTCACATCACTCTTCCTGACCAACTAAATGGAGCGCAGCCCCAGGCTGTGCTTTTTGAATACCCCTTATTGGCCTAGGTGCTCAGTGAAGTACAAATCACAAAAGTTTTATTGGTGTCAGCAAAGTACTGATGATCTATTCCAGCATGAGGGTCTGGCCTCTAATGAGTCAAGGATGATATGAAAGCTGTAAATGGAGAGCAAGTAATTTAAAAATTAAAGATACTTTAACCAAAGCCTGGAACTATGCCTAAAATAATAATTTCCATCCTGTGTTTGAACTTAGACATTCATGCGTTACTTTGCATTATACAAAGCTTTACTTACATTCATTGCTGTGAGAGCCCCTCCTACAACACACACGACAAGTGACATAGATCACAATCACATCAAAGTAGGTTAGACTTCAGAGAGGATAGACAAGAGGATAATTTGCACTTATGTGGTTTCTTTCATCCAGGGAGTTCAAAAAGCCTGTATTCATTAGGTCTAAACACCACTCCTTATGGTCAGGTAAGTATAAGTACCAAAGCCACTTTACAGACAGATAAATTAAAAGGCAAAACAAAATAGAGGCAGCAAAATGCACTCACTCTCAGAGTGACAGGAGGCACCCCAGTTGCCAAGATCATCCACTTCCATTAACCATCATGGCCTACCCTTCATCCTACTCCAAATTATTTCTCTTGAGGTAGAAAATCTTATTTCCAACACATGGCTGACACTGAACCCTTCCCAGGGAATATTATGGGAAAATCATTCCCCAGTACTGTGGGCATTTCATCCCAAAGAGGAGGGTTGGTTTTGTGGCAGATTATTTGCCAAACTGTCCTTTCACTATTCTGCCTGTGGGGCAAATATTAAACAGATAAAAGCAGGCACCAAACAGATAATGTAAATATCTTTACCAGCAAGATGAACCTTACCATATTACACTAGACAGTTACCAAGACCTAAAAGGCAAAAAAGGCCTGTGCACCTCTGACCTTGCCAGAGGACATGACTTTGGGGGTGGTTTGATGTGCATGGCTGGATTAGAATCATCTGCATTCCACACATGCTTTTTGTGGAAGAAAAACAGAAGGAACTCTTCAATCCATTGTTTTAACAGGTATGGAATCATGTCTCTGCTAAGCAACCCCCGAACTCACAAACTAAAAATAAGTGCCTGAATGTGCGTGCAGAAAGGAGATTTTTATACTAATTTATAGCACTCAGAAGGGCAGGCTCCCTAAGATTGTAAGAAGAGAAAGGTTAGAGTAGTAAAAGCAGTCAGAGAAAGCATTAGCCATTAAATTTCTGGAACAGTTTCTGTAAAAATACTTACTAAGATACTTACCTTAACCATGGAACTGAAAGGGTTGAGAAGACTTAGGAAGAAGTTACTGAGCCTTTCACCTCAAGGTCAGTGATTGCATCTGGTTTCAAAGTAAACACTAAACACACCATTACCTCTGACAGCTGCTGGTAGTTCTTTGCTAAATAATGTAGAACACGTGGCAACTTTCTGATAAATAAATATCTAGGTAAACAGCTATTTAATATTGTTAACCCATCTGGGCAGAAGAGAATCACAGAATTGTTTAGGTTGGAAAAGACCTCTAAAGTCATCATGTCCAACTATCAGCCCAAGTTCAAGTCCACCTCTAAACCATGTCCCCAAGTGCCACATCTACACATCTTTTAAATACCTCCAGGGATGGTGATTCCACTGCTTCCCAGGGCAGCTTGTTCCAGTGCTAGACAACCCTTTCCATAAAAAAAATTTTCCCGTTAACAAATCTACATGTCCTCTGCCACAACTTGAGGCTGTTTTCTCTGCTTCTCACTTTCTGCAAATTGACACTGAAAGCTGTGTTTGAATGGTGGTCTGATAGCACACAGGGAGGTTGCACCATCACTGCAACTGTCCAACTTCTTTGGGCTTCCAGGGAAGGTTTGGATTTCCAGTTCACCTTACCTTAATGTGGAACCCTTTCAATTTTTTTTTTTTTTATGTTACGGGAGAAGGACGATTGGTCTCTTCAGTGGGTGACAGTGTTTTTCAGGATCTCTTTAAAGGAAAATAGTTGAAAATAAGAGAATAGGGAGACCTGCTTTACATTTACAGGAAAGGAGAGTCTTTCCTCATTCCTGAAAAAAACTTTCCTATTATGAGACTTAGGTTTGCTGGTAGCAATCTCCCATATCCAAATTTTCCATATGGGAATTTTCTTGAAAAATTATGTTATGCTTATTGAAAAAGGGGTAGTTTATGTTTCAGTTAAATTGACAGTATCAAGAATAATGAAGTTTTGAAAAATGTGACATCTGCTGTGGTAAATTCTGCAAAATGGAACAGTAGAATAAGATGTGAAGTCATTGCTGTTTTCTGTACATAAATAGGGAGTGATCACAGTTTTATGTCAGTCCAGTTTCACCAACACAGAATTCAAGCAGAGGTAAGATTAGGTCCAAAAACTTAATTGTTTTTTCCTCCTGCTGGCTTATATTCAAACCAACATGGAAGTCGTTGCTTTATCTCTGAACTGATACTACCACGAATGAAAACAGAATCATATCTATAGTCTGTACTCACTTACACTTGTATCCATGCAGTCAGGTTTGTTGGAATTTGTTTTCAGAGCTGAACTTGGCCAGATTTTAAGATGGCATAAATCAGTGCAACACTGTGCTCTGTCTCCAGTTGAGGATCTGCTCCATACAGCTTAAATTAGTCAAGACAGGATACCTAAACTATGTGCTAAGAGGAATAGAAATCTGTTGAAAACTGGAAAAAAATACATGTGTACAAATGACTAAAACCCCTCGCTTAAAGAGAACTGATCACTAGTTTATATGTAAATCTATGTACTTGTAAAATGTCAGGAAAACTTGATGTACTCTCCCTTCGTAATTCAGTTTCAAAGTACTGTCATGACATTCACTCAGTGAAAATGCCGTTTTCCACCAAAGCTTCATGTTTTGTCTTAAACAATATTCAAATCAGATGCAAGAGTTGAAATAATATTGTAAGGCAATGGTTATTTTATCCACATTTTATCTCCTAGCTATAAATTTTATATGTTGGATTATACAACACCCAATAGATCTTAGTATAAGAGACCTCAATAAATCTCAAACCATTCAATACAGAGGAAATTTATTTGTTATTTGTGTCATGTTTTATTAGTGCCCTGCAGTTCAATCTTGACACTGGAGAGATAGCTCCCTTCGCCAACAAGTAAGAAAAAAATCTTTACAGCTTTAATTTATGGTAACAACATATTTATTGTTTTTTTACTATGCATCTTAATTCACAGATTCAGGTATTCCAGCATATTTGTCTGAACATACCTCTTCAAATTCTGTGACATACTTATATTTTATGCCACTGATATAGGCTTCATAAATCAACAGCATTTAACTAGACTAGGCATGGAAAAAATAGCATTCAAAAGATTTTATTTTCCCACATTGGAAGTAAAAGCCACACAGTAACGAGATGGATGGGTAAATAGACAGAAATTCCCTTTGCTTTTCAATCTCTGGATATCACATCTGTGCGGTACATTGTGCCAAACGCTACTACTGTTTCTGCTGCTGTTGTGTCTCAAAATTGCTTTGTAATTCATGAGCTATGTAGTCATCTCTAGCTCTTGGAATAAAAAGGTAGATTCAGTCTCTTGATATCTATAATGGATATGAGAGTATTCATTTCCTTATTCTTGCTCTATAATGGATGCATGGAAAAGAAACCTGGCTTCTAGCTTGTGAAAATAACTCGGTATCTCACCATTGTCATGTGAACAGAACGCTACAGAGTAGGGCTGGGAGGACATAGATGTGGAATACATTTCTAGATTTGAAAAGGGGAGAAGAACCAAACAGTACTTGCAGCCTTTGTAACGAACAGGGTGGTGATATGTAAGTAAATTTGTGTTGACAATGGGTAAACAACAAAAACCAGGCCAGCAACTGGTCCTGCCCGCCCTTCTGGCCCCTCTGACCAGCGCCATGGTTGTAAGGCAAATTCCTCCATTTAAGATGTCCAAATTCTAAGCTGTAAAAGTCTTTGATACAGGGATGTTATCCCCATCATGTGAGGATGTGTTGCCGGTTTCATGCAGTATTAACAGAAGAAATTGCTGTCATAATAATAAGACATTCAGACTCCTTCTAAACTATGTGGACAATTAGTTTTTTTTCTTCTTGCTTCCTATGGAGGAAAACCATGGTCTGAATGCAAGATTATCATCTTACCTACCTAGGTCTTACCTACCTTCAGCTCTGACTTTCACCATGGGCTTGGGAAAGTCCCCTCACCTCACAATGATGTGGGGATCATAATGCTGAGCTCACCTTTCAGAAGCAAACTCTTCCTTCTGGAAAGGGAAGTCCTGAGGAATGACCCATGTTGTTACCAGGATAACTGGGTCATGTGGCCAAAAGATCACTGTGTTTGTAGTTTTCAGTTATTTCAAATTTAGAGAGAATATTACAACCAAGTTCCAAACTCACTTCAACAGCATCTTTCCATTTTGACTTCACAAAATCCGGTGCTGTGTCAATTATGCTGAATGTCATTATTTCTAGTAGGAAGCTTTGAAGATGTTTTTACAAAGTTTTTTGAAGTTTTACTTTGCAATGACCTCTGATTTTTTGAAATGTGCTTTGAAATGTATGTCGAAAATTACACTATTGATTTAGCATTGAATTGAAAAGTTTTGAAAATTGCAGTTGAAAGGAACAATGAGGAAAATGCTAATATTTTGCCCCCATTTGGAAGGGGAAAATATAATCAACACACAAGACAGAAAAATCTTGTTTTCAAGAACTCGTACAAATATCCATTTTCTTTTCATATTGGTTCTCTCTGTATCTCTTAGGTATTTTTATTTCAGGGATGTGGTGTTTGCCTCACTGCAAAGGATTCTAACACACCAGGATAGCAGAACATGTTAAGAATATAATCTCACACAGCATGTGACAATGTTTTCAGTGAAACTCCATCTATCATTGGGAGAGAACCATCTGACCAAAAGTTAATTTCAGACCTCTGTGCCCAGGGCCAAATACTGAGAGGTGTTGGGGGTGCTGCTGGCATTTGTGGCCATGGCCACCAAAGTCACCGCACTCACTGACTGTACACCGTGCCTCCAAGTCTGGCCCTGAGCTCTGATCTGGAGATAAATTCTGTCCACAGATCTTTATTGCAGTATAGGTGTAGCTTAATCTCTTCATCTCTTCAGCTCATTCCATCAACAGTACTGAAAATAACATAAAATAAAATCTGAGCTCTAACACAGGAAAATAGCTTCTCCAGCCGGGCTGGACTGGCTGATCATTTGAGTTACTTGGCCTGAGTTATAGAAATACTAACTGACAGGCAATAGATCTCTTCTGAATACTTCCCCTATTGTAGTTCTAATAGCAGCTCTTTGGTTGTTTTGGGTTTTTTTTCAGTTTATATGTGATTATTTTCTGTTAAAATGCAAACTTTTCATGTTTGCACTACAAATAGAACTTCGAAAAGCTTGTTTCAGTTCATGTTTATAACTCTGCTTTTCTTTACCCTGCATACTTCATGTTTTGTTTAAGGTTGAACACCGAAAACAACATTATTAGTCTGGTAAACTTGTCGCTCCATTTCCAAGGGTGATGTTTGACCTCCAAGAGCCTCCTTTGTACCCCTATCAACAAGCTTTGTTATCAAAAAAATACCATGGACCTCCATCCCAGAAAAATGCTGACAGTCAGACAGGAGAAAATTTTGTCTTGATAGTTGTTGTTGTATTCTACAGGACATAAAGTCATCTTGCATACAATTTTCTGCCTCTCTTTCCTGCAAAAGTTGGGAACTGACACTAGTCCCTCAGTGTTGGGAGCACAGGAGATGAGGAAGGAACATGCTGTTTTGCAGTGCATGAGGGCTCCTGTTTTCTGCCAGACTGCTCTGTCTTGTCTGTGTTTTGGTTTCCAGTAGCTTTCCCCACAGAGCTCCATCTTCTCTTTGCATCTCTACACATGCCGCTGTGACCTTGTTTTTTTTTCTATTCTAACATCTTGAGTACTGTTTTCTTACCTGTTTCCTGTGTTTCTCCCAGATAATTTTCTTCTCTGATTCCTTTTCAGAACATTTGAAAGACATTTTAAGAGGTTTCCCATGTTTTCTTTGTTTTCTTTCCACTTTTCTCTTTTCCAAGACCTTGTTTCAAAGAGGGGTCCTGATCGTGGCAGCTCTTGTGCATCTGTGGAAGTCACTTGAAGCCCAATGGATATGTGCCTGTGTACTGCCTTAATCACTCACTCTCCTCTGCTTTTCATTTTGTTACATTTTCTATTGTTCGTCTTGTGAGCAATCTTTTTAAGGGAAAAAAATGTAGTGACTTGAATTGGGCTTATGGATTCCTACATTTCTTTCTTGTTCTGTTAGGCCAGAGAGCAAACTTAAGCATCAGGTTGTGGGGTTTGAGTGCCTCCTGTTTTTGGCTGAGGTAGTTAAGTGGAAGGACCTGATCAGCAATCAGTGCTCTTAGTGAGACACAGACAAACTGAATGCACAGATAACTACACACGGAGCTCTTTAATTTTTGGGTCAGGGGCTCAAATCCATTCACCCTGCCATCTGCTAAAACTCATTACTGTCTACTTTGGGCTTATTTTAAATTAGCAAGAGTGAGCAGGGGATAGAGGAACGGAGTTTAGAGGGGGAAATAAAAGATCAGGGGATCATATTCTATCACTTCACATACAACCCCTTTTCCTTCTGTTGAGAGAATTTACATTCTTGTCAGCAGCCTCAGCTAAGGAGGCAAAACTGTGGAGATCAAGGTGCACACCAAGTCCTTACAGCCCTGCAAAGAGGAGCTGCTGAGGCAGTGCTCAAACACCTGATGAGGCCCCAAGGACCAGCTTTTCCTGGCACAGGCTGGTTGGATGCTGGTGGGCTTCAGGCTGCAGGACTGTCAGGGTTCTGCATTTTAAAACTCATTTTAAAACATGCTTTGATGCTTTATCTGTCTCATCAGAGCAATTAGCTCCTGGATGCTCTCCATACAACAAAGAAAATTAATTAGGAAGAGTCAGACGCTGTGATACAGAGTGGCGTTTGGGAGATCGCAGTGTCTCGGGTGGGTTTTGGTGTTGCAGCAGCTGAACTGGAGACTTTTGTCATGTGCATCAGGGTAAAGCTGGACAGGGAGATTTTACTGAAAGAGAGAAAGTCACCTTATAAAAGCTCTGCATTTTCACCCTAAATGCTAAGTGTTGTTTTTCTCTGAGCAGACACATGAAGGGTATCTGTGTGGGGCAAGCAGCCACCTTGAGACCCTCTCATGAATGTTACCATCCATGAAAAACAAGGAAAAGACCATACCTGCGTGTTTTCAGTTCCTAGACATATCCTAGCTGCAAATCAAAGTGGAGTAGCTCTGCTCTTGCTTCCCCCATTATATTTCTAAATGGATTTTCCCTGTAAGGCACTGAGATGATAAACTTTGATCATAATCATCTGACTTTGAAACCACCAGATACCAAGTGCCGTTTCTCTTCTGCGATGTATACAATCTATTGACATGAAAAGAGTGCATTTAATGTGATTGAGAGGAGCAGAAGTTTGATCCCAAGAATTTGAAGTCAGAGCCTCCTGTTTGTAAAACTTTAAGTTACAATAGTATTTTCCACATGCCTGACAGATAAATGGAGAATTTTTCTTTTTTCCTATTTTGGCTAAATTTTATTTTTAGGGGGGGCTGTTCTTTGGCTGATTTTTTTCCTGAATCCCCCAAATTGGTGCAGATTTCTTCAACCTCCAAACTGAACCATGGAATTCCAAACCAGGTTGCACCCCTGTTCTGGCAGCAGCTGAGGGAACAGGACTGTTGGAGAAGCTCTGGATGGCAGGGACATTCCTTGGAGAATCTGTAGTCCTGCATTGCAGTCAGGCAGAAATGGGAGCCTGACTGACAGCAGACAAGGCAGACAGAGCTACAGCTTTGCAGGGAACAGTGTGTCCTGGGAAATGGAATTCAGGTGACAAAGTGGGAAATGGTTCAAAAAAGTATCATGAGAGGAGACAGCTCGTGTGTAGCAGAGGTTGCTCCTCTAAGTATTCTCATTAACTTCAAAGGAAAGGCAGCCAAATATGATAAAGACAGGCAACTAATGTTCATAATACAATTTTAAAAAGTTTTCTCAAGGATTGAAGGAGCTCTTTTAATGCATAACCAAATTTCTTGTTGAGTGGATGTGAGCTGCACACTAATTTTCTCCCAAGAGAGTCAGAGTATTTTTTAAAACTATACTCCAGTAGTATTTCATCTGGAATATTTCATTGTTCTCTTACTGAAGACGAGGGAAAAATTGTGAAACAGTGAAACTTTGGAAGTTAAGACAAAGGGGCAAAATACATGGAGGGCTGAAAGATTTATCAAGTTGCATGTTGCAATTTTCCCTAAGAAGCATAGGCAAAAGTGAAATGAAGGGAAAAAAAGAGCTGTGAACCATGATGAAGATGATTAAAGAGGGTACAGAGTAGCTGTCAAAGCAAATATCAAGCAACATTAATAACTTCATAGCAAATCAGAAGACTGTCTCCTGCCTTCCCAAGAAACAAGAGCTTTTGCTGCTGCACAGGGTGAATGGAACTAATCCCAGGTGCAGGTACTAGTCTTTGTCTGTCAGAGGTGCTCCAGTGTCAATCTGGAGCAGAACAAGGGATTTTAATGGGGTTAATAGGGCTACAAGCTACCAACTGAGAAAAAAAATGGTTCCAAGATTTCAAGAACCTACAGCTACCCTGGAAAAACTGTCTTCCATGGGGAATTCATACCTTCAGAGAAATGAAAAAACATATTTTCTTAATGCCCTTTCTTGTGTATAAAGGAGATGAATTTTTCTGTGTAGAGAAAAAGAAAACGAGTGTTTGCTGCAAAGGGCTCATTTTTTTAGTCAAATGGTTGACATTTTTCTTTTCCTAAAAGCACAGCAAACTTTCATCTTATGCAAATTCACAAAAAATTATGCTTTTGACCACAGAGTGGAATTTTGCCCATCTTTGCCTTCAATCTAAGGAAATATCTCTTTTCAGAGACACAGAGAGGAGTTTATGAGAGATCTGTTGGTGTGGCTGTAGCTCCCTGGTTGGTATTTTAGGAAAATTTTCTTTTCATCAGATTTGCTATGTCCAACTGATTCCTGCGTGAGGGTTACGAAAACCTTCAATATCAGACATGAGCGAGTAAAATAGCTTCCTTACTGGAATCAAGCAAATTATCTTAAACATTTTGGTGCCAGCATGGTGTAATCAGTTTATAAATGGACACAACAGACACTCCTGAAAGCTTGTATTTTCTGTGTCTACAACTGGAAGCCAAAACTACTCTGAGGTGTGTCAGGTTCTTTACTGCACACAGTTTGAACTTCTTACACCTTGTAAAGTCTCCCAGGAGGTTATGGTTTGATATCACATGTGGTATGAAACTGTAATCCCTCTGCAGCACCCGTTAGGAAGGAGTACACTGAAACAGCTCCTGTGAATATTAAAAAATTAACCAAAAGGAAGCTATTACTGACAGTAATGATGCCTGTTTTTAATCTCCTCATATTAGAGAAATTTTGTCTGACTCAGGTCAACCTGGAATTATTCCAGTTTTGTCCCCACTTGAGATTAACGAGTGCATCTGTTCACTTGTTTAAATATCTCCCTACTCTGCCCTGGACATTCCTCTTTTGTCTCTTTTTAAATAAAATGATTGACATAGAGATGCCTGAAGACAACATTAGCAAACCTTTCTGTAATTTTATGAAGTTCCACAAAGCTAACAAGAGTAGAATTTTGTCGCTTTCTCCTGGAAAACACAACCCACATTCTTATTTCCCAGCCACAATTAAGTTTTTCAGATCACAGCTCTGCTATTCTGTTCTTCTTGCCTCTGCTTCTTGTGTATAATTTCAGAGCTAAACACTAATTTCACATTTAAAGCTGTTTCTGAGTTTTCAATACAGATATAAAGACAAGAAGGAAATTCAAGCTATTATGCCTACACTATGGAATACATACTGTGTACTTCCAAAATACGAGGTTCCTAAATAGCCCTTCCCCTTCCCTTGAGCTGACCAGTGAGTCTATTGATGTAATGATCAAATACAAGTCTTACTCTTTCTTTCTGTACTTTTTGATGAAGTACATCATTCTAAAAGAAGTAAAAGAGGATTTGCTTTGTTTTTTTTATTTTATTTAATGCATTCCTTCACTCTCTTCACTAATCATGATAAAATTTGTGGGAGTTCCTGGTAAAATCAGACATATTTGAGTTATCTACTGGTAACAAATGAGCCTGTACAGGTTGTCCTGCTTTGCAAAAAGGAGGTTTTACAGTTTCCCAGCATGTCGTTGCTTTGAGTAGCTCACCCTCTCTCTATCTGTGTATAATGATTACTTAGACATGATAAGGGTGGTGAAAGGGGAGGATGTTCTTCATTAGAACAAAAAGCTGGTAATAGCAGAGGAAAAGGGACTATCTGAGATAAAAGCCTGGCTACATGAAAGATCAGATGGGTTACTCATATGTAATTACTCACTTGAGTCCATATGGCCATGGTGTATTATACCATTCCCACTCAGCAGGCTAGTGGCATTTTGTTGGTGTCTTTCCTGTTTTTAACCATATCTGTCTCATCAATCCAATGACTTGATACTTTACTCCTAGAATTAATATTTTTAGTGTTATAAATATCTTGTTCTGCATTCTGAGCCAGCCCAGCATTTCAATTGCTGCAATGGAAATAAGGAGTAAAGGAGCCCAAAGGACTTTTTGTAAGTGATACAGAATTTTTGCTTGATGATAGGTCATGCATCCCGCTGCAAATGAGATCTGGGAGCTTATGATAAAATTTCCAAATGGTACTTGCAGTGCTTTGTTCCCAAGGGACAAAGAATATCCAAAAATGTAATGCTAGTGATACTTATTTAGAAGTATTTCAGCAGATCAGTCCTGTTAACTCCTCTGTCCTTTAGGTTCCCAAGAGTTAGATCACATTTGAACATGGGACTTGACATTCTGAGTCTTTCAGGCAGAAACTGTCTGTTTTCTTTTCCTAACTGGAATCAAGCAATTGGAAATTGCTTTCTTGTTCCAGGTGTGTGTGCATGTAAGTAAGTGTGGGAAAGTAAGAGTTTTAACACAAAATTAACCTCTTTCTCAGATTTAAAATTTTTTCTAAACTTTTTTCTTTAATGGCATAATTAAGTACTTGAATATGTTGGATTTGAGGAACCCTGGCATTCCTTCGTGCCAGCTTGGCTTTGCCAGAGGAAAGTTTCCCTGCACTTAACATGTGAGAGACTGAAGTACAATAAATTCATGAAGTTTCCAGAATGGAAATAAAAGGCTTTGAAGAAAAATGGAAGAGTTTCAGGAGCACTTCAACAATTTGCAGAGTCATACAGGAAGCCATCAGCTCATGAAATAGAATTTCTCAGCCAATATATCTTCTCAAAATAACTGAGTATTAGAATGTCAATAGCACGTGCAACCTGTCTAGCCATGCTGCTTCCCTTTATTGATTCGTCAAGAAAACATGCTAAGTGGACAAGAGAGCTCAGAAAGGACAATGCATGCACACATGTGTCTGGTGCACTTTCCTCTGAGTATATGTGCACACATCTGCTGAGTCTCTAAAGAAAACTGTCTCAGACTGGTTGAAAGGTTTTTGTTGGCATTTGTGTGAGTTTGGCTGCATGAATGTGATCTTCATAATGTAGTCTCAGTTTTTTCAATAGTTTAAACAATGGAAAGGAAATTTTTTCAAGATGCCAAAAAAAGCTTTCTAAATTTTTAACGCCACAATAAGAAAATGCTTCCCATTCTTTTTGCTAACATCATCCCTCTGTGTGGAAACCATGGTCTCCAACAGGCAAGTGCAGTAACTAACCATGGTCTTGCAATCATGTGGGAAAATACATATAAGGAATTTCTAGACAAAGAAAGCTACTATTCTTGGCATTCTTTCCCCATCCCAAGGCTGCCATACTCCTGCCTGTGTTTTATGCTTTAAGCAAGTGCTGTAAAGTTAAGATGGAGATGAAGACATTCATTTGTGAGCTTGGCCACAGACTTCAGCAAGACTCAGAGCAGGCAATTGCTCAAAACAGAAAATGCATAGAAAATGACTTATTTTGTGAGAAAAAAGATGCAGAACATGCAAATTCCTTAATTGCTATTCAGACTAGAGGGGGGAAGAGTATTATTCACACTGTCAGTCAGCTTTAGAATAATTAATACAAACAAAAGTTTGGGGATCAGGAAAAATACACATAGGTCTCTTGTTTCGGGAGGGATTATTCCTGAATGTGCTGCTAATCTGACTAATACATTTATGTTACACTTTGGGGGTAAAGGGGATTAGGTGGGAGGAATTAAAAAGATTTGATATGGATACCATATTTGGTAGAACTTCTAATAAGATTACTTAAAAAAAAAATAGGCAAAGCTGCCTTATGCATTGGCTTGACTTAGAACAGAAACTCTAATGAGATCATGAATTCTGTCTCCAGTAGGGAGAATGATGCCAATGTAGAACTGTGATAATAAAATTCATTGGACTCTGATTAACTCTGATTGTAGCAGTACCCAAATTGGCACTTAGAATTTCATGTCTCTTGGAGGTCACAAGGAAACTGTGGAAATAGAACAGGGAGTCAGTTCTGTACCAATGTTGATGCATATTTATTTTCCACCACGCTAAATTTCATGGATGAAGTTTTATTTTCCTATTTCTTAAAAGGAGATTTTATGGAGGGTTTTTTCCAAATGAACTTGGAGTTGAATCAATGGTCTACCCCTTCTGTTCATATGATTTCAGATGCCTAAAGCCACAGGATATGAGGTGAGTTATTAGGTATGCCTTTCCAAAGAGGAAATGGTGAGACAGAAATGACCTGCCTGAAGTTACAGTTTATAGATTAGAAAAAGGCACAAACAATTAAAAGACGGAGACATTTACAGCAAATTACTTGCAATCAAGCTGCAGCTAAATGAGCTTCTTGATGAGGAAACCAAATTTATGTTGTTTAGAACCACAAAGAAATGTTCACAAAACAAACAAAAAAACGCTGAAGGTGAGTAAAGTGTTAGCACAGTTGGATACGGATGTGTTGATAAGAGAAATTATGGGTGCAATTAAAGGTCTGGTCTTGGAAAAGAAAAATAATGGTATTAGCTACAAAGAGCCTTCCTGTCAAATCCAGTGAGACAAAACCTTAAGAGGTGTAGGATGGGTTGGTTTTCCCCTCTCTGTTTTCATGTGCGGCTAGCAACCTCAATAATCAGTTTAAACTCAAATAAAGCAAAATGTGGCAGTTCAAATCAAAAAATATATTCTAAAAAAAAATCATGTATTTAAAGAAAAGAGTGAGTGCCAGGGGCAGGAGTGAATACATTTAACACTAGAATTAAACATTTTGTTCTCTCCCACCATAAAAATGTGAATTACCTCTTTGGCAGTTCTTTGAAAAGAACTTTGTGAAGTTATGTATATTCAGCGAGGAAGACAGAAAGTAACACAAAAGCCCTGAAGGCATGTGAAGCCTTCAGTGTGAAGCACCACATTTTTCTCTTTGTTGCTCTATATACATTTTGCATTCAGTGTAGTATTCATCAGTTTCACTGAATGCTAGCCATTGTCTACTATATTTATCTGAAAGGAGTGACTTTAAAGACTTTGTAATTATGAAAAGGCAACGAGCAAAGCTATCCTTCTCCCTACTTATTGCCTTGGAATGGTAGGCATAACACAGTAGACAAAAGGAAGGTATAATAGGGCTTCTTATTGGCACTCAGAAAGCACAAGTATACGTAGAAGGAGATAATACTCTGCTGGCATTTTTCCTTCTCTTGATTCCTCCTGTCCTTTCATGCAAAAAGTTTTGTGTGAACAGAACCCTTTGGAAATAGGCAGGTGGAGAATAAGAGTGAAAAATTTGCAGTGGTGAGCTAGATGAACTGAGATTTCCAAGTATGAAAATTTGACAAAAAAATTAAAGTGACTTTCTCTGTCATGTTAGAACAGTAAATCAGAAGTCCAAACTTCTAAGTTCCATAATATTTTGTAGCACTAAAGAACTAATAATACTATATACATATACAGTTTTCTGCTCAGTTGAAAATATTCATCAATCGGGAAAGTTCTATAATATTGAAAGAGAGAGACTACAATTTGTGGGCCATTCATTAAAAAATTAGGAATACATTTTTCCAATGATATTGCATAAAGTGATACTTACCTGCTTGGTTAAGTTTTGAATTTTGAAAATTCAAGATAGGTTTTGTAGAGGTACAGCCTTCATTTTGTTGGTGAAACAAGAACGGACTTTGTGAGGACTTTCTTTGTTACCAAGTGCCTCTTCTCAGTTTGCATAATCAAAGATATTATTATACTGCTTATAAAAATGTGACTCATCGAAAGCAGATTGAGGTCTGGTTTGTAATCAAGAGCTTTATGCTTCATCTGGTCTTAGTACTGTTGTGAAATGTGATTTGGATTCAGGTGAATACCCCTAATATGCATTATTTATTTTTACATTACATGATAACCTGTATGCTTAGAGGTATGGAGAATGAGAACACTCTTCAACTGTACCTAGTTTTATCGCCATTAACTCTACCTTTATAAAATCTTTAATTCTGTCTTCTCAACTTGATGTGGATGTGATGAAAAGAAGGAAGATAAGTTTGGGAGAACCTGCTTGTATTTTTTATCAGGATCATAAGGGTGGCACCATCTATTTTGAGGGATTGCTGGCAAGATGTGAGATTAGGAACTCAATTTTCATTACTTGTGATTTGGGCATTATTTTGAACTCACCAGACATGAAGGGTTGGATTATCAGACAGGTGAGTAATGTGAAAAATCTAATGACTTGGAACTGCTGAAGGGAAAATTTGTCTCCTCATTTTTATACCAACTCTTAAAGAAAGTAAAGATGTCTTTGGTTTACTGTGGGGAGATTTTAAGAGTCAGGTACTGACTCTGAGGCAGAGGCCTGGCAAGAGTGGGGAAGGTTCAGTGTGGTCTAAATGAAGAGAACTGTCAGTGTCCTTCTGAGAGGACATTTACCTTAGCCCAGTTTATCCTTTCCACTGCTCAGCAGGAAGGCAACCCAGAAACACTTGAGAAACAGAGCAAGAGAGGAGATGGCTGGATACAACAGTGTGTCTCCTACAATTTTTTGTCCCCTACAGCTTTTTCTCCTCTTTTAATTTCTGTTGGGCTTCCCCCAGTTGGGTCTGTCCTGGGCAGCAAACTTTGTCCTCAAGGCACCAAGAGGCAGGCAGGGACTAAATGTGGGGCACCTTCAGGACTTTAATCTTAATCATATTTGTGCAGTAGCATTAAAACCAGTGACTGAACATAAAACTTGTTATCACATGGAAGTATCTATATCAGAAGCTGTTCAGTTCATTTGATTCTGTCCTTCTCTGAAGCTAACATGGAAATAACCCCACTGAATCATGTTGACTGTGTTCTTTAGAAATAATAGTAATGTCATTTCATACTGGCCAACTGCATTTCTCTGGAATGAACAGGTGGGACAGCAAACTTAAGAGCATTCTCCAGTTTCTCTGGTGTAGACACTAAACTTGGTCTTTAGACAACCAGAGATTTGGCATGAAATGGAAAAATAAATCCACTAAACATATTTTCATTGCAAAGAGTACAAAACCCATGGTATTTCAAATAGGATTTAGATTCCCTGCCTCTTCTCCCCCTCAAATGTACAACACAAGTTTATTTTATTTCCAAGGATAGGCAACATTCCTGTAAAGGCTTTGACTCTGATTCACAGCCTTTTCCGGGTTTGCCCTGAACCTGGATAAAGAGTTTTATTTTTCCAGTCTACATTCAAGGCCCATTCTGTTCTTAAAACTTAATTGCAAATATATCTGTTCAGCTGTAAATAGTTTTAAAATTGTGCAACAGGCTTTTTTCTTCCTACAGTCATGCTTCATCACTTTACAGCTGGAGCTGTGGTTGCCCTTCAAGAACCAATCTCTCTCCCTCTTTTGCCAGGGAGACCCTTTGACCCAGAGGGTAACGAAAAATAAGCCAAGGAAAACAAACAAATCTGCTACTTAGCCATGCTCTTAAAATGTCATGATACACAATGCCTCCAACATGAGCTTAGAACACCAGGTCAGAAGCTTAACTCCTCTGTCAACAAGATACATTGAAAATACCCCCATCATTCTGCCATAAGTCATTTTTGTGTCTGAAACCTCAAGAGTCCCATTGAGCTTGTGGTGTTTGCACTCTGATCAGCTTCATTTGTAAAACAAAGGAAAAACTTGCTCAGTAGAGCTCTTTATAATGACTTAATCCATCCCCAAAACCTTCTATGTAGGTTTCTATGGATGTAAACTCTGGAATGCAGTCCTAACTTCATCTTTCAGTAGTTTCCCACTGAAGGCACCAGAATAGCAGCACGTAGAAAGAATTTGTCAGTCTGGAGTCCAGATACTACAGACACAAGGTTCTGTGGTAGGAACTAAAGTCTCACTGGAGAATTTGCCTGTGGGAAGTTTTACTCCCCTCAGGCCACTTCTTGCAGCAGCTGTTCATTAACCTCAGCTAAAGCATAACCCTCTTTTCTTGCAAGGGCCAGGCCAAGGCGGGAAAAGAGAAACCATCAGCTATGATCTGGAACAGAGTCATCATTTGGAATTTCTTTTCAGCTTCCTTCTGCAGATGATCACCCTCTGCTTTTCACATCTTTTCCATAGAAGTTCCAGCAACAATGCAAGAATTCTCATGCAACTATCTGCACTGGGGATAAATTTAGATTTATTTATACTGAGCAATACTTACCAATCAAGTCACTAAATGAAGGCATGTGATCCCTCATTTTCTAATGCACAATTCTTTGTTTCCTTTCCTTATTTATATTCTGAGGGAAAAAGGCTATGTTTGTATTTTTGTGCCAACCTGGAGAAACATTGTTTGCTCTAGTTTGTATCGTCAAGTAGAATTTGGAGGTAAAAGCTAAAAAGCTTCTCAATAATCATTTGGTGATTGGGTAGTTTACCGGCCTCTTGGTTCCTCTTTGCTTTGTCCTGATGCTGTTTTCTTTCTGTTTTCTGATGTTTCTCACCCCTCATGTGTGTCACTTTCACTCCACCTCTCCCCAGCTATCAGGACGTTTAGCCTGATCTTGTAAGGGAACGAGCACACTCAGCTGTACTTTTGTCCTCTTCTTTTCCTCACCAAGCAACCTGCAAAACCTGTGGCAAAATTCAATTCAGTTTCACAGATGAGAAAAGACCTTGGAACATTTTCTAAGTTCTGTGCAAATAGGGTGCAAGAAAATAAGAGTCTCTCTCTGAAGAGACAACTAAAAAAGGCACATCCTTTGTTTGACACCTGGGAATCTGCACAGAGGGCAGACAAGGCTTTTTTTTTGTTCTGCTGTGTGCAGAGGAGCCACGTGTTCCTTCAACTTTGTATAGACTATGTAGTTGCTTGCTTTTGGACTTTGTCATGTTTCAGCTGATGAAATGGTGATAGGAGACAGGTCTTCATATCTCTGAAAGTGTACATAAGGTCTTCATTGAGCGTGTGTGTCTGCTTCCCAAGTGCAAGATGTTTAAGCCGAAGTTTGATGCATCCTCTGTCATGACTACAGAGAAAAAAAACATCAAAACCACTCAGTACAAATCCCAGAGAAAAAGGAACACACACAATAGGAGGATGTGCATTATTAAAGGCAGTGATCTGCAGTCTGGATACTTCAGGGGTCAGATTGGTTTTGTATACACTACCCAACAGATTTATCAAGAAATCTTGGAGGGAAAAAGTCTAAAAAAATAAGTTCTTTGGGGACATCAATAGAATATAATACCATCTTAATTTATTAAGGAAGTGGATGAATTCTGATCATAGCAGGTTTATCACATAAACATACTGGGAGTGGATATCTCTCCTGCTTTGAGTCTTCCCTAGGTATGTCTATGAGGAAGAAAAGAGAAGGGTTTCCCTGGGGATCTGCTTTCTTTTCTTCCTCACTGCGGTTCTGCAGAGTACAAAACCAGGTGCACACACTGCTAGAATGCTGAAGAAGTGTGTCACCTCAGGTACCTGCTCCTCCTCCCTTCAGGCTTGTGGTGAGAGGGCTTGATTGTCAAATATTGGATTGTTATTGAAGGCAACACAACATTGGGACATTTACTGTGGACCAACTTACAGCTTGGACCAGTTATATATGAATTAAAACTGAATTCTATCCTTGCCTGAGATTTTGTACACTTTTATGATATGTGCCTGCTTGTGTTGTGTTTTTCTTTCTTTTCTTTCTCTTCAAACATTCCCCAGAGTTTGGGTAAAAAAATCATTCTAATATTACTAATACTACTACTAATAATCTTACTACTAATATTGCTACTGCTATTCCAGCCTCATCACAGACATGTAGGATCAACCGTGCAAGCCTTAAATTCTGTGTTCTTATCAGTTTTGCTTCGTCATAATACATAGTCTTCCCAAAAAGTCCAGAATAGAAGATGTTGGATATTTTGAGCAAATATAGTGTAATGATGAGTATAAAGAGATACAGATGTAGGACAAATTCTACCTCATGGGCAAACAAGCCATGAAGTATGATACTCTGATTGAAGAATGACTTAATGTGACAATGCCAAATATTTGCCTTATGCTATATTCAGTAATGAGGTTTTCACATGTTAAGATGCTAATTGAAAAGGAAAAATGCATCTTTGAAGGACATTAAGAAAGGCTTAGGAAAAAGTCAGAACTGGAGAATGAACATGGTACAATAGTGTTTTCAAATTAGAAAGGCATGATCAGATCCAAAATACACCACTGCTCAAGATTTAGGAATACTACTGTTCCAAACATCTAAATTAGTCCTGAATTATAATAAAGGGCTTTATGATCTAGACAGAGCCACGGTAAAACAAGCTGCTGTCATATGTGACTAGGGAGGTACTTTTTCTCTTTTTTTTGGCAAGTTGTTGAGTTGAAACTGAGGGAAATCCCATCTGAAATTTTCTGTAAGGACAATCAAAGCTTATGAAAGCCTATGTCAGGAGAAGGGCTTAACACTGTGTGCTTGAACATGTATCAGGAGTTAACTGTGACTGTTGCATCCTTCGTTCCAGCAGCTCCATTCAGCCACTCTAGGGAGTGGTTTTGTGCTTGTATAATTCTCCATCTCATTTAGAGTGGAGCACAAGCTGTTGAAGTGTAATGTCGAATTTGCTCTTTCTTGTGTATTTATGTATGTAAGGCAGATTCATTATGCAGCTGCTCTAAACCTTAAAACAGCTAATGGATTTATCAGCATTTTGTTAAAGGAAGACAAAATGAGAGGAAGAGGTTTTTTTAAGTATCTCACCTCCACCTTTATTTCAAAAATCCATTACCTGTCCTCTGACTTTTCTGTGAGTGTTCTTTCCTCAGTTATCCATTATTTCAACTGCTGCCTTTTGTCTGAAAAAGGATTACAATAGCTCCATTAGCACTTGCTTCTTAATGGGAGGTCTGGGTGAGAAGTGGTGTTAAAGCAAGGACATACTGGAGAGGTTGTATTTACCGAACAAAGAGTACTACCCATGGTTCAGGATACTGCTCTGATCCACACTGTTTGTTCTCACCACCCTGCAGCAGTTCCAGGCACTTCAGTAATTTCACTGCTGGTGAACACTGTAAGAAGGATCAGAGTAGGTCCTGGTGTCTTTGAAGAGCTGGGCTTCAAAATGCTCTGTGCAAAGTGAGACCTGTCTGGAGTGTGTAGCTACATTATCACATCCCTGCAAATTTCCGTGTTCTCCAATAAAGCCACTGAGGATGGTTTGTCCTCAGTTTCACTGTGGATGCTGCAGAGCAGCAGTGATCTGGGGTCACAGGACCTGTCCTCTGCTGCAGCAGCGCACAACAGTCTGGAGGGCACCTTGGCCACCACTGATGTGGGGTGGAGTCTGGTGGCTGCTTTTCATCCCTTAGGGTACAGGACTTGCCACACTGACAAGTCCCAATCCTGCATGGGGAAGATACCTTCATCCTTGATACTCGGTTTGAATGAGCTCCAAAGTAATCACCACAACAAATCTACTTGACACCAGTTTAGGTGGAGAATGGAAATTTTTGCATCAGTCCAGTTTATGGACAGTTAATCAGATTACAGTGAGTTTATAACTGGGAAAGTAGGAAAGATTGTCTCAGGAATCTGATGTTTTTTGGTTTTTGTTTAAATGGCGATTAGCATGGCCTGGAAATGGCTGGGCTGAAAGTGCTGAGATATCTACTGCTCTGGAGACAGTTTGGAGAGAGTGTAAAAGAAAGTGCTCCAATTTCAAAGAATGCAGCTCTGTGAAGTTATTTGTAGGTCTTTAGAATGCTTTGAGCAGGGAAATAGGACTTTGTTTCTGAGTGGAAACCATAGAGACATTTAATTACACTACAAAAAATATACACAATAAACAAGTCTATTTTATTTTATTTTATTTTTTTCAGCCAAATATACTAGAGAGCCCTGGAGGGAAAATATATTTTAGTACTTTACAGTTACAATTGCAATTTATGTTAGTCTAGTGTCTTTCATACGAGAAGTACCATATCATAAAACACTTTACAGTCTGTTTATCAATACAATAAACTGAGAATATTGCTCAATTTACTTTATTAGAACTTGCTGAGAGATACAAAAATAAAACCAGCTTGGATTGCTAGCACTTTTTTTTTTTTAAGCAAGTGAAACATTGGGTAGGGTAAACATACAGTCTTAGTTATGAAAGAGCCTAAAAAAAGCTTCAGGTAATGAGAAAGAGTTGATGCAAGGACAGACTTCTCATCAAAGTCATCCAAGAAATGGCTGGACAGCAAAGCACATAAAGAAATTTTAGTGAAGCTTCAACTGAAATTAAACCATTATGATACCACTATTTTTGCTTGCTTGAATTGTGGGTTATTGTGCAAGTTGTTTTTATGGCCAGCATTTGCTGGAATTTGTTTCATTAAATATTCTTGTGGTAGTGCAGGATCTTGCAGTAACGCTTCGACAGGAGTATTCATATGAAAATTTATGGCACCAGCAGAAAACAACAAAACTGTTTTGATAGGCAAAAGTTTCTTTATTTCTCCGCATTTGGAATCAGTCACAAATAGACCATGGGCAGTAACTAGTTTGGCACCAGAACTTAATAAGATATAGACACGGATTTCTTGTGTTTTAAAACATTTTAAGTACTCTGAGTACAAGTGCTTAACCCATCCCAGAAACAGCTGCCAGTTGTTTTACACGGCACTCACCCCGCGCAACGGGGCCATCAACATCAACACACAGGTTTTGAGTGGGGCTGCTCTGCACCTGCAAATACTTTTAATGAGCATCACATTTTCCTAGTCTGAGATTATAAACACAAACATGCATTAATTGCGTCATCAGGTTGTTGAATACTGTTCTGCAACAATATCACTGACAGCCGGAGTTAAAGCTGCTCAAGAGGCTTAAGTGGGCACTTCCATATGGTAATAGCTTTTGATTTTTTTTGAGCTTAACCTCATTTTATAAGGCTCTGTTTTGAGGTGATTGAAGTTTTTCCTTGAGTTGTTTGCTATTAATATTTGAAGAAATATTTTCAAGTTTTCCCCTATCCTAGTGCAGTTTACAAGTTTTCAGTCTGTCTTATTATAAAAATAATTATAGGTATTGTTGCTTTGGATTTTTTTACCACAAACTTCAAACTAGCTCAAATTTCATGCTGTGTCAATTTATTATAAATTATAATACTTAATCTTTTTATGTGATTTTTTGTGTGTCTCTACAATGTTGTTTTGCCTTGCTTTGCAAACAATTGTTACCATCAAAAACACTGACACCTCAAAACTGTGCTTGATATTTTTATGTGTGTATATGTAACACTATATCATTAAGTCAGGAAAGACAAGTGGTAACTGAATGATATTTGTTGACAAGATTAGATTCAGAAAGGCAAATATCTGTGCAATAACAGGAGATTAGAACAAATAAACTAATTATGCACCGAACAAAATTCAGTTCAGGTGATTCATTGCTACTAATTTCAGCACAAGAAGAAGTATATTCTATTTCAGCTGCCATCAGAAACTCTTCAGGAATGCCAGCATAAACCCAAAAGGGAGAAATGCAAAACCCATCAAATGTTTGGAATGCAAAGATACATTTTATCCAGTATGAGATTGCCAGGTACAACAAGGTCACTTCTGGAGACTGGTAAACTCAAGTTTTGAAGCACAGGGTCATTGTTTTTCTAATTGCTTTGGACACCCCTACGTTATTTAGTAGTTATGCGCTCAGTAAGAACACCCTTACACAATAACTTCCAGACAAGATGACATCAGTGCAACGCTGCAAGAACTAGAAGACTGTGTGAGCTCTATTTGTGTTTCTGTCAGTATTTAATTGAATTGTCTGTGAGGAATTGCTAGGCCTAGAGCAATTACTATCAAGAGCAGAACTATTACTTTAAATCTTCCATACCGTCTTCCTTCTTTAGAAACCAGTTTTTGTGTATCTTGTAACTTCATTTGCTTCCTAGATGTAATCATATACTTCAGAATATGCAAAATCAAGTCACAGACCGTAGTCCAATAAGAAAACCTATATTTTTACCAGTCCTAATATTTATCAGGTGATATTTAAATTCCGGAGCTCCTGGTTCCCAGTTTTTAGAGTTAAGTTGATAAAACATCCATGTTTGACAGTACTTCATGGAAAAAAGAGTTTGGTGGCCGTTCATGCCAGAATGAAAGGTCACAAACATAATTTCTCAATGAATTGACTACAGACCTGTAGACTCCATTAGACAGAAGACCTGTACTGTTCTACTGAATTTCAGTTTTGGCCTGGCTAACAGAAAAGGAAAGTAGAGCTTCTGCCTTCATACAGCTAAGTAGCCCCAAATTGTAGTCTGTACCACCTTCTCTTTGTTTGCATATTCAAAGTTCAAATTAGTGGCATCCCAGACTCTAATTGTAATGTGTAGCACAGATGAAGGACATAATTGTGTTTGGCCCTCTAAGAAAAAGTTGCTTCCTTTAGCATTATCTTTGAGGCTTATTCCTTAAAATGGTGGTGGAATAAAACAGCAGACTGAGAGTGGAAAGGAATAAATAAGGTACTCAAAGAAAATACTGACAAAAGAAGTCAGAAATCAATCAAGCTTTAAATGCTGATAAAGTTTAATGTAGCATCAAAGGAAAACAGTTGTGCTGTTAAAGAAAAGAGCATTAAAGAAATAAATGAGAGATTAATCCACAGGAAGAAAGAAAACCTCATAGCAAGGTGGGAAAACCTGGAACAAAAGGTAAGGGATGAGAAGTGGTTTTGTCTTGTTCAAATGGAAGTGTGCATGTAGCATTTGGGAATATCAGTATTTTGCTATGAAATTTGCATTAAAATGAAATCTTAATCACAATAGAAGGAAAATGAAAACACTTGTGGAGAGTGAAAGAAAAAAAGAACCCTAAATCACACAAGCAAAAATGAAAACATCAATGACAAATGAAGAGGAAAAACAGGGAGACAGGGTTGGATACTAATGAAGACAGAGTACAGTGGTGTGAGTGTACAGAGAGAAATTGTAGAAATGCATTGTATTATAAACATCTATCCCATGGAAAATCAGAAGGCACAGTTCAGGGATTGGAGGGTAGTGGATGAGCTGGCAAAGGGGACAGTGGAAAATGTATGTCACTAGAAACTTAGCAAGGCAGGAAACTGAACACTTCATGACCATGGGAGGTGGTTTGACTGTGGAAAATATAAAATTACTTCTACTGCATATCTGACCAAGATAACATTTGAATGTCTACTTTAACATGAAGTTAAATGAGCTAGTAACTGTAAAGAAATATATTTACTTATATTGATAAAAACACTTCTCTGGTGCTTTCAAACTTGCCTATATTTAAACCTTTTTAACCTTCAACCATTTAATGCCTCCTAAAAAGTAGTTTGAAAGCCCTCCAATGCACCAAAGCATTCTCATCAATCTGACACTAAGCAGCTACCTTCTGCACTTCCCTACTGCAGGCAAGGCTTTGGATTTGTGTATAACCTTGGAAGTTGTGCTTTGAAGATTGGAGGATTTGGGCTTTCCCAGAAACATTCTTCTGAATATGACATCTAGAGTGAATTTTTACTTTTTTGTTTGGTTGGTCGGGAGATTTCAGTCACAGAAACTCAATATCTATACTTTTGAATGAACCTGCAACTCTTTGAGGTGCATGTCATGGAGTAACTCCAGGAGAATGCTAGTGCAGCTGGTGTTTACTCCATACACAGTTTCTATTCTGTTGAGAGATTTAATACTGATCCAAGTCCACTTATAAGAATCTACTCTAATGTGAAGTAAAGTTAGGCAAGGCAGCAGGGTTATAGGATAATTTGGGTGGGAAGAGACTGCTGTAGGTCATCCTGCCAAAGGAAGGGGCAAATTTGCTCCAGCTGGGGTGAAATATATCTGAGACTACAATTTCCACAAGCTCACAGGTACCTCCTGTAATCTTAAAACACCCTCAGTGTGACTGCCCCCCATTTAATTGAAACTGCCTTCTTTGCAACCTGGAACTGTAACTTCCCATCCTAGAAATGCTTTGAGAATAATCTGGCTCTGCTTTCTCTATATGCATCTGTTAAGAAGTTTAAATAAATATGCAAATAATTATTTAAAAATTAACTGATCAGAAAAGTTTGGTTGGTGGGCTTTTGGTGGTTTTTTTTGGTTTTTTGTTGTTTTTTTTTTGGTTGATTGTTTTTTTCAATATGAATGTTTGCAATGTGTAGTATATGCTGCCAGATAGTATTAAGAAGAGTGAAAAGATAGGATCCCACAAGCAACTTATGTTTAGATAAAAAATAGTCTATTGCTTTAGGTAGGAAAAAAATGTACAAATCTACCTTCATTCTCATCGACCTTTAATTCAATTGGTTAAGGAATAAACCCTTGTTAAATCCGTATTTTGTCAGTATATCATTTACTCATACACTGTGCTGAAATGTCAGACACCAGATAGTGGATTAAATATTTCGAATGCCTGAATTTACCATGCCTTGTAAGAAAGAGTACAAGAAAGCAGTCTAAGCCACCTTTGCTTGCCTCTGCTTTCAATACCTGCAGTGAGTTATAAGCCTCTTTCTTGTCTGCTCTTGAATGTACCCCTAAAAAAGGGAGGGGAAGGGAAAGGGAAAGGGAAAGGGAAAGGGAAAGGGAAAGGGAAAGGGAAAGGGAAAGGGAAAGGGAAAGGGAAAGGGAGGGGCTGACCCACCTTTTTCTCTGTGAAGTATGAACAGTAACACTGGAAAGCTGTATTTGTACAACACCCACAACTGTGTATGCAAAACTTTGTTTCATAGATTCATGGAATGCTTTGAGTTGGAAGGGACCTTAAAATTCTAGTATCTAGTTTCAATCCCCTGCCATGGGCAGGGACACCTTCCATTAGATCAGGTGATCGGAGACCCATCTAACCTTGCCTTGAACAATTCCAGGGATGGGGCATCCACAACTGCCCTGCCCAACCTCAGTCAGCTATGCCAGTGTCCCACCACATTAACACTAAAGAATTTTCTCCTAATACCCAATCAAAACCTATCCTCTTTCAGTCTGAAACCATTACCTCTGGCATTATCACTATGTGCCCTTGCAGTGCTTTCTTTTTCCTCTTGTTGATTTACATATTTGGACGTTTCTCTGAATATCCTTTAACTGCATAGCAAAAAGGAGCCTAATAAAGCTCTTAAAGTAAATACTATCAAGTTTTGTAAAAGGCCAGAGTGTTTGTAAGCTTGGGTAGAAAATTTCAGGTTAAGAAAAAGCACTTATCACGTTTGTTGTGTGGGTCATTGACTGAAGTAAGGGGTCTGGGCTCTCCATAACTTCACTATTTACTCTGGCTCTGACTCTCCAGTTCATCAGGGTTACCTCAGGTGAGGTGGTTTCAGTAACCTCACAGACTTATGTGATGTTGTTGGCTTCCCTTCCATGTGTACATCTCCTGCTGAAGCATAGTGCTGTTGGGACATGCTGTAAATTGCACTCATTGGAAAGCAGAAGAAAGGTCTGAGCAATCCTGAAAGGTCATGGAGGTGATGATCACTTGGGGAGTTTGCTGCATCCCTCAGAATACAGGGAGTGATAGTGGAAGGAGCAAGATGGAAGGACAAGTAAAGTAAAATGGGTCCAAGGGGCAGAAATTGAACTTCAGATGAAATACCAACGGTGGTGCATCCTTGCCTTCTTCCAGTCTGGTTTGGCTTCTGGCCGTGGATGGCAGTGGGTTTCAGTCAATAACTGGGGTTCTTCCATTGCCCTCTCACCACTAGAACTACTACGGCTCCCTGATGAATTACAGAGGCTCCAAACTTTTCCTTCAGTTTTGGCTTCAGCAGGGCATAATAATTTACTCTCCTGTTTTCTCTGCACAAGAGAAAAAGAGAGGTGTTTCATATCTGACTTTCTTCAAACTGTTGTTTGGTATAAGTCAATTTTCCCCATTTTTTTTCTTCCTTCTTTCAGTGCTAGATACTTAGAAGAACAAGCTTGCCTCACAAGCTGAAGACTGTACATTATTATAAAGTAAAATAAATTATAAATGTCTAAACTTGCTTTCTTTAAAACTGTGCTAGAAGGAGGCTGCTTTGTCTGGGAGGAGAATGTGTGGAGCAGAAGGACTGTGGCCTGGGTCAGCCTTTGATTTTTCTGATTGTAAAGGGATGCGATACAATTCAGGTCTGACTCCATCATTATCTTCTTTTCATCTCCCTCTCTAAGCCAAAGAGACCCTAGGTGGAGGAAAGGTGAGTTCAGCCTTCCTACCTTGCAAGCATTGAGACCTTCTTAGCAGGCTGAGGGCAACCATATGAACGGATTTTTTCCCTTGTTACTAGGCTGAGACCAACAGCTCTCATAAACAAAGGAACACCAGTAACACAGAAACACAGATGTTTTTCCCCTTTTTTTTCTTTCTTTAATCACCATTGATGTTGCTCACAGTTTGAACTAGCAGTAGCCCCTCCTATTCTCCTCCTGGATCGTGCAAAACCTTTATTTTTAAACCTGTGGGACTGCTTCCAACAGGAGGGTATTAGGTAAGCAGCAGGTGAGGTGGTGCTAGATGAGGAGTAAAGCTGACTGGGGGAGCATGAAGAGGCTGGTGCCAGACTGGTAAAAGGCTGTTGAAGAATATCTGTGTTTGCCATGGATCTACAGACACACTTCTTCATCCTCTCGACTCAGGAAGAAAACAGCCTCACACTGCACTGCAAGGAAATGGATATTCCCACTTCAGAAACCAAAACTCAATATTTTGTATTTTTATATGGTGCAGCTATTTGAACTAGGATAGGAATATCTGCCCACTCTGGCAAGGAAGTGATATTTATGTGTTGGCCTCTCAAATGTATGACAGCTCACTGGCAAAAGGTGTGAAGGAAGCAGAAGTTGATCAAAGACCAGACTGTTCCCAGATATGTTTTGGATCGATGTTGCAGCTCTCCACTCACACAGAGAAAAGGCAGGATAGAAACTACTGAATAATTAAATCCCTGTAGGTTGAGGGCTTTCTAGTGAGTGTCTAGCTCTTCAGGCTAGTTTCAAGGATGATTCTCGGATTGTGCTCATGTGACCTTAGGAGTCATCTGGTATAAAGTAGGGAAAAGGATTTAATTACAGAGAACAGATAATCTTTGTTTTAATGCCTTTAATGCTATCACTTTCTCTGCAGCTGCTTTATACATAATAACAGCTTAGCTTTCATTACAGATATATATTTTTTCAAAAGGCAGTATCCTCCTGTCACCACATAAGCAGCACTGCTTTCATTCATTTAAAGTCATCATTTCTCTCTGGCTATAGGGTATTGCATTCTATGTCATTCCATATAATAGTCTTCCAGGAATATATATTTTCACCTTTGTTATTGAGATTGCTCCAGTCGGCAAGTGCCCATGGAACAAAAGTGGAAATGATGCATGCAGAAAGTTGGCAATAGGCTGTGTTTTTCTGTTGATGTGCTGTACTGACCTTAGGAATCAGAGTTAATACACAGTACAATCTGAGGTGTTTTTTTGGGACTGTGGAACGTCTGAAGGAAAAAGTCAGCAATAGCGTTTTCTCCAGAGAGCTGATTCAATGCCTCACTCTCACACAGTATTAATTGTGTTTGACAGGAAGGACTGGTGCTTCAGTGTGCTTGTGATGGACAACAGAACCTTTTTCCATCTTGGATACTGGGCCAGTTTAGTTTTCACTGATACCAGACGGTGATTGCATCAGAGTATCACCTTTGCTTAAAGAGGCTTTGTGATTGAGGGCCAAACCTGTTCTTGAAAAGAATTATGATTTGTGATATCATTTCTATACCTGAAAAAGTCCAAGGAAAGGCATTGTGAAAATATGATTTTGGTGGTAAAACATTATTTTGGTTGAAAAAAATATTAAAACAGTATTTTGGTTGAAACAGTTTAAGGATTAAGCTGTATCAACACTAATGGTGTTACTAGGTTCTCCCTTCCACACTACGGGACTGGCTTCAGTGAAGTTTTACCCAGCACTTAGAGGGGGGTGAAGGGTGAAAGCAGAGTTATCTTTGCTGCCCGTAGGCACATCCTTCAGTCAGGGATGATGTACATAACTGTATGTGTGGTTATCTGTGGTACATCTCTGTGTGGATAAACAGAGGAATTTTTACATCCCACCTGACGCTGGTCCTGTCATGAAAGCTGAATCTGCTTTGAGAAAAGGCAGATGCAACCTCTGCATACCAGAAGTGGGGAATCAACAGGTTGTGTTAGGATAGCCACCTGTGGAGGAGTGAAGTGCAGAGAGTCTCATTTTGGGCCTGGTTGTCTTGTTATGTTCTCTTTTGGCATGAATGCTTCAGGATTTCTGGTAAATAGTACCTGCTGCTACCAGGCTCAGAGATGATCCATAGCAGGAGCGCAAATAGGGATTTTTTTTTAATTTTTTTTTTATTAAAGAGTTTACTTTGAATTCTTAATAAAATGGCATAAACTGCTACTCCGTTGTAATTCAGAAAGCCTCCTGCTTGCAGCAAATCTGCTGCTGGGACAGCATCACTGAAGGGTTTGTGAAAATGTCTCCCTGTCACTCCAGTGCTACTTCATAGACAACACAGCAAGCCCTGAAGGATAACTCACATAATGAGTTCTCCCCCACTGCAGAGGAGAAAAGTGATCCCCAGATGGCATACCAGAGAATCAGGAGGTTAATTTTATTTGAAATTCCCTTAACTAAGAATTTGGTCTCAATAGGTGAGTGAATTCAACCACCAGAGCAGATGGGTTGATGCTCTAAATCCCATGCCACAAAGCTTGTACTATTTTCCCAGAAACAAAGATGAAACAAGTTTTGAGCAACTTTTTCCTCATTAGGGTGCAATGCAATGCTTTGGAAGATGCTTACAGAGCTTTGGCACCTTGGGTATTACAACTCATGGGCATAGCCAATATCAAAAGCAAAAGATTAATTTAGGACAGACCTTTGAACTTAGTTTTTCATCTGTGTCCCAGAAGAAACACAGTACAGATCAGCAAAGGGCAGACATGTAAAGGCATATTATCTCTTTATTTCTTAACCCATGTAGATCAGTAACAAAAGCATTTAGCCTCTTACACCCTGCATATCGGTGTATTTTCATTCTCTTTTCCTCCCCATGAGATCATATAACTTTTTTTAAAAATAAAAATTCTGCCTTTTGACAAGGTGCTGTGCATTCTTCCTGATAATAGCTCCAGGCAAATGTATCAGTCACACAGAATGAAAGGCATTTTGGGAGAGGGTTGTCTTATATCTTGGCAACATAATGCCAAAATGGTGGCAAAGTGTCAAGTTCTCTGATAATTACTCTTTAAAAATAGGTTAGTTTGAAACAGGTGTCTTGAGTTTCATCAGGTTAATCAAGTGAGAAATGGGTAAGCTGGACAGGTTTTACTGTTGTGGGAATTTCATTGCTCAAGCAAGTAATTAAATTGTTCACATAGAAATCACCTCACAATGAAAATACATTTATGACAGGATGGTCTTGTTCATCTTGATGAACCAGGCCCCCAGCACTTCTTCAGACTGTGTGTACACATAGGTTCAGTGTGAATAATCATATTGTTTGGAAGTTATACTATCACAGCTTGTGTGTGCAAGAATTTTAGAATAAAACCAAAATACACTTGATGCCCAATATTTATATTACAGAATAGTAATGAAAGTGGGTTTAGAGCTGTTTCTAGAAGGAAACAACACACTTTCAAAAAAATTGCATTCTTCTTAGGGATTCAAAAGTTTAAAAAAGTGACAATCTACATAAAAGTCGTTACAGCTAAATAGTGTATTTAAACATTAACAGTGGGATTCAAATTTTTTAAACTAATAATATTTATGCACTTTTCTAAATGTTGACAAAAAACATCCTCAAATGGTGACTTGAACATTTAGCTCTTTATGAAAGCACAGTATAACAGGATCTCAAAATTAAACATGGCATTCCTTTAGGTATTTCCAGTCACACCCTCCTCTTAAATTACATTTTTGTCTGTGAGAAAGATTGAAAGATGACCCCCTGGTTATTCTGGAATTTCAGCAATCTTCAATTTACAAAAGTCTAAAACTTTCCAGAGCACTTGTCCAGATCATTGGCTCATCCTTGCACTGATAAAAATCTCAAGCTATTCTTTCATTTATTTTTCTCTTCACTTATCTGCCTGCCTCTGTAGAGACAAACAATAGAATTTAAAAAAAAATCCTAAAATTACATAATGCTGAAAGTTTCCTTGAAGGGACAAGTCACCTCTGGGCAAAGTGTAACCATGGAAAATTCCAGATAGCACAGGATGTTTTCTTTTCCTTTGGAAAATACCAGCGTTTCAAAAGGACCATGATAAAGGATGGGCAGACTCGAGCCACAGCAAGCACTTAGGGACAGCTTTGTTTTGGATACTGCTGAAATGCAGCAGCTGCAGCAGCAGGCACCCGGCCCAGGCAGACTCGTGCTGAAGGTGCTTGAGAGTCAAGCCTTTGTGTGGTGACACTCTCGAGAGTTTTGTGGGACTGCTGTCCTGTCTCAGGCCAGGGCTGAGGAAAGATTCCTTCTCCCAGGCCCTGAGGCTGGTGGCAACGTGTGGGTCCCCATCACTTGTCCCCGTCACATGTCCAGACAGTGATCCTGTGACTTCTGGTGCTTATTGCCATGGTCAAGGACTTGCTTGGGACGTTTGGTCTGTCCCCACAAGCAAAGCATGAGTGGGGAGCATGCCATGAAAGTGATTTTCTTCTAATTTTTTATTTTGCAAGTGTCACTCATCTAGCAGAGCTTAGAAAGTGAAGTAGGGAACCCTGAACACTTTTCCCAAAATACACATTTTCTCTCTGTAGAAACACAGCACACACCATTTTTTCCAGTGCATTTAGCCTCTGTGGCACCAAAGTTTTACTTTGCGCCGGGAGGGAATGATGTGCCCAGTTGAAATCCCCTCGTTTCCCTCTTGGGGCAGAGCTGGGAGCAGTCCTGCACCCCAGGACAGGAGGAGACCCAGGTGGGGGAGCTCTCACTGCATGAGAAGGGAGAAGGGAGGATGCTCCCGAAGCTCCTGGTCCATCATGCTCAGCTTTATTCTCGCCCAGCTTTGGTATACCCAAGCTTCCTTTGTGCTCCAGGCTTTACTAATGGGTTGCTCATGGTACTTAAAGATCATCTCCCATCTTTGCTCTCAAAGTGAAGGTGGCAGGTCTCAGTTTGCTTCATACACTGCTGCAGTGGCACTGATTTTTTCAAAAGAGCTCAGTTTTATCACTGGGCATGCAAATACAGGAGTTCTTTCCTTTATATCTCTTGGGAGCTCAACAATGTGTTGTGTGAAAAGGATTGGACAGGATGCTACACACAACCAGTTATTTTACTGAAATGCCAAAAAGGGATCTTATTTTCAGAAGCACGTAAAAATAGGAGAGGTACAGAAAGGAAAAGATGATAAATCAGTAGTATATTGTATATTGAGTGGGTTTGCCTGCTGAATCCATTTGGGTCTTTTGAGAGGAACAAATTGGAGGGAGTTCAGTAGAAAGCAGCAAATCCTGGGAATGGAATGAAAGAACTCAGACAAAACATTGTCACAATTAAATTATCCAATGCATTGCTAGGTAATAGCTAAGGAGAAATGATGTTATAATAGACTAAAAATATTTAAAGTGTAGAAACATCCAGAAATGAAAGAAGGGTACCCAAGCATGATTAAGGGACATGGGGTTGCAAAACTCAAGTGGAGATGTATTTACGCCAAAAGTCAGGCTTGACTTTTCAAAAGGAAGACTGAAATATCTTGCAAAGCAATGACTAAAAAGTTGTGACTTGTGAAAGTAGTTTGAGCAAAATAATGTGGAAATCAATCCCACTCCTCCAAAGACTGAATGACTTAACAAGTCTTCCTACACAGAGTGTGGTGTGTTTGACCTTAATTAGCTTTTCATATAACAGAAATTTCTGCAGGTAGGCTCTCTAAGTGAAAGTTTGCCACACATGTTAGTTCTTTGACTTTCTGGGTCGGACTGGACTCTGAAAGAAGGATACCTTGGGTAGGAAATTACTCTACTCTTGTGTTAGCCACTCACCTGCTGTGTGGCTGCAGGAACATCATGGCCTATTCCTTTGTGTCATGTCTGTTCCCAAGGACAGGGACAGAGCTGGGGAAGGAGCCCTGGTGAGCTCAGGTATTGCTGGTGAGAGAGACAGAACATTGTGGCACCTGAGCTGTTGGGCTATCAAGCACCAAGGCAGAGAGTTTATTTTGCAGGCTACACATAGCAAATGTAACCTCTCCCCCATGGCTAAAACAGCCAGTGTTAAGAGTTATGACAACTGGGAGATGGCCCATGTTGCCAGAAAGTGGAGCAGTCCCCAGGCTCCCCTAGAGCCAAGAGGGGTGTGAGTCATCTCAGGAGATTTCTGGGGCGTGTGAGGTTTCTGAGATTTGCTGCTCACCGCAAAAGACAGGCTGAAGATAGATTTTGTTTGCTTCATTCCTTTTATTTTCTTTGTTAAAAAGAAAAAGCTTTGTTAAGTCAAGAGCTGTGGAAATCAAACAGTGAAGAGAAAGTTATGAGCAGAAGGGATTGCAACTCTTATTCTGACAGTGGAGCTGGTGCATTAACTGTTAATATTTTCATGAATTGAAGAGCCTAGTGATAACATGAGTTGTCTTATCAGTAAGCCAGGGTTTCTACATTCTTGTTTTCAGGAGCATAAGTGCTCAAAAGGGGCTTGAAATCTACCAGACCATTATCAAATTCCACATTTGGACTAACTTTTTTGGTCTCAAATTTCCAATACTTCGAAAATCAATGAAGGCAAAATACACCAAAGATGAAGAACTCTCTCCTGCTGCTCCTGTTCCCCAAATTCTGCAAGAGTTTATTCTGCAAGGTTCATGCTTTGGAGCAACAGAAATAAAAGATTCTCAGCCCATCTTCCCAGGATTTATTGTTAATAGTTGGAGTTTTGCCTCATCCTGATGTGTATTATCTGTTCTACTGTGTGCAAGTATCTTGACTAATTTGTAGCATCTATGCTTCCTCCAGATTATGACAGTGATTTGAGAACCTACCACAAAATTTCAGGGAAAAAAAATCAACATGCCTTTGAATGTCCTCATTGATTCTCTCTTTCCTTTTTCTCTCCTCATAAACTTTTAGTGTATATTTGGTGTTAGAAAATAAACTATTTGTATTCTTCATCACTCAGGCATAGGGAAATGATCTTTGTCCTTTGTCTGTAAGTCTTGTTAAGGATTAACAACTCCTTTGATTCAATTAAACAGCAGGGTACCTTGAGTTACTCAGCTGTTACTTCACATAATTACCATTAGCAATAAAAAAAAACCAGTACTCTAGGAAGTTCTTAGTGCCTGAATTTGTTCTGTAAACCATATGTGTTTATTAATTTCTTAATAACAATTTAAGAAAGTGCCCTCTGTCCCTGCTACATTTCACTTTCTATTACAGCTCTGTCAAGAACTCAGCAGCAGTCGTGTTACTTATGGCTGTGTAACACATGCTTCTTAGGTTTGAGGATGGCTTACAAAATTTAGATTCTCACTGAAAATTCCAAAGCTCTTTGTCAGCTACTTTCTAGTCTTGCCTCTCCTTTGCCCTCCATTTCTGCAGACAGTCAAATTTCCCTTTCCTCAGTATACTCTGAATGGTTTAGCAACTAATTTACAGTTTTCTGAGTCAGGCTATTGGCCAAATGTGAATTTGCAAAGCTTATCTCAATTTGAAGCAAGTTTTACCCTGATTCCCTATGCAAGGGAACAAGGCAGGGGTGTAGGGGGAAGAAATTTCTCCATTTCTCTCTTCTTTACCTTTGGAGAACTTGCTATCTTCTTTTTTCCCTCTAATATTTTCACTAAAATATTCTGATAAGGATATCTAATTCTTCTGGATGAATTAGAATGTAAAGCGAGTACAGGTGTGCAGCATGAAAAGTTTGTATTTGATATTTTAAAAATTACAATTTCTGTTCTCAGCATAAACACACCGAATATGTGAAGTATGTCACAGATATTGTCATACCTTCAGTATTGCAAAGAAATTTCCCAGTAGATTTTGGAGCTCTCTCCTTGGTGAATAAGCACCAAATCACTCTTCTGTCCTGTTCTTAGCAATAAGCTCATGAGTCTTGTTTAAGGTACAGTACCTTAAACAGCATTATACAAAAACTACAGCATTATAAAAAAAGACTCAGTCTGTGCACAGTTTTAAAGATAAAGTTCTATATTTCAGGAATATCAGTCTAAAAATTTACACAAGCACCTAACAAACACACGTTTACCTAAAATGATCTATTGACAGATGCAGAAAAAGGTTGCCATTCAGCCTGCCTAGGGTCCTGGCTAATCATTCTTTGGTCACAGTTTAATATTAGGTGCTAATAAATCTGCCAAGTCAGATTTATCTGGGCTTACATTAATCAAAAGTGGTTTAAATAGTGTGTTTCTATTTACTGCCAATTAACAACCTGACCATCTCAGATGCAATGCTTGTCTGACATGACAACTTGGACAAATCAGATGGACTGCCTGACAGACACAGTTTGCAAGCAGCAGGCTTTATTCTTGTGTGGTGTACCATCAAGGGTTATGATTTCTTGGGAACACCTGTAAACATCAGTATGTTTTCTGGTTTTTGAAAGTGAGGAAAGATTTGCAGTTTTTTTATTTATTTCAGTAATTTTAGTGGCAATGCTGTCAAAGGTACAGTAATTTTACGATTACGAGCTGCACTTGATTATAAGCCGCACCTCCAGGTGTCGGCAACATTTAGTTCTTTGTCCATATATAAACCACACTGGATTGTAAGCTGCACTTTCGTTCGTAGCGAGGATCCGCGTGCAACTTTCACAAAGTTGCCAATTAGTAACAGAATCGCAGGATCACAGGGTTTCCTGGCTCGGCCCTGCTCAGGGCGGCTGCCAAGGAGCGGCCCCGCCCCGCTCACCACTGCCGCCAGGAAGCAGGGGAGCGGCATGCCCGGCCGCTGCCACTGGGAAGAGGGAGAGGGATTTGCCCGGCCAGTACCACCGGGAGGAGGGAGAGGGGCGTGCCCGACCGGTGTCGCCGCTGCGCCCCCCGGGGCTGAGCAGCGCTGCTGCTGTGCCACCACTGCCCTGCTGCCCAGGGCCAGGTGGGCTCCGGCTCGGCTCGGGGCTGCTGCTGGCTTGGACTTCCGGGTTGGGAAATTTCCAAAATTTGTTCATATATTGACCTGTCCTGAATGTAACCCCCCTTCTGGTTTGGGAGCAAAATTTTAGTCAAAATGGCGTGGCTTATAATTGTGAAATTGCTGTAATTCCATGGCAGAACCTTCTTTATTCAGCAACCCAGAAAAGAAGCTAAAATACAGATTTTCAGTAGTGTTACCAAAAATTGTCTCCAAAGTTATGCAACTGCCACTTGTCGTGTTGTTCAACACCTTTGGATAAACCGTGTGGCCAAGAGCAGCACCCAAACTCCTGATAAAGGCTCTTGTGCTCCATCCAGCAGGCTGCACTCGCTGCTGACACACGCACAGCCTGCCCGGGAGTGTGAAGTGTGCGAGGCTGCTTCGCACAGACACTTGCAGAGCACAGGAGCTGGCCATGGCTGGGGGAAGGGGGCAGGTACACACGTCACCAGCCATCTGTCACCGTCCTGTCGGTGTTATCTGATCGTGGACAGGTTTGTCTACAATTTTGAGCAAGGAGTAAGCATTATTAAATAGATGTCTGGCTCAAAAGAATGCTTTGCTGCTGTGAATTTAACACTTGACTGACATCCCTGGCGGCTGGAGCCTTCTCCCTCCCGTGGGAGAAGGGAGCAGCAGGCAGTCACAGGCACAGCCTCACACCTCTCCTTGGGTAGCTCAGCCTGGGAAACTGTGCTGGGAGTGAGAAATAGGTTCAGTCCTTGGGCCCACTAAAGAGCTGCAGTAACAGCTGGCAGTTCAGCAGTGTAGTGTCAAATATTCCCCGGCAAAACTTTTATTTTCTGGCAAGCAGAAAGGATAAGAATAGTCTGTAGAGGATGAAACACATCCAACGCTCCTATCTAACTCCACATTTTGAAGAGAAGGGTTTCTTTTGGGAAGGAAACTTGAGACACATGCAGAGAGGGCTAGAGCTGGAGGTAGGAAGGCACATTTCAGTAGCAGCACAGGAAGAAAGGCATTGGTGTTCAGTGGAGAGGAACTGGCCAGCAAAGGAGTGGAAGTGAGAATTTGTGTTTAACTGCACAAAAAGTATGGTGAAGTAAGGGAGAATGTCTGCTTTAAGACTTTCCATTCAGTGAGAGACCTACTCATGAATTTCCTTTCCTGGTTTACTTATATTCCTTTAATATTGATTAATAATTAGTTACTTAATATCTTCTGTGGGGGCATCGCACACTTTGAAATCATTGCAATTTTCTCAGTGGTAAAAAGAGCATTGGAAATAACCCTGGAGGCAGCTGAAAAAAGACAGCAGTCCAGAGGCAATTGCTGAGGAGTAACATTTTTTACTCCAGGAATAAAGTAAAAAGCCATGTATTTTCCCCCGTGTGTAGGAGAAAAAATTATTGGAAAATGAACTTGATATATTTTTTCTGCCCAAGGAACAAAAGGTATTTGCAAACAGTCCAGGCTTGCCTAGTCAAAATCTGATGAACAGAAAGCAGTAGCTTGCATTGAAATAGTTTCACCTTTGTCTGCCCTTTAATCCTGAGCTGGCATATTTTCCATTAAACTTTATTCACTTTGCTAATGCCCTTTCTACTGTTCACTTCCAGTTCATGAAACCTTTCTGCCCTTCTGAAAGTTCATTCTGTTACACGAAGTAGCCGTGGAGCCTAAAGATTGTGATTTGCTTGTTTCTGTAGTGGTGAATGTTGCATTGTGCTTACAATGAAATGTCTGTCAAAAACAATGTAAAGTCTTCACTCACACCAAAATGGTTTTGAACTAACGCTCTTGCAGTAGGTCCGCTTGAATTAAAAGTGACAGGATACTTAGTGTTACAAGAAAAAAAATTTTATCTGAGTGTCCTGTTAATTCAGCAGCAAGGGAAAGCTTAGTGAAAATCCTCCAAAAGGCTTTCATAATTTAAGACCAAAGTCAGTTACATAGTCTGGATAAAAAGAACGGAATGAGAAGAAAAAGGCAAAAGAGACCAAGAACTGGGCTGAGATTTCACTGTGCTGTTTGTCACTGTTTCTATTAAAGTGTCATCCAGCTGACACCAGGACTTCATCATGCCAGAGGCTGCCTCACTCTGCACAGTCCCTGAGCTGGAGAACTGTTTTCAAGAACTGGTTGCAAATAAAGACAGTTTTCTAACAGGAGGACAGAGAATAAAGTTCTCTGAAAACAGATTCTCTGTGTAAAAAAATACCTTGTCCAAGCTCCTAAAAAAAACCCCCAAAACCCTCTTGCATTTTTCTTCAACAAAAACACACACACAAAAAAATGCCAAACCAAAAACAAAACAAACAAAAAACCAAAATCCCAATAAAACACACACAAAAAAATCCCAAAACAACCCTCCCAAAAACAAACAAAAAAACCCCCACAAAAACCCAACCAAAAGTCACCAAAACAAGCAAACAACAACAACAAAACAACAACTTAAAAACACAAACAACAGCAAAATAACCAAAAAAGGAAATAAAAAGTTTGGAAGAAGTTTGGCCAGCTCCCCATGACTCTCAGGGTTATGGCATATTAGCTGCTTAAATGCATTTTTTCAAAAAGACTCTTAGATCAGCTACAGCAGTATAAACTAGAATAATTTGTTTTACATGATAAATGTAAAATAGTGGTTTAAAACTATAAAATACGTGTCAAACACTGAGTTTCTGGGAGCTCTGATATGAACAAAGAGCAAAACTTTCAAGGTTTCTTTCTCCATAGGTATTCTTTAAGCAGAAAAAATACTCAGCAGGTGATTCCCCTGAAGCTGTATTGTTTAATTTTAACACAATATACAATGGTCACAAATATGTGGGCCTTGGACAACACACCTCTAATTAAGAGCCACTTTTTGAACTGTGTGTTCTTTCATAAAAACGTGTTTCATTGTTATTTGCAAGCATTGAAGTCTAAGCCTGAGCTCAAAGTTCTACCTGCTGTTTACTTTGTCTCTATTTATCTGTCTGTAAAATGGGCCAGAAGCCCTTGTTTTCATGATCATGCTGTATCAGCTTAATAAAGAAACATTTGAAACAGGTTGGTCAGGGTATTGCACATATGTCCTTCGAATCACAGGAGGATTCTGTAGTAATGGTGAAATGAAACACTTGAAACACTCATTCCCTGAAAACCCTTTATCTTCTTGCTTTCAAATGGGAATATTGCATTCTCTCTAAAGAAATGGATGTAAATAGAGAAACATATAGAGCTGAAATTACTCTTATTCCCTGTTAATGCGTTACCTCCTGACAGTAAAAGCCTGTATTATGTGAGTACAATGAAAGGAGGTGCTGTATGAAAGCCCATAATAGATCCAGCTTTAAGGAGAAAAGGAAATACACATGGTAAGGTTTCTTCCAGGGCTACAGATGTTGCCTAAGTGGTCCTGTTCCAGGGAGAGTCCTTGAAGGTATTTGTGCTTCAGGAAGTTGCAGGGACAAAGGGATAAATGAGCCTTTGCCACAGGCTGTGGCAGGGTAGAAGACGCATGAAGGCAGATCCTGTGGAGCTACTGACATGCTGTGTGTGGCTTACCTGGAGTAATTTGAGTAATTTATGTCTGTGTCCTCAAGCATGAATTGCTTTCCAATTCCCTTTTTCTCCCAGGCTGACAGTCATTAGTTGCTGACTTAATCCCTCAGCTTGTTTAGCTGTAGAGTGCAGCCTGCAGAGGGAAGGGGAGAATCAGTACCAAGCATACAAACCACCTTTTCTGCTCCACACGCTGGGACACAAGGGTGAGTGTGTCTGGGCAGCACAGCCAGGCACGCCAGAGGTGTGCAGTTATTGCCATTCCTCCATGGGAGTGTGCTCCAGTGGTGTTCCACCAGGGTGGTGGGGTAGGTACGTTAGTTCTGTATCCAAACAAAACCTGGGCTGCTGCTTCAAAAGCACTTCGAAAAAGTCAGTCCCTATTCTGCTGCCATTTGTGGCTCATGACAGAACTGTTGTTTCAAAATCCCCTGCAGCAGTGGACCAAACCATTCGTGCATCAGTAACATGAAAACTGACAGTTTTCAGCCAGCTGCTGAACAGGTTACATGTCCATGGGAACTGCTCAGCCCACCCATCTGCATCCCTCCTAGGTTGTGCTATTCGCACTGCTCCTATTCATATTTAGTGATCCTGAGGACAATTTATATGGCAGTGGGTGCACACTCACCAAAATTAGAGGCCATTCATCTAACAAGCAGTTAGAAGAAAAAAAAAGAAAAAAAAAAGGCAGCTTCAAAAACAGTGGGAGTTTGTTTTTCTTCAAATATTTGCCCCAAGAAGGATATCCTGTGTAGATTGGGTGGAGAAACTGACTGCTCACGGCTTGGACAGGTGCAGTCTTTGCTGGGCTCAAAACTGGCTGGGTGGCCGGGCCTCTGGTGTTGAATGGAACTAAATCCAGTAGGCAGCTGGACATTAGTGGTATTCCCCAGGGCTAGTGCTGGCACCAGGACTGTCTAACATCTTTATTGAGACTTGGATGAGGGGGGAGTGCATCCTCACTAAGTTCACAGATGACACCCGGTTAGATGAGGCATTGATCGGCTTGAGCACAGGAAGGCATTACAGAGCAACCTTGATGCACTGGACCAAAGGGCTGTGGGCATCTGCATGAGCTACAAGGTGGTGAAGTACCAGGTCCTGCACCTGGGCTGCAGCAGCCCTATGAGCGCTACAGGCTGGGGGGAAAGTGACTTGAGAGCTGCTCAGCAGAAAGGGCCCCGGGGGTGCTGTTTGATGGCCAGCTGGATACCTGCCAGCTTGTGCCCAGGTGGCCAATGGCATCTCAGCCTGTGTCAAGAATAGTGTGGCCAGCAGTACTACAGAGGTGATCATCCTGCTGCACTCAGCAGGGCTGAGGCTGCACCTTAAGCACTGTATTCAATTTTAGACCACTCCAGAAAGGACACCGAGATTCTCAAGCATGACTAGAGAGGGGAAAGAGAGCTGGTGAAGGGTCTGGAGCACAAATCCTATGAGAAGCAGCTGAGGGAGCTGGGGTTGTTCAGCCTTGAGAAGAGGAGCTCAGGGGGGACCTTATCACTCCCCACAACTGCCTGAGAGTGTAGTAAGGTGGAGGTCAGATTCTTCTGCCATGTATTAAGTGAAAGGACAGGGGAAATGGCCTTAAATTGTACCAGGAGCAGTTTAGATTAGATATTAGAAAACATTTTTTCACTGGAATTGCGGTAAGGCTTTGAAATATATTTCCAGGGAGGTGACGGAGTCTCTTTCTCTGGAAGTGTTCAGGAGGCATCTGGATGTGCCACTTGGGGATATGATTTAGGGGTGATAATGGCTGGGTTTACAGTTGGACTAGATGGTCTGGAAAGTCTTTTCAAACCCTGATGATTCTGTGGTTTCACACTTAATATTCACTGACATCACACTGTCACCTTTCCCTCAGTAGAGGTTCTATTAGATCTTTTTTTCATTACCCAAACCCTTTTTTCACTTCATTTTAGTGGATCAGTATCTCTAAGATTTTCAGGATCAGTATCTCCATGATCTTCAGTCCTCCAAAAAATGTGTTAGAAATTGAGTCTCAAAGATTGCGGGGAGGAAAAAAAAGGGAAGGAAAAAAAGGAATAAATGTACACAGTTTTGCGAGTCCACAGGCATGCATATATACACATATACATCTCATTCATGTGGGTCTTGCTTCCTTGGGATACCTGGATAAAATAGTGAGATCCAATTGCAAAACTCTTTTGTCTTCATTGTCCTATAGTTTATTGCTGGAAAGGTCCTTTGCAGGACTGTGTACCAAATCATATTTTAATTTCCCAAATCGGAAATAAAGCACATCAACAAAGCATCAGAAGGTTTCTGGGTATGTTTTGTCTTGGAGGTGAAGTTTTCCAAGATTTTGATCTTTAGTGCCTGAGTAATGGGTGTCAGGAAATGCCTTTAATTGTGTAGTACATCACTTACTGTGAGTGAAGGACTGGTGGGCAGTGCCTATCTCTAAGAGATGCCTCTCTAAAGATGCCTTGGGTCTCTGACCTCAGCTGCTCCCATGTGCCCCATTCAACATCAACCCTTGTTAACCAAAAGATTAAAGAAAAGTTTATTTTCCTTGATGATGCACCAGATCTTCCTATGTTGAACAGAGGAAGTCACTAAATGATTTCAGGATAGGGAACAATGGAAAGGACTGTTTCTGTTGTTATTATTGTATTCAACTTCAGTCATAGTAAAATATTCATTGCAAAAAAAAATAAAAAACCAAAACAAAATCCCCAAACCTCTGCAAATTAATTGTACAAGATTTTGTCAAAAGCAAACATAAGGGGAAGCATACACCAGCCTCCTGCCTTTCTCACCAAATATGATTTTTCAGTTCTCCCAATTATTATTTTTGCAGTTAGAGCTCAGTACAAGAAAGACCTGTTGGGTCAGGTCCAGAGGAGGTACACAGAAATGATCAGTGGGGTGGAACACCTCTCCTACAAGAAAAGCATGAGAGAATTTGTGTAGCTCAGCCTGAGAAGGGAAGGATCCAGAGAGACATCACTGCAGTCTTTCAGCGCTTAAATTTTTTAGCACAACCTGTTGCTATAGGGCTGTGCTAAAAAGGTAATGGTTTTAAACTAAAAGATTACAACTAGATATGAAGACTATTTTCTTTTTTTATGAGGGTGGTGAAATACTGGGACAGGTTGCCCAGAGAGGTGACAGATGCCCCATTTCTGAAAACATTCAAGGTCAGGTGGGAGTGGGCTCTGAGTACTCGAATCAAAAGGCTGAAAAGGTCCTTGTTCATTGCAAGGGTGCTGCACTAGATGGATTTTAAAGTTCCTTTTAACCCAAACTGTTCTATGATTTTATTTTTAGTGTTTCTTGTGATATTAGTAGTGAAAAAGAAAGATGGGAAAAGAAAAGAAAGAAAAATAAAAAGGGGGATTTTTTTAGTGGTTATGCCTTCTAAATAATTTGTTTAAAAATTCTGAGACTTATTGGTTGATTAGAGGCAGCAGGAGGAAATGAGTTCTCTTAAAAGAAATTAAAAATTGCTGAATCAAACTCCAGCTTGGCAAGATTTTTGTCTTTGTGGAAAAGACTTAAGGAACAAAATAATTATCTTCACTATTGCATTTAGCTCAGTGTAGAAAGCTTTCAGGGTAGACATATCCCTTTTCTTTGCATGTATTATGATCCACAATAGTTCTATCTCCAACCAAATCACCATTTATTTTGAGTGATATCAGTGTCTGCTGAAAAAGAATAAGTTGTCTTTTCGTGTTTTATTAGGACTCTAGAGATAAGGTGAACCTTGCTAGTAAGGTCCTCTGCACTGAAACAAGCTTAGTCCTCCTATGGTTTTGGTTTTGTACTTGATGCATTCCATTTTCATGTGTTATCTCTCCTCCTTAACTGTGATAGTCCTGTCTTACCATGGCAAAGAAGGCTTGCTGTCCAAGCTGATGAGCCTGCTGCTGCAGGAACAGCAAATGCTTCTAATTTGAAAAAGAATGCAAAATATGCCCAGAGTTTATTGTTCTCCTTTTTTTTTCCCTTCCCTTTCTGGTGCTTGATTTATCTGATTTCTTTATTTTTGGTTTCCCAATGCACCAGTGTCAAACTCATACCCTTACCTAAGCATTTGTAACCACGATTTGATGAGAAGTCATTCATAAGAAGAGATAATTTGTGTTGAACTGTCTCTTATTTGAGGCTCTGTATGACTTGGAAAGTTCTGAGTTTATTCAATCATAGCTACAGCAGCTATAATTTCATGTGGCTGTGAAGATATAAGTGTTAGCATTTAGAAAATAAACTTTGATTTATTGGTGGGTGGGCTTTGGCTCACAGTTACTGGAGTGCTAGTGGTTGGATGGAAGTGAAGCTTAGCCCAGCAGAAAATGCTTTTGAAAATCTTTGTCTACTAAGAAATGTTCTGGGAGGAAATTTCTTGATATGACTTGCATGAATTTTTATGAGATATAATCCCAACACTGTTTGAGCCAGATGGAGTTAATCGGTTACCGTGCTCATGAGTTTCTCATGTCTCTATCATGTTATTAGTAAATCATCATGCACTTTGTCTGACTCTGTTATGTTTTCCCACTCTGTAGTATGGCTTTAACACCCAGCAGAAGAAGGTTGTTCAACCAGTGACTTTAGTGTGAGTGAGGCTGTGCTTTCAGCAGTAAACTTACCACTAGAACTTTTGTCAGCATGCAACAGCTGACTTTTACATGTGCTCAGAAAATAAAAAAACTGTGCTATTTGAACACATAATTCGTGCAGTCTCCTGGATGGTTGGTACACTGTGGTTATGGAGTACAAATGTTCCCTCTAGCATTGTGTTCTGCTGTATGTGCTTTTTTGTGGTTTATGAAAAAGCAGAGAGGAGAGATAAGGAAATTGTAGGTGTGTGATGGTGGCTTTCCACATTTTCTTTTCTTCTACGTTTTAAATCCCCAACTCCCAGCAGTTACCTCCCCCATGTACAGTCATACTACTGATGTCTGTGCGGAGCTAAGCTAGACAATTTACCTGGATCTGGTGCAATTTAAACAAGCACTACAGCTGTGGTCAAGCTAATGGGATCTTCCAAAAAGAGAAAGCAGTCAAGGCGTGGGAGCACCTTGCCAGCCATAGGGATGATGCAGCAGGGAAGACCTTGCAGCATCCAAGAGGATCAGCAGTGGGGAGAGGTTTGTCCAGCCCTGCAGTGCAGGCCACTGGGCTGTGATACTTCTACAGTCTTCAGGCATAATTTCTTTATTGCTTTCACAGGAGCAGTGCCCTTTGTATGGAGTGGATAGTGGTGTTTCAGCCTGGTGGCTGTTTTGGAGGTGCCCTCTGCAGCTCCTCCATGATCACACAGTTCTGAGATGGAGCTCAAGTTCCCCTGAGGCCAGGCTGGGGTGCAGACAGCCAGGCTTGGCATGGGCCATATCTGGGTTCACCACCCATAGCAAATACTGGAGCCAGCCAACATGGACCTAGGGCTCTTCTGAGAGGGACTGGGTTGCCCTACTCCACCCTGAAGCCTTGGAACATTTTAGGCTGCTCTTAGCAGAGCAAGTTGCCTGCACTTCTCTGAGACAAGCAGTTTCCATGCTATTCCCTCTTGCTGTGTATTGAGGAGTATTTGTTATAACAAAGATGATGTGGTGACTGGGAGAAGAAAACAAAAGGAGTCTTCTGATGGTTTTTCAACTGTAAAGCACCAAGCAGAATCATGGAGGAACGCTGAAGCTTAGGAAAATCTGAGTTTACCACTTGTCTATCATGGGCTTAATTGTTGTTTTTTTGGGATACTTTTCCCATGTAAAGAGCTCAAATACCTCTAGTGATGTTGATCTTGTGAAAAGGAAGAGAATAGGCTGTAGAAAACATCCACTTGTTCTCATGTATTAACACTGAATTTCATCACACATCTCTAGTGTATGCAAAAATTCTAAAAAAGAAACTTATCTCATTCAGAGCAAAGAAAGTCTGAGGATGCAAGAGGTGCCTGTTACCTGTTCTTGCAGCATACAGCAGTGCAAGCTGTCAGTGGAGCAGGTTTGTTTTCCTCTAGTCATGGTTATGTTTTCTACCAGCATACAGTGGAACAGCTAGGGACTGATTAGTATCTCCTGGCAAAGGCTGCTGAGACCAGCTTAAAAAGCAATGATGTTTGAGTCATCACAAAATGCTGCACAAGCAGAGAGGACTCTTGTTGCTCTTGTTGCTTCATAGCAAGGCATAACAGAAAAAGTAATTCTTCCTGAAATAATTTTTAAACAGTATTCCCTTTGCCATCTTCGGCAACAGCTTGGGCTGTTTGGAGTAGGGAAATTTGTCTTGAACTTCCAGTTGTGTGTTTTTCAGTTCATGGGTACTGGGAGCTCTAAAAAAACACCCAAGACGTCATGCTGAATTCACTGTTGACTTTTTGAGCAAATACACTTTTATTATGTTTGGGGACCAGGATCACTATTTTACTAATTTATGAAGTGTATTCCTGGTGTACTTTTGTTTTGCAACAATTGAAACCCTACCAGATGGCTCACTCTGTCTCTTGCTACATAACTAGGACAGGTTTTGAAGTAAACTATCTACTCTTCGTGTTCTCTCCTTTTCAACTCTACTGCTGTGCATGGGGAAAAATTCTAAAAAGTGTAAAATTTTATCTAAACATCATCTCTTCCTCATTTGGTGGCAGGTGTCAGCCTGGTGATTTTCAAAGGCCAGAGACCCATTTTAGTGTCGCCCCCTTGTCCTTTCCTGTGCCCCAGACTCTTTCATACCATCCACCATCCAAAGTGCTACTGAGGCTGAAGAGGGAGACACCATCAAAAAGGAGGAACTGCTCCCAAATCAGGGCAGTTATTTGATAGTTTGCAGAAATTGTATGGGTTGTGGTTTTGCTTTGCCAGAACAGGCTTCCCTGGCTAAGCCTGGCTGACTTTCTCTCCTTCATTGTTGCTGGTGTGTGTCTCCTTGAAACTTCATGTGTTTTCTGAGACCTTGTGCTATTCAGGATACGGGATGTAATCAGGCTTAAAAAAGAAAGAGATTTTCCAGTTTCCTGAAATTTGTCTGTTGAGATCTATATAGTAATTGTTAAAACTTTGCATTGTGAATCTGGACAATGAAACAGTTGTCTCTGAGTTAAATGTGGCCAAGAAGAAGGAGAAACTTCAAGACAAGCAAAATAGTGCATTCTGAAAAAAGGTGAGACTCATTTAGCATAGCCATTTTTTATTCCATTTAGCATAGCCATTTTTTATTCCATAATAAGGAGACACCCTGGGTTACAGAACTATGAACTTATTCTTTTGGAAATGGAGTTAGAGATTATGCTTTTATCAAGATTTCCTCATCTTTTTAGGGATGCCTGATGTGTCTGTGCACAAAAAAGATGAAACTAGTTTTACCTGCCCCAACAGAGCTAGCTGCAAGCATGTGAAATAGGTGGTGTTTGCAATGTGACAGCAGATCTTTTTCTTGCCTTTTGTAAACACTAAAAATAAGATTCTACTGGTTTATCAGTGCTAAATATAAGTAAATTCCTGATTCTGATATATCTCAAAATCTTTCTTGTGTCAGCCATTTTTGTGAGAAAAACACATGTACAATCCAGGTGTAGTTCTTAAAAAAAATCAGATTTTATAGCCTTATGTATCTAATGTCACCTTGTAAAAGTGAATATTTCCAGCTGCAGTAAAAATTTCTAAAGACGACTCTAGTCATCTCTTATTTTGGATCTCTGAAGTAAAAATAGAAACATAACCTAAAATAATGAAAAATTCAACATTTCAAAGTTCTCAATTTGGCATTTGCATTAAATCCCTGAACAAAAGGACCCTTCCCATTTATTTCAGTAGTGTCTAGATAAGAACTATGTAATATGTGGCTCTTAGGGTATTTTTTCCTGTATCAAAGAATAACAATAATGAATATTCACCTTCAATACATATTCAGATATTAGAGGATGTCACCATAAATGTGGATGTTATTAATAAAAATACTTAGACGTGGATGTATGCTGTGGGCTTCAGTTCCAGTAAAAATAACAGAGGAACTTCTACTTGAATAGTAAATGAATGTTGATAATTTTATATTTAGAAAATGTTGTAAACTTTCCAACTTGGGCTCACTGATGTCTTAAATAGTTGTCAACATTTAAAATGCTGTGTTAAACAACCAAATACCACCTTAATATCTCTGTAATTGTATTGCCAATCACAATCAATTTACTAATCACTGTTAGAAAATCTAATACTTCCTCTTCAAAATGTTATCCCGATTATTAATATAATCAATATCACTGGTAACTGTAACAACTGATTAGAATGAAAGAACATTTAGCACTTGCGGAGCAGATTTGGTGACTGTGTGACTGCAGATTTAGTACAAACTTTTGCCTCTTGAACTAAAGCATTAGTTCTTTTGAATTTGGTTGGGGTATTTTAATTAGTTTATTTTCTAAAGGTCATAGCCCTCCAATTTTCTGCCTCCTGTCCCCCCCAGGCTGAAGGGTAGAGAGTAAAATTAAAGCCGGTATCAGGATTTTTTACCCCTTCTCATTTTCCAGCACAGCTTCTGACCAGCTCATTATTCATACTTCCAGGTATTGAAACATTAGATTTTGGGAGGAAATTTGTCAGCCCTTGGGCGTTCCACAACAGTTGTGTTTTTAATTGAAATCATGAAGAGAAATCCTCCCTCTATGTGTGGCAATAGCTGGTAACTCCCCATCTGAACTTTAGTGCCAGTGGGGGAAGGTCTAAACAGACAAATAGAGGATTTGGTGTGTCCTAGAGTAGCTCACAGACTTGTCTGGATAGCTCGAGCTGAAGTTAATGGCAGAGTTTTCCACTCATGTCTAATCTAAAATGAGTTAAAACCTTAGTATTATTTTCTCCAAGCATTTAAGAATTATCAAGAAAGACATTTTGTTTACACACAGAGATTAAAATAAAAACATTATTTTCTAGTTGTTGGACTTGCACATTGGAGTCTCTGCTTCCTTCAGTGAGATGATATCTGATATTGCCGTGTGAACAGAAGCATAAAATCCTTTCATGAGATTAAATAGCACATATCTGTAGGTAGTATTATGTTTATTAGATTTTTCTCAGTTAATACATTTTCCTCTCTCTTTCCTGTTGCTTACTGTGGAGTGGAAAATGCGCTGATTCAACACCCATTCACGTAATGGTTGTTATATTCCCTGATATTATAATTGGCAAAATAATTAAGTTATGCTTGCTACAGAATTACAACAGGGTGAAAATTGTCTCAAAATTTAGCATTAGGATGCAGGAAAGGAGCTAACACTCGAGGTTCCTTCATCAGTGGAGCACCTCTGCACTCTAACCTCTACACACCTACCCCCGTAACATTCCAAAAAGTCCTCCAAAATTGCACAGTACTTTTGAGGATGGAGAGGAAAATTAGGGACTGTGTCCTGTGTTTGCTTTGGGCCCCATGAAAGCCTGGGGGAGGTGACAGCCCCATGGTGGCAGGGAAGGAGGAGAGCCTGGTATTTCCCCACACTACTTGCTAGGGGCAGGGAGCTTCACACCAGTGGGACAAACTATAGAGACAACTTGCTCAGTAATGGATTCAACACCCAGGCTAAGGGTGGTGCAGGAACAGCAGCAGAGAGGAACTCTCTGACCCCTCCTGCCCATGATTTTCCAGCAGGTCTCAGCTCCTGCCTCAGAGACTCCTCTAAGTGGAGAGGTCTTCATGAATCACCAAGTGTCAAGGGCACGGTTAGAGCTCAGTAAATAATAAATGGTCCTTGTAATATTTAGATCATTTGGGGAAGTCTGAACATTTTGTTACACCAGGGATGTAAATGGATTAGCAGAAGGATTTAGAGGACTTTTAGAATTTTATTTCTCTGTAGCCTCTCTGAAACAAGTGCAGTAGTCCCAAGAGATGTATGAATTCCCACATGATTTCAGTTTCAAACGTTAGGATGGTCCTACCATTGATCTGTAAAAAAAAAGAGCTAGAAAACTATCTGATGCCTTTTCTACAGGCATTCTCACAATATGTCCTGTAGTTCCTTCTAGGACTTTCAGTGTTAATGGTTGAAGGACATAAAACATCTATTTAACCATGTCACACTTGTAACAGACCTCTGGCTAAAGTTTGATTCTGTGTGAAAGGAATTGCACTGGACACTCCACACGTTTTCCAGATTAGTTTTTTTGTCTTTATTAAATATTCATCCTGATTTTTCTCAGTAATATCAGTGGTGTAACTAGGCACTATTTGGAGGTGTCAAGAGGAAAAGGGATGGTCTAGGGTATTTACATGATGTAAATTTGTGTAAATAACAGGATTTGAGTCTTCCTCTGTCAACTTTGCTTTCCAACAGTTTCAACAGGGGAAGGTAACTGAGTTAGGAGAACTAGGAGACCACTTTACTACTTATAAAGGGAATAAAGAGAAGTTACAAGCCACCAGACATTGTCACCAGACTTTGGATAAGACTCATGAAAAAATTATCATAATCAAAGAAGTTGCAGAATGAACCACCCATTCCACTCAATTTCTGCAGCATGGTGGGTGAGGCACATTTTTTTCTGTGTCGGCAGCAGAAGTTTTGCTTACCTACATTGCTCACTGGGTGGAAAAAAGACCTGGGTGGTGTGACATTCATCTTTGTGACTGTAGCTGCCAAATACTTTAGGTTAGATATTCTACCTAATAATTCAGAGTCTTGTATTGCTGTGTTCTCTGAAAATAATTCAAGCCTTGTTGCATTGGGTGTTACAGCTGCAATAATAGAGTCCCTTCAATCAGCTCAATTGAAGATGATGACCGTGATTAAGTGAATGCAATAGAAGAGATGAAGCGACTTACCCAAGATAGCAACATCAGCTACAGACACCAGGTCTCCTGGCTCCCAGCCCCAGCACTACTCACCAGACACCAGGCAATAAATGTCAGTCACGCAGGCAGGGGTAATGGCTGGGATAAATTAAATGACTGTCAGAAATAAATTTTCATGCTGAATTTGCATAGTGTTGAGGACAAACAATTGACAACAAAATGGGGCATCACAACCCCAGTCTCAGAGACTGTTAAGTTAGAAGAGTAAGTTAGATCATTGAGCCTGACTTGCAGAAGACAGACTTCCACCTTTTCATATAGGTAACACAGTATGGAGTTTGAAGTTAGTTTTGATTTATTTTCAGTTTTAAACTTTCACCTAGCCATCCCAAATCTGAGTTTTCCATTTGGATCAAAGCAGAATCCATGTTCCTTCTTAGAAAGACATACAGATTTCCCCATCTTCCTGGTGATAAAGTCTATTATTTTAAGGAACGTGACTCATTTGCAAACAGAGAGCTTCCACAGTGATGGAGACATCTCAGCTGGCTTTGCAGGCCCTGGCTGAGTAGCAAGTTAATACCTTGTTCTGCCTGTGCCTTGGAGCAAACTCCTGAGCCTACCATTATCAGTATTCTGCTGTCCAAAGGCAACAGATAAGGATTGTCTGTTTTCTGGGATTACTCACTGTCTGAACACCAGAGGTATTTGGAACATTTTACTTCTGCTGCTGGTAAAGCTGAGTTGCCAGAACCCAGTCAATAAGGAAACAGAAATCAGATTTGCAAAGAGCAAACTCCAGAACGTCAAACCCTCAGGTAACCTGATGAAATAGTTAAAGGGTGTTGCATCCACATTAGTGTTTAATGAGTGTGGAGATGAGTGGGTATTGGTTAATCCTTGGATCTGGCTTCTTCTAAATGTTCATGCTTCATGGATAAAAATCTTGACTCAATAAAGATGGAGCCATGTTTGCCGAATGGTGAATAGTGTCCAGCCCCACGTACTGATCAGTGCAGAGATCACCCTCAAAGGTCTCCATCTTCCTGCAAGACCCATAGCTGGAACATAACAGTGTTACAGGAGCGCTCTCATAAAGTGCATTGAGCTGGGATCCTCTGTGACCAGCTCACACTTAGGAGTGGTCCAAGGTAGCGCCACACTGATAGGAACAGGCTGTGAAAAGCACTCTCGGAGCACCTACCCTGGCTTTCCTTGTTCCTCTTCTCAACAGACTTTTGTCTCCAAAGCAGTTCACCTTTCATGTTCTAGAAAAGTCCCTCTTGCTTTCCCTCTTTGCATGAAAAACCTGGAGCAGTTTCTCTTGGAAACTCAACTTGTTTATTACTTTTCAAGATGTCTATTTATTCAGTTAAATACAAATAATAAGTAATCTCTATAGCAAAGGGAAAAAAGGCATTCCAGCTGTCTGAAAACCCTGAAAAGGAGAAAAAAGAACTTAAAGTGTTTACTTAAATTGCATTCGTGGCAATGGATCCTTGTGCATACTATCATGAGTAACATAATGCAAATTGCCAAGGCTGACAAAGCTTCTGTAGAGCCAGAAGCTTTGTGCTTTCAATCCTCAAGTGGAATAAAGATTGATCTCACCTCCCAGCTTACAAGTTAAACAGATTTTCCCAATCTTTTTTTTTTCCTTATCAAATCAAAATAAGAATGACATATTCCTTTATAATAATGTAGAAATGTAAATACATATAAATTTGAAGTATAACCAAATTAATTACACTAAATGGAAGCATAATGCCAACTAAATACATAAGGAAACAAAAGCATTAATTGATTGGGCTTCTTATTATAGTGAAACTGTTTGCAAGGATTAACAGCTCCTTTCTGAAACACTGAACCCTGACACGATGTTTACATTTCCATATATTTTTAATGATCACATAGTTTATCGTTTGAATAAAACAGCACCATATGCTTTAGCTGTATTAAATTCTGCAAACATTGAACACTAAATATGGACTAAATTATCATGTAAAGATCATTAATATTGGCAAGCTCCTCTAATATGCCATGTCACTTTAGTTTTAATATGCCAGGACTTTGCTAAAATGAAATGCCTCTTTTTATTTACTACAAAGTAAAACTATTTAATAGAAACTCATGGAAAAAAGCACAGACTAGACAAAAATGTCTTAATTTTGTTTAAAAAGATGAAGAACTTTTATATTTTCTAATACAAAGAGAATAATTTTCATGGCTTGAATTTACAGTACATTTTTTTTTTCAAGTACATGTGGAAAATCATGCTATTTAGATCTGCTTTCAGGGAAAGGAAGAGAAACACACAAAAATAAATACAGCATAGATTGGCTGTACTTTGGCAGCTAGGATGGGCTCTGTAGTTTCACTGAAGCATCTGAAGGAGTAAACCTGCTGGAAAGGTACTGAAAAGCCAGTTTCTTTAATAGCAGGCTATAAATGGAATTATTTTTCTAGCGTGAATCTGATGGTGCCTTTATTTTTGAGTGAGCCAACACAGCCTAGAAACATTTTACAACAGATGACCAGGAATGCCTATAAGACTCCAGGGGCAGACTTTGGTGAAAAATTATCTATCTGGCACTCTTCTGTTAATGAAAGACTTTATTCTTGTCAATCTCTTGGCTTCTGTGATTTGGCCCTTGGATTGCTAGTTAGTGAGAAAGTTTTATGGGATGGGTTAAGAAGTCTGGGACTCTGTACAGTTTCTTCTGAAACCTCCAAGCAGACCTTGACACCCAATATGTCTTTCAAAGAAATGACACAAAGCAAAAGCTTGGTCTGTAATGGGATACTATCTAAATCCTATAATGGAAGTAATTTACCAGATTGGTTTGCAGGCATATTAAGGCAATGTAGGAACCATGGTCTGCATCACTGATAATGTTATCCATGCACTTGCTAGTCCATTAGCAGAGTGATCCATCTGAGACCTGCAAAAGGGCCAGTCCACATCCCAAGCATGCAAACATCCAGGCAAAATAGATCACAGAAGCAACTAAGCAGCTGTTCCCTTTCCTGCCATACCTGCTGCTGGTGTATAATGGAGCAAATGTCCATTTGGGTTCCTGCTTTTAACAAGATTGCATATGCCTCTTTGAAAAGTGTCTTTTGAGATGGATGTGTTTTCCTAGCAGATACTACATGTAGTTGCATTCCCCAGGCTTGCTTTTCAATTAAGGACAAATCTCGAACAAACTATGTAGCTGCAACCTACTGAACTTAACCTGGCATTAGCCAGCATTAGAAAGGCATGCTCTGATAACTTCAGCAGGCAGAGGAGGTTATTTAAGGGAATGCCTTCTCCATCTCACATAATCATGAGATTATTCCTTGCTATCTTTTCTTTGTACTCTCCACCCAACTGCAGCTACACTCAACTGCAGCTGCAGAAACACCAGCTGTGTTGGCAGGGGCAGGCACAGCTTCAGGCTCAGGGCTGCTCTCAGAAGGGGGTGCAATAAGCTCCCCTGCAGCCTAGAAGGGGGGTGCTGAGATGGGGAGCAGCATCAAGGGTTACATCACCAATTCCCTGCTGGGCTAGCATGCAGGTTTTAAGGTCAGTGTCTAGTTCAGCTGTGGCTCATGGGTAAGGAGTCTGAAAGAGGCTGCTTTCTTTCAGTGCCTGGCTTATAACCAATTGTGTCAGTGCAATATGAATTTGTGCGTAATACAATAAACAGGTTCAGTCTGTTCAAAGTGAAGGCTTTCTAAAGGTACAGTCAGAAATAATAACAGTTCATCAGTCTGAGTATATCTTAAAACTCGGCTTCAAATACATATAAATAGCAATGCTCAAATAATCCCTGAAGTGCCTGTAGTTTATTGAGTCCTCTTGAGTATCACCATCCCTGTGGCCAGGTAGAGATAAGTGGATTAGTTCTGGATATGAGCATCTGAACTTATATTTCACTGCTCAAATTCATACCTTCTGAATTTGAGTCTATGATCATGTTGTAGAACTCAGCTATCTAAATTTGCTATGGTTTAAGATATGGTCCAAGATATTTTAGGTGAAAAAAAAAAAAAAAAAACCAAATGCGGGGGGGGGGGTGTTGAAATATGTTCTTTATGTTTAATAGGGCAGGGTAACCTCCTCTAATATCTGGTAATATTTTTGGTGTTCATATCTATTTGTTTTCAACTATCAAGAAACGCTGTCTCATTTGGTGTGGTCAGAGTGCTGACTCTCACATTAATTGGTTTTTTTCTGCCTGTCTCTATTCATCTGCATGCCCCCAGTAGTTTTGACATTGGTTTCAACAGTGTAGGCAGGTTTTCTGTCTCCTTCTCATGGAATAAAAAGAGGTGACAAATTGCCTGCATCATTACTGTTCCACAGCAGTATTAGATGCAGATATGACTCTGACTAGGTACTCTGCATTGCTTGACATTCGTTTTCTACCAAACACTTGGGTGGCTGATTAAAAGTGTTTCCTAGTTTAATTTTTGTTTTTACTGCTAAAAAATATTTAATAAATTTTAGCCCATTGGTAACTGTTACTACATTGGGAATATGATATCTAGATAAAATAGATATGCTTAATCTCTAATTTTGTGTCAGGTTCTTCTTCTAATGCTTTCTCTTAACAACAAGAGGTAAATGCTTCCACCAAAACAAGTACATCTCTGCCTAGTTTTGTCCAAAAGAGTTTTGCTTTGCCACCAGAAAGAATCTTTTCACTTGTTTTGGTTTATATCCTAATCTTACTTTTCCTCCTGAATACTGGACATAGATTTGGCTTTTCATTTTCTCTACAGTTGTCTGCAAATTCATCTTCTGCTTATTGTGGAATCTGCCCTTGATTTTGCATATTTTTTCCTGCTTGCTTCTTATCTGTAGTATGAAATCCTCAGTAACATCATTCACTGGCCTCAAGCTGGATTACACTGCCCTTCCGAACAGGAAAAGCCTGAAAGATTTTCCAAATTGTAAGCCACAACTTTTTTGAGTGTGTTTTGAGTCATCTAGCCATTTAGGCCATGTCAGCTACAAAAATAGATTTGAGGAGAATGAAATCTGTCTTCTCCTGACACAGCTCTTTGCATGAAGATATAAGGTCTGCAGCCCAGAGTGGGGCAGTCCCAGGACAGCAGCACATCAAGGTCGAGATGGTCCTGTGACTTGAGCTTGACCTTGCCTGCTGGCCACTACCAGCATCTGCCAGATGTGAGCTAGGAGAGCTTTGGGCAGGATTCCTTCCCAAGGCAGCCCCCCTTCAGCAACACCTCTGCTCTCTCAAAGTCCCATGGTGTGACACAACAGCATGGTCTGGGGCAGCTGAGCCCCACATGCAGTGAGCAGTGCCCAGTGAGGGTGCAGGTCATGATGGCAACCCTGTGCTCCACCTCAAGACACTTTTGAGCTCTTCTGTTTCTCTTCTGGCACCTGCTTGTTTTCGACCACTCCTTGCTCACTTTCAGGCAAAGTGCTTCAAATTCTTGCATTAAGGTTTCACCATCAGTTACACCTGCCTTAATTGGAAACTCTTAAGAACAGAAACTGCTCCAGAGCCTGCTATTGTCATAAATCAAGGTACAGTAGTTTCACGAATACAAGCCGCACGGAGTATAAGCCGCACTTCCGGTGCCTCGACAATGTTGCTGTCTTTGTCAATAGATAAGCCGCACCCTGAATATTAGCCGCACTTTCGTTCGTAGCGAGAATCCGTGCGCAGCTTTCACAAATTGGCCAATTAGTAACAGGATCGCGGCATAGCGGGGTTTACTGGCTCGGAGCGGGGCCAGGAAAGCTCGGCGCGCTCATGGTTGCCGACGGGGCCGGCCGGGTGGTGCTGCAGCCGCTGCCGGGCTCACTGGCCCCCCCTCTCCCGTCAGCACTGCCCCGCCACTGAGTTTACTCGCCCTGCCGGCGGGCCAGCCGTTGCCGCCGCCGCCAGGCTCGCCAGCCGCCCCCTCCCGTCTGCACCGCCGCTGCGTTTGCTCGCCCTGGCCGGCACTGCAGGCCCCCGCACCGCCGGGCTCCCCCACGCTGCTGGCCCCGATTCTGCTGGGCTTCCCCCGCTGCCAGGCAGCCCCACCCGCCGGCCTTCCTGCTTCTGCCATGCTCCCCTGCACTGCTAGCCCCAGTTCTCCCGGGCTCCCCCGCCCTGCTGGCCCGGGCTCTGCCGCCCCCCTGCCCCGCCCTGCTGGCCCAGGCTCTGCCGCCCGCCCCCCACACTGCTGGCCCCGCCTCTGCCAGGCTTTCCCACCTCAGCCGGGGCCGGCTGGGCTCCAGCTTGGCTTGGGGCTGCCGCGGGCTCTCACTTCTGTGTTGGCAGATTTTAGAATTTTGTTCATGTATTAGCCGCCCTCGAATATTGACCGCACTTCCGGGTTTCCACCAAACTTTTGGTCAAATTGGTGCGGCTTGTATTCGTGAAATTACTGTACTTCCCGACAGTCCTCCTTTTGGCAGGTCTCTTAAGTCAGCAGGTACTAACAGATTTCCATGCTGTTTCAGCTCTGGATGAGCTTCTAAAGGCTATGCTCTGTTTGAAATTGCTTTGAGCAGCAGCTGCAGTGTGTGACACACAAACCCCAGGAGCCTGTGGCTGAGGCAGTCTGAATTGAACTAGCCCACGAGGAGGAGGTTCTGGAGCCTGCAAGGCTATTGGCAGTTCCTGGTTTCTGTCTGAGAGCAGGCTGAGTGCTTTGTATCTTCCTGTAGTTTCTTTCCTGAATTTCCAGCTTGGGTGTCAGAGAGCTGTTGTGTGCATCCCACACAATGGGAGCCCTCATGCAAAGCTCCAGCTGGTTCTTCTGGGCTTTGGATGGATTTCCCTAAAAATAAAGCTGCTCATTGAGAGATATGCCCTCATTCAGGATTTGGAAACATCAGTAAAAGAGGTTTCTTTCAGAAAAAGTTATAAGATTTCCCAAACAGATGGAAACAAAATTTTCATTGCAACTCTACAGAGGTTGAGAACAATGGGTTCCACCATCTGCCCAATGTTCCTTTCTGGAAGGAAAGATCCAAATCTTTGTCAAGCACAAAGACTCCTTGTGGTGCTGCAGGCAGTAACTGCAAATGGCCAGCTGACCAAGTGCAAGGCTGCTCTGTCAGCCCCAGCAAAGTCAAATTAAGAGCCCAAGAAGGACATGCCATATGAAACATGGGAGAAGACAAAGGGTTGATGGGGAAAGAGAATAAAGAGCAGCAGGACTGTGTTCATATGGTGATCTCCAACCATGTGCTTCCCTGGTGGTGGCCAGGACCTCAGTTTTAGTGAGGTGTGTTCTGTGCATGACCCAGGAACAGTGAAAAAGGAGCAGTCTCTTCAAGGTACCTTCTCTCTCAATTTCAAAGAAAGCAGAAAGTGGAAGGGGGATGGTTTACATGGTTATTCTGGATTTTCCACTGTGTTGTGATGACTCAGGCTTTGCACGTGCCAGTCTGACCAAATGAGAAAAAAAGTTTCTCACTGCTATCAGGATATCCTAAGCTTCTGTCTGAGCTGTGGTGCTGAGGGCCATTCATCAGAATCACAGAATTGTTAGTTTTTTAAGGGACCTCTGCAGATCATCCAGTCCAAGTCCCCTGCCAAGGCAAGGTCACCTGAAGTAGGTGACACAGAAATGAATTCAGATGAGTTTTGAATGCCTCCAGAGAGGGAGACTCCATTATCTCCCTGAGTCTTCTGCTACTCTCAATGTAAAAAAGCTCCTCCTTATGCTGAGGTGAAATTTCTGTGTTTTTGTTTAGGGCCATTGCTCCTTGCCCTGTCACTGGGAGCCACTGAAATGAGTCTGACACTGTCCTCTTTCTAAAGTGCCACTCACTTTCAGCTTGTGTCAGCACTCACTTCTTTTCTCTCTAAAAGAAAATTGCAATCTTTTTATCTTTCCACTTCTGAGCCTTTGCCAATATCAGGATTTCTAGACAGAAGGTCAAAAATATTAATTGAAATTAATTCTTTGTGTGTATTTAGCCATCAAAACAAATAGAGTTACTTCAGATTTATGGGAAATAGATATCCTGATTTATTTTAGCTGTCTGGGCAATGATTTACTGGCTGATCACAAATGAATGATTCTCAGCTTGAGGTACTGATGGGAATTTCTCATTACAGTCACAAGGTAGGGAGGGAATTTACATTCTTAACATACTGATATTAACCGAGCCCAAAGCTTGCCTGTATTAGTATTAGAGCACCAGGGCTGACAGCTGCCTGCAGAGCTCCTCTTCCCCAGCAGCCTCCTGCCCAGTCTCCAGTGCTGTCTGGAGCACTGCAAGCCCAACCCTGCCATGTGTGCTGGGAAGCTGCCTCTTGTGAAAGAGGAGTGCCTGGCATGAGCCGTGCAGGCACATGCAAACTGGCAACCAGTATGTGAGAACTTGTTAAACCACTGTAAGGTTAATTTTTTCCCCCTTCCTCTTAAGAAAAACAAGTTTTACTTTTTTTTTGAAGTCTGATGGGTAGTAGCGACAAGATGTCAATTTTATTCAAACGAGAGTGACAGGTGTAATTGCAGCTGTGGGCCATGATTTTTCTGTACAGAACTGGTTACTGTAAATAATGCAGCATCACGTGTAAGCCTTATGTTTAGTTGCTGACACTTAGATCTGTGAACTGTGAACACTATGAACATGGTGCCATTAGCACATGGCAGAGTGCTGAGAGTACAAGCCTTTCTGAATTTTTATGTGCTGAAGTGTAAGTATTTTTCCACTGTAGATTTCTCTGTGCTTTGGCTTCTGGAGGCCCAAAGATTGCTTTTATGGTTGAATAGGAGGGTTTTGGTGATCAACAGCTTTCCAAGGCTGAGCTTATTTTCATTTCCACATTACATTTCAAGTACAGTAACTAACCCAGAGTAGTTTGTTATTGCTGTGAATGAATGGCCATCATGCTGATGGCCAGATAACACCCTGTGGAGGGTGACCATATCTATGTATTATCAGTATGTGTATTGCACATAGTCACCCTTGGGAAATTTGGTTACTTAGTTGAAATCCAGTATTGGAGAGCTCTTGTATTGTTGTAAAATGGGTATTAGCACTGATGTGGTAAAATCAGCCATATGCTCTGACCATATGCTCTGTCTGTAGTTTACAGCAGTTTACAGTACCTGTAAGATGCAGTCATTTACTTTTTCATGTCTTATAACTTACTTTGGTAATGAGATGATTTTTTTTTTTTAATCTTGCAATCTCAGTGACAGACAGAATTTCCTCTTCTCTTTGGGAAAACCAGAACAACTGAGGAGTTGGGGTTTTACCATTTGGCAGGAGAGCCAAGAGCCCAGCCACACTCTTAGAAAGGGCTGTAGTCCATCTTGTTGAAGAGTGATCCTGAGGAATATTATCCTGGATGGTCCAAGGCTGTAAGTCTCTCTTTCTGTCAATACTAGGAACAGTTTCAGGATCAGGTTTCTGATACTGGGTTTTTTTATTTACCAGCTAGGAAGTAGCTGTAAAGAATAGCCTGAACTCTCCAGAAAGAAAGTTTCTATCAAGAATACAAAGCTCTATGCAAACTGCAGGGCAGTGCCATGCTGAGGTCCTGTGCCTGGGCACAGCACAGTGCTGGTCCTGTAATCATGCATTTCTAAAAACAGAAAAAGAGGATGTGTGCCTGACAGCTGTGCACATCTGGCCCTTCCCCTGCAGCCAGACCAGAAAGCATCTGCTGAACAGGAAGGTGGCCCTGTGTTGATGCATCCGCAAACCTTAGTGTCACCAGCCTTTACTTTCTAGGAAGACTCACCTGCATGCCTTTCTTTCTCAGTAGCTTTGCCATTTCTTTCTACATCAGATCTCTCTTCCCTTGCCCATTTCCCATTGCCTAAGTCCTCCTCTTTGGCACTCCCTCTTCTTGATGCCCTGAGCAGCTCACATTAGAGGCCCTTCCCACTCAGAGGTGACTGGTGTTATCACTTTCCCAGCCCTGCTGTGACCTCCCACTCCTGCAGAGCTTAAAGTGCAGAGAAGGGGAAGTGACTGCGAGAGACAAAATCCGGAGACCACTGCTTTCTCTCCAGTCACAAAAAGCCCCACATCTAGGCACAGTTCAATAAATGAAGAGTGACCTTACAGCTGTGGATCCAGGTTAGGAGACAGAGTATGCAAATGAAAAAATCTCAATGCTTTCCAGCACTGACCAGATGCTTTTCCTGTATAGTACAGAGGTATATGAAATGTCTGACCTGTAAGGAATAAAACCCAGCAAAACCACGAACCAAGGTTATTGTGCCCCTGAAACTGAAATCTTGTTTGAAGAGGCTTTTTCTTAATATATTCTTTTAAAAAACAAGAAAAAATCTTTCATAGTTCAAATCACGGAGGTTCTAATGTATCTCTAATTGTAGCTCTAATGTCTCAAATTGTGATTTCTTTGCATAGGAGAGACACTTTTTACTGCAGTTGTCTAGATGTAATGAAATATCAATGAAAATGAGCAGAGTTTGGAATCTGCCCCTCCCTTTGTAAAATCAGGCAAACCATGCTCAAGAAATGCAAAAGTTAAAACTAAATTCTTAACTTGCTGTTATTTCCAGCAATAACAACGACATTAAGAAAATCCCAAATGCCTTCAGAGGGTCAGTTCAGATAAGCAACCAAAAGTTCATTTGATACAATCTGAAAAGTTTATCTAAACCTCTCGTGTCTGCATAATTGAGTTTGAAATCTTGCAAGCACAGCCTTGTTCCATACAACATATAGTATATCTTCTACATGTCTGTAGTTTCCAAAAATGTTAATCTCCAATGACCCAGAATGAATCAACAACATTCACAGTCATACATAACACCGGTTCTGTTGAGATGTGGCATTCCTGCTGCCTTTATAAATGGCACTGCCACAGCACAAACCTGGAATGAGGATTCAAGATGCAATAACCTTTTATGCTTCTTGGCTTAGAGAGTATCTTCTGATGTCCCACACAGCACATAACACCAGGTTTCAAGTGACTAGTTTTAATCAACTGATCGATGGGATAATCAAAGTTTGGCCTCAATTCAAATACCAGAGTATCAAATGTTATATTCAGCTTCAAACTCCGAACTCATATTAACCTTGCCTGTTGTTTTGTAAAGTTTATTTTCCCAAGTTTCCTTTGGAAACACATGGTAGTTTTTTGTCTCAAAGCACTTGGAACTAATTAATTCCTTCTAGCCCACACATTAATAAAATTAATCATAACCTCATCTTACAAGGAAACAGTTCTTTTCATGATAACAGGTCTCTATTGATGCACAAATACTAAACCAAGGGAGTATTCATAGATGCATAGAAGGCTTGGGTTGAAAGTGATCTTAAAAATCATTGAGCTCCCACTCATCTGCCATGGCCAGGGACATCTTCCACTAGACCAAGTTTCTCAGAGAACCATCCAAACTGACCTTGAACACTTCCAGGGATGTGTTATCCACAGCTTCTCTGGGCAACATGTTCCAGTCCCTCACCACCCTCAGAGTAAATAATTTCTTCCTGATTTCTAGTCTAAACCTACTCTCTTCAATTTGAATCGATTACCTCTGGACCTATCACTATGTTCTCTTTCCAAAGTCTCTCCCCATATTTCTTGTAGAAACTCCATGTGTTAGGAGTGCTGAAGGTCACCCTGAAACTTGCTCTTCTCCAGGCTGAACAATCCCAATTCTCTCAGCCTTTCTTCATAGGAGAGGTGCTCCATCCCTCTAATCATTACCATGCTCCTCCACTGGACTCACTCCAAGAGGTCAATGTCCTTCCTTTGCTGGGGATCCCAGAACTGGATGCAGATATCCAGGTGGAGTCTCATGACTAAGTGGTCTTCCTTCTCTGTGCTCACAGACATCATGAACCCTCCTGTGCACTGCAACTGGATAGTTTGCAACTGAGATGTTTCTCAAATGGTCAGAGGACCATGCCAGTGCACTGCTACCTGGTGGAGGTTTCTGCCCTTGATTAGACAGATTGTTGCCTGTGCTTCCAAGAGAGCTCCAGGAGACTGTTGTTTGCCTGCTGAAGTGGTACCTGAGAAGGATTTCCATAGGCCAGTCAGCAGAGCAGAGGTGGCTAATGTAAGGGGAGGAGAGGGAAAGCAGACTTCAGACTGCAGAGCTTGATCAGGCAAGCCTGCTAAATAGCCCATATTGCAACACCTGGAAGAGGCAGTTCTTCCAGGCATGCCTTGTGTTAGTTGTGTAAAATCTCTTTTTGTCCCTGCACCCCCAGTATCCCTGTGCCAAGCCCTGTGTGTCTGTCAGTGGTGTGCCTCTCTTATCCATCTGCAAGGTGAGAGGCATTTCAAGTGCAAGCTGTGTGCTTGACTCCTGTGAGACACTCCAGTTTTAAAACCCCTTTTGGCAGCTTCAACAACATCCTCCTAAACTGTTTATTAGGTGCTGAAAGATGGTGGCATTTGTGAAGCTGCTTTTAAAATGTTTACTCACAGCAGTATAGGCGCCTCTGTTTGTTATTATCATCCAGCCCTCAAAATGGAAAATGTCAGTAGCATCTGCTTGATGGACTTATCTGCCTGATTCTGTGCCTAAAGTAACAAGCAGCAGATTTAAATGGAATTTAAGTGGTGGATAAGTAAAACACAGCAAGACCACTAATATTTGCAGGAATTCTTTTCATTTACCTAGAGAATTAGAGCCCTTCTGATGTGGAGGGAAAGAGCAACTTGCTGTGTGCACCTCCACCCACACCAAGTCCTTTGGAAGGAAGAAGGAATGTGGGAGTGTGTGCCAGTGTATTTGGGCAGCTTGGAGTAGGGCCAGTGTATATGCTGGGTTGCCCTTTGGCAAACAGCCCTGAAAGAAGCAGTGCATGGCAGAGCTATGGCTTGGTGAGGCCCCTTCCTGTCATGAGGTGTGATTGCCTGGTGCTGTTAGATGACATCTTCCCTCTTTTTAAAACAACACCAGGACTGAAGGACCAGCACTGGCTGCACCCTGTTCTGCTACCTTCTTTCCACCAGGTGCAGCCCAGGACTCCCATCCTCCCTCCCTGGTTCTGCAGCCAGGATCAGCACACATTCCTCAGATATGTGTAGGGTGGGAGGAGGATGCTACAAGTTTATTCCACTCTTCCTTATACTGAAAGCTAGGAAAGGCATAGAAGACTGCTGAGCTCATTTCAGCTATTTAGTGAAGGATGTAAACTCAGATAGAAAGTATGTCAGCTGATATGGGGCACACCTCCTGACACTGAGTTTCCTCTTAACAAGGCTGACTAAGAGGAACTGACAGCTATGTTAGAAGTATGCTCACCCTTTAAATTAACTGAGAAGATTTTACAGGAAGAAAGGAGTTGTATAAATAACCTGGAAAAATGTAGTAATTTTTTTCATTTGTTTCTACCAAGTATGTCATATTTTTTCCTCTTGATGATTTTTCTTAAATTCAGCTGAAAAAGCTGACGTTTGCAGGGACTTTTCTTTTTGCCAAGGGAATGAATATGTAAGATATTGCCTACACTGGATCTATGAGTACTGCTGAAAGTTATTTTGTTGTATGAGGCAGAGAAGGTCTTCAAAAAAGCTGTTTCATAAATCCAGTTAGCAGCTAGCTAAGCTACTCTCATGTGGCATGAAGATTCAGATTGGGGTTTGCTAGCTGAGGCAAGTTAGGAAAGCTTGGATATTTTTTAAAGGCATATAAAGGAAGTAGAAGATTACTCCATTGCTTAAAAGCCTAATTGATTTTACAAGACTGAATACCTTTTTCCCTGTTTAAAGATAAGTGTAATGTGTGGAAAGTCACAAAGGAAATACAGTGATAAGAAGCCATTTTTACAAGATGGGCTCTTTTATTTCCTCTGCTGAAAAGAGAACTGAGCAATACTATTTACAATATTATAATTGGTATTCCTGTGTTATTTTAAAGTGCTTTAAAGGATGAAAGCTGATCTGCTAGAAAAAGGTACTGCAATTGCCAAATAGGACACACATGCCTTAACTTTGCAGAGAAGAATTTGCCTTTGTGTTTTTGTTAAAGGCATTAAATGTTCTATGTGTATGCTGGCCACAGCATCAGATTGAAGGCAGTAGTTTTCAGGTCTTGGTCACACCATCTAGTGTACAGTTCCCAGTCCATTTAAAGCAAAGGTGAGATTGTCAGAGAATCAGCACAATCCCAAGGGCTTTATGTTTCTCCAGGGGGCTCCATCAGCAAGGGGAAAGGGAGGCACAGTTCATACAGCAGTTTTCCATCTGGGAACATGGTGGTGGTGACTACAATAGACAGAAAAGCAAAGTCTCCACTGAATTTTTCATCCAGAGAAAAGACTGCACCATGGCCCCGTATTTGCAATCTCCTGCTCCTGCTGATAAGTGGCTGTGGTGGCCTGAAGGGGACAAGGCCTTTTGTGAGAGCCCTTCCTGGAGCCAGCTGGTGCCCTGAGAAAGCAGCAGCAAGTAGGAGCTGTGCCTGGGCAGAGGGAACCAGTGGGTTTGGCAGCTTCCCAGGCTGGCTGTGATGCTGAACACAAGCAGCAGTTCTGCTTTCCACCCTGTCCCTGGCCAAGCTCTGCATGTACAGGGCCACTGCACGGTGGCTTTGGCACTTTTCCCACGTGCTCTGAGGTATCCAAGGCAGCTGCTGCCTTTCTTGCAGGGCTCACTGTGCCCCTGAGCAGTTCTGGTCAAGGGTGCCACTGCTGCACTGCTCACTGCAGTGTGAGGTGCTCCTGGGCTCTCCCAGGGTTGTGTGATGGGCTTTTTTCTTTCCCTCTATGACCTTAAATACTCCAGAAGGAAGGATCACCTCTCCTGCCATGACAGAGAGAGTTGGATTTGCTCTGCCTGGAGAAGAGAAGGCTGGGGAGACCTTAAGAAGCCTTCCAGTACCTGAGGGGACCTACAGGAGGGCAAGAGAGGGAATTTTTACAAGGTCACAAAATGATAGAACAAAGGGGAACGGTTTTAAACTGAAAGGTGAGATTTATGTAAGATGTTAGGAGGAAATTCTTTACTGTGAGGTACGTGAGGAACAAGCCACAGCACAGAGAAGCTGTGAATGCCCCAGCCCTGGGAAGTGTTCAGGGCCAGGATGGATGGGGATTTCAGCAGCCTGGTCAGCTGGGAGATGTCCCTGCCCTTGCCAGGGGTTTGGAAGTGGGTGATCCCTAAGATACTTTTCAACCCAAGACATTCCATGATTCTATTAAACACAAGTTATTGCTGAGGCTCTGTCCTATACATAAAACTACAGTAAAGCTGCAAAGAAAAGACAGGGACTAGAAAAAAGGAGTCAGAATACTAGAAAATATGGACCTCAAAACTGCCTGGGAGGTCCTTTAGTTACATTTGATGCTTTCTGTTACCTCATGGTTAAGAACTGGAAGTTTTGATGGAGTACCTTATAAATTAGATAATAGTTTCATGTGAAATGGAGAGAAATTTAGATCTAAAAATAAGTGACTGACTGAGTAGCTAGGAACTGTTGAGCTATGGACCTCTGAAATGTAATACATAATTAAGTCTTCTTTCTCTGACATGTTCCAGTCCTTTTCCCATAGACACTTGCATGTTTAAATGATAAATTATAAAGTATGCTTCGTTCTGTAACTCAGCCTTTTTTTCTCATTCAGAAAAAGCAGTAAAAATATTGATTAAAAATGTTGATTAGCCTACTGCTATGATAAGGATCTGCAGGTTCCTTAAAGTGAGGAACGGAACCACTTTCTGATTTATATCTACAAACAAAAATGAAAACTTCTGTTTCAAATTGTAGCTTCAATTATCTGTCATTATGTTTCTACTTTTTTCTCTTGCATTTGAGATCTGAACTTTTTATGAAATTTCAAGTAAAAGGAACTTGGTGTAGATACATCATATAAAGCACTCATATCATATGAAAAAGAATCAAACTATCAAACTAAAGATGTTTTAACTTATAAAATAGAACTTTGTGGGGAGAAAATAAACATAGCATTAAGATATTAACTTCCACCATTGCTTCTTTCTGTACATTAGTCTTACTGTTGTTTTATCCACTGATTACAAAACTCAAACATTTTAGAGCAAATACAGAAACTTTAAAGACAAACCTGTCAAGCTCAACAGTTAGAGGTCTGGAATTTGGTTCAAAAATACTGATATTTGTTTAAAATTCCAGCAATTTATAGGCTTTTTTATGCCAGAACCCCCACTGTGCCATAAGAAAAATCTTTATTTTTGGATATTCAAAATGGTGCACAAAGCCTGTGACATTTCAGTTGGTAATTGCCCTTTGAGGTAAACTGAGTTGATCAAATCAGTGAGGGAACCATAAGATTCTAAAGATGGTATTTTTATGAAGGTCCAGTTACAACTCTGATTCACTCTTGTTCCCAAAGAAAATTTTGGTAAAGTCTGTTTTTGTAATCTGACAACAAATCAAAGCATACAACAACAGACATTTTCAGAACATGGGTAAGGTGGAACAGACCAGTCCCAGGTACTGATGAAAGAGCTGGATTAACAGAAACAGGCACTTCTTCAGTAATGCAAAGCTTTACATTCCCAGGATGTATGAACATATTTGCCTCATGGCATTCAAATCCTGACCTGAAAAGAAAAAAAATTCCCTGGGATTTAGCATTACATAAGCAAAAAGATTATTAAGGCCTTTGAGGAGTGTGCAGTGGTGTGGGCAGGAATAACAGAAGTGAAATCTGTGGAGCTACCTGAACAGAAAATTGGTGTGAGAGCTGGGGCCCAGGATCCTGCGGGTATGTCTGTACCTCTGAGAAACGAGCAGGGAGGGAGAGCTGCACTCTCGCTGTCCCCGCTGCTCTGTGAGCCAGATCATCCCCTGGCTCCCCTTCCAACTATTCCAAATATTTGTTTCCAAGACAAATCTGCCACAGAAAGGGCAGCCTTCTGCCCCTGGGGCCCAAGATCTGTTCTTGGCTGGCTTTTATTTAGTCGTATCAACATAACCTGATTGACCAGTGCATTCAATTATGTGCTCTTATCTACCCCTTGCCAAGGAAGCACTCAAATTCCTACCTGGCTTTAGGCACAGGGTTTAGTCCTCCTGAAGCTTTTTGCATGCAAGGTAAAAATGTATTCATGTAACCTGGAGTCAATATAAGTATGTTTTAATGTGTATATGTATTTTACATATGTAATGTATGTTTGAAGTGGAACTCAAGTTGTGATAATCTTTTAATGAAGGCAGAAGCCAAAGGTCTTAAGCATTTAAAGCAAAGCAGATGTTATTTTGCTAAATCAAGATCATTGTTTTCACTTTCCTCTGAAGTATTTAACATTAACTGGTATAAAAGAAGGATACTATGATATATGGATCCCTGGTTTGTTTGGGTAGAAAATTCCTTGGCTGCTAAGGAAACTGTCCTGCTGCCTTGCAGACTTAAGGATCATAGTGTTTAATGAAAATTCACCAGTGGGACTGTGGTGAGCTGAGCACACAGGATATGTGTTAGAGGCTGCTACACCTTTCCAACACACAGTAGTGCTACACGTGGCATTTCCTGAAGCTGCTTCCTTCTTGACCTTCTGGACACATGGGAGTGAATGCTAAGGAAGGTGACATGTAAGACAGAGGATACCCAAGGCTGGAAGCTCCTGCTATGTTAAGTCACAAGAGGCTGTAGAAAAGAGACAAAACTCACAAATTAAAAATTAACGTTTAAATTAATCTCAACTCAACTCATTAAAAGTGTTTGCAGTCTGGTTTCCAATGCCAGTGGGTTTTGGAGCCACTTTGATTTTTTTTTTTTTAAGCTTGAAGAAGGTTTATATGTATGCATTATTTACAATATTTTATACATTTTGTTAAGTCTTGAAAAGTTGCAAGACTGCTATATAGTGATTGTATTTGAGAACCTAAGGAGGATATCCATTTTTTAGAAATCCTGAACTACAGCAAAAGGTGATGTGCATATAAATCATAAGTAACATGGTTTGAGCTGTGGAGTAGGGTAACAGATAATGGGTCAGAATAGAGTATTCTCCCTTTTCCCTCTAACCAGGTTATTTTTACTTCTTTGGAGGATTGTGTTTATTTTTCTTTTACTTTTTTCCTAACTCCAAAAATATTATCAACTGACATATAATTTGATAATACTACAAATTTAATTTTGATACCCTTGCAGATCTTGGGAAAAGGCAGAAATCCTCTAAAATTTTGAGGGACATTTTGTGGATACATATATTGTAAAAATATGTAGCTTTTTCAGGTGGAACAATATTAAAAAATCTAACTCTATTAGAGAAGTAACAGTAAGAGTACGAATATTTTGGATTCAAGGAAACTGTACTAAATTCATTGTTTGTCCACTTGGATGGACCAAAGCTGAAAGACAGCAAGATAAAAGGTGCCCAGCCAACACGATCCCGTTGCAGCAGTGGGGCATCAGGAGGCATTCCTGCAGCAGGCAGCTGCTGGAATAATCACATGAAATCCAGAGGGAGAGAGGGTGGCAGACTCTGTCTTAAGACCCCAACCCCTCTTCCCAGTACACTAAGCACAGAGGTGCTATGTGAGTACACTCCTAACACTTCACAGTTAAAAGAGAAACTTCCTTGTTCACTTTCACAGTGGCCCTTGGCAGGAACTGTGTCCTAGGTTGTCAGATTTGTTTGAGTTAGGGATGATTGCTGACTTAAAACCCTGAGGCGAATTTCTCCCCTGGCACAGGGATGTGTTACAGAGGAGCTACAGGACAAAATCATACAAACAGCTCCTAACATGATTCTCCTCTCCTTTGTACTGTGGTAAGTCAGGAGATCTAGTGGTGTCTTCATTCCTTGAACACAGGACTTGGGGTTCTCTCCTGACATGCAGCTGGACAGCATTACTGGGTAAACTACATGAGAATAAGGTCTCTGTGAGCGTATCATAGGATATCACAGCGTGTTTGGAGTTGGAAGAGACCTTAAGGATCATCTAGTTACAGCACCCCTGCCATGGGCAGGGATGTCACCCACTAGACCAGAGTGAGCCCCCTCCAGCCTGGCCTCGAACACTTCCAGAGATGGGGCATCCACAGCTTCTCTGGGCAACCTGTGCCAGTCCCTCACCCTGCATATGGTCATGTCTAGGGCATATGGACAATGTGCTGCCATGTAAAACCAGCCAAACACATCCTCAATGCCACTACAGCCTCAAGAAGGTGGGGGAAGGCCTCATTTCCATCCAAAATGTACATGGGGTGAGGCATTATTTTTGTCTTATGTTTCCTACTTGGGGGCTTTTTGTCCCCAGTTTTGATCACTGTCAGGGTTCTGCTTGTCCCCTTGTGCCTGCTGGCTGCCATGGGGTGGGTGAGGTGCCTTCCAGTGGGTGGTGGCTGCAGCACTGGGGCAGGGGTGCTCTGGGTCCCCCCGGTGCCCTGTGACACCACCCTGGGGCTGGGCTGTCCTCAGGCTGGGCCAGACAAGCAGAGAAACCAGACTGCAGGTTTGAATTTCACTTCTGAGATGCCTGTGCAAGAACAGGCATGGAAATACCCAAGCCAGTAAGCTCACAATGAAACCAGCTGGGAAGATTCTGCCAATTTTTTACAGTGTCCTGGGGCAAAATGGTGTTTAGAGGCTTCTGTGGCATTCACTGTGTCCTGGCAGTTTCCATACTCCATGGATTTACAACATTCTGTAAAAATGAATTATTTAAATCAATCTTCCCAAAAGTTACTTGATGAATTTCTCTCTTTAAATATTTGAAGAACAGTCTTGAGACTTTATCTAGCAAACAAAACATAAATTGAAATATTTCCCTTTCCATCAAAAAAAAGAAAGAGATAAATAAAGGATTCAGTGAAATCCAAATCACAGTTCTACAAGTGGTGCTGGTAGGACAGCAACCTTGAAACCAAAATGCACAAAAACGTGGTTTTTATGAATCCCTCTGTAAAATGGGGGAAAAGCAGAGGATGGGGAAAATCCGAGTGCTAGGGCGACTCTGCCTGCGTGCAGCAGAGGGTTGTAAAAATTTGTCAGGTGCCTCTGACAGGCAAACATTTACAGTTTTATAACCTCAGTATTTGCAACATTTAAGGCATTTCCTGTCTTAAGTATTGGGAAGTACAAGTAAATATTGCCTGCTCTGAGGTTAACTGCTCTGCTTAGGAGGCTTTTCATGGTCAGAACCCAAGAGCAAGAAAACCACAAAAATCCCAAAGCTGCTGTCACATTTTTAATTCATTAGGAACGACTCATACCTATTCCCAGAGCTACCTTTAATAGTGGGGCTTTTCTGAACCACAGGGAGTTTTGTTCCTTTGTAGAAAATCTGAGCCTGATAAGACAGTTCTGGCTTGATGCTGAAATGCTCAGAACAAAATTTCTCCAACTAAATCTTCCCTTTTTAAGGAAAAGGGGGAGTTCATTTGTTCTGTTCCTTTTTTTCTTTTGTTTCAAAAGCTATGCTGAACTTCCCCACGCTGCTTCATATGCAAATTTTATAGATATCTCTGAACCTTTGCATTTCCTATCTTGGGCTGGCAGCCTAGACAGCCTGCTGGAAAGCAGGGAGGGTGTGAAAATGGGTGGGCTTAGAGCAGCGGTTGGAGTACATCTCTGCAATTGCTCCATTGAAGTCGGCAGAGCTTGATCGATTTAAGGCCAGATTTGGCTCATGATTGAATTTTTTATGTCTTTTTAGCCAACACTGTGCATAGCACATGGAGCAAAACAGAATACAGTTACTGCTTTTCACCTCAACCTATTTCTTGCTCTTCCAGAATTAAGAGATAATGAAGAGCATCTTCATATGTGCCTGCACACACACACACAAATCCTTTTCTTGTAGAATTGTCAGTGTTTTCTTTGCAGACTCGAGAGTTCTGGATAGTTCAGATAAAGCTTCAGAGAAGTGTATTGAGATTGAGATACTTATTTTAACCAGCCTGAACTTGGATTTGTCCCATGGCTCAGAAAAAGCTTTCCCTAGGGAAGTCTGCTTAGGGGGCAGCATCCGCGCAGGGAACTAACTCTGGGTTCAGAGCTGTGGCTGTGAAGCATCCATTACTTTGGGGCAGAAAGCTCACCATATGGCTGTTTTGTTTCCAGTAGCTATAATGTAATTGAATCAATTGCCCTCACATGATATGGGTGTACTAACTGCACATACATCATTTCTTTCTGGGTTTTGAGGCTTGTAAAGAGTGGAGGGTAAGGCCCCTGAGGATAAATCAGTCTAGTTTGTCTTCAAGAAAAATGGGTTTAAATCTGACCTGTGGTGCAGGCACAAATCAATTCAGTGCTTCTGACAGTCCCACGTGGATACTTTCCTCATTTGGAAATTATCCTCTGATGAAGGTTGCTGTCAGTCTTTACACAGCAAGGCTACAAAAAGTAGGTATCTTCTGAAGTGAAGGTCATCAGTAAATAACATGCAAAATTCAAATATATCTAACCTAAGCTAGGTAAAGGGATAGCAGCAATTCTCATGATAGTGCCAGAAAGTAAATAATGAGGTAAGAGGAGGGGAAAGAGAAGAGGAGGCTGCCAAAGGGTGACTTCTCATGATGCTGAGATGTCCAGCAACTAAGGCAGTGGGCTGTGCCTGTCTCCCATTTTCCCCTTGCAGTAGGACCCAGGTAAGGTCAGTGTCTAAACCTATTGTGCCCTAGTTTTCCCAGTCCTCCACTGCTTCATCTCAGCTGCTCTCAGTAAGGTAACTGGGGTTTGCGGTTTTTTGTTCCTTCTCTGCACTCCTCCAGTTCTGCACCAAGAGCTGGGGCAAAAGCACTGCTCTGATCTCTCTGGCCAGGCACTGATACTGCTGCCTGCTTTGTGTCTGCTTCAAGCTCTCTGAATGTTTCCAAGCAAAACCAAAGTGAACTTCACTGGTGTTTCATTCATTGAAAAGACAAAATTTAGACCAGCAGGGAAATCAAGGCCAAATACCAAGAAAAAGATGGGACAGCTTTTGGAGGGTGAAGAAATGAAATGTCTAAACGTGTCTTATCTAAGCGAACCACCTGGGCCTTAGGCATTAGGCAGCATGGGATGGGTTTCTTCCTGCAAGTGTGTTTTTATTGAGGTGGGACAATGTGTCTTCTGGCAATGCCCATTTCTCTCTATTTACAATTAATCCTGGATGACTGGCTTCACAAAGTGCCAGCTAAACAGTTGGGTTAGTTGCATATATCTTGTGGTTGCTGATAAAGGGGTTACTCTTTGAAGTCAAATCATGGTTTCATGGGATTTTTGTTCTAAAGGTGAAGAAAGAAATCTGGGCTGAGATTTTCATATCCCCTTTCTTAGCATTTAGGGGACTCCAAATTTGGAGTGGACCATTTTAGAGCTGGAGACCATTTATCAGCAATTCATCACATTGCCAGCAAGTTTGGAAAGTGTTTTTCAGATCTTTCAGCTATTTTTGTGGCTGAAGGATTGTTTTCAATCCTTCAGTCCTGAAGCAGAAATTGAAAATCTGTCCTTTCAGTGCTGTTATTGAGACTGTCCTGACTTTTAATTTATTGACATACTTGCTTTCCTATATGATATCTTGAAAAAACCCATCTTATTTTTCTCAACTCTTCTATGCACCTTGCTGCTTAAATACACTTCTTCCATTTCTTGCTTCTTTCCCGCCCTGATTAATTCCTTTCAGACCTTTGAGTTTTGTAGCCCAACAGAAGCAATTTGCCAACTGGCCAATATCTGTACAGCACAGAAGTCCTTACAGGAAAAAAGATGAAAGTCATTGTGGAGAAGAGACACCATTTCTGAAGAGATGGGACTGAAATACCAGCAATACGGACAGCCTCTGGCTCAGAACACAGCTGACGCTACCAAGCTGCAGAGTGGGAGAAGACAGAAGCAGAGGAAGACAGAGCCAGCCCCTCTGCAAACTGGTGGGAGGGTAAATTCCAAGGTCATACACTACCCCAGGTCAAGCTAATATAGGTTGTGCCTTCTTGGTAAATTTATGCCTTCACACCACTTCTTACGTCTATTTCTCCATTTCACTTTCCACCAAATTGAATTTTTTTTCTATTTCTGCTTCTTGGAAACTTAATTTTCTGCCATCTAATACCATTTTAGTGCAATCCCTGTACAGACACATTAGGTCAGAGCAGAATTACACAGATGCCAGACATAAAACCTGTATCAAAAAAATTCCATTCTAGCTAGTTGTAGACAAAATATGTTGATTTAAGGAAACAGAAAAGAAGTCCAGCACCAACTCATGGCAGTAAATTGTGCATTATTACTAAAAATTGCACACTACAAAATTTTCTCATTTTGTACAATGTGTTGGTTGCTTTTTTTTTTAACAAAAGGCAGCATTTTCTTTTGAAACACCTTCCCTTTTCTTCATCTCTTCTGTCCTGTTTTTTGTCCAGAGTAGCTCAGACTGCATCTCCCCTAATAAGGCTGTAAACCCATCCCCAGTCTCACTTCAAGACACTCACTAGAAGTGTCATTGTTCACAATCACTTATTTGAAGCTGCACTTTAATTCATCTTCACTGGTTTGTTCTCTATCTATTGATAAGGAGTAGAAGAAGGGGTGGCTTCTTTCCCAAGAACAGGCAAATAATACTTCTTCAAAATCAGGACTGCATGTCTTCAAAAGTCTTTTCTGGCCAGGGATCCTTGATGTGCAGCAGGGTATTGACTGCAGGCTCGCAATGTAGAGTTTTCTCAGAGGGGTGAAATAAAAAGATGGATTAGTTGCCTTTTGGGGGGATCTGAGTGTTAATTGGCTCCCTGATAAAATCATCTAGTTAAACTCTGCTCTGTAGTATAACACTGAAGTGTAGGAACTTTTGAAGGCACCCTGCTAAGTTGACTGTGCTTTCACATAATTACAGTAAATTCACGAATACAAGCCGCACTGACTATAAGCCGCATCTCTGGGTGTTGGCAAATATTTTGGTTTTTGTCCATAGATAAGCCGCACACGAATATAAGCCGCTCTGTCGTTCGCAGCGAGGACCCGCGTGCAATTATTAACAGAACGGCGGGAGGGCGGGGTTTACTGGCTGAGCTAAGGCTGTGCAGGCTCGGCCCGCTAGGGGCCGCTGACGGGGCCAGGTGGTCCAGCACGGTGCTGCAGCTCGGGGCCGGCCGCCGCTGCCACTGGGCTCGGTCACCCCGGGTCGGCGCTGCCCTGCGGTGGCAGGCAGGGACGGAGCTTCCCCTGCTCCTACGGCAGCGGCGGCGGGCGGGGAGGGAGCTTTCCCGCGCCCGTGGCGCCGGCGGCGGGCAGGGACGGAGTTTCCCCGCTCCTGCCGCGGCGGCGGCGGGCGGGGACAAAGCACCCCGTCGGCTCCCCGAGCCGCGGCAATGGCTGCGCGGGGCTCCCGTCGGCTCCCCGGGCCACAGCAATGGCGGCGCGCACTTCCCCCCCCCTCCCTGGGCCGCAGCAATGGCGGCGCCGGCTTCCCCCCCCCTCCCCGGGCCGCAGCAATGGCGGCGCCGGCTTCCCCCCCCCCCCTCCCCGGGCCGCAGCAATGGCGGCGCCGGCTTCCCCCCCCTCCCCGGGCCGCGGTAGGGGCGGCCCGGGTCCCCCCTCTCCTCCCCGGGCCGCGGTAGGGGCGGCCCGGGTCCCCCCTCTCCTCCCCGGGCCGCGGTAGGGGCGGCCCGGGTCCCCCCCCCCCCTCCCCCGGCCGCGGTAGGGCCGGCCTGGGTCCCCCCTCTCCTCCCCGAGCTGCAGCAATGGCGGCGCCGGGCCCCCCCCGTCTCTCCCCTGGGCTGTGGCAGAGGAGGAAAGAGAGCTCTCCCGCCTCTCTCCCCGCCCCCCGTTCTGCCTACAGGGAGCCAGGCTCCACCCGCGGTGCAACAAAGTAGCGATTTGTAACAATCGCAAAATGCCGACTTTGCAGCTGCTCGGCTCAGCACTCTGGCAGGCACTTCTGAGGTTGTATTAGCCGCTCCTGATTATTAGCCGCATTTCCGGTTTAGGAGCAAAATCTTAGTCAAATTGGTGCGGCTTGTATTCGTGAAATTACTGTAATTGAAATGAGGAAAATAATACATACACCCCACATTAAAAAAAAAAAAAATCACAGATTTTCAGCTATTCTTCATATACAAAGTCACAAAGATTAACTCACTTGATAGGAAAGGAAGTATCCCACTGAACAAAGTGATTTCTGTCTCAAGCATCAGGTTTGGCAAGCACTTCCTTTGGAAAGCCTCACACTTCTAAAGCTGCAAGGACGAATTTTAAAACCATTGAAATACATTGAGCAAATATGTAGTGGTTTTATGTACATTTCAGCAGGTTTATAGACATTCTAGATGGTTTTATAGATGTTTTAAACTTTTGGAAACACAGTTTCTAAGCAAAACACAAACATTTGCATTCTTTCCTGTTTATTCCTTGTGGCTTATGTTTGGCTTTTGCCTTCATGTACAGCAGTTCTTTTGACATTGATCATCCCAGGATCCTTTAACATTCTATGTAATTGTTTTCTAAATGTTTGTATTTATCCCATTTGTAATCCTCTCCTAGAAACCCTTGTCCATACTAGGTTATATTCTAATATTGATTTTGTTTCCCTTTCTTCTGGTCTTAGTTACAAATTACAGCGTCCTTTTTGCTTGGAATGTTTTAGGGTGATTGATTGCTGAATGAATCAAGTGCACCCACAAGCTGAGGCTTGATTTAATCCCCTTAGTGCCAGGGATTTCAGAGCACACAAGCTGAAATTATAGCCCCCTCTGGAAATAAAGGCCAATGGACATTGGAGAGCTATGCCTTTGGGTTCCCCACTTGGGCTCAAGTACCCTTTGAGGGAACAGAGCTAAACCACAGTTTCTGTCATGTCTGTGGATTTCTGTGGCTGTCAGGAGAGTGAGGTGCTTGTTTGCAGCCCACTTTGGGGTTTTTGTTCAGAGAAGGAAGGAAGGAAGGAAGGAAGGAAGGAAGGAAGGAAGGAAGGAAGGAAGGAAGGAAGGAAGGAAGGAAGGAAGGAAGGAAGGAAGGAAGGAAGGAAGGAAGGAAGGAAGGAAGGAAGGGAGGAAGGAAGGAAGGAAGGAAGGAAGGAAGGAAGGAAGGAAGGAAGGAAGGAAGGAAGGAAGGAAGGAAGGAAGGAAGGAAGGAAGGAAGGAAGGAAGGAAGGAAGGAAGGAAGGAAGGAACTCACATGTATATAAAACAGTGACTTTGGATCAGTGTGAAAATACATGGCTTCTATGACAGCCAAATTGTCCTCTGATGCGCCTTCCCCAAAGATAACTCTGCTTGCTTCTATGCAGAGGAAGTCACTGTGACCCTGAAATTGCAAACAGTGCATTTGACAGCACTCAGTCTGCTCCCAGCCTTTGTTGTGGGGTGGGAGACACAAACACTGAGTGTGCTGAGGAGGACTTGATCAGATGCACAGAGATATTGCAGCTGTCTCTGAGCCTGAGCTCACAGGTAGGCTTGGCTGCAGAGGCAGGAATTATCTGGGGAGTGTATTACTGTGGTTTCTGCACCACAGTGTGTGAAAGTAGAAGACCACAAACAGCACAGCTTGTGGGGACTTGTTGCTGATAGCCCCTTCATTCCTGTGGCTTGGCAAACTCTTAAAAATGTCATGTAATGTACATGCCTTTTCCTAGCCTTTGGCTTGTTGTAACCACACTGTTCTGAACCTTCAGTTGCAAGTGCCATAATTACCTCCATCTCCTCCTGCTGCTGCAAATGAGCAGAGAGGAAAAGTTCATTAATCAATTATCTGAATTTTGGAGAAAACCAGAGCTGTGATAGTCTCCTGTTTCCTGGAGATTTGAAATATGCCTCCTTCCTTCGGAAGCAGATGCAGCCCCAGATTAAACAGGGAGTGGGGAGAAAAAGGAGGGGGAGAGCAAAGGCTGCACACATGACCTGGCATCTTGCAAAATCCTAGGACAGAGAAAGGCCTGAAACTACCCTATTGTGAAAATATATTTCTCACAAAAAATCTGATATATCAATGAGAGAAAGACCTTACTAAATAAAACATCTCTGAAGTGCTTTCTTGTTGTTACACATGATGACCTTCCTTTGGGACTGATTTAATGCATTTTACTTCTCAAAGCCTCTTGAACTTGGTGGCTTGGGATGCTCAGCTTATTTTACTGGTTCTGTGAGTACTTTATCCAACCATTTCCCAGACCATCTCTTTCCTCCCAGCTGCTTTCTCTAGCATTTGACTTTGATGTTGTGATCCCACTTCTCCTTTGGTGGCCATTGTTGTGGTCCAATCTTGTTGTGATATCTTAGTCTACTTTGGTACTTCCACAGCAACCCAAGGATGCATTTACTGGGGAAGGTTGTTAGAAGAAGTTGGCAAAACTGCAGCTAAAATTCCAAATGGGCAATCTCATTGAAGAAGAATTAGGATATTTATGTATCTCCATTTAAGAAGAACATACTAAAGAACTTCAGTGGTTTTAGAGTAATATTTAAGGCTACAGTCCAGCACACTGTGACTAGAGGCAATGACAAGTACATTTATCAGTATTAACAACAAACCAAAGCAAAATATAGTCATTACTACTTACTCCAACTTTTAAGGCAGCAAAATGCATAAGTTAAGCATGTGGTTGAGCCCTGTAGGGCTTCAGGCAGTACTAAAATAGGCACGTTTAAGTAATGGGTTGAATTGATGGTTGTAATAGGTACCTGCAGATACCAAATTCTGCTTTTTTGTCTCTCACTATGTTTCTGTAGAGTCCAAATCCCCTTTATATTACATACCAAAAAAATGTGATTAGGCTACACAGTAAGTTACAGAGAAGCTGTAGAGAAAATTCTCATTTCTCATCCAATCATTTTATTGTTACTGAAATAGGAAGAAAGAAAGTGCACTATAATCTGACAAAACATTACGTGCCTTAGTTCTTTATATGGACTAGGGAACAAATTTCAAGTCTAAATACAAGAAAGACAAGGAGCTACTGAGAGGGTGCAGTGGAGGCTACAAAGATGATTTGGAGTCTGGAGCATCTCTCTCATGAGGAGAGACTGTGAGAGCTGGACCTGTTTAGTCCAGAGAAGGGAAGACTGAGACAGGATCTTGTAAGTGCATAAAAACATCTCAAAGGCATTTGTCAAGAGTGTGGTGCCCAGTGACAGGACAAGGACCAATGGCCATAAACTAGAACACAGAAATTTCACCTCAGTGTGAGGAAGAACTTTATGCTGAGGCTGGTCAAACACTGGAACAGGCTGCTCAGGCAGGTTGTGGAGTCTTCCTCTCTGGAGATATTCCAAACCCACCTGGACAGCTTCCTGTGTCACCTGCTATAGGTGACTCTGCCTTGGCAGGGGGGTGGACTGGATGATTGCCAGATCCAATCCTATCAATTCTATGTTTCTGAATCTTATTTTCATACTTTTTAATCTCCTAGTTCATAAGTTTATCTTATATTAATAGAACAATATGAGGGAATGAAAGTAACTAATTTGAATTACATAAATATGCATAGCTATTAACTAGAAGACTTTTTGGTGATAGGGCTAAAACATCAGCCTTAAATTTCAAACATTTCAAAAGTGTACAGTAGTCAGTTCATATAGGGTTTTTCTTATTTAAAATTCTTCAAATCTTTTATTCTCTCTGTATCAAATAGATCACTACATCTTCAATACTTTATTTGCACTAAAGAAAGAAATTGCCCATAACTGTTGAGAAAATATTTAAACAGCTTTTTTTTTTTTAATTGTAAATGAATTGAAACACGATGTATGAACTGAAACACGATGCATGATATATAAGCTAATCTACTGATGCATACATGAAGGTCCAAATAAGAATAAGAGAAATGTTCTTTCTCTGATCTTTGCAACTTTTTTGCATTCCATTTTTGCATCATTTTATGCATGGTTTGGACCAGACAGATTTAGTTGCATGAATTTATTTGCAGAGTCATGCCATTATGAAATGGTAGCTACATTTCATAGCTTTTACAGAAGAATATAGGTTTGTTAGACCTAACATGAAGACCAGCTTCTCACTCTAGAAGTCATAAGCATAAGCTTTTGAAGTTTGTGAGGGTGGGATCCTCACCTGAAGTCAGTGGTGAGACAGAAGAGCTTTTTCAATTAAGATATTCTTGGAGGAAGAGAAGCTGTTTGCTTCCCCTGGCAAGTGGAGGAGTCTGAACTGAACGGGAGTGGGGCAGAAAAGTGGAACTTAATTTTTTCCATGGGAAATCTATCGTTAGAGATACCTTAATCAGACTGTGGTAGATTTTTTTTTTTTTTAATGTAGCGTAGTCCTAGTTTTTAAGGTATTTAACATCTTTAAGTTAGATTTGCTAAGAGTTTGAGATAAATGGAACATCAGTGAGACTTCTGGGAAGTTTCCCAAGACACACTGTGGTTGTTCAGCCAGCTTTATTTGTTTCCTTCAGAAGTGAATGACCTCTCCATGCTGTACATATCCCCATCAGCAGGAGCACGATTGCCTGTTTAACCTGCTGTGTAACCATTTCTATGGCACCTGACATTTCCTCTCCTTGGCACAAACCTTTCCTGTGTAAAGTGGCAGAGCACAGGAGTGGGTCACAGGGAATCTCATGTAGTAACTGGTGGTCCTTCCCACATTTCCAGATGTGACAGGATCCCACATTGGCTTGGAGTGGCTGTGATGAGGTATTTAAAAGAAGTGCTTGCTCTACAACAGGGCCTCAGAAAGATAGACTTACACACACCAAAAAAACAAACAAAAACCCCAAACAAACAAACAAAAAGTTTGGAGATGAAACTATGTGAAATTTGATGTGTGGACAGTGAGAGCAAGTGAGGGTTTTGACATAAATTCGAGTTGCCAAAGAATCATGAGCATCCTCTGAGAAAAACCTGCCTGTGCTTTTGCATTTTGATTTCTGTGCTTTCTTAGTTCTGCACAAATCAGGTGTCAGTTTATCTGGGGAAGAGAAAAAGGGACAATGCTAGAAAGGGTCTAACTGTGGGAGCTTCAGGCTGTTATTTCTCACTGCCTCCTACAACAGCACCTGTGCAATATGGGGAGAGGCTTCCCACTGCTGCTTGACTCGAGGTGTGGGCAGGGACATAAAGATGTGCCCACAGCAAGCCAAGAAAGTGGTGGGCATTCTCCCTCTCCATAGCACTGCATCCTACTCCATGGGCTGGGACATGTCCCAGCAGAGCAGAGGCTGCTGGGGGAAAGGGATTTCCACATTCTCACCCAGATGGCACCCAGTCATGGAAACAACCAGTGTCCATATAAAGTAAAGTTCTGTAATGTGTTATGAAGCTGTGTGGGAGTTTGTGTTGAAACACCCTCCTCTGGAGAGCTCTGAAGCACAAACTATGAGTGTTCTTGAAGACCTGGTACTCAGCAGGCTTAGCTAAGATGCCAGATGACTCCCCGGCATGGGATGCATGGGCAGCCTTGCCATGTGGGGTAACATGGCCCCTTTTTCTTGCTCTATAGACTGATGCCTGGGAGTAGGAGGCAGCTTTATTAAAACACCAGTCGTTGCTGTGGGACATCCTTGTAAGTACAGAAATACTCTATGTAGATTTAAGCCACAGGAAGCCTGAGACATCTTTGGTACCCAGAGGGTGGTGGCAGTCTGGGAATCCTCTGGGATGATTTCCTTCCCCTCACTGCCTCCAGTAGCTCGTAGTGATGTGTGACCCCCTGCTAAAGCCCCTCCCCAGGGGAAAGCAGGAGGGGCAGGATGACACTGGGTAAAGCTGATACAGAGGGAGAAGTGCTTTGGCACAGCACTGGCAGTGAGTGACTTGCTGGCCTGGAGACAGGGGAGAGTGGAAAATGCAGGAGACTGGCAGGGAGGGAACAGAGAAGTAAGTGTCATGCAGCAAGGAAGAGACTTGACAGATCTGTGCTGGCATATTGTGTTTATAAGCCATACTGTGACTGATGAGCTCCACAGTAAAATCCCTGCTGGCTGCAGAGGCTGCAGAAATGACCCTTTTTGTTGGGGGAAAGAAAGCACAAACAAAAGAGGGAGGGGTGAATTCATATTTCTCAACTTTTCATCTGAGAGATGTCTTCAATACATTCTTATGAAAGAAAAAGCTCTTCATCACTCAGTGCTGCACTGGCTCACCATAACACAGAGTGAAGGTGACCAGTGCAGGAAGAGCCATTCAGCATTTCAGAGCCCCAAGGAGCTTCTCTATGTGCCATTTTCTGAGTAAGGCCAGAGTGGAAGGGGAGGTGGGGTCAGAGGCGAGCACAGTCTCATTTCCAACGAGCTGCAAGGATGGCGTCCACCAGTTGTATCATGATGGGCTTTAAATTGGGAGCAGCTCTGGGATCTCACTTCTCATGATCAGCAGTGATAGATGTCCCTACTCACAAGGGCATTTGTGAGAGAAATTAAATTTGTGCTTGTTCAAGCAAGTACCAGAGAGGGAGGGGTTGCTGCCATGCTGGAGAAGTCAACTTCCCATCCTGCAGCATCATCCTAACCAGCTGCTGCACTCCTAAATGCAAGGATCATTCTGAGGACAAGCTGCTGGGATTCAGGGAGGCATCCTGAGGAAGCAGTGAAAAACAGCAGTCACAGGTCCTCCCAGACACCACCCTGGAGGCAAAATCCCCCTCCTCTGACTCCAGGACAGAGCTAAGTTACACTAATGTCTCTGGTCTGCCATCAGAAGGGAAAGAGCTGTGCCAACACAGAAAATGCTATTTGCTGACAGGTTGTTAGAGACAAAGGAGACACAGTGAAGAGCAAGAATAAAAATAGAAGTTCTCAAGTAAAAAGATGTGAGAAAAGAGAGATTGATTGTTTAAGTCACAAAGGAGAAAAAAATGAAAGGAAAAGTAAAAAGACTATTAAATCAAATATACCTGCCTTTTAGAACAGCATTGATAAAGGCTGAAGATGTGAAGTGTAAAGGCTGAGACATATCTAACTGATAATTTATGGTTAGAGAATAAATAAATCGTTTAGTTGATGTGGATATTGTTTCTAGACTATCAGGTATTAGAGGGCTGGAAGGAACACATCACTAGAAACATGAAGCAGGTATCTGAAGACCATCCAACTGTGGGGAAAAAAAATAAAAAGCTCCTGTTTATTGCTTTGCTTGCTTTTCTTGCTTCTCTATCCCCTCCTGCTTGCTGCAGAGAAATCAGCTCAAAACTAAGTAATGAAATAATGTGTTCCCCATTTCAACTGGCAATATGAGAAACAATACTTTGATGATGTCTTAGATTTTAATGAAGATGTCTGTTAGGCTTTATGGTATAAATGCAATAAAGATTTAGGGGTGTTCCTTCTTCAAATACAGCAGGTCAGGCTGGGTCAGAGAAGAGTGAGCGCAATTAAAAGAAGCAAAAATTTTTAGAAAAACCTGGATAGAGACAGAAGTAATCAAGATAAGGATGATTATGCTGAATGAACAGACTCCTCTATATAGATATATTAATATTGTAAACAGTGTCAGCCTGTGCAGTGGCCCAGCCTCTTGGTAGCTGCATCTATTTCTTTCTTATCAGCTGCAGAATCAAATACAGTCACCAGGAAACAGACTTGGACTTGTACTATGCTGGCTGGAGCCCACCAAAATAGCTGGATCATTCCCTCATTGTCTCACACTTCCCTAAATCTCCTCAATTTTTTTTGCCTGCTACTTTTCAAGTCTGCATTTACCTGCTCTGCAAACCAAACACAACTTTTCTTTGGATTGCATTTTTTTTTCACTGAAGTGTTTTCTTTGGGGCCTATTCTATGCAATTGCCTTTTCCCCTTCACCCCATCAAATAGGGAGAAAAATGCAAACCTCAGAGTATAATTTACGAAGACAGACTGTTGAATCCTTCTCTAAGCTCTTTTGCTTGAAGCCTATAATTGTATTCTCTAGAAAGCCAAACTGATTTTGCTCACCCTGGAGAGCATTGTGTTGTAAAAATCAAATCAGACTTCAGTATTTGATAATGGGAATAACTTCCTTTACCTGATGTAGAAGGGATTTATATTATGTAATGTATGTGATTACTATGAAATTATGTATTTATAATATAGGAAATCACAGCCTTCAATGAGACACTTCCATTACAGTTTTTCCCGACTCTCTCAAGTGTTTGTTTTGGGGATGGTAATGAGCACAATAGTATTTTATCCAGGGTCCCAGCATCACTGAAGGAAACAGACTGTAATTAAATGCAAATGTGTACCACTTCTTGTCATCACTGAGGACACTGGGGTGGTGTTGGGGATTCTGCACCAGCTTGTCTTTACAATCTCAAGAAGGAAAGCCTGATGGATATGTAAAACACACGACCTGGTGAACTGAACTTGCCTCTTATCCAGATACACCGATGATTTCCTGTGCGGCAACATTTGTGTGTAATTACACCTCTCTAAATTGATACTGTGGTTTCTCACCTTCATACATCTCTGAGCAGGACAGGGAAACACTCTGATATTTCCAAGAATTTGGTATTATTGATAAAGGCAGAGCCCCTGCACTCCTGAGTGATACGTTCTCCCCTAAGGCCCTGAGCAGTAGGTGATGCTCATGATATCTCTGTCTGACCAGGACTGCACTGGAGGGTGCTGTAACTCAACACTGCACATGGGCACTCTTCCGCATTGAAGGATTAAGTGTTTACTACCATTTTGACCTGTTTTGATCCAAAGAAGCAGAAGTGTGTATGTATAAAACCTGTATTAGTGTGCAAATTTGTGCATGTGTGTGTGTGTGTGTGTGTGTGTGTGTGTGTGTGTGTGTGTGTGTGTGTGTGTGTTCACATTTCAGAGCTGGGATTTACATGGTGGTCAGTGGCTTTTACTCATTAGTCCTCTGGATTTTCTTTTCTCTTTTCATTAGATGGCAGAATCTTTGCTCTCTTTTCTTTCTGTTCACTTACGAATAGCAGAGCTAACAGCCAGAAATTTCCTGAAAACTGGCTTGTGTCTTCCTGAACTAGCCAAAAAAAACAATATATTGGCTGAGTTCACCACTAAGGTATATTTGTTTTTGCCATTTTTTGGGGTCTTAAAGTAAGCTGACTGCTCAGCACAAGATATTTCTCCTAGCACTTAAACTTCTTCCTTGATCTCAGCTCTGACCAATTTGGTGAGACAGATATTTGTTGCAGAAAAAAACCCCTAGCTTCCTGGATTTTATGAAGTTGGGCCAATTTCACTGAAAATACCTCCCAAAGGAAATTAGTCTCTTCTTCCTGAATTCTTTCTTTCTGCTATGAATCGTTCACCTCCGGGAACCCATTGTTCCCAATCTTGGAAATTTCTGCATCTTTCAAGTGACTTCATGCTTTTGAAAGTAGCAACTCCCCTTACTTCACTTTGCTTCTAGGACATACCCAGTGAAATTTCTGGTGGCTTCCTCCACTTGTGTCATTGTTTTCCTGTCACAAGGGAGCTCTCAGCTGCTGTGTTTTCCTGATTGATTTAGTATGTACTTCCCAGTATGAACTGGGTTTGTGTCTCAGGGAAATAGTCCAAGACCTCCAGAGAAAAGAGGAACCTGCTCAAGGCATGCTGCCAAAGGTCTTTATTTCCAAATAAATAAGAAAAGGAAAAAAAAAAAACAAACCCAAAGCCACCATGGAGAAACCACAAGCCAGTCAGCTGAAACTGTGTGAGAAAGAGAACTACAGTTTCAGAGGAGGATGGAGCAAACCATGACGACTGGTTGCAGCTTCTTTCAGCATGGGAGGGAAGTGTTACTTGTCATTCAGTCATAAGTAGTAACTGGAAAATATATGTTGCAGTATCAACCCTTTTGTGATGAAAAACTCATGACTGATATTTCCTGGTGATACGAGCCAGGCACCAGGAAGCTCCCTTTATGTGTTTGTGCTCTGAGGTCAACATGTTTGAGTTATTTCATCCTTGAACTTCTTTACCACTTTCAGTACTGACAGATACATTTTTCTGCTCAAATCTCTGTCCTCCTACAGCCTTTTCCCACAATATGCCTATTCTCCTCTCCCTTCCTCCTCTTCTGTGGCAGGCCTTACCTCTTGCTCTCCACTGGAATCTCAACAGCCCTTCGCCTGCATCCACTTCATGTTATCCCAGTACTGGAACATCTCAGACCTCTATGGCAGTGTATTTCAAATTACCTTCCCACTTCTGCCTCCCTCCCTAATGTCTGCCTTTCCAGATACTGCTGCCAGTCACTTCATTGTGGCAAAAAAACATGTTCCTTATTCGTAATCCTCATCCATGCTCTTCAGATGCATTACCTTGGTTTTTCCCCTCCCTTTAACTCTACACCTTCAGGACAGTGCTAAATCCTAATCCCAATTCTTTTACAACTAAAGTTTGCATTTCTACTCCCCACTGTACTTCCAAACCCCACTGCTTCAGTCTGATGTTTCTCAGTGTAAGGTTTTGTTTAAGTGATTTTTTTTTTTCTAGAAACACAGAACATAGTGTTTTGGTGTGACTTTTGTGGAACCCCAGAATGAACCTTCAGACTACTAATTAGGAGGAAATTTTAAGAAAAATAAAATAAAAATTAACCAGAAAAATTTTCATTTGAACACAAATGAAATTTAATCCAGTATTAGAAAAAATACCACAAAGTAATTTTGGAGTTCTTTTTTTTATAACACAGGGTGTTGCAATAGTTGTAACTCCATTCCCAATAATGAGCTGTGCAACAGATGGATGTACCATAAGAAGGAATGGGGAAGTTGTTTTTTCTCATTCACACTAGCTTGGTTTGAACTGTGCCCCAAGGCCTCAGCTCCTGTGCCAGCAGATGTGCAGGTCACTGCCAGATAGCTCTGGGTCTGGTTGCTTGCTGGATTGTGCCATATGTCAGCTGCTGTGCCTGTGCAAAAGCTGATGCAGGCTTTTGCTCTCTCTTAATGCCTCCAAGACAGTTCTCCCCTCATGTCAACTATGTTTAGCTGTAATTTCACTGTTGAGCTTTGCAAAATTGAGCTGAAGAGGGAAAAAAAGGGGAAAAAAAAGTGTGTGGCAGTTGAGTCAAATGGGAAGCAGAAAACAGCAAGGAAAACATCACTGTCTCCTATTATGTCCAGATGCAGATGAAAGCTTTGAGGCTGCTGTAGAAACAGGAGTGAAATGAATGTCTAGGGGTTATGCTAAGGGCAGCAGTGCAGCATGCCTGTGGATGCTGCTCTGAGTTTCCCAGAGAGATGTATCCCTGACAGTCACCTCTGCTTCGTACTGTCAGGGTCAGTTGTTTGGTCTTGCGGTGGGGTTTGAAGAAGAACATGAGGCAGGGTCTGCCTGCAAACAGGTTAAGGGGGGAACTGTGATGTACGGTACTTGGCTTTGAATGGGACTTGAACATTCCTGGGGCTGGGAGATGTGAGGAAGAGGGAAAAGCAGCAGTGCACTGAGTCGTTACTGCTTGGAAAATGCTTGTTTAGGAGAAGGCAATCCCTGCTCTGCTTGCTAATGTGTTGTCAGTGCATTGTTACAGACTTTGGGAAACTCAGAAAGGAAATCTCTTTTAAAGCTGTGCCTGTGCTACTCACATGCAGTCTGCATTTCCTTTCAGCAGACCTTTTGGATTAATTTTTCTACTCTGCCAAAAGAGGGTTTATTTACCTCATTATGTGTTATGAATTCTTCAAATCCCAGCAAGATTTCCATCAGTAGCCAGGGGATAAATATGGTCCTGTAACCCTCTGATGCAGAAGCAGTGAGCCACATGGCTGTGTGCCCCACGTTGTGCACAACCCAAAGCAACAACTTCTTGTTCCCACTTACGCAGCTCTGGCTGTATATCCCCTTTTGTAAACCACAACAACTCTCTCTTACAACTGCAACTGTTAAGGAAATGTCTATTGTTGCAGTCCAAAATAAGTCCTCCACCTCCTGCAGGTGATCCCTTGAGTAGATATGTACATCCTCCTCCATTCATGCAGTTTTATTATCTGCATTCATCTACAACTTTCAAAAGCCTGATGGTAAACTCACTTTTCCTCCCTCCTGCTCACACAGCTAGGTGCTCCTAGAGAGGGAAAAATTTGGATTGGCAATGCTTCCTGAAATGCTTCCTATTATTTTGCTTATCTTCCTGAAAGTGTGTTCAGAGCAAATGTTTAGCATGGGGCAGGTAATGTAGTTACCAATAATGGATCCTTGATGCTGGGGAGCTTGCAGTGATTTACCTCCATCAAATTAAATCAGAACAGGTGTTGCCAGCTCAGTTCCAAATCAGAAGGTGAGCAGGTGCCACTAAGTTGCATCTGGCAGTGGGAGCAAACAAATCTCAGCCAGAGAATTGTTGAATGAGATGGTTTTTAATTTAGGTACACAACCTAAGCAATTAGAAGCAGCTTTCCAAGGGTTATTCTGCACACCCCTCTTGAACCTATTTAAGAAACAGTGGCAGAGGGACTGACAAACGCTGTCAGAAAACAGTGTTTGGATTAGGGAGCATTGCAAATATTGCCTCTGCCACTTGAGGCATTTTCTCTCTCTTTGGAAAGGAGACATGAATGTAGATATGCTTCAAAGTACATTTCCTCGTGGAGGTAAATTTCCTGAGGAAAGCAGACCACTGGGGCAGACAAGGAAGAATATTGTGATAAGTTGTAGTGATTCCACAAATTTTTGGATGTGGCTCTGTTTCTACATTCCAAACAGTCTCCTATAAGAATGAAACTTCATTGCAGAAGAGGAGCATGTTTCTTATGAATGGTCTGACACTCCTTCATAGCCTATGGGTGGTTTTAGGGCTAGACCTCAAACGAGACACATTTCTTCCTCAGAACACCTTGGGTCATTACTTTGGCAATGTGCAGTCTCCATATTTGGCTAAAATCAGTGTTTTTGAAAGCATGGATTAAGTCCTCTCCCAGCTGTATGTAAAAGCATTTTTGACTAAGTCATTTTCAACCAAACAGTGCTCATCCAGGGCAGTAAATCACACAAACAATGTTAATCACTTTTCGTCATGTCAACAGCCTTAAATCGCCTTAGTAACTGCTTTACTAATTTTATTTCTCTGGGGTTCTATAAGGGGTCCAGCTGCAAGTAAGCACTCTCAGAATCAAGAATGAATTACTGCAAATACTTCAGTCAGGGTAAGAAGGCAGATCCTCAGATCATATAAATCGGTGCAGTCCTGCTGATGTCTGCGATGCTCTGGTGATTGATACCAGCAGGGCTGGTTGATACAGGTAAAGTGAAGGCTCTGCAGTTTTAAATGCCTGCTGCTAATGGGTCCCATGGCAAATCAGTGCCTGACTTGTTAGTTTTTCTTTAAAATGGACTCAGGAGGTCCATTAATGGGAAAAACAACCCCACCAGCTTAGCAAAGCAGTGACCAACACAGGTAGCACTGCAGTAAAAAGAGCTCACATTTGCATTTAGACACAGGGCTGATCTGTTAGCAGAGAGGTGCTTGTGCCAGTACTCCAAGGGTCTGGATAAGGCCTGACCCCTACACCAACCATGTTCTACTGTGGTTGACCCAAGCTGAGCCTCCGACCTCCTGTGGGACCTCACCTGCATGTCTTTGCTCTCTTGAGAATTAAAGCCTGCAAAAACTTCCTTTCTACTTTTCATCCATCTTAGAGTCAAGGAACAGATGGCCTTGAGCACCCTTTCAGTGAAACTGGCACAAGAGAGAACTGCTGAACCTGGATGGGGATGAGCTTCCTCACCCTGTCAGGATTTTCAAGAATTCCAGTATTTTTCCTATGTCCGAGTGGGGATGAAAGGTCCTTTTAAAACTTGGATGAAAATTTCCAAAATAAAATCAGGATGGGGCCAAGCTAAATATTTTACTTTAATAATGTTCAAAGAGTTTATTTAGATTGTGAGCTTTCAAAGCAGTTGCCTCTTTTTAGTACAAAAGGAGCGTGGGGTTTCTGCTTGTTTCCTTCAATTAGAAAATAAAACCTTTTCACTTTTAAAAATGTCAAAACAGCCATCCTTCATCATTCAATGGTCCTTTTGCGTTTTTTTTTAAGCTGAGAGACTTGTTGAGTTCAAACCATTGCTATCAATCAGCTTCAGTTTTGACAGATGACTTGGGTTTTTTCATTGTATGTGAAAGGAAAAGAAAATTTAGTCCAAAAATTCCTGACCACTGCTAGCAATTTTTACCTCAGTTTTGAAAATCTTTTGTCTTACATAGGTTCAGCCCAGTCAAATGTGGCTGCACTGGACAGTGGAAATGCAGACAATGTAATTTTTTTCTTTAGTAATTTTTAAATTAATACTTTAATCTTTTTCTTTTTCTTTTTTTTTCTTTTATCAGTGACCAACATGATTTATAGAACCACTAAGTGATTTATATTCTGTTTGCATGATTTAGTGTCCTGCGTGAATGCAGTTTGGTTGAAAATGGCTTAATGAAAAATGGTTTCTTTATAGCATAGATGGAGCTTAATCCATGTTTTCAAAAATCATTCTGATTAAAGCCTTATATGGATCAGAGCAAGACAGTGTCTGTTGCCAAGGTATCTGCTACAAATATGGTTCCCAGGGAAAAACTTAAAGGCTTTATGTCATGAAAGAAGAAAGAGTTACTTTCTGAAATGTAGTGTTGATGAGAAAAGTTTATGGATTTCTAGCACACACAGCAACAAAGCAAGGCTTTAAGGGAAAAACAGGGACATAAAACCAACTGATTAAAAAATTAAGAAAGCCTCCAAAGAGCATCTCACCTGATATTTTATGCCAAGTAAGATCACTGCCTATATCCTAGTTTTTCAAATTCTGTATGCTTGGTGCTGAGGAGAGGATGTGAAGGTCCTGACCACAGTTTCTGGCCAACTGTCCATGGATGGGCATGGGAAATTTCCAAATAATTTTGGGTAAGGTTTTATAAAATGGGCTGCACATTCAATGACTTTGTCAGGGGGTAGCAATTAGTCACACATTTTGTTTAAAATTGCCTCATCTTCATTTGAGTATTTGTTTACACCACTTCTCTGCTAAATGCCACAAATATCAAATAGATATTTAAGGTGTTTAGGTTCCATTAGGTGAAATGGAGTCTCTATGGGTATTTATAGTTTTCCTTCAGTTGAAGGCTGTTCTACAAGGCAGGATTTTCAGACCCAAATATACCCTGCACTCAGTGAAGATTTTCCTTTTTCTTGGTAGTACAAGCCAAAGTTCAAGGACAACAGAGCAATTGCAGTTCTTCAGCTGTGTCCGCTGAGAGCAAGTTTGATGCAGGGGTGTCAGCACAATGCAGTGCTTGATGCTGGCATGTTTTGTGATCATCCCCCATGAGCAATGTTTTTTACCTGCTGACTTCCATTTTGTACATCAACTTGATGATGCAGGTAGGTGGTTTTTTTTGTTTGAGTTGTTTTATTTTTTCATTGTTTTCAGGTAAAACGCCCACACAAGGATGTTTTAAGTGTGTATCTGATTTTGATACAGCCAATATAAACTGTAATTCAACTGATCTCAAATAAACCACATTTCTGTATATAATGTGATGGCAGAGTAGCAGAAAGCTCTACTTAAAAAGATGCTTAAGGAAGCGAAGCAAAGCTTCCAGACCCCAGCTCTCTGAAACCAGAGGAGCAGTATTCCCACAGTATTCCCAGCTTGCAGTGACTGCCCTGCTGCACTGCTTTGGCACAGGCTTTGCAAGCACAGTGGCCTTCAAATGCCACAACCTAAATATCCCGGTCTTTTCTGGAATTCCCTGAAGGGAACTACAAGACTCTCCTCCCTTCCCAGACCACTGGTGACCTTCTGGGTCCCACTGGGTGCAGCTCACTGAACATTGTTCTGACTCCATATGCCTTCAGAGCTGAGCTGCTCTGCCTATAAGCAAAAGCTAAGAGAGATCCATGGTTCCAGATGTTCACTGAGTTCACTGAGTGTCCAGAAACCACAGAAAAAATGGGCCCCATCTGCTTTACCTCAGAATTTCAAGGCAGAAAACAAGACACCGCAGGGGAAATGTGGAAGAAAGGTACCTTGTCCTACTGCACCCTTCTGTCACACAAAGGCAACCTCTGATCAGACTTGCCAGAGTTGTGTCACATGTAACCAGGGTGTGACTGAGTGTCCAAAGACACCAGAGCAGCAAAACTGCTGATTCTGCCCAAACCCTCTTACCTCTCTGCAATAAATGCAATGCTCTTGAAGCATCTGTTGGGGGTCAGCTGCCCACTCACCTTTAATTCTTACTCCAGCTCCAGGTAATGAAGTCATTCTCCCATACTTGGAGCACAGATTTCTGTTCCTGCAGCAGTTTGGAGAAGGGCCAGCACTGCCAAACCTCTTCCAGCCATACCTGCTGCTTTTCCAACCAACATCTTGCTCACCTAGATACAAATAAGAGTGGTTCTGCCAAAGAGTAATGTGCAGCAGGTAACAGGAGCAGACAAAGCTCCGTGATTGTTGTTTTTTCACTGCCTTAGCCACCTGCATCTCTGCAAAGTGATTCAGAGCAAAGCTCACAGAAACAGTGTTAAACCTGTGCATTTAATAACGTGGTGGTGGGAGTGATTATGCAGGATGCGAGTGGCAAAGAGAGGCTGGAGCTTGTATTTGCACTTGGTTTATGTGACTTTCTACTGTCTTCACAGTGCCTCACCCTTCAGCAAATGCAGTTGGGTGACTCTTGATGCACAGGAAGGGAAAGTGGCACTCAGACAGTGGAATTACATTGGTAGGTTAGACATCTGAAGCAGGTTTGTGTGGTCAGGGAGGACAGTCAGGCACACAGGTGAGTTTTCCACAGGTAACCAGGATAAGCAAGAAATAGCAGGGATTAAGTGACAAAGAGGGCATTGTCTCCTAAGATGGCTTGTGAAAAAAGTGACTAAACAGTAAAAGAATTTTAAAGACGTTTATCTTAACATTAAACATATAGGCTGCAGTTCAAAGAAATGCCTTTAATTAAATTGCATGCCTGCTGATCTCTGAGCACGTTTACATGTTCTCAGTAAGGATGATCATACCTGCCTCAGTGCTGTCCTGAGGAGAGGCTGAGATGATGAAGGAAATGGGGAAATTATTTTCTCTGCGGCAGCAGAACTTTGATTCACTTTTCACCTTCTTTTTCAACAGTCTGTTTATTTTCATTGAGCACTGGTTTGAATTCTTGTGTTTTGGCAATAACAGCCTTGACCGTTCCTCGTTCCTTGTGTTGTTCTCCCCCACCACTGCCACCTCTGAAGTTAAGTCTGTTTTTTGTACTTTCTGTGTTTGCAAGTGGGGGAGTGGAGGAGTTGCTGACAGAAGTAGCCAGTGATGGTTACTAAATGCGTCTGCTTGGTTGAAAGTAAAGAAGCATATAACAAATGTTAAAGGGAACCAAATGGATTATTTGTTATTCCTGGGGGAATTCTACCCTTAAAGTGATGCCCCAGAAATCCAGCTGGAATGTTAAATAAAAGCCAAAGGCCCCCCACAAGTGTGTTAGCAGAGAAAAGTTCCTCACAGTGAGGGCCTTTGAAAATTAGAACTCAAAAATAATATTCTATAAAGGAAAAATTCTCCTAAGAAAACAGAAAGCAAGCAAATTTAAAGCATAATAAGGACTGGTCACAGTACTTAGGTTGTGCAGGATCTATCAAACAAAATGCTGTTGACACAAACCCCTGACTATTTTCACTGTACAAATACACATGCTCACACTTTATTTGGAGTGGCCTTAAGTTTGCCTTGAGATCACCAACTGAGCTTTTAAATTAACACAGGATGCTCACACATGGGCCATCCTAAGCGCCTTCCAAAAAACTGCTCTTTGCTTACAGAAAAGGATGTGGGAGTGCTTTCTATTTCCCTTTATGTCTCCCTGAAAGGCATCAAGAAAGTTAAGAAAACATTAGGCAGAAGAAAATGCACCAGTCATTTTTTGGGGTATTTTTCCTATGCTCTTGAGGTTACCCTACCAGTCTTCTTCTCCCTCCTCCCAACTGATCCTCCTTGTCCTACATGTCAGAGCACTTTCTTTAGTAAAGAATAATCTTGCCATGTTGATTTAACATCAGCAAGGCTCTGCCCCATTTAACTCAGTGAGAATTCATAAGTAACATACAAAGGACATGGGTCTTTCCTTTACAGGTCAGAGGATCAGCATGTCCTAAACACAAAGCTGTGGAATGATAGGCCTCAAAAGTTATTCTAAAAGAGACAGAGCATTAATGGGAGTTGTACTGACATCACTTTGCTGATATGCCTCAAATGTCCTGCTGTGTGTGAGAAAATGGACCACCTTTGTGTTTGCTGGGTCACAACCTTCCCTTTTGAGATAGTCAATGAGTTTACCCAGTGTTGCCAATTCAGATGCTGTGTCAGTGACCAGACAATTAGATTGGCCATGACAATCCTCATGTAATGAAGCTTGTCCCAGTGCCTTGAAGTCTTTGAACAAAACCTTGTACTGGGTTTTTTCTCATGGATATAATTCTCTTAATTATTTTCTCTCAAGCTTCCATGAAAAGCATTCATGCATTTTCAGAGGGTTGCACAGAATGATGGGAGGCACATAAACTCCTTATCTCAGCTTCCATAGCACATCCCACATCTGGGAGGTAAAGGGGAGAAAGTGCATTCTTCCCATTATATTATCTGGTGCCTCCCATCCATGCCTTTTTAAAAAGTCTCGTTAGACTAGATTTGGCTCTGTTCCATTAAAAATATCTATTGTGCATATTTGATTTTGAGAGAAAATGGAAAGGTCCATAAGATCTCTGTGCAGTGGTGGCCAGTGACTAAGTACAAAAGGGGTGTCACATCTGCAGGCACGCAGAATCTCTTCAGGCTGGAGTGAAATTTGCTCACCAGATGAACCATGATCATGACAGTGGATCTGGACACATTCCTACCGAGCAGTGGACTGACACTATTGATGCATTTTGTGTGAGTCATGAGCAAGACAGCAGGGATGTTTTGTTGTGGACCAAATTGAATCAGTTGACAGAGCATTTACAAGACCTATTCTCCATTTCCAGCCAGCTGATGACTAATCTGGACCGCTAGAATTTGTAAAGTAACCATTACTTGGGTACTTATGAACTGAGTGCCCTCAGTTCAAAATAAACAAGGGGTATGTGTGCTAATTACCTGCAAGTAATGCTACAGTAATTTATTAGATCCTCAGATTTGCAAATTAATACAGACATTCCAGAAAGAAAGACAGATTATCTGTCCACTTCATCATAGCTACTTTTAAGAGCCTTAACCAGGATATTATGGCTGTGCTGTGTGGAAGACACAATACCCCTGAGCCATAATGACACTTTATATGAAATTAAGTGTACTTCAAATTCTTCTTGTCCATCAGCTCAAATCTGTCACAGAACTTGACAGGGAAAATATCCTGAATTAGTAAAATGCCTTCAGTAGTATAAAATTATGTACCCATTCAACAACCTTTCAGTAGGCCTAAGGAAAAAGGTTTTAATCTACTTTTTAGTGTTCAGAACTGAGTTGTTTATGCATGGCTTTTTGTTCACTAGTAAAAATCGGTGTGTCTTCATCTGCAGAACTCATAAGTGGATCAGAGAGTTTATAATAAAATAAGTATTTGGACAGTAGGTGTCCCAGGGAATGTTAAAGTGCTTAAAGAATACTTGTTGGTTATTCAGTGAAATGCATCAATACTCTGCCAAATCTATAATGAATCAACACCTCAGCATGAGATTAGGAGTATCCATATTCGACATAACCTGCAGTGTGTTGTCCTTTGGAGCAGCATAAAATCCGTGAACACACTGACTATTGGTCATTAAAGAACCCCAGGAAACTTTAAGCATAAAGACTTTGGAACAGATGGTCTGGGTAAAAATTCCAACTCATGTCTGATATTCATCTGTTGGTATAAATCAGCATTGTTGCTGTGGCCTTGGTAATACAGCAGAGATTTGCATCAAAAGGCTTCCTGGCCCTGGCTGCCTGAATAGTCCCCTGTTCTTTTAATTGGATATGTTATTTCTTCTCCCTTCCTCTACTGAAAAGAGAAAGCAGCTTCCAGTGTCTGCATTTATGGGTGATGGGAATCAAGGAGTGTATCTTTTAAACATCTCCTTATTCCTTGTGGTTATCTCCATTTTCTTTATGGTGTAGGAGCTTGCACAGGAAAAAACTGATACAAATACAGAGGCATAATCACCCAAGCTTAAAGCAAGTTGTTTTTCTTTATGCACCAGCAGGGAAATAGAGGCCTGAAGTGAATGTCAAGTTCTACTAAATCACAATGTTGGGCATTGTAATACTCAGTTATCCTGGTGTATATAATTCAGCAAATTGCAGAGCAATGCATAGCCAGGCTTCAAGTCTCACTTACTGCTACGGAAAAATTGTCACTCATATAAGAAGCTACCTAAGTGCTGGATATTATGCTGGAGTATTTAGGATGTACATTTAAATTCAGGGTAATAATTATAGACAGTATCTCACATACTATTCCTGATAACTGAGCTTAACTTTTCAATAGCTGGTACATCTCTGATGAGGTGATGTCCAACTACACCACTGAGAACCATCTGAAGATAAAGCCATCTGCACGCAATTTGGTGCTAAACCATAACTTAGCATTAAAACTGTACCCTTCTGGGTTTCAGCAGTGTGGCATCTAGAATTTTCTGCCAATGCAGAAGCTCCAAGAGGGTTTTTCCAGCACTTCCGAAGGGAATAAGCAACTTGGAGGCATTACCTACAGCCTGGCTTAGACCTGCTTTACAGCACCAAGGGAGCTGACCCTTTCACAAGCATACACAAGTTATATGTTTATCTATGCTTGTTCTATTCCTTTTCTCTTGGGTTTGTTGGAACCCTGGGGACCCTTCTTCTAAGGAACAGACTAAGACACAGCCATTTAAATCAGTAAGACAAAGATAGCCAGCACTGATGTTTGCCTCTAGATTCTAAATAGAAATTTGCACTTAAATTAATAATAAGTAACATTAGTAATATTATATTAGCACTGCTCAGGATAATGAGTTGGCTCACTTTAAATCACCAATCCTGTTATCAAGGCAGCATGTGCAGCAACAGCTGCTGTGGATGCTTCCCACAGTAGGGCCTCTTTTATATGGCCTTTGGTGATCAGGACCAGCACACTGTCTCACAAGGGCTGCTTTCAAACAAGCAGAAATGGGAAAATGGTTGTTCCAAAAAATGGAAAATCTGCAAATGCAATTCTGAACTGTTATGATGTTCTGGCAGAAGCAAATCAGAATGGTACTCTAAGGGGGCATCACACTGGTTTCTCCAGGACAGCATTTGGCAGCAGAAGGGAGGGAAGTTGCCACCTTCACTTGATCACATTAGCTTTTATATCTAATTACTATAAAATGCATCCCAAGAGCTGCATCAGTAGCACAGAAGTTGCTCATGTCATTCTTCTCTTTGTGCATGACACTGTTCTGGTAGGGCCAGTGGACCTTTTGGAGGAGAGAGATGCAGTTCACCCAAGAAGACTTAACATTAAATAACTTTCACAGTATTATTATTTTTATTACTGTAGTGCATGGAAGTCATAGTAATAGAACAGTCCCCTACTGTGTTAGGGACCTTAAAAACAGAGTATAAAAAGACACTGTTTTCCTGAAAGAGTTTCAAATTAATTATCCTTCTTCATTCTGGACACAGTCTCTGTACCTACAGCAAAGAAAAATCTTGTTTGCTTATTTATTTTGCTTGATTCAATTTAGAATAGACAGCTCAGTTTATTTTTCCGTTAAAAAGATGATGCCAAGCTGAGTGCTAACATACATGAACTACAACCCCTTTGTTTTTAATAGGGGAGGAAGGAGGTAAATGCTTGTGATTAATTTGGCTCATCCTGGTTGAAAAGCAATAAAGATTTGTCTTAACTGGCCATAAGTAGAGTGGATACTTTAAACACAAGCAAGCTACCTCTCAAGCTGTGGGTGATAGATTATCTGGGATATGGTATGAAAAATTAGCCAACACATTTACCATACCCTCTAGGAAGGCCTGTGATTAAATTTAACATAGCTGACCTTGTTGTCCTAAGTCTAATGAGCCAGAATGGATAGAAATGTCCTTGATCCAGCTGGTGGTTTCTAGTGTCAGGTTCTAGTCTTATATAATTTATCCACTTTAACCCCACCACTGGTGCAATTGCTTAATGCACTGGCCTGTCACCTTTCAAATGGAATTTTTGGTCTGCTTGATGTAAAGTGAAATTAGACTCAACTGCTTGCTGAGGCAACAGTACATGGCTTCAGCCTAAGACAGCAAAGTCAGGGTTTTACTCTGAGACCTGCACTGGTACAAAGGTGAGGGCTGAGCACTACCCAGTACGCTGAAATTTGTTTCAGAAGTGGAGGGAAGTGTCTTGAATACAGCTTCTGTAGCAGCTGCTTGTTAGAGTAAATGCTCACTTGTGCTGTGATAATTCTCTTTTGTGACTTCTCTTTCAGATAATGTATCCAATTTCTACAAATTTGTGCATGACTTAACCTAAGTATTATGCATCCTATACCCAGAACATGCTACCCAAAACAGCAGAAGCAAAGAATTCTCAAACAAAAGGATTACAAAATGCATTTTTGCTGCCTGAGTTACATTTCCAGTCTAGAGCTGTAGTCTTCAGTCTGTTAAATCTTTCTCTACAACCATGAAACAAGCATGCAACTTTTTGTAGCAAAATTTTGGGATTTTTCTGGCGTGTCAGATCTTTCACCGTGAAAAGAGATTCAACCTTTCCTCGTGCAGGTCGTTTCCCAGAGTTGCAGGAGATAGCTGGCTTTGCCCAGCTAAAACTGGCCAGGGACCACAGGCTGTGTTTAGCTGAGACTCACAACAACACACATTGGTGCAACTCTGGGAGGAGCCCTGCAGAACTGTGAGGGAAGGAAATCAAATCCCAGCAGATGCCCAGCCTTCCCTCTGGGCAGCTGGGACACTGGAATGGGCATGAAAGCTGCTACTCAACCACCTGGAAGTGTCCCATGCTGACACTGTCTTGTACTCATTGCAGACAGCAATGCAGGATGTACTTAGCTCACTGTGTGGAGGATATTTCTTCTGGCAATAGAAAAAAATCACACCTGTGTTTTTCAGCCTCACACGGGAGGCTAATAGAGTGAGGCACAGCACTATCATGGCCACTTATGCAAATTCTTCTGCTTCCTACACTCGAGATCAGCAGAAGCTGTTAATGGAACCCTTGGTTTCTGTCTTTTTTCCCTGTCTTTCATACCATGTCTTAATAGGTTATTTCCTGAAGAAGGTAAGGGTAGTTTTCCAAAAGGCTTGACCCAGGAACCCTTCCATTACCTAGTGCAAAATTGCAAGGGCTTTTTTTTTTTTCTCCTAAATCTGGAGTGAGGATGTCCCTCAGTTCCTTACACTGAAGCAAATGTTAAATGCTTTCTGAAGTTCAGACATTCATATTTAAAGCTAAAGCTGTTCATTTAATCATAACAGCAGTTGTAAGTTTTTCAGTGGGGTTGCATTTAAGCCATAAGCCATCCCCGGGACACTTTTTACACCAGAGGAGTCACAAGGAAAAATTTGACAAACTTTTCATCAGGGTAAATCAAAGCAACAATAAATCAGCTGACTACTAGAAATAAATATAGTTCCTGAGTATACCTGTATGCTTCCACTGCATGGAGCCTGTATCTGCCCCTGGAGAAGTCCCTCTACACTCAGTCTTCGCTGGATGCAATATAAGACACTCAATGAAACAGATAATTAGAAGACCATATTTTTGCCTCAGGGAGTTGCACTGTTTGAAAGCAAAACAAGAGAGAAGTGGATGTATGCACAAACCTGAATGGCAAGAGAACCCTCTGAGATATGCCAAGGTGGCACTCTCAAGCAATGAAAGTGGTGATCAATGGCCTAGGATGAAATCCTTCTTGATGGAAGTATGGTCTTCAGTTCAGTTGAGACAGAATTTCTTTCTTGTCTTGAGACAATCTTCATAGAGTAAGATTGAGGCATTTGCAGAACATTATTTTTAAGATATTTAGTTGTCTGATTTAAATTTTAGATGTAGAAATAGCTCTGCATGTCTCTGACCCTGCAGTTTTGAAATCATTGATGTTTAATCATTGACTTAGTGACTGTGAGATTAAAGCTTTGCAGCAGAAGAAAGATGAAGCTTCCAGTATTGATATTAATGTGCTATCTATTCTCCATTGAATAAAAATAACACTTGTAGAGCAGGTTTGCTGCTCCTATGCTTTTTTGTGTAGTAAAGGTATGGCAGGAACAAGTATGTTGAGATCCTTGCACAGGTATAAAGGAATAGGTGTTATAGAAGAATTAGTTTTCTTTATTTTTTGGGAATAGAAGATACTGTGAATGGTATCACGTCTAAGAAGGCTTTGGTTTTCCGACAGTCTCAGGCTCTGGTAGCTTAATTTTTCTATAATTTTTTCAAATTGTGTTGGTTATGGGAATCCAAGAGTGACTTTTTGTCATTGTCTTCCCTTGGCTTGTTTATTTTGCTTTTAGGCAGTCAGTAACAGTAGTGCACATCTTCCCCGCAGTTTTCTTGAGCCTGGGTTTAGATAAAACCTCAAGACCCTGATGATTTTTGTTCTTTGATCCAAGTGGAGTTTCTGTCTGAAGCTGAAGAGGCTGTTCTTACCCTCCAAGTCAGACTCTAAAACACTGCAGTAGGATTTCCAATCTCATACATGAATGGCAAAGGACCTGGACAAACCTCCTTAATTCAGCAGAAAGGCTCTCTTTGCCTTCACCCAGATCTGGATCAAAGACAAATGAAGGGGATGTTTTTCTTGCTAGGCAGCACTTCAGTGTTGATACTATAACTGTCAGATTGAAGGAGATGATGGAAGGAGGGGTACTGAAAGTAAATGTCAAAGGGATAAATATGAGTAGAAGTAATTTAACTTTCCTTCTTTGTTGGGTTAGTTCATTTCATCTTGAAACTGAATGCAAGCTCAGCTCACAGAGCTTTAGAAAATCTTCTAGACATAATATGATTTGGGAAAATAAGTGGTCCCCATTTTCTTGATGTGACAACATATGCGTATTAGCATTTTTTCATTTCTCCAATCAATATACGTAAAACATGCAGAAGGAAAACAACTCATGCAATAGGACTCGGAGTATTTTTTAATACTGTCAAGATTTTATCAGTCAGAAAATGAGATAAAGGAAAGATAAGTCAATTTGAAATTACATTTGACAGCAGTGAAGCAGACTCTCTCCTCTCTCAATTGGTGTCAACTTTTGGATTTCTTTTGTAAAGAAGTCCTAGTATTTTAGTCAGCACGTGGAATGGAAAGAGAGAAGGACTCTGCATTGCTTCTCTGCAATCCCTTTGCAAGAGCTACTCTTTTAATTTCCCAGAGGTTACCAGCATGCTAACATCTTTTTAAAATTTTTTTTAGTTTTATTTTATTTTAATTAGAATTATGAAGAGTAGGAGCAGAGGGATCTTGTTCAAAAGTCCTTTTATTTTGCTCCTTGAAAAAGAAATTCTTCACAATTAAGAATGCTTAATTAAAAAGTCTCTGTGTGTGTGTATGTGTGTGTGCTGCTTTTTTTTCTTTCTCTCATTCACTTCATTCATCAGTTTCTCTGGCATTGCCACAAAAGATAAAATTTACTATGTAATTGGATTGTGGCAGAGGAAAAAAAGGTAGCAGTCTGTATTAACTTATTATTTTACAATGTTCCCAAGTATTTGTCCACCTGAAATGGTTCAAGTGTGGCAAAAGAATTAAGGGAATATAATTTGACTTTGCTGTAAAGAAAACATTAGAACACTCTCCTGCTCTCCAGCAAATAGTACAAACAACAAACAGAGGCAGAAAATACTAAGAGGCAATTAAGGAGATACAATACATGTATCTTAAACTTGTAGTTAGGGCTGACTTAAACAGAATTTAATATACCAGACACATTGCATTGCAAGTGAATTCTCATTTCACCAAAACACTAACAGATGTTTAATCAATAAGATGGACCATAAAGGGCAGCACAATTAGTAGGTCTGAGAAATGTTCTCCTGTGATGTTAGAAAGCTGTAATTATGGACCAGATCTCATAAGTGTTTTGCACAGATGACACATAATACCAGTATTCTAGCTTATAGAAAAGGCTGCATGGCACTTTTAATACAATTACAGGCACAAAGACACAACAACCCTGATCTTGGAGAATCTTTTTTAAACAACTATCAAAACTGTCACTGAATTAAAGAAGTAAAAAAAAAGGCTGAAATCAGCTCCTTTGATCCAGTTTCCTGCCGTATTTTTTGTCATATTTATTCTTAGATGGGCACAGAAAACAACCCTGCTTTCCCCAATATGCCTCCCTTTATACCTTAAGGTAGAAAACTCAAAACTGTGCCCTCCCCCTCCTCAGAATGAGATCACTACAGCTGATGCAAGCCATGGTCCTGCCAGCATGAGACAGGACAGAAGGGAGCAGCCAAAGCAGACAAAAGCATCCTGAGGGTGCTCTAATTTTGATTGAGGAGCAACACTTCTAGTCACACCAAGAGCATGTTTTTGTATTACATACTCCAATGTGATTGGGACCCCAGCTAATCAGCAGCCCATCATAGTCCCTCTAATATCTGTTACTTAGCTTCCATGGTCGGAGGGAGGGGTTCCCTGCTCCTGGAGAAGCACAGAAAGGAGAATTATTGAAGTGATTTTTTGAGTCCTTGAGTTCTTGATTTTTTGACAGTGCAATCATAACGTTGAGCAGAATGGTGACTGGGAACATCACTGGGTTCATGGCCATGGTGAGAGTTTTTCTACCCTATCTTCCCCTCATAATTCTCTGCCTTTGTCAGAATATGACTAAAAAACAGTAGAGGAAGTTCAAAAAACCTTTATCCTTCTTAAAATAAAATAAAGTCCTCGTTGTGCATGATGGTCTTGAGTTTCTCCAGCAGAAAGAAGCCATTAGTTAGACAAGTGTTCTCCCATCCACACCACATTTGGAAACATAATCCTCCTAAATTGCTGGGATTTCAAAAATGTTGCCTTTGTGCATGAATTTGAACTTTCATATTTAATTATTTAAAAGAATCAATACAGTAATGTTGAGCAGTCTGGATTTGCCATATTTAACCTGTAATTACAGCTCCTTACTGAAAGTTATAGCTGGGCTGCAGCCCTTCGAATCTTAGATTAATCAGACTCAGCTTAGCGTCCCTGCCTATAAATTCCAGAAAGTTAGATTTATTTCAATATAGTGAATCATGAAGGTTTTGGCAACAACCTGAAGAGTATATTTTTTCCATGGGAAAGTGAAGGAAGAAATATGGTTGGATGGATTATGTAGAGGGGAAAAATGTCCCCTTCAAAGGCATGTTCTACAACTTAATTAATAAATAGTCTGCTGATTGGCTGATGCAGTGATAGGCTTCATTGTAGCTAATGAAGCCTCATCAATGTATGCCAGATGAGAATCTGAAAAATAATTCTTCATGTATGATTTATAAATAGTACAGAGGAAATATGTTGTCAGAAAATGTGAACAGTAGCCCTATTAATGCATCCTTTTAATTTAGTTATTCCCCAGGAGCATACATCTCATTGCTCTGGGCCTCAAGTAGTGGGGGTCATTTTATCCCATGATGGATATCCATAACGCGTATCCCATGATGTGCAGCTGCAGGCCAACCCACAGACACACACGAGTGGCTCAGTGGGCAGGGCTGGGACAGGTAACAGCACCTGAACCTGCTGGGCACAGCTCCCTGCACGGCACCTTCTCCTGCCCCAGCCCTCCCTGGGATGAGGAACTTCATCCCTACTGCTTGTAAGAGCAGCACCTACAGGAGGGGGACCTCAGCCATCAAGTGAGTGTCTCTTCCTGCCATAAGGCAACAACTGACACAGGAGCAGGTGGGGAGGAGGACTGTGAGGAGAGCTGGGGGAATAGCGTACCTCTCTTATGACAGCAAACTGGGAAAAGCTTGGACTGTTTAGCCTAGCAAAATGAAAGCTGAGATGGGATCTGATTGTTATCTATAAATACATCACGAGGGTAAACACCAGGGAGGGAGGAGAGCAATTTAAGCCGAAGGACAATGTTGGCACAGGAACAAATGGGTCTAAACAGGCAGTGAATAATTTTTGGCTGTGTAATAGAGCAAAGTTTTTGAGCATTGGAAGAGGGAGACTCTGGAGCAGCCAGAGGGGACAAGTTGGAGCTAAAATCTTTTTGAGACCCAAATTGTCACTTTTCATCCTCTGCCTGCCCCCTTCTGAGTCATCAGCAGGTGGGGGGATCTGCCCCTCAGCTTAACCACTTTGTCTGCTCAGAGTCCTGTCCTATGCACTGCTGTCTTTCACTGGGAGTGTCAGTAGTCTGCAGGTGTAAGGCACGCTTGGTTTGGGTAGGAACTGTGCTGTCTTTTATGTATTCTCTGTAAGTCAGAAATTCAACTTAACCTGTGGATGAATATATATATTTTCAAATAGGATGCCCTTTTAAACGGTATCAATTTTCTTCAAATTGAAGTAAAAAAGCAGTAAAAAAGTCAGAAGTTTGAAAAACTGATGAATAATTTGATGTAATTCTGATACTGATTTGTCTTCATAACAGCCTTTTTGGGAGCAGTCAGATTAGCTATAAAATATTTTTGGATTATTTTTGATTGTTTGTTTCATGACCTTGCATTTTTTCTCTCCAGTCAGTACGTAAAAATATAATCTAATTTAATGTACCTCACGAGAACAGACTCAAATCTAATTTTTGTGTATGGAAGCGTCTTCTAATATTTGAGATGGAATATACTACTTGGCAAAATAGCTGGGATATTTTTACCTTTGTTTTTCTTCTTTGATAGTCGTTGCTGCTTGTACCTACATGTTTTTAATTGTTTATGTAAACATGTATGTGTGTCCATACATTTAGTTCGATTTTATTTTTTGTGTTAATTTTTTTATCGGAATGTTTTTAAGGAGATACAAATTTGTTCTCAACTGTATTTCAAATTCTCAGCTATCAGCAAAAACCAGTTCAAATTTCAGCACTTTCTTAAAGTTATCAAGTCCCAGTTTTATTCAGTAACTCTCTGTTTAGGACATTTACCTTGTAGGATGTAGACAAAGATTAAGTCTGTGCTTATTCTCTGCCTGAGGGCATTTTAACACCCCAGCACCTCTTTTTCCTGTAAGGTGTCCCAAGGCTCAGATTTGCACCCTGTTCAAAAGGCTGGGGATGGAGAGCTGTTCTCAGCCCTTCCTGTTTGTGTTATTCCACTTTGGATAAACAGCTGGATCCCTGATTCTTTAGCATTCTGACCAGCAGCTGCAGAATTGCTTGTGTTCTCTCACCAAATATTTAAGTATGCTATTCAAAGTGGAGCAGTTTGAGCAAACCAGCCTGAGGGAGGCCAGCTTCAGTGTGCACTAATAACTTAGCAGCTGAGAGACTTACTTGAGAGGTAAGAAACCTTGGGTCAAACCATTGCTCTGAATCTGTAAAGTGCAAAATAATAATAAAATTACCTGCTTTAATCTGGTCCCTATTTTCACCTGTTGTAAACAGGTTCTTTATTATTTTATCAAACCAATATTCTTTTCCCGGCTCAGCTGCCAAACCAAATATTTCCTGCTGATGTGTGATGGGTTCACATGGAATATTTCATGATGCTGCAGTACCATTTTGTCCCATCGATTGCCTGAGCACAGCAGCTCCATGCCACTGCACACATTGCAAGTCTCAGGATGTGCAGGCAGTACACCACGCTGTACAGTAGACAGACATTTGAACTGGTTTTAGTTATCTCGGGTACTGAAGCAGAATAGCCACATTAGCATGATACAAAAGTAGAGTAAATTAGCCCTGGAAATGTTGCACCCATTACTGTCACTACCAATTATAGTAATTAATGTTATTCATCTCTAGGCAGCGGATTAAAACTGAACTAACCCATTAGTAACTGAATGTCACTGCGACTGGAGGGTTGTTGGATTGCCTGCGTGGAGGTGGTGATTTCATTTCAGTTCCTATTGGCAAATGGCCATGTTCTTTAAATGAATAATAAATGAATACACAACAAGCAAAATCTTGGCTCCCTGGAGCTCTCCATTAACTGAAATGGTGCAGGACGCAAACACATCTGTGTCAATTATTGAAAACTTTATCATGATACCAGATATTTCTGGGCTTTAATACAGAAAGGAGTCATGGATAAAATTGATCATGGAGACTGAGGGGCTCTATAGCTCCTTTAGAAAATCCCTATTAGAATAAGGGTTTTCACGTACCCATTTATAAGTTTTTAGTAGATGAATTAATGCCTTCTCCACTGCTGCTTGTTTGCACTATTTCCTGTTTGTTTATTAAATGATCACTTACAATGAAACACAGGACACAGTCTGGGCAGAAATCACCCCTCAGTCACAGCACATTGCATTAGTATAATGAGATTATTTTATGCATTTCTCTATAAGCCCACACTAATCAGTTCTCCAGGACTGCTGCAAAAAATAAAATAGAGCTTAAATTTTAGACACCCATTAGTTATAATTTGCTAAGTATGGGAAAGATAACCTTGTATTCAGTTCTATAAATAGCTACTGCAATTAGACAATAGTTATGTCTCTTCAGCTGATTTACTTCATTTGTCTGTAGAGTGTTTTCCAAATCTGATGTTTTTTAATCCTTATACTTTTAGCTCCTGTTTAACATATCCATCGGCAAGCTGACATGCTTTGACACCCTACCTCCCAATACGGTTTCTTCTTACTTGCTCCTTGGTGAATGAGAAACCAGCAATAAGAATTAAACTGTCAAAGGGAGAAAATAAGCCTCATGCAATTTATTAAAGAGAACTATAAACACGGTCCATCTGGAGGGGTGTTTTTGTTGGGGTGGCTTTTTGGGAGGATGGGGTCGGATTTTTTTGTTGTTGCATTTTTTAACATGACTTTTTCTACTCAATTTACAAGACTAGAAATGGGCCAAAATTTTAACCCTAATGTGGAACTGACAACATCTAGCTAACCGTCTGCAGAAAAATAACTATTTGTTGTGTCTGTTGCTAGAGCCCATAGAGAAGATGAGAAGTTAATCTTGTGGTCTTGAAAGAGAGATACTGAATGAGAAAGAATTACTTCCATGAGATACATACTTTATAATTATCACATTTTGGATGAACCCAGAGCAGAAACAACTTCCTTTGCATCACACTTCTTGGATGTCTTGTATGCCATTCCTCTGGGAGAAGATGAACTCATATGAAAGAAAATTTAATTTTCAATTTCTTTCCAGCTATGGCACCCAATTGCCATGGTTTTGTCCTGTTTTTTGAGCTCCTCAGCATATAGTCATGTCCTGCTCCACTCTAGACTGTCATGTAAACCAAGTACGACACTTTCAGGTGTGGAATTTGAGGGAAAATCAATAATGCAATAATTAGAGCACAAGCCTCTCAAATGCTCAAACTGCCAGGTCATAGTCCACGAATTCCCAACACAGGATAAAGGTGTAAATAACTATTAGACTCCTACTGCTTCTTAGAAGCTTATCTCTGCTTTTTGCCTACAGCATTAATAGAGACACATCTTTCTAATTGCATTATATACATTATGTTACATTTCAGTCTTGGTAAAGCAAATTAATCATCCGTGTCTAAAAATAATGACCGTGGCTCTTTAAGCTAACTGTGCATCCCAGCCGTCTAAAATCTAACTCCTACGTGGTTTGCAGTATCGCCCATGCTCATAGACAAGCAAGATGTTCATGCTGCAACACTTAGACTCTGTAATTCTTTCAATATGTGAGGTGCTAATCTGCTAAAATGCTCCTGATAATCATTTTTTCTATGCTTTATTTGTCCTTATTAAATTACTGAAACCCCTGGGCTGAGACTTTCGAATATTTGCCTCTGTACTACACAATCCTCTTTAGCTCTAGGAGTTGACCCATGGGATGGAGCTTTAGATCAGAGTTTTATCTACTTAGAAAGATTTATCTGTGTCAGTCAAGGTGAGCACCACAGGTCTTTCCAGAAGGCTACACGAGAGACAAGGGCCCCACAGTGGGCAGCTGCACAAGTGGCAGGGAACATGATGGTGACAAAGTCACACACATCTCAAGTTCCAACCAGAGGAAGATGGCTTTAAACTCTTTGTGGGACCGAATTTGTGGAGACTGCCAGAATGGAAATGGTTTGTCTCCTATGTGTCCTGCATTCATCATCTCTGCACAGGCCCTGTGAACCTTCAAGATAGATCCAGCTGGTAGACAGTGGCTTTGCCTGTGCCAGTAAGAATATATTAGATTGCTGAAGGGGAGATTAGAGCAAAAGGGTATTGCTTTTTCTTCTTGTCTTGCAAGAAAAGGATATGCTTCACAGTTTGTGCCAGTTGGAGAGGAACTCTCCTGAGACTGCTTTTTATAAAGGAGTTTGTTTACTCTCCAGCAGAAGAGTTACCCAGCAGCCAAGACTCCTGACTCAGTTGTGCTCTTAGTGCTGCTAATTTGGTGCTGCAAGTTTAGAAGGCTGCAGAGAAATCTCACTGGAAAGACAGGGCAGAGAAAGACAAACTGAGGCTCTGTCAAAGACAAGGAAGTTGTTCTTAATGAAGCAGTAAACCCCTCATTATACAAACTGCAGTAGTAATAACAGCACCCCTTATCTTTGCAGAGGGCAGTGGCATGACCAAGTAGGTGAGAAGCTCTCAGTAATCCTTTCAGCTGTTTTCTTCCCTGCAGACCCCAAAATACAGCTGGTCTCACAAAGTTCTTGTTGGGATTTTCTTTTCTGTCAACTCTTTTTACAAGATACAGCTGGCATTTCTATTCAGCATCCATCATTACACCAGTTGCAATGTCTTACTGCAATCCTTCTGTCTGCATTGTCTCTGTTTTCTGTTGTGCTGCTGTTAATGAATTGATTTGTGTAATTACTGGAGCTGTAAAGTGTCTAATAACAGGAAAAACAGGAGCCTGTGAACTGAGGAAACTAGATGCACAACCAGACTGGGTGGTGTCTTGTTGCATTTTTTTAATTAACAAAAGCAGAATATACTTATTGCAGCTTCAAGGTATTTGGAAGCATTACAGCAGTAAAGGTCTCAGCCAGATGATTCTGTAAGAAGCTGGGAGGTACCACTGATAGTAAACTTACCATGAATTTTTCAGACTGTGCCTTTTTTCTTCAGTGTAATGTGCTTGATAATCAGCAGAATTGGTCTTTGAAATGGTCATTGGCTAAAGGAAAACTTTACATAAAAACAAGACTGTCCAACGACTTTTTTACCTAAATAAATGGAAATGTTCAGTCCTCCTCCCAGTGAAATATGGCAGACTGGGCACTTTGCTGGCACAATGGAAACAATATGAGAGAACACACAGAGTGCAATTTGACAGCGATAGGCTTGCATTTGAAGCCTTCAATAGCTGGAACTTAAAGGGGCCACAAACTAGATATAAGTTGTACATGAGTAATACTAATAGCATGTGGCAGAGATCCAAACCTTCAAAAATGTGCAGAAAATGCAGGGCCACAGCCCAAAGTGATGGAACTCAGCTGTTTTGTGTTGTCCAGTTTGGTGAGGATGAGAAAGCTATGTGCTAAAATGCTGTCCTGGCCTTTGGAGAGGATCTCAGACTGACACAGTCATGCATGGCTGTCTGCATTTAAAGGATACAGCACCAGTATCCACTAAATAAGATTTTCATGGCTTTCCATTGAATTCAGTGGAAGTGCTCAAATGTGTAAACGTTACTCAACTGTATGTATAGGGTCAGGACCTCAGACATGATGTACAAGTTCATTATAAATAGATCCAAATATTGATGAAGCTCAGGTTGCAGCTGTAAATTTTGCATTAGTTTTTAAATATTCAGACTACTCTCATTCTTGAACTAATTGCTCCAAGGTAACAAAGCAAGTCTAATATCGATGGCATGACTGTTCACTTCTTCTTGACACTGTGGAGACAAACTAATGGAGACAATGTGATGGATTTATTTCAAGCACCTATAACCCTTGCATCTTACTGTTGGTAAATTGCAAACATGGAAAGCTAGAATTTGAGGACATCCACTTTAGGGCTATAAGGTTTAGAACCAAACAACTCTTACTTAGTGGTAGAGATACATATACTCCACACACTTGCTCACTACAGAACTGATATCTCATGCTTTAATATAGGACCTTTTGAGATTTTCTTGGTTCCTCTTTTCCTCTTTGTCCTATGCTATTACACAAAATCCATTTAACTGGAGATAATGAGGGTGCATGGGAGGTAGGTTCCTAGATTGAGCCATTGTTTTTATGTCAAACATCCATTCTGTTTCAGCTTTTAAGAAGAGAAACAACCTCGTGCACAGCTGACACACACTGCCCCTCTCAGCACCACCAGGTTAAAAGATGTTCTGATCTTTATGAATGCACGAAGTCACATGTCTCATTTATCTCCAGACCTGAGGCCCCATTATCATGTCAGCTCACTTGCTCAACCTGGAATCCTTACGGAGAGAAATTAAAGAAAAGCTGTAACAGAACAAATATCCTTTAATCAATTGCCCTCTGACACCCTTCACTCAGAGGTTGGCACTTGCAAAATGAATTAGTGTAATAAGCTCAATATGTACAGCAGATGGCATGGACATTATAATAAAAGTAGATGAAATAAAACCTCAAATAACTTGTAATGATTTATGACTATTGATCCCACTAAAGCATTTCTCTTCATTCAGGGATGGGAGTAAAGAGGAAAACATTAGCTAGGTCCTTTCTTATATATTGTAAATTTTTTTTTCCCTTCATATTGAGACATAAAAAGCATTGAATGTAGAACACTGCTAAGCATTCAGGTAAAAACCCTTTTATATAAAATTTTAAATAAATTTTCTATCCATTTGAAGGGGTTTAAATAAGATTTCAAAGTGATATTTTAAACAAAACTCCTTTATGAAGTGATTTTTTTGGGAGGAAACTACATATCTAAATCTCTCAGCTTTATGAGGCATATCCATCTGCATCAGTCACATTGCATTATGTTGTTTCACAAAATGTCATAACATCTCATAGGGCATATTTTTTCTGAAAACCATTTTTACCTAAATGGTAGGGTATGCTATTCACAAAGAAAGTGAATTAGCCGGCTAGGTATGACAATATAGAGCTGAAGGGAAAACAGAAAAGCCAAAGATGAGAAATTTAATTCAACTTTCCCTTAGAAATAATATATTCTGAAGAAAGAAAGGGAAAAAAAAATTCTTAAAAACAGTGTTCCTGCACGTGTATTAGCAGATGATAAAAAGTTTCTAAGCCTGTATTTATCCAAGCTCAATCTCAGATCCCAGCTCAGAAAATATTTTTCTTCTAATGGGGGCTGCACATATGTCATCGTGATTGCTACAGTGAGGAGTTTAATTTCCAAAGCCCTGAAGATGAAAGAAATAACATCTCTAAAAAGTTTAAGTGTGGCTGAGTTATCTGCTGGTTGTGTACTTCCCAGTTCAGGGAACTATTTGCACAGCTTAACTCTGTCTTTAGGCTAGCATTTGTTTAATACAACTGATCTCGAATCTACTTCAGCACAGAGGGAAAGTTATGCACTAAATTAAAGCTGTCATGCAGACTTAGGACCTTGTTAAATTATTTAACCTATTAAGGTATCTGAGAATTAATTTAGGTAAAAGCAATTTACCCCTGTTATTTTACAGACCTTAACAATGTCTCATATTCAGCATACAGGTGAGTTACACGTGGGGTTTTTATTCAACCAAACACCACTGATTTACACAAGCAGCTGTAATTCTTCCCCTTGGTGAGAAGAGAAAGCCTTTCAGACACCCTCTCTTCAGAGAGAGTCTTTCAGACCCCTTGGACAGGTCCCACTGACAAAACCATGGAATTACTGATTACTGGAGATAAAGATTTTGTGAGATTACGTGAATTGCCATACCGTTTAGGACAACATGTGAAATCAGGTGGTGACTGAAAATTGCCAAAATTGGTATTAGTGGGTTTATTAACAGTTTCAACAAGCATCTGAAGTTTCTAACTGAGAAGCAGAACCTTGTCACACTCAGTGCTGTACCAGCCCCTCACAGAGTCATCTGTTGGAGGGCAGTGGGTGTCTGAAGTGTTTTGCACTCCCAGGTGCAAATGAAGTCTGTTTAAAGGAGGGGAGCATCTTTTCTTAAGAAAATTTTGGAGCTGTTTCCATCTTCCTTGTTTAAACAAAAAATAAAAGTTCATCTGTATCATTTCATCAGTTTTCATCACTGTGGGATTTGAAATTGTTACAGAATCATTCTGCTTGTTGTGATTAAAGTATTGAGGAAAAAATGGCATTCTTTCTCACCTGAAACTACAGTGAAAAATCTTTCTTTAAACCTCTCCCTACCAAAACCAAACAAAAAAATAGGCATGTGACAGGCTGTCATTATGACTATATAGGAGAGGAAAGTCAATAATCAAAAGAGGCTACAGCACAGGAAGGCTGAGGCTTTGCTGTGCTCACCTCCTGGAATGCTATTTTTACTTTGCTGTATGCTGTAAACCTTGTGGTGGGCTTACACCCATCGTGCCAGGAGGAGGGAAGGTCCCACACGGATATGCCAGCAAGGAGGGCAGCAAATCCAGCAGCCAGCATTGGCTCAGAGGGAGGGAAGGGCCAGGCTGGGCACAAGTGGGACAGGAGCCTGGGGCTGGCTAGGGCAGCTTGGATGGATGTCAAGATCCCCACCCTGTGCACACAAAAAGCAGTATCACCACAACCAGCTCCTTGATGGGTGGGGTGCAGCTGAGCCTCCCAGGCACGTACAAGGAAGACACAGCTGCTCTTTTACCTTCAGGGTGGTTTGTAAGACACCCTCTAGGTCTTTGTGGGGGACTTTGCAGAGCTGTTTTCAGCACTCTGCCTGTAGAGATCCTGAGGTGTCTTTATTAGCATTTAATTTCATGGAGCTGTATGCACCACAGCTTGCAAGCCCAAACACTAAATTCTTTCTGCTATCAACAAAATTTTGTTAATAAATTAAAAGCCTGCCCTTCCTTTTAAGATGAGTGGAGTGAAACCTAACCATGTCTGTCTTTTTTCATGCTCTGATATACATCAATCTATACAGAGCTCTTTTGCCCTTGCAGTCCCTTAGTGGCCCCCAGCCCCTTGCCAACACCACGTAGCACAAAGGTGGTGCCCTCAAAGAACATGAATTGGGTTTGGTCCAAGCATAACTTTACTACAAGTTGAAATACTACTGAGAAACTGCAACATGTCATTTCAGGAAGTTCATTTGGAAACAGCTGGGAGGAAACTTGCTCAGGCTGTATCAAGCAGGCCTGTTGGACCAGTCAGCATCCCTTCAGGTTAGATTCCCCTTCCCTAGATTTTTAAGGAACTATTTGAGTGAGACCAGGCTATCTCTGTCTTTTAAGCCAGGCCTGCCTTTCATGTTTGAACCTGGATTTTTCAAGTAGATTTTTTGCAAGACCTTGTAGTGTGTGTTTTTTGATGCATCCCCAGGCAAACAACCATATACCTGGTGTCTCATTTGTCATGGTATAGTTGTTAACAATGGCATAGCAGGTTATGCAAGGTTTGCAGTGTGAAGGGGGTGTCCTCCTGAAAAACCTTTGATTTCCAACAGTACTTTTCATTTAGAAGTCATGGTGTGAATATAAGGGAAGAGCAGAATCCTTTTCTTTCACTTTTGAATTAGAAAGCTAAAAAAGTCTAAGCAACACATACTAAATTCTGTCCCCAACCCAACAATAAAAAGCAGCTATGTATGAATCTCTGGGAGAGAATAATTCTGCTCAAATTCTGAATGAAATGGAGACTTTTAAATTTTTCCTTGTAATTTTATTTTTTCTCTCCTTTATCAAACATTTTAACTACTTTTCTTCCCACATATTTAGCATTCTATTTAAAGCTTTTACTATTGAAGGTTTTAAAAAAATTAATGCATTAGAGAAAGGCAAAGAAAACAACAAGAAATCCCCATCTTAATATAAACACATTTAGTCACACTTTATTGGGGCTGAAGGAGAGTGCTTTTATGAAAATCCTTAAAGAATATCACTCCCAAGAAACGTGGTGGCTGCAAGGGTGATCATCACTTTGCAGTATGATAAAAGCAAAATAGCTTAGGTTGAGTGCTGGCATCCTCCTGCCCCACCTGAACCCTCAGCACACCCACTTTAACACAGGTAAGTTGTACAGTGATACAAAGGGCAGTCACCCTGAGATGATTCCTACTTTTTCCAGAAGAGGATGAAATTAAAGCTCCTGTACCGCAAGTAAATGGGAAAATTGTTTCTGTGCTTTGGGATTCTTAAAGGTTAGGAGAAGCAGAAATCACCAGCAGTTAGGAACAACTGAAAATAAAACCATTGAAAGAGACAAAAAGAAATAAGGTAAAGAAAGGGAATCATAGCTGGATCTTGGGTATTGTTTAGCTTCCAACAAGTTTTCATGGCTGTTTTTACAATCTTATTTTTCAAACCCAGGACACCTTCCCCCTCCCACTGTGTTAATGAGGCAGGAACTGACCTGCCTACTTATTTTCTGGCTTCATACTTAGCAACAGAGCAACATGCTGAACAGCTGACTGTGTGCACTGCATTGTGGATCAGAGCCACGCTCTTTTGTGACTGATGATTGTTACATCTCTGAAAAAGTATACACCAAGCTCCACATTTGTATTTGCTTTGGGTAGATAATGGCATTTTCTCTCAAGCAAGCTTTCCTTTCTCCACAGCATGATCATCAGACATCATGCTGAAGTGACATATATTATTCTAATTAACTCCCTTAGATTTAAGGAGGAATGCCTCTGTAATTGCATGGAACTCCATAGAAATTCCCCATGAACTCCACACATTTCATTCAGTACTTGCAAGCTATGAGCAGCTCATAGATGTACCAACTCTGCAGGGCAGCTCTGCACCCTCTCTTGGGTAAGGAGTTTTTTTCTCACCTCTTTCTCTTGCAGTCTGTGGCCTTGCTCTCCTTCCCATTATGAATGTTACTGAGAAGCCTTGAGTACCACTGACACATCACCACTGGTGTTACACCCAAGATAAGGTGTTTTGGATGTCAGAACTGTGACTTGGCACCACTTTTGTGATTCTGTGCCCTGTATAGGTGATGTTTTTTCTGTCCAGCACGTGTTCATCATGCGTGTTTCAGGAGTAGCCCATGTTTGCCTTTGAAGCCTCTCTGAGAACACAGTAAATCAAGTGAAAGGTGGGACTGCTGGTGGGAGCTGCAGGCAGCTGATGTGGACACAGGATGAGGTGGCTTATAAACAATGTGAGCCAGGAAGAAGAGGTAAGTAAGAAACAGAGAAGGATGTAACCCTTGATTTGGAGTGATATTGGATTTGGCCCAGTCTGGACATAAATGCATTTTCCTTTTCCTCTCTAACAAAATCCCACAGGGATTCACCTGGAGAGCACAGTGGGTTAGGAAGAAGTAAAGGCTCAGCTGGAAACCAATTGCTTTCCAGTTTATGAGCTTTCCAGCTCCTTCCAAGATCAACACAGTAAAACAATACAGCTGCATACCTGCAGACAATATAATGGCAGAGCAAATTGCTCTCACAGAATAAAAGCTGTGTTGCTGTACCAGAAGACGCTTTCAAAACTCCGTGGGAGAGCTGTGTGGATCGCTTTGACATAGACAGGAAAAGCATTTCTTTGTGCAGAAGGTGAAATGACAGCTTTTAAACTATGAAAGCGCTACAAGTTACATGTATAAGTTTCCTGAGACGTAACAGGCTTTCAAATCAAGTAACAAGCCTTAAACTGGGGAACATAATCAGACATGGTTGAGACAGGAGCTGAACCTAATGCAGGATTTCTCTCCCTAGTGCATACTAAGTTATGTTTCACATCCACATAGCCTGAAGCTTCAGCATTTCTCAGGAGGAAATATATGTACAGGTGAAGTTCTGGATAACACTAACTTATTTCAATAATTTTATTTGAAAATATTAACTATTTCCTGACTGAGTTTTGTCAAAGAATATGTACTTGGCTGTGTATAAATGCTCAGAGCATCATGTACAAACCAGAGTATACTCCTTTGGCTACATCAGACAGGTTCCTGAAAATAGGTAGTGTCTGTTCCTGGCTCTTACTTGCCATTTTGTGTCATTTTGCAGAGGGCACTGGACATTTTTATCTCCTCAGAGGTTAAATCCTTGGAGATACTGTGACTAATTCAGGAGCACTCTGATCTTCCCTTTCACACCACAGTGATGCTGTAATCTAAGTAACAGCAGCCACATCTCTTAATTAAAAGACCACGTTGAGCCATATGGCAGTGCTGCACATCAAACTGCTGCCGTGTGTAACCCTGGGTGCTGTGTACCCATGTATGTGCTGCTTCAGCTTTTCAGCCTCCAGATTCTGAAGTACAGCAAAGTTGATGACTACATTGAATCTTTGTTAAAGACCAGCAAAAAAGATCCCCGAGGAATGCCAGCTTCATGTGAAAAATGAAGCATCCATTGTGTTAATTTAGTTCAGTATAACTGCACATTGGGAAGGCATCATTTGGGTTTTTTCCCCAATTAAAGGGTGCCATGTGCAGTGCACCCAGCCAGGAATTAGGGAGAGCTACCCTGGGACTTCTCACTGACTGTGAAGGTTGCAAACAGTTCTCATTAGCATGCAGCCTACTAAATGAAGTGTAAGTAAGGCTTTGCATTAAGAAAGGAAAGAATCTGTGCCCCAGAATACTGATTGCTGTGAACAGCAATGCTACAGTGGAAGGCTTTAAATGGGAGAACGCTTTTGAGAGCAGAGTATAAAGAGGGTTTGGCTGTTTCAGGTCAGGCACTTGATTTTAAGAGATTCCTAATCAGTTTATACCCTAAAACTGGAGTAGGTATCTTTCTACTTTGTACAATGAAGGCCTTTGGAATTGCATTTTCTTTTCAGGACAAGTGTGGTAAAAATAAGGGGTAATCTTGAGCTACCAAGATGGTATATCATATAACTCAAGCTGAACTTGCCTTGCAAAATCACTTCAGGATTTTGTGTGTCTCTTTTGGAATTTAATGGGATGAGGACAGAATGCAGGCAAACAACTGCCTGCCCAGCAGGTATGAGGTTCAGATCTCAGCTTTTTCTCCAGAAGCTCACAGCTTCAGGGGCTAAGGCTCACCTTCCTCACTGATCTCCAAGGGGACATGACTGTGCTGCTCTCAGTCAATCCACAGCTTGCTTATAAAAGCAGTCCAGCAAAAAAGCAGTCACCACCTCAAACCTGAGAGCTGTAGTCAATAAATACAACTGCATACAAATTGCTTCCCCCATGCAGTGTGTCCTTGCATCTGTCAGAGCTGATGCCTCTCCTCAGATCATGCTGGAGCTCCCCGGTGCCACCAGCTCCCAAGAGAACTGAAACAAAGGGGAGGGCAGTGGAGGGAGGCATGCTGCACACATTGCCACTCTGCTAAGATCTCAGACTCTCCTAGAGCCTCCAGGAGTGTCTGTTGCTTGTTTCAAGACCTGATAGACATTTTGAATAGTGCAGTTCAATGCTGAGTCTCAAAATACACATGTGAATGAGGTAATATATTTGAAGAAGTTGCAATAATTACTTACCTTCTGCATTGTGCTTAGCCCTAAGGTTACTCAGGCAACCTAGATATCAGTATGCACATAACCAACTGGGTACTGGAACAATTACTGTTTTCCACACAGCATTTGCAGTCTGTACATTGTTAAGAATATGATCTTCTGGCACCATCAATCAGTACTTGCCTCGCCTACATAACCCTATTACTAGAAATAGAGTCTTGTAATTATTACCTAAAAGCATAGGTATTTCAACTACTTTCCCATAGTGAGGCTGGTTTTTAACTGGCTTTTTTTTTTAATATTCTTATTGATATACTTCTGTAGCAGAGGATTTTCAGGGCTTCCTTTGGATCTATTATCTATAGAAAGCTTTTACACTAAATTCTTTTATTAAAAAGGGGGAGTCTGCAAGTCTTGCTTAGAATTTGTTCTCCATCATTTTCTTTAGCAATGATGCTGAAATTGAAAGGTATGGTCCTTGAAAAGGCTCTGTCCCACTCACTTGCAAGGAAAGATTTACACCTACTATGTGTGGTACTTCATAGGCCTCCTACAATTGCCCTCTAAAGCTTTTCTACAAACCAGTTTCCCTCAGAAGCCACAAAAAAGGCCACAGTAGCTGTTGTTTGAAGATATCGAGCTGACTTTGTCCTGGAAGTGTCCTGGTCTTGGATCCAGACAAAACAGGCTGCATTTTTTAGTTTCACAGAGTCATGGGATAATAGAATGGTTTGAATTGGAAAGGAGCTTAAAGATCATCTTGTTCCAACCCCCTGCCATGGGCTGGGACACCTTTCACTATCCCAAGTTGATCAGAGCCGCATCCAACATCCAGGGATGTGGCATCCACAACTCTTTTGGGCAACCACTTCCAGTGCCTCACCATTCTCACCATAAAGAAGCCTAAATTTCTTTTACCTTGAACTCATTACCCCTTGTCCTATCACTGCAGTTCTTGAGGAAGAGTCTCTCTCCACCATCCTCACAGCCCCCCTTCAAGCACTGGAAGGTTCACCAGGCTGAACACCCTCAACTCTCTCAGCCTACCAGATAGGTTTGTTTTTCTCTGTCTGGGGAAGTGCAATAAAAATGTAATAAAGGAAGTGCCTGTGTAGTCTAAGATGCAGCAGGCAGCTTCAGACACAGCAGCTTAGAAAGTGACATCTTCACCTGTGGTCAGAGATGGGGTCTGAGTTCTCTTCAGCCCTACAAGGGGTGGCAGAATGGAACACCCCACTGCCAGAAGTGGTAAGGGCTGCCTACCCATGCCAGAGGTCCTGTGCTTCTCTATCTGTGCCCCAGGGAAAACAAGGTGCATCAAAGACACTGAGGTGTATTAGTTCATATGGAGTACATTACTTGCTTTTTTCCCCTCCAGAATTCAATAAGAGACAGGTTTATAAAAATTATCACTGAACCCTGCTTGTGCACATTTGAAAATCTCTCTGGGTATCTATTTTGAGCAAAATATGTTAAGATAATGAAACCTTCTCTCAGCTCATTTTCAGGACATGCTTGATTTTATACACATGAACTTACTGTGTCTTACTGTGCTCAGTGGAAGTACAGAATTCTTTAAATGAAGCATTGAGATGAGTTTCATTACAGGATCTGGTCCAGAAACCTGTGAAATATGACCTGTGAAATTTGCTAATTGCAAAACTTTTCTTTCCCTGTTAAAAACAAGCAAACAAACAAACAAGCAAACAAAAATACAAACAAAAAACCAAAAAACACCTGTTTAAGAAAAACAACAACAAAAAACCTAAATTATTCTAGTACTGAGATGTATTATTAAAGAGGATTTATAATGTTTCATGGTCACAGATTGGTAAATGCAGAGAAAATTTCTTCACCCTTTACATCCCGGTGCAGAAACAAAGCTGTAACTTGGTATAACCTGGCTTCTTTATTTGTTCAGTCTTTGCAACACAATGATTTGAGATTAGGACAATCTGAAGACTGTTTTTAGGCCACCATTAAAGTGCATAGCTGATAAATGGCTTTGGAGGTCACAGGTTTTGTCAGTCTAACAATATCTTTGAGTAGCCTGATTTTCAGATGGCTGGTAGCTTCTTAACAATTTCCAAAACTGAAGCTCCATCAGTAGGGATTCTAGGGAGTCTCCAAATGTTCAGTGTGGAACATCAGGGCTTTCCCTACTATAGCTAGAGCTACAAATTGGAACAGATGAGAGACAGCTATAGACAGAACAATTGATTCAGATATATTTATCTTCAGAGACTTCCTAGATATTGCCATCTTAAAATTTTCCTGGTCCTAGCACCTTTAAGACAGTTTTTGCCTTGATTAAACCACTTGAATAAAGAAATTATTATAAATGTACCAGGAATGACAAAAAGAGACACCGTGCTTTCATGCATCACATTTTTTCAGTCTTAAATTTAGTAGGGACTGAGTACTCAGGTTTTGTTCACAGCTGTTAAGTCACAAGAAAAGCAGTGAAAAACAATGCAGAACAACAAAAAATAGGAATATGGTGGTGAAGCAGGTTGGCAGGTAGGATAGGGAGACCTTGATTGTTGGGAGAGAGCTGTTTGATACATGGAATTGTTTGGTTCTGTGTGTTTGAGCTGTGTTTGGTTCTTTGTTTGAGCTGTGCAGTTCATTGTGTTGAACAGCCCTGATGGTGCTGCAGGAGGACTTTGCTGGTCTCAGTTACCAGCAAGAGGTGCTCAGGAGCACCCAATAGAGCCAATGTTTGTACAATTGATTACAACTAATCATTACCAATGTTGTTTGCTATATACCCTTTCCATCAACCTTTTTCCAGCAGTAACACAGGCAATTATTGCCCCTTTAGTTTCGTACACGTGCCCTGGCAGTCGTTCACACTTCAGAAAGCGACACAAACCTATAAAGTACCTAGGCTGACTCAGTGCTGTGCATTCAAGGCTTGGGGTTTGCCTTGCTGAATCTGACTCACCTTGTGTCTTTAAATACTCAGAATGTGTAGCCCTGTGCATAAAGATCTGAATTTGTAGCTGGTTGGTTTTTCTAGAGCAGGTCAAATTAGTAGTCTGGATCAGTTAACCAGGCAGGAAATTACCCAATATTTTGTAATTTATATCATGTAGTCCACTAGTATAATACTTTGACAATGATAATAATGATAATTTGAAAATAATTTATGCAAAGAAATATCATTCTGTGCAATCTGATTTTGCTAATGTTTTTTACAAAGTACAGGCATCAAAATCACATCCTACTCTTCTTGTTTCCTTATTGGACATCTAAAAACATATAAAACTTTGTGGGTTTGGTCTGAGTTTTCAGGCTAATCAGCATAAATGTCCATAATATGGACGTTTCAAATGTTTTACAAACATTTCCAGAAAAAAATATTACAAACTTGAAAATTAAAGTACTGTGATTATAGCAGCTCAAAAATCTGAATTAATGTTGTAGGAAGTCCTGAAAGAGTGAAAGGTTTGCTCTTATTTTGGAATGAAAAAATATTTACAACTGCTGAATGAAGATCTAACACAAGATATATCATCTGAGAATTGTTAATTATGAAAATGAACAATCAGCACTTCTTTACTTATGTTGTAACCTCAGCCATACTGAAAGATTAAAGAACAGCCTGAAAAGACCTCAAAGTAAAGTGGCTAAGTGATCTGAAAATCTGAGACATGACTGCAGGTTTCTAGACTTCCAAAATTCCTTCCACAAAGTCAAAAAAATCAGAGTTTCTGAAAGCACTGGCTGAGTAAAGACTGATTGAAGTGTCACTGATTTCAGCTGTGTTTTGTATTACAAAGTTACACATGCTTTATTCCATTTAAGCAAAACAATCCCCAGAAATGGAGATGACAGGATAAAGGTCAATGGTCAAAGATGTGAGCTCTTTAGTGAAATTTACTGCAACAGGAAAAATTACTGAATATATCTCTGTGCTTCTCTTTCATTTATTTACTTTTTTAAACAAAGTGAAACGTCCTGGAACAAAAAAAATTTCTTTGCAATGTTGCTTGGCGTGATTTGGCAGAGCCCTGAGATAACTGACTTTCTAAGCCCTCATCAGCTCAGTGAAACTGAGTTATTTCTGTAAACCTTTTACTTTCAAGTGACATTTTTTTCTTTAAAGAAAACATCAAAATTGTACTGAAAAATATCTGATAAGCTCTGATGAGTGATGTCGATCCATAAATAACTATAGTAACAACTTTGTGTTGGCTTGCACAAATATTGACTGTAAGTATAATGAAAAATACTAGTTTTTAATGTGCATTTTAAATTATATCTGATTGATTTCTACAGGTTCTTTAGGATTTCTGATGCACATTTCAAACTGTATTCTGCTTTTTGTGTGGAGAAACAACATATTTTCTCCAGTAAAAGAGGATGCCCTTTGCAAAAAAACCATTTTCACTTCTTGAGGTAGGGTGAATGAGTGTACTGTTTAATTATTTAGAAAGTGAAAGCTAATGGACTTCCTATAATGTGGGTTCTTATAATTTCCTACAGCATCCTTCTCTGTACACCTGTGTGTGGCTCATCTCTGTCCTCTTAAATCAAGTCTCATGAAAAATTCCAGGAATATTTGGGAAACGAAGTGCAATGCTTTGAAGAAATGTCTTTGTGCCAGGATATCATTCACTTCATTTAAAAAAATAAGTAAATGAAAGGGAAGCACAGAAATGTAATCAGTATCTTTTTTCTATTGCAGTAAATTTCACTAAAGAGTTCGCATCTTCGACTATTGACCTTTATCCTGTCATCTCTGTTTCTGGGGATTGTTTTGCTTAAATTGAGTAGAGCATGTGTAGCTGCAATGCAAAACACAGCTGAAATCACTGGCACTTCAATCAGTCTTTATTGTGCTGAAGTCGCTGTAGGATATCCCTTACTTAAACTGTAGTGTCACAATAAAGCAGAGTTGATTTCAGCATAAGAAGGAAAGGCAATCGTATGCAAATACATAAATGTCAGTGCAAACAAAGGGCAATATGCAAACAGATTTGCTCTTGGCAGAATTAGTTTTAATTTTCAAATTTAATAAAATAGAGTAGATGAGAAGAAACACAGAAAAGAAGCAAGACTAGTCATGTCACCTCCTGGCTGAAGTCTTCAAAGTCCTGCTGTTCAGAGCATTGAGATCAGTTACCTGAAAAGTGTGAATGCTGCAGCAGAGCTTATGTTAAGCTTTCTCAAGACATTTAGAAAACAAATTTAATCCTAAATGTTCCTGATCCAAATGTTACACAACTGAGTGCAGATCTGTGATGTGAAAACAGTATGCTGGCTTCCATCCACAAAAGAAATTAATGTTCAAACAAATCACAGTGTTGTCTAAAATGCATGTTACAAAAGTAAGTAGCAGATGACATTAAAGCACTCCACAAATGTATGTGATCAAATAATTTCAGAGGAAGTCTGCAAGCACCTCAAAAAATGCTAAATTAGCAGCATAATAGAGAAGTACATAATGAAAGTAGAAAGGAAAATGTGAACATAGTCACAGTCCAAAAATGGCAAAATTCAAATAGTATAAACAGGTGGAGAGGGCTCAGCAAGGAGCTCAGTGGATTACTCTCTGATTACTTTTAAATCTATGTTCAAATCCTCATTTTCACTGCAACTAAAATAAGCAACTGATGACGTGAAATTTGTCTGCAATGGAAAGTAATCCATGTGCTAAAAACTTCAAAGAGTCAGAAGAGGTTCTTCATGTTTCTAGGTGACTTACAGCAGTCAGGATCTACATCTATGTGCAGGCTCAGAATCTCCATCTGTCTTTTGACATATCATCTCACCTCAATAGATAGGCAAACCTGGCCATTTTTACTTACTTACAGCATACCTGCAGGACAAAAAAAATGTGTAGGAACTTAAAAATATTTCCACATAACCTGGACAATAATACAGAGTCTGTGAGGATGTTGAATTTCATATTTAAAGGGTGATCCAACGTGTGATGTTTACATGCAGTTCCTCAGGTCAAAATGGCTGCTGTGAAGCAAGAAGGGAATGCATCCATGGATATGCAGTCTCCAGACTTCCAGAGCTGTGGATTAAGAGCTCCTCATCTCTGAAATGAATGCACATCCAGGCTGAGCTGCTGCTGTGGATAGGCAGTGATCATGCATGGGGCCAGTCCATGTCGTGGGATACATCTCAGTCCAGGCCTGGGGCCATTCCCTGTGAAACTGCCCTGGCATCCACACTGCTCACAGGCAGAGCTATGTCAGATCTTACAGCTCATTCCAAGTGGTACTTTCAGCCAAGTGTATTTCCATTTCACCACACCATTTCATCAGGATGAGACTCACCCATTTCTGGGTGCATTATCTTGGCCCACCCAGGTGGCAGAGCTGCTGTGAGTGCTGTGGTGCCTCAGCCATGAAGCACAGGACAGCTGTGGCTCCTGTGTTGGTCACTCCTGCAGTACATGCCCTGGACACCACTTCTGGCCTGAGCAGAGCCTCCCTGAGCCAGACTCGGGCCACTCCTTCCTCCCTTCCCTGCTTCTAGACAAGTAAGCATAACATTCCCTGAGCATTGTACAGGCCTCCAAATATATTTACCTCGGGGGCTTTCCTGACCCTGATGTTGTTTGCCTGTAACCCCCAGTAGATTTAATCTCCAGCAGCTTTCTCATCTGTGTCCTTGGAATCATGTCAAGTTTTGCATCCACAGACATGTTTGTGTCCTTAGCAGTGTGGCTGTTGTGTTTTGACCCTCAGCTGTGACTGCTTCTTTTGATTTGTCTTCTCCTGACATTTTTCTGTGACCTAGCATAGGTTAGAAGCTGTAACAGGAAAGGCATAATTAAACAGAAAGCTTACATGTACTGACAAGGAGCGGTGGAAGTACTGAATCCTTCGTAACAGCTAAACGAGGCCAAGAGGTACAAGATCATGTAACCTCCGCTGAATTTGGCTTAATATTTCATAGAGTCTATTCAAAGCAGTGTAATAAACTCAGGACATCTGCTTTTCATTGTCACTATTAATGTGGATTTATATGTAACTAGCTCATAAAAAAAAAGTTTCTGCTCTAAGGTATGGTTTGTTTAGCATTGAGCTGGTGCACATGCCAGCTTTTCTACCCCCTGATGAAACAAGAGCCTGGGCCCTTTGCAATGCAGCATTTGGAACTTCAGCAATATTTTTTATAAGTGCTCACCCAACTCTCCGTGTTTCCTAGCACCTTAAAAATTACACAATTTCAAGGTTTTCTGTTGGCTGTAAAAATTATGCAAGTGCAGGGTTCTTTTTTATCTTTTTGCTATATTAATTGATTCCATTACATTGTTATTATTTCTTTTACATTTGCTTTCAAAAGTACTTTGCTTATTCTTTCTTTCAGGAAGAATTTCTTCACTGAAACAATTGTCAAACATTTCCTAAGGAAGTTATGGAGTCACCATTCATGGAAGCATTCAAGTAATCACTGGAAAAGAGCAGAAAGTGTCACAGTTTTGTTAGAAAACTTGGTGTTCAGTCCAAGGCTGAACTCAATAATCTTGGAGGTCTTTTCGAACCTTAATGATTCTATGATGCTATTCTATGATCCCCTGTCTCTTTTCTTGAACTCTTATCCCAAATCATGCCAGGGGTCAATGTTTTGTCTCCATCAGCAAGCTTTATCTTCAGCATTCAGCCTGGCCTCCCTTATCAGCTTTCATGTCAAACACCTGTGTAGATGCCTGATAAAAACAGGGGTCTTCATGTTTTTAAAGTTTAAACTGGTTCTTAAAACAAGTATTTGTAGCTGCCATTCCCACCCCTCCCATTTTGCAGAGGCAGACTTGCTGTTGCCTTCTCTGAACGTGTCACACCTGTTGTCCCTGCTCTCCTTCCCCCATCAGTACATCCCTTGTACCTCCCTGGTGGTCTTGGCACGATATCAGTTCATGTGCAAGTGAAAATAAGCAAGCTGTGTGACAGAAGAGACTCGTGGCTGTATGTCAATTTTATTTTGTTGTTTGCTTTCCTGTTCTTTGAGAGGGAGAGGGAGTCAGAATTACCCTAGCCAGGAATGTGAGGTTAAAAAAGCACTTGCTTTTCAGAGGGACATAGCTATTCCTGTATAGTTTATGGCTTTGCCATTGCTCTGGAAGCTCTCTGGCACCACAGCCTTCTCCTGATCATGCCCCTTGTTCCATATCTGCATACTTTAAGCCTTTCAGCACGCATCATGTGTGAATTGCCAATGTAACAGCAGAAGTTCACAGAAGGGACAGTGTATCTTAGCAAAACTTCTCACTTTATTCCCTCTTGTAGAAAACATAGCTAGCTAAATCCTATTCAATATCCTTTTCAACATGGCATGCATACCACGTAGAGAAAGCTAGGCCATTCATTCCTTGGGTGAACAGGATTTTACAGAACAAAGCCAGATGATTCTTACAAATCAGTAAGAGTGACAAGATGAAAAAAACAAACTCCCATTTAAGTTATCTGTTGGGAGGAAAAGAATGAGTCAACATTGACAATGTATTCATCTTAATGAGGACAAATATTTATACCAAACAAAATTAACATATCAGAAAATGCAAGAGAGGCATATAATTAACAAAAGGCAGGGGAATTGGCATAACACTGATAAATTCTTCATTAATAAAATAACTGTTTTAAAATGTCAAAATGAGTATATTTTATTCATAAATTGCGTAGAATTTAGTGCACTAATTAAAGACATAGACTCCATAGATATTTACATGGCAATTAAATCCACAATGCCATTGACCCAGCTAAATTAATGTTGGCCCCAACTTAAAAGTAGACTGTATAAATAAATAATTCACACCATCACTAGCGTCTTTGCTTAACCAAACAGTTCAGTGTAGAAAATTCTGGGAATTATGAATGACTTTGATGTGCATTAAAAAAACACAACAAAATAAAATACAAAATAAAACACTCAAATGTTTTATTAGAGACTCAGATTCCAATCTAAGTTATATCAACAGTGATGGGAAGAACACAAGCACAGCAGGTGATAAGAGTCCAGCTGTCTTTTTAAAGCAACTAAATCTGCTTTACAGATTCTTAGGCAGCAGAAGTCTGTGCTTGCAGCTCCACACAAGAGTTCTCCAGATCCTCAGGCATTGTCATTGGTTTTGACTGGCCCATTTATCACATAAGAGTTATCAGGCTTGTGCCTTACCCTAATTGTTCCTGGGAAGAAAGGGAAAAATCACAAGCAGCATGCTAAGAACATGAAGAGGAAGAAATAGGCATATTTTAAATTACCATTTGATAGTGTACATTCATGTGGTGGCATGTGGAGTTCCGTCTTTGCAGGAATTCAAATCTGTATAAAAGTGGTTTGATCACAGCTTCCTCGAAAGCAAAATCCTACAAGGAGATAACCACCCTGGCAATGTTCCTGGAGAATCTACTTGCTTTTAGAGTTGGGTGCAAAGTAGGGCACTGCTTCATCCTTGTCAGGTTGAGAAAGAAGGGAACAGTGCAAGTTGAAGTCTTGGCATGGCCTGTGCACCCAAAGGTAGAACTGCTGGTGCTCTGTACCTGCCTGTGTTTGATAAGAACCTCAGGCAGAATCACTAGCAGATGAGACTGACTAACCAAAGGAAGTGAATAAACAGAAGTGCAGAGGTCCCAGAACCAGGTCAGGATGAGTTCAAGGTGGTATAGAAAAGGAGAGGACTGGAATAATGCTTGTGTTACATTCTTCCCATTACAGCATCCTGTCTTGGTCCTTCCTGGTGCCTGATGTAAATCATACCCCACAGGAAATATGCTACAAAAGAGGGAAGAAAAGAACCATAAAACTGTATTAAAAATCAGCTTTATTGTATGCTGTGGTCTGCTTGCACAGAGGTGACTTTTGTAACTATTCAGGATAAACATACCATCAGTGCATAGCATGCAATCCATTCTCAGAATATATGCCACCTCAAAACTGGTCTCAAAATGAAATCTAGGTATCATTCAGATTATCTGCATAGAAATGAATTTCACCACCATCATATTTGTCCAGTATTGATTTAAAAATTGGACTAGAAAATGTCGATGAATTGTTTATCATTTTCATAGGTCAAAAAGGCTGCAGAGGACCATGACACAGGTCCAGTTTGCTTTGAACATCAGGATTTTTTTCCCTAACTCTCTCCCATGTGAGGCACACAGTGTTGTTGTATACACCATACCGAACAGACCACCAACATCTTGTGGCTCAGGGTTACTGGAATGTAGCTTTTTAAGTTTTTTGCAATTATTTATAGGACTTAATAATGCAAAGTCCTTCTGAAGTAATGATTCTGCTAAAACACTGGATATATTCCTAGGTTCTTCTATTCCAGAATGATATTGATAGGTTGGAAGATGTTCAGAGAAAAGTAACAGATGTGTTTAAGGCACTAGAGGGACTGATTTATGGAAGGAAATTGCCAGAAATAAAAATGAACATTATATTGAAGCTTTGACGAACCCACAATGAAATGGGAGGTTGATGTGACAACAGTGTATGGGGTTTTTGAAACGTGCAAGGTTCATTTATGGAAAGGAATTTATATTCAGGTCATCCAAGTGCTACAATAGTAGGATGTAAATGGGTAGAAGTATTATGAAAAAAATAAATACAAATTATTAGTTAGCAGAATTGCTTCCCATGAGAAGACACTGAATTATTTTAAACAAGCTTTGGTAATACACTGGGGGCTGTACCATAAGAGAAAAGCCCTACATAATCAGGGAGATTTAATAATGTTTTCTCTTTCTAATTTCAGTGACTCAGCACCTCACTTCACAATTTCTGCTGTCGTAATTATCCTTTTTTTTTTTGTTTCTTCAGATTTTTTTTTACTCACACGTGCCACTCAGCCAGTAGTTACAATAATTTCATACATTATTCAGCAAATGGCTTCCCATCTCCTACACATAAATGTCCCATCTGCGTCCCAGTTATCTGTCATAGCAGTCCCTTGACCATAGGAGCTACACCAAGTCTCTGGGGAGAGTGGCTGCAGTCAGATCTGCCTTTTCCCATCTAAACTCTCCTCTGCAAGCTGGATCATTTGAGGTTAGCTCAGCTTCTGGGCCCACACCATTGAAATGCTGAGTGTGCATGGTTTGGGTTCATCCTTCAGGACTGGCACTTCTGGTCATAGTTCAGTACAGAGGGCATGTCACCAAATCATAACATATCGAGTCCAGTACTGAATTGGTTCCATAATAAGCGCTTCCTGATACAACTCTGCTGATCTTGTCTCAGTCTTTCTTGGGTTTCAATACTTTAGCTGCATGATTGAAAGCTCTCATTTTTGAGGTAGAATTTCCAGAATAGGAAAGTGATCCTGATGTTGGCTCCTTCTCTGCTTTCAAGCCATTGCTGCATGCAATTTTTCTTGTAATGTACTTTTCCAGTAATGGATTCAAGCAAACATCACTTCAGCCAAGGTCATAATTTTGGACTGAGCAAGGTAACAGATCTGTTTATATGCAATTCCAACAAAAGCTCTTACAAAGACAGCAGTTTCTGGTAAGTATTAGCAGAGCCAGTTGTGACCTGATCTTGCTAGCTCATCCAGACTCTATGACTTTGTCTGGAGTTTTTGATGCACAAGGGAATATTTCACTTCACAGCCCCAGTTAAAATGAGGACCCAGTTCCTGAATGGATATTTTGAACATTCTTCAAGGAGTAAAACATCAGTAACAGTTTCAAATTCAATTCTTTATACAAGCTTTATAAAAACACTTTAGAGAATAAATATCATTGCCTCTATATTCCCTTAAGAATTCAGCTTCTTGTCCTGAATGAAAGACCAGGGGTATTCTTTTCCTTCATCACACATATTTTTTAACATGTCCCTAAAGACCTCCAAAAAAACTCATCTCCAGGAAATCTATTCTGTCATTTTAGTACTCTCAATTTTAAAACTTTTCTGCATTACAGCTAACCTGAATATTTCTGGTCATAATGCAAGCCTGTTGCTGCCTGTCTGCCTTGCTGGGGGCTTTGAAGAGTCAGCCATGCCTTTGCTCTCTGCTACAATCAGAACTCATTCAATCTTCTGCCAGATATTGTGCTTTTCTATATTTTTTTTTCATGAACTCCACTGCATTCCTTTTTATTGATCCCTACATTTCTTGAGGTGTTCTGCCCAAAACTGGACAGTTGTTCTAATATTCGGCTGAAGCTTTATGGAATTCTGAATAGAGGTCAAAGTCTATTTCACTTATTCCTATTTATACCTTCTAAAACAGCGTTGAACTTTTACAAAATACTGTACATGAAAATACTGACTTTTGTTAAGCATTTAGATCCCCAGATCTGTTCTGCAGAAATGCTACCCATAGTGTTATTTTTGAGCCAGAGTTTATTCATGATGATGATTCCTGTCCATGTACTTTCTACTTGTCCCTACTGAATTACAGTCTCTTTTTATAACTCCAGCTCTATCCCTCTTCTAAGGTATTCCAGACTTATCCTGTCTTCTGACACACTGGTCATCATGTCCAGATTTTAATAATCATCCTCTTTTTTCCACCCTAGTAGTCATTGATGAAAATATTAAGTATCACTGCATCACAGACACTTTTAAAACTCCAGAATCACAGTGTAACTTGTCCAAAAAACACTCATGTTTTCTCTCCAAATGCAGCTTTCCTACAGCTTTATTACTCCCCTGTGATATGTTCATCCCTTCTGTACTCCCCTAGCTTGCTCAAGTGGTCTTCATGAGATACCCCACCAAAAAAGTATTAAAATTAAATTATATGATGTGTATATTTTCCCTAACCACAAAGGAAAAGCATGTTATCATCTTCCTGAAATGAATGACTTGTTTGGTATGGTTTCTCTCTAAGAAATACTCACTGAATATTGGTTCATCATCTTGTTTTCCTTCATGCATTTACAGCTAGGTTGTGAGCTTCTTTCTTCAATAATTTTCCTTCCTTCCCTTTCTATAGTATTGGATGCCTTGTTTGCCCCTCTCCTGATGTTTGCAGATGTTGTTTTCTGTGAATCATTCCTTCCTACAATCTCTTTTGTGAATTCCTTTATGTCTTTTTTTGTCAGAAGATGTGATTTGTTCCATTCAGACAAGCAGAGATGTTTGATGACTTGGAGTATGTTCTGTGTTGAATCCATTTCTGCATGATTTTGAATAAGTAACCTTAATGGAGAAGGTATCCCAAAGCTGATTTGCTAGGATCATTCTGATTTTCCTGATATTTTTATACACCGGCTGAAACAGAAGCATTTAAAAATAATGATCTTTTAAGCCACAAGCACAATACTTTCAGATTATGCTCAAGCACAGCTAAGAGTCTCTGAGTGTTCTGGTACATCTTGGTTCTTTCAGTGTCTGAAACAAAGACAATGATTGTTTCCAGGAAAATGTAGACTCTATATTAAAGAAAACTTTCTGCAATATTTTGCTTCCAATAGTTCACTAATTTCTAGGGAGGAAATAAAAAATCCAGTAAATTGTAATAAAGCATTGCCCTTTTGACAATGAAAGTTGTCATTTCACCCCCAATGTTATTTTTATAGTTTCAAAACTTGTTCTTGGCTATATTTCAAATATTTATAGCTCTCATATAATGTGTCTCAAGCAAATAGCTGATCTTGCCAACTCTTGCACATGTGCTGAACTCTGCTATGTGAGGTAGTTAAGAATGGGAGTGTTAGCAACAGCAGAGCCCCAACATAAGAAGACTATGACTTAAATCACACTGACAGACCAAAGAAACTGCTGCATGTTTCACAGACACGTGTGGAGATGTGTGCAGAACTGGAGCCTTTACAAGGTTAGGAGAAAGAGAGATAATGCAAGACCACATGGAAGAAATCCAGCATGAAGCTGGGACACTGGATAAAGTGATTTCACAAATTAGCTCATGAAGTCTGTACTTATAGTGCTGTTAACTTTCCCTTTTTTCAAAGATCTAAAGTGAGCTTGTCCTCTTTCAGCATCATGAGGCACTCAGAGAAGAGCAAGCTCCATTTCTCATAAACCACTGAGGATTTTGGAATTGACATTCAGGACAGTCAGATCTCTGAAACAGAGAAAAAAATAAATAACTGCATTTTTATTTCTTATACATTTGTGACATTTCAAAATGGAAGTCATTGCAGCAATCTTGGTAGTTGAAGAAAAAGGAAAACAAGTAAATGGTGGCAATTTGCTTCCTGTTGATCTGGGGTGAGTTTGAGAAAGGATAGCTGGCTGTCTTGGCTCCATGGGCTTGAGCAGAGTGGAGCTGTGTGCCTGCACTGTCCCTGTCTCACAGGTCTCAGTGGTGAAGTCACTGCTGTCTCCAGCACTGAAGAATCAGCTCTGCATGGCTGACTGTGACTCCATGGTTTGGGGGATCTAATCCTTCCTGGCAAACACACTGAGCAGTTCACCACCCAACTTTGCCATGGCCCCTGGCTGTGGTCTTGTTCATTGATCCATTCTGTTGATCATTTTGCCCAAACAGCTGCTGCCCTCTCTTGGGACACGGTGCAGCTTGGCCTGAACATGGTGTGAAGGGTGGACACCCTTCTGGCCTGGAGCTGTGTAAGCAATTGGCCGTAATGCACTGGTTTATCCATGGCTGCCCTGCCCAGTGGCAGGTGAGACTTTGCATACCAGCTTTGGAGATCACTTTTCTGCCTTTACACACCTGCACTGTCCCCTGTGTCTCCTGTTACCCTTCTCCTTCTCTGCTGGCACCATGTCCCCTACCATGCACCTTTGTGTGCCCTGCTGCTGCAGACCTGTGTCCCAACCTCCCTGCAGCCTCTATCACAGCCTCTCCTGCCTCCTGTTTAGCCTTGTCTGAGATCACAGCCCCACTGCAGGCTCAAGCAGAGCAGGTATGCCCCAGCTAGCCAGGCTGAGCAGGAGAGTCCCCAAGCCAGCCTGAGTAATTTCTACTCCTGACTGCCTGTCAGCCTGTGAGACTTGCTGCCACTCAGCTGCTAGCACACCATCTCCAGACCAGATGTTCTGTGGGTCTGCTTTCATTTGCTCTGAGCTGGGGTACAAGCTTTATTTTTGTGTCTATTTTTCGAGTTCTTCCTCGTCTGGCTCTGTGATTTTTATACACCAGTTTCTGCTTTAACCCTTAATCTACCAGTGACTGTTCTGCACATACACTGAGGACTCCTGCAAACAGTCTTACTGCACCATTTTCCTGCATGCTGCTGCTTTCCTTTCTGTTAGTTTAATGTCAGTTTGTAGTGAATTTCCATTTGCTTTCAAGCCATGTCAGAGCAAAAGCAATTCCTGCAAATTTTTTAAGGCACCTTAGTTATATAGAAGACTAAGCCTCTCTTAGATGCCCAGGGACTTGAGTGAATTTAGATGAGAAAAAGGAGTTAGCTGCTTAAGGCCAAAAATCTTCAAGATGTGTAAATAACTTTAGACTAGACTGAAAAAAAAATTTTTTAAACCCATACCTCACATCACTTACAAAAGTTCCAGTAGATATTTTTAATCCCACTAGGCATTCATTTTTAGGTATCAACCTTCATTTATAAACCCTTCAGTTTTAAATGATCCCAGGATACTTTTGAAAATGTTTTCCTTATAGTTTTTTTACCCAATGTTTGAAGCATGCCTTTTTTTTCCCCCAGTTTGTGGCCTCTACAGATGTTTAATATTTCTTCGGTGGTAGAAGACTGACAAGTCTGATAACAGCAGGTTCTAACCTAGTTATTAAATGTTAATCTCTTGAGGTTAAACAATTTCTTCTGATATCATTAAAAATGCCCCAGGATTCCTAATGTAACCTCCTCACATTTGCATCACTTGTTTAAGGAGAAAAATATTGTTTTTCCCACTCCAGCTACCTTGTGCAGAGCAGTCAGACAAGAAGTCTTTGTGCCCTTAATTTATTTTTTGTTCCTGTCCTGACAGAATCCCCTACTAGAAAAACTCCCCAAGCCATCTGCAGTTTGCAGGGATTTGAAGGTACAAGAATCCAGGAGGGTCTATTGTGAAACACAGCAAAGCAACCTCCCTTTACCAACACTTAGTTCAGAAAATCAGGGCCACTTTCAATCCTTCTGCCAACAATCCATACCAAGGTGTGCTCCATCCCTGACCAGTTAAACCTCTCAGAGATTTTGGAAGGGCTGCACCCTGCAATGTCAAGAAGCATTACAGCTGTTTGGTCTTTATGACTGCTGAGCCATTTATTGATGTGCCTGTGTTCTGATTTGTGTGTCTCACTCAGATAGGAACAATTTAGCTTATTACTCACCCTCCCCAAAATAATATGTCTGCAGACTGACATTTAATGGTACATTCACCCAGAAGAGCAGATGAGATGTCCAAAGCAGTTAAAGGAGGAGACATTTTCATTTCTAATGGCAGTCAGGATATTGGGAACGGATGACGCATCCATCAGCTAAGTCAAACTGCTGGATTTTCCTGTTGCAGTACAGACTTCTATTATAGCCTCATTGATAGTGTTCAGTAATCTCTCAATGAAGTGCACTGTACACAGTAATTGACGTGTAACCTTTCTTCGGGAGGAAAATGAAGTCCATGAATAAAAGCTGGCTGTTTAGGGCTGCACACCAAGGTCTGGGGTATAGTTCCACTATCTCTCATTTCTCTGGGCAATGCAAAGAGGGAGCATCTGCTTGGCAGGAAGGTGTTGTGACTGAACTGAGATGTTCTTTTCGTGAAGGTGAAAAGCATCTGAGTAAAAAAAACACTTTTTTGCCCTTATGCAAGGGTGCCTCAATGGACTGGCATCCTCTGTAGTGCTTTGGTTTGCGCTGGGTTCCTTTCTTACCCCACAGTGGTGTCACTTGCCTCCTTCTCCCATCACAGCATCATGCCAGAGCCAAGGCAATGGAGGAAGGCCACATTTCAATGCCTGAGTACCTGAAGGTGTCAGTGGAACCTTTGTGAGTATTTTGGGCCTAGTCAGTTTATTCTCACTCACCTTGCTTCTGTACTAAGCGTGTAGAGCACACATTGCCAACTTCAAATCCACAGGACTTGAATTCGCCTTGGCATGCTGCAAAAATTGGCTTGAATTCCTTCCCTGGGATTTTCTCATTGTTTCTTTTTTAGTCAGGGATGGGTTTTGTCTGTTTTTCACTCAAAAAGAGTGTTGTAAACTGCAGACATCATAGCTGAGAAAAGGATTGTAACAGAAACGTGCTTTTTGACCAAATGTTTGTAAGATTGGTAGTCAGTGCAAAAAGTACTGCAGAAGTGTTGTTTGGCTGTCTGACAGAGAAAGTGATCACTTTTTACTGTTGCTGCAAAATTGCCATATAAGGTTACTTTAAAGTTGTGTACTACATCTAACTTTCTCTTTAAATAACCAGGACATAGAGAGAGGAAAGCTAGAGGGTGGGGAGACTGCACCAAGGCTGTCAGAAATAACATGTTTGATGATGTTTACTTTTTGCTTTTGAAAGAGGAATGAAGTACCTTCTCTTTAGAGAGAGGCAAGAAAACACTTCTTCCTAAAGTACCTGAGGCCTGGATCAACTTCTGTTCACAGACACTGACACACCATTTCCCTTGTCTTCAGCAGGAGCTGCTCATGCATCTGAAGAGAGCCCCTAGGCTCTACAGGTTTGATAACTTCCCTGCCAAGGAGTGCATGTTTCTCCCTTCTCCGTTCTTATCATTCACTCACTATCCTCCAGACACATACTTTGTTAAACTGAAAGCCTTGAGAGAAAGCACCCATCTCTCCAAGCCCCTCTCATGTGTGTAAAAGGCAATTATGATTCCTTCATGTGGAAGATTTTAAGAGACATCTTCTGCCTACAGCTTGATTTGTACACTTTGCCTAGGCTACCTGAGAAGCCCAGAAATGGAGAGTGCACAGCTGTGATTGCATTCCTGCGTGGGTCTGTGCAGGGGGGTCAGCACACTGTGGAGCAGAGTCCATGCTCAGCACTGTCAGTCTCTGTTTCTAAGAGACCTTTTCCCTGCCTTTGCCCTTGTAGCTGTCTAACCTAACCTCTGAATAACCATTAGCGACAGCCAAACCCTTGAATTTTCAATAAAGCAGTAGGGCATTTCTCTCAGTTGACAGCTTTAAAGGCTTCTTGCATGTCAAAGGTCTTTCTGCCAGAATCACTGTGTGAAGGGTGGAATCAGCTGAGTCTGGGGGCTTTCTCTACAACAAAGCCCCAGATCACCTTTAACGTGGCACTGGCATTTTGCTTCTGGCCACAGGTACAAGTACACCTCTTTTGGCAGTGTTGCAGAGTTTGTCACCTACCCTACAGCTGTACCCTGGAAGATGTGAGATGTTTCTCTGTTTAACCCTCCTGCCAGTCTGTAATGTGGGAACTGCTCTTTAAACTCCCAGCATAAGTCCTTTACTGCAGGCCATCCTGTCCATCCTCCTTGAATACAAGAGAGAAAAATTATGATCTTCACGACCAAGAGTTAAGAGCTGTAAATCATGAATGAAACTACACATAAATCCTAGGAAGCACCAAGATTTAAGATGCACCTTAGCTTTCCCTTTTTCTGTTGTCTTTCTTAAAGGGTTTCCTGCTCAATTTTCTGCAGGTCTCAGACCCTGTTCTGTGGTGTAGAATTCCCTCTGTGCACATACAAGGTCTCTAGTTTGGACATCACAGAGCTCATAGGTGCTGGAGGGGACTGGAGCTGTCTGGATATGATTAACAACATGGGAGCTGCTTTTCCAAGTTTCTGAACACAAAGCATTCATTGTGGCATTAATGCTGTATATCCTTGTGTGTAGTATGAGCCTGTACAAGTCTGTACTGCTCTGGGATTGAAGGCACAGACTAGTTTTTCAGTCTTACCAAAATAATGTGTGTTTCAGCACACTTTAATACCTTCAAAATTTTGTCATCATTTCCTAGCTGGGGGATCTTTTCTGCTTCACTTGTTATCCATATGACAGTAAAATAAATAGTCTGTTGGAAGTACACAAAGAAATGTTAGACTTAAAAGTTGGAATGCAGAGGGTTTTTTTCTTTAAGGGAACACTTGAATTTTGTCTTAGGAGATGTGAGGTTTTGCCAATTTCTTGTTCATATTCATAAGGTATGAAGTCTGCGTAATACATGAAAAATGCAAGTATCCATGTAGCTAGGAACTGCAAGACGAGAGTCATAGATAAGAATGTGAATAAGGATCCCAGTAAAATGTTTCCATGTTGTTCAAACTTTGGCATTAAGTTACTTCTAGTGAAAGATGCTGCAAACTGAAGTTTTCCAATTTTTGGAAGGAAGAGACACAACACAGTCAGTGACAAAATAAACCTCCCACAGATTTTTCTTTCAGGCTGTCTTCACCAGCTGTAAAAAACTAAAAATATATGGAGCTGAAAATCCTGTTAGCCCATGGAGACCCTTTCCTACCATTTCTGACAGTAGTGGCAATTGTGATTCTGGATCTAAAGACCTGAAGAAAATGTTTCTTGCATGTTGGCTTATTAAGAACCACCATTAACACATACCAATATCCCATCTACTGCAGAAGGAGAGCCTGGTCATGTGTAAATGTGTTCAATAAACATGCAGCAAATCAGGCACTTTTTTTTCCCAGTGAACATTTTGTCAAGGATGATTACAGATCTGCCTCAGACATAAAGGTCTATAGAGCAAGCATGGCAAAACTCCACTCCGAACATTTTCATATTTGTTCCAAATCAATGAGTATCCTTTTGGGTTGCTCAATAGCAGCTGGCATCAGAGTGTTCACTGAAAGTTACAACACTTATAAATAAATACACAGTCTATTGGCTTTGAGGGAAGTTTGTTTGTAACCCTGGCAAGCTGGAAGTTGCTTAGCACCTAACACAGGAACTTATCCTGTGAGCAATTAGGCATTATTTTTTATTCTTTCTATAATAAATATCTTTTATTATAAATGGGTATTTTTATTATTTTTAGATATGATTAAATTCTTTCTGCAGCTTTTTTTTTTCTCAGATTTGCTGAGGTCAGCAAATACAGGAATTTTCCCTTTTATCAGTCTGACAGTTATTACCTTTTTTATTTCCTCCTAGTTCTTCTATTATAAGATAAAGCCAAAGAAAGGGAGCTCCTGACCTTTGTAGAACCATCCAGTGTTTTGTACACTCCTATCTGCATGACTGCAAGGGCTAACAAGTGCCTATTTAAACATATTTATTTTTCTTTGCTGTAAAGGCAAACATTAGTCACACTAAATGGGAAATTAAGTGGAAAAGTGATTCTGGTGGAACATGGCAGGAACTGGAAGAAGCTCAATGAGTTTCTTGCTCTGTATTAATTTATTTGAATGCTTCTAGAAGAGCATTATCAGTATCATGTGTCTAAACACGGCACTTAGCTTGTACATAATTTCTAGAGGTGTAGGAAAGAGTTGTCCCTTTAACTGGTTGTCATCCAGCCATGGTTTTCATACATTGTCATCATGTCCTGTTCTGCAAGTTTTTTTTGAAAGACACACCCTCAGATATCATTTGCCCATTCCTCTGAAGTATGACATTCTTAGAAAAAAAAAATTACTTAAAAAACATTAAAGAATCCCCAGCTGGAATATATGACAAAAAAGATTCTGCAAAGATAATATATTAATACTGACCTAGATTAATCCTTTTAGAAGCTAACTATTTTTCTTCCAAGTTTTGTTTTTAAATTTCTCTGAGCTTTCTCGATCACCATTTACTTATCTGTCTCTCACAAAAAAATCATACACTCAGTGCCTACCAATGCCAATGACTTTCAGAAGCTGTTGTCTTGTGGGTGCCATGAAATATTCACTAGACAGCTCAAGTTAGTTTCCAAATATAAATATCTGTCTGTGGAGTGCTTCCAGAGGCAGATGGGGCACAAATCAAAATTCATATGAATCTTTTTTTTTTTTTTTAAATAGTCCTATAACAAAAGAACTTGTTTGGATGACTTACAGGATAGATAAAGAAAGTTATCACTGCAAATGAAATACTCATTAAATTAAATATTTTTCAATTATTAAAAGAAACCCATGTTAATCTAGTAGGGAAAATTTATGTGCTAAGGCACCAATGACATTGATTTATGCATAACTGGATATAAAAGAGCAAAATAACATTGAGCTTTCAGATGTGAAAATGTATCTTAAGAACAAACTGAAGGTTTTTTGGACATTTTTACAGACTAACCATAGCCAATACCCTTACATTTAGTCTTTAAATCATAATATCAAAAGATGCAGTCTACTTCCTTGAGCTTCAGGAATCCAGAAACATGGCACATAGCCCACTCTTATCGAGGCAAAAAAAAAAATGTAGGCATTTCCAGAGAACAATTATTGTTTGCATTTGAGACTCCTGTAATGGGGTGGAAGAAGGCAGCTGCCTTTCCTTTTCCTCAGGAATGCTGACAGGTTACACTGGATTACTAAATGGCTGCACTTCTTGTTCATGATGCATCAGTGAAAACATGGGTGTATTCTGAGGATTGGGACATCTCAAAGTTACTGTACAGAAGGGAGGTGAGAGTATCAGAGGAGGGGAAAAGGGTGGGCCCTGTGCAGTGGGAAAAGGGCCTGACTTACTGGTATTGGTCTGGGCAGCTAGGAGAGCTTGTGTCAACAAGTACCAGTTCATGGTGTTATGGTCAAAAAAGGATTACCCTTTAAGGAAATCCAATCTGTGTTTATGGGTGAATATGCTGTGTTTAGGGAAATATGGTGGTCCAGAATCATCAAGGGCTGCACTAAATGTTGAGCTGTGAACACCAGAACTAGGCATCCCCAGCTTCAGTTTCTCTAAATTCCCTCTGCTCCACTGTACAACAAAAGGAGAATAGGGTGGGTGGATATGGGGCTATAGGCAAAGTATCAGGCAGCTAAGACTGAAAAACTTGAATTTGTCAATCTAATAAGTACAGCCTCCAGAATAATGCTGTATATCAGCAGGAGCTTAGCTGGTATCCTGCTCTCAGATAAGAACCATTTTACCAAGCTTTCATAAATCCATCCCCTTGAGAGGATATGGATACTGGGTGACAGTATCTTGGGTACTTGGATAATGGTACTGGATGACAATGGATGATATCCACTATATGAAGCAAAATGTCTATCACAGGCATTTTTATCTTGTTTAAATTATGAGACATAATACTAAGAATACATCCTCAGCGATTTATCCTCTACACCTTTTTCCCAAAGCTTGCATTATCTAATTTCAGAGCCATTTTCACTTGCTTTTTAGTCCATAAATGTTCAGGGCATATCTTTGGAAGGCAAACTCATGGATAGCTTAATAAAAGCAATTCTCACCAGTGCAACACAAGAAAGCATCCCTGCTTCTGAGCTGTTGCATCACAGAGAGGTAACAATTTTCTTCCCTCTGCCATTGAAATCCTGGAAGGTAAAGACCTGCTAACTTTGCTCCTATGCTTTACGTTGATTCCAGTGGCCTTTGGTTAGGGCCTTGAGTGAATTTTATGTTAACATGTGCATGCTAAGGACACATTTGTACAGCCAAAAGTTACAGGGCTCATAATTTGGAAAGCTGAAGCTCTTGCTTTTGTCTGAATCAAAAGGAAAGACTTTGCTTCCTCAGCCAGTATGCTGGATTTTAACTCTGGCTCTGGATAGTCTGACTGAAGAGCACAAAATCCCTCCCCAGGCTGAACTCTACATAGCCCATCCACCTACAATAAGCTGGTGGGAGGTTTGTGCTGTTTTCCTTAAGCAGGTAAGTGCTGGCTGTGCCCCTGTCTGCCTGTGGGAACTCTGTGCTGGTGCATGCCAAGTAACTCAAACTGGCTGTTTTTGCTGCCAGCAGTAGAAGCCTTGCTGATAGTTACCTCACCTGGTGTGAACATCCTGAGCATCCTTGCTTAGCCCAGGTTAAGTGCATGCTGCAAAACCTTCAGCCAGCTCAGGTTAAACCTACTCAAAAGTCAGCATTACTGCCAGCTGCAGTGTAGGCAAACCCCAAGGTTTCCTGTGCTATCTGTGCACCTCCTTGGCAGTATTTCACTGTAAAAGTGCAATGATCCTCCCTCCCTTTTAATGCAATCTTTTCTTCAGTCATGCTAATCTCCAAAGACTCTGTGTGTAAAGAGCAGCCTCATTGATTTGCCTAGATCAAGACTGGGGGAGCGGGAGAGAAGGCTGGAAGCAAATGTGGATTACATTGAGCAGCTATGCAAAGGATGCATATATAGGCAGTATTAAGAGTAAGTCAATGGCATAATGTCAGCATCACTGATGGTACAGCTAGAAAGGTTAAAAATAAACAAATCCTTTCTGAGTATAATCTGCTTCATTTGGGTATTGTGTGAGCTATGAAGATCATCTTTTGCAGAGCTCAAAATACCTCAGACATTCTCGTGACCATCACAAAGCACATCAGTACTTTTCAGCCTGCAGGAGGGACTTGGTATCCCCAAAAGTCTTTCTTGTTCCTCTGATTATTTAGCACCTGCCAACCACTAGCTTAAACACTGGTGACTTTAGGATGAATAACCAGAAATGGGCTATTTTCCTGGGGAGACAGGGAGAGAGAAGGAGAGATTTGCCTGCATAATTTTCCTAACCTGTTTTCCACCATCTCAGTGTTTGGGTCATAGGGTGTTTACAGACACTGTTTCAACCAAACGGAATGATAAAAAGAAAATAAAAGCATAATTAATGGATGGAAGCTAGTCCACAACCAGCCTGCATAAACATATGTCAAGACCTGTGGCAGGGGGAGTACAGATCAACTTCTCAAATGAAATGGCTCCTCCACCTACCAATCATGGTTAGAAAGCAGTGGAGAGATCAGAGTCCCTCTAAATGGAAGTTATAAATGCCTTATTATGCCTCGATAAAAAGACTGTTCAGGGCCATACTCACCTATCTGTCAGTCTTTTCCAGGAGGAAGAAGTTTTATATATTTTTTTTTAAATTATTATTTTTTTTATTGCTATTTTTTTTTGTCTTTGAAAGGGATAATTGCACTAGATTTCATCACAGTCCTCCTGTGGCAGCTTTCTTAGAAGCTGAGCAGATAAACAGCGTCTTCAGGGACTCCATCTAAACTCTTTACACACATTTGTTCAAAATGAAAATGTGAGCTGGCAGCAAGCCAGACTTCCCCTCGCTTCTCCTGCTTTCTTTCTGACCCCCAGGAGACACCATGGCTGTGTACACACTGCTCGTGGGCTTTTCTGCCCAGAATTCTGATCATCTCAGAGCTGGGCTACTGCTAGAGAGAGAGCCTAGGTCTTCAGCTAATCCCAGGATGGTTTTACATTTCATGGCTACTAAATTTATTCATAATTCACCTTTCCTTTCCTAATTGCATGGCAACGTAAGCCTGAACATTTTAGGGGGTTATGTGCATCTCCTTCAGAGGTGATTTGCGCAGTTTCTGTTTCCTGCTTTACCTGTAGAGCTCGGTATAAATCCCTGCTACAGGTCCACTCAATTAATGTGGAAGGGTCACTGAGCAGGCAGAAGCAGAAAAAGTAGGCCATCAATAAAAACAATAAAAATTCAGTAGAACTTTTGATGCCCTCTGCAAATCAGCGACATTGTTCTTTTAGATGTCAAACAAAAATGTGTTACCATTTCCAAGATAAGCTTAGAGAACAGCTAAAAATCAAACAGAAATTTCTTAGCTACCTCCTTGTCAGCTGAGAGCATCTCTGAGGCCGTTGTTACCAGCATATCTAGTAAGCTTGCTGCATGCAAATAACACTTGATTTATTTCACAAGCTCCCAGATAAACCCAGTGATCATTTGAATTGCTGTTAGCCTGAAGCATACTACAGAAGCATGGGGAGTACTCAGGAAACAAAAACTCAGGGAAATATGTGTGAAATGTAATCCTGTTAGCATTTGCCACATACTGAATGCATGTGTCATCAGCACAGGAAATGAATAAGGTATAGATCAGGAATATCCCCTGGACCTAGGAGACAAGCTGTAGATGATTTTTCATTGAGCTAACCTCATAATCTAGACAAGCTTTCAAAATGTGTAGACACTGCTCTCCTTATCCTGGCAATACTGCCGCATTTCTTCCCTTGCTTCATGTTTATTATTGGGTTTAATTGGCCAAAATGATTGACATGTTTCTGCTTCAATACAAATTCTCCTGGGTCGAGGGTTGGGGCTTAGCAAGGGGATTAGAAATAGGCCTTACTAGATGTTAATGGATTCCTGTCTAGTACAAAGCAAGAAAGGATGAAAACAATAATACTATGTTTTTCCAGTGGAATCATTCCTGCTTCTCTTCTTCAGTTCCCAAAATTAAAAATGTTCTTTATATTTCCATTTTCAGTGTGGCATCAAATCATGAGCATTAATGTTTGCTGTGATGCAGTCTATAATTAGTTTATTCATTGTTTAATGGTGGACTTATTGCTTTTTCCTCCACTCATATCCAGGAAACCATTTTTACGTTAAGTCTTTAGTTTCTGAAGATAAAACTGATACAACCATGTGGCGCACAAAGCAAAAAGCAGATGGGGTTGTCACCTGTGAAGAGATTGAGAACAAATTTTATTTCCCTTAAGGAATCCTCTGTCTGTATGCTACTATCATGAAAATGTCCATTTTCTGGCTCAAAGCTTAAGCCAAAGAAGTCCCTGCCAAGAAATTACCTGCCTCTTTTGGAATTCACTGCCTGCTTTCTGTCTGAGAGCCATACATTCCAGGAGGTGGGACAGGAAATTCACAGGTTAGCATTATCTACGTGGCTGACAAAACCAGCACTGTAATGATTCTTCATAGTGCCATTGTTTCTCCTTAGCATCTAAAGGTCTGACCCTCCTGCATTCTTAAAGGGGAAACTCCAATGGCACAATGTGGTACAGTTGTAGTACTAAATCCACAGTTGGTAAAAGTCATCCTTGAGCTGAGAGTGGCTGAGCTACCTGACACCATGGGGTTTGAAGTGTAGAGTTTAGTTGTCAAAAGTATCTGTATCTACTATGATCATCAGCAAAACCACTGTCATAGTTCTGCTAACTACTGTTTCCTGGCCCTGCTATAGGTGCACAAGTACAGAGGTGAGGGTCTGCTGCTTCAAAAGCTGCCCCAAATCTTCTGAGATCTCATAATGACTACAAGCTCAAAATGTCTGTTTTTACCATGTCTTTGAGAATCCTGCTGTTATATTTGAAATTCAAGTGAAATTCTCTTTGGCTGTCTTTGAGTCTGCACACATCATGTGCCAAGCAGCAAGGGGTGCTCAGGAAAGCTGGGATTTATTTTTGACATGCAGAGTTATCCCAGCACAGAAATTTCAAAACATTAAAAAAGGAGTTTAAAGCCCTTTCTGAGTGTTTTGCACTTTTTCTGAAGTTCGCAGTGTCAAAATCACGTATGTGGCAGTGCCTCTCCTGGCCATTCTTCCTCTGGCTGTCACAGAGCTCTCAGACAATAATCAGCTTCCAGCTACCTCGCCCTGCAACCCGGACTCCCAGCTATGGATAAGAGCTCTGACCTTTCCATTCAGAGCCTAAGGTGTCTCTGTAGCAATAGCAGCTCTTTAGGGAAGGTGGATCATAGGGAGGGTGATCCCTGCCTCTCCACAGGTGAACTGCAGCCTGAGTGAGAGCTCTGTGACACGAGCATCAGCCCTGCTAAAGGAGGAAGATTGGGCTGGAGAAATCCAGAGCATCACCATCCCTTCCTGTAGTTTTCTCCTCTGCTGACTTCTTTTCCATCGTTATCATGTAAATTGGTCATGGGGCCTGCATCAGTGAGCCAGAGCAGGAGAGCAGCTGGGGCGTTTAATCTGAGAGAGGATGGCATGTATATCTCTTCTTGTTTAAACTGGGCTGAGTCATTTGTGATGAATAGCCCTAATGGATGGCCCTGCAGATCAACTATACTGCTGGGTTTTGGTGTTCCAGGAAGGTAGGGTAAGGATTATTGAGGCTTTACAGAGGAGATTAAGTGTAACCCACACTGAAGGTACAATAAAGAAAGCAGAAGCAAAAGAGAAAAAAAATTTTAAAATCATAAATAAACAACAAAAAAATATCCAAATAAACAAAAAACCCCAAACCCCAAACATAAAAACCCCAAAACCCTACAAGAAAAATTATTGTGAAAAATTGTTGGATTATTTATTTTCATTTTATGATTCCAGAGTGCTTAGAAAGAATACACCTTATCATTGTATGTTTTATTTCTTATTTCACTCTCTGGAAAATGCCTGTGGCCTGAACTTCCCAAAATACACCAAAAAGGGTTACTAAAAGTCCTCACAGTACTCCATCAATTTAAAATTTTTTCTAGTGACTGAACTTTTGTGTCACTTGATATGTCACACGTGACATGCCTTTTCTTTTGCCATGGTCTCTACATTAATGTTCAAGTTGCAAGCAGGGGGAATGGAGGCAGAGATGAAGGCAAACAGCCAGGAGTCCTTGTCTTTGAAATGACCCTCCCTAGAGCTTTAAGTGAAAACATGTGTAGATTTAAAAAAAAATGTAAATAAATCCTTCACAATTGTTCTAGGATTCTTACCCTTTTTGTTCAGCTTTTCTTCTAGCCAAGAAACTGTCTACATTCTTAGTCTAAACATATCCTCCTTGACTTTAATTTTTGATAATTAAACACATTTTCCATAGTGTGTAATCCAACTGGGGCAAGTCTAGATGTTTGCTTTTCCATGTTGTTATAAATCAAGGCCCTTGCTGCAGAAAGAGGGGAGAGCTCTCTGAGCATGCCCAAGTAAAGCGTGAACAAACACAAGACCCAAAACAGATTTAAATGTCTCTGCAGTTTGCCAGCTCCTTCTCTGACCCCAGAGCACTTGGCTGTAACAACAAGCAAGCCCAGGCACATCTGCTGCATTTGCTGCGGTCCTGCATGTGCCTGGAGGAGATGCAGTGCTCGCAGGTTGTGAGCAGCGCCGATGGCTGCAGTGCATCTCTCTTCATTTTGAGATATGTGGGAGTGCACCCAGAATGTCCCAAAAGAGAATGGTGGCTTTTGCAGATTCCCCCTCAGTTTTTCCCATGTGATGCCAGCAGTGATGCAGCTTTCTTCTACATTTAAGTGGCAGCCTGCATATGTCAGAATTTCCTGTTAGCCTGTGACAGACACGTCCAAGTTGCCAAGGCATTTCTTGTAACTTAGGAACAGCTGGCCAAGCGTCCTCCCAAGACTGAGGTAAAGGAAAACTAGAATGAGAAACCTCAATTTGTCTACTTTAAAGAACTGACTTTGCTCATTGACCATGATTTGAATATGAGTGGAGTTCTGGCTGAGCTTTGGACATGCAGCACAGACTTAAAATCCTACCAGTAGCCAATAAGAGTTGCCCTTTGCAGTTAGATAACTTCAGTGTTCAAAATATTCAAGGAATTTCCTGTAGTAAGTACAGAAAAGTACAAATTCTACTAAAACTCGGTCACAGCTGTATCTGCTTATCTTGAGTAAAAGTGAGAAGTTTTCAAGGGATGCTGTTCTTTGTGCCTCCTTACATCTGGTCACCTAAACACAGAAGATTCAAAATAAAGATTTCCACCAAAACCAAAAAGGGGTGTTTGCAGCACTTCAATGTTGTCTGAAGTCAAATTAGTTCTACAATAAGATTTTCAGAAATATCAGAAGAATTGAGTATCTGTATAATTTTCAAAAGTCTCTCCAGTTCAAAAAGGATCCTTGTCTTGGATCTGTTTATCTTCAATTGAAGAGATTCTCTGTATTGATTTTAGCCCCCTTATTATTTAGCTCACTCTTTTTTAAACTTAATTACTTTTCTGACATAGAAGATGGTCTTGTGAGTGAAGAGGTCTGAGACCCATTCCCAAGTAGTTACTAATTTCAGATGCTTCTTCTTCAAAATCATAAGATGTACAATATGTAAGATCATAGTCCTCTGAGGACAACAGTTCCAGGCAATGCTCAGCACCTTAATCCTGCTAAGAGAATGAGCAGCATCCTTCAAGAATGAACCAGAGGCTCTGCTCGGCAGAGGCCTATGAGGGACAGAGCAAGCTTAGCCAAAGCCTGCTTTCTCAAGCCTTTCACTTATTTAGGACAAGCACAACACCAGGTCTTCATGTGTATTTGCTGTGTGCTTTGAAAGCACTGCTCACCCCCAATACATGACTGAAGAGACCTGCAACCACTGGAGCAGCTAAGTTTAAATCATGTAAACTTAGACCACCATGCTTTTGAGATTATTCAATTTTTCATTTCTTATATCTTTTACAGATGTTCTGTCTCCTGATATTTTCTTTGATTCTTAGTTTACATCTGGAGTTTTACAGAGATTAATTTTCCTGCTGACATTTCCTGATTCTTTGTCCTGTCCCATGCTAATTTCATCATGATTCAGCATTTCTATTGTTCTGCTTCTATGGAAGTTACATGATATATGGTATATAGCCTATTTCTAATATTTACCAGGCATGTCTCCAGAGTGCAGGACTTTGCCTTCTAAATTCTGGATTATTTATGTTCTTGGTTTCTTTTCATATGTCTTTTATGGTTTCTTTAGAAAAAAGAAAAAGCATTCATGATGAACAGTTTGTCATGTTGTGGACAAATACTGGGTATAATCAGGGATTAAATGACACAATGTTTCAAATTGAAAAAAAATAAGAAGAACTTTGTGACTGGAAAATTTACCATCCATCATGATGTCTCTGGACAACTGCAGATGTTATGTTAGTCCTATTAGCAACGCTAACATCCAGCAAGGTAGAGGTCATGTCTCTCTCACACTTGTCAGACCTGAGACCATATTTGAGATATGGCTCATATTTGATGTCCCTGTTTGCATTGCTTTCAAAATTTTCAGTGCAAACAGAAGCTACAATAAGTGCCTTTCTTTACGTGCAGCTCCCTTTTTTACCCAACCGTGCTGCTAAGAAACCAAACAGCCACTCCTTGGCCCATGAAAGGGGAAAAGGCTGAGCAGCCTGCAGCCCTGTGAGAGCAAACAGGAATGATGACTCACCAGCTGGCCTGGGTGTGCTGTGGCAGAGGGGATGTAATCCCACTTTGACACCAGGTGATGGATTTGGGAGGGCTGACCTTTGCAGATCCCTAGGTCATTTCACAAACAAGCAGAGCAGGTTCCACCCTTGGTGTGAGCTAAGCATTCACCTAAGTGTGCTGAAACCCAGGGGGCTTCTGCTTAGATCCCAGCACTGATCTAGCTTCCTTTCATCAGTGGCTGTTAAACTGAACACAATCTCCAGTGCAGGAAGTTCCTAAACTGCTCAATAGCAGCAGAGAGAAATGAATACCAGATGGAGGAATGCTCTGTTGTGCCCTTCTTCTCATAGGTTTTCATTAAACTGATCCAGCATCAATGACATGACACAGGGATCTCGTATGCCATTCCTAAAGTTCATTAAACCAAACTAATGAATTAGGTGATAGAATAGTCCTCTTGACCACTGTAATTCTGGTTCTACCAGCATCAGGAGACAGAGTGAAAAATCAGGTCCACTGCTCAGTATTTACCTTGGTTTCCTGATCCGAAATGACAATAAGGAAAAATGTGGCTAATGTAATGGTGGAGAACAAACAGAAACTCAGGACAAATGGACATGAATAGAATATTTTTCAGTCCATCTTTGTCTCTGCAGGTGTTGGGTGTTCCCAGGTTTCATTCTGACGTGCAAACAGAAGAGTTCCCACCTCCAGCTCCACAATTGCCTCATGCTCTTTGCAGTGTCCTGCTCACATGAAGAACTCTACAACAACACTGAAAAACAGAGGTCAGCATTTGAGAAACTGGCTGATGATGTCGATGGGCAATAATAGCTTTCCAGCCCAGAAGGAAATGTAGAAAGATGAGTGAAAAATCAGATAAACACAGCACAAAAGGGGGGCAAAACCCAAACAAACCAAACAACCCACCCACCCAACAGACAGACAGGGAACAAACCAAAACACAGAAGAAAGTGTCTGAAATCTGAAAGGCTCCAAAAGTGATCTTGTTAGAGATATAGACTGTGATTCTGTTTTCTTTGAAACTTAAACAAAAACTTTCAAAAATTTCTCTCCTTTAAAAAAATTTCCCATAAGTTCCAAAAGAACACATCATGAATTTTCTCTTTTTCATTTCATTTGTTAGCTTTCAATGTCCTTTCATCTACCTAAATCTTGTCTTTTCAAGCCCAATTTACTGGATTAACCTTGTTGCTCAGATAGCAAAGTTTAACTCCAAGATAAGCCTCACAAGGGGATTGATGTGAAAAATAACTTTTCAACCTCCAGAGCCTCCTCCAGCTCTGACTTAGCTATGGAGAGTCCATACCAGCTGACCTGAAGGCTATCCTGGCTTGGTGCCTGGCTATAACTCAGATGTTTCTGAGCAGTGGCCAAAGGAGTCTGTCAGAAAGCAAAACATATGGAAGCTGTTTTTCCCTGAACTGTGGGGCCTGAATATTAAAGTAAGAGGTCCAGCAAACAGCAATGTGGCTCATCTTCAAAGCAAGAGAGGAATAGTGTCTCATCATGCCTGAGAAATGCTGTGGTAGCAGTTATGCACAGGATAAACATCAGGAACTGTGTGATTCATTGGTGTCAGGCTGGTTTCTCCACTCAAAAGATCAAGCTGCTGATTTGAGGGTGACTGTGAGTGAATGAAAGCTAATTTCTGTCTTGATTACAATGGAAACAGGGGTTAGTGTTCCTCTTGGTGACCTGTAATTGTTTTACCTAGATCTGTTGTGAGTCCTGAGTGGGTGGCAATTCAAACCTGCATCACAAGCCAAAATAACATAGGATGGACATTGATGAAAGAGGTCTCACAAAGACCAGAAGCAGAAACACACAATTATGTGAGATGCGAATTGCATCTTTTAGCATATGGAACATCCCTGAACATCCCTGGGTTCCAGTGTTCTGTTATGTCATGACAGAGCAGCTCACAGGTGCTGGTGGCAGAGAACTGGCCAATATTCTGGCTGCAGACGTCTGATTAGAATGGCGTCTGCTTAAAATTGCTAAATTTTGTAATAGGGAGGAAACACGACGACCTGCCATTCTGCCCAACTCCAGCATCCAGAAACCTTGAATAACACCTTCCCTTCCTGACACCCTCTCCTTTCTCAATCAATCACAGGACTGACTTAACACCATGAAAGCAGACAATTTCATTTTACAGTCTTTTTATGTGTGTTCTGGTGCTGGAGCATTTAGAACTTTCATTTCCAGGCACTGTGGGTGAGAAACATACTCCTTTAAAAATAAAGTGAGATTTTCAGGCAGTAATCTCCGTGCTGCAGCTATAGTTTTCAGAAAAAAATGTTCAGACTAAAAGTGCAAAGTCTGTGACTGCTCATAGACTCCCTGTCTGCACCAGGCCTTATGCAATAAAGCCCCAGTCTGGCTGAGACCCCAAAACATTCACAAATTTTAAGCTATAATATAATAAAGGTATAATGTATTTTTTTCTCTCCTGCTCAAGATAATCCTGCATGAGCACAGTTACCTAGCTAAAGAGATCTGTCTTTAAAATTAACTAGAAAAGACATTGACTCTCCTGCACACCAGTTGCTATCTGGCATATTTTCAGAGTTTCTTTCTTTCACCAGTTAACACAGCAATAAATGGGAGATATTTAAGATTTTAATTTCTGCTAAAACCTGACCATGTGGGAAATGGTACTATTTTTTCTGTGATATATTCGCTTTATGTGAGAAAGTAAGATCCAGTTAGTGCTGGAATCTTTGCAAGATGAGTGTTCACTGGTGAGCAATTCATATTTGCAATATTTGCATGATATAAAAATACCATTAAAATATACCTCCTTAAAAAGAGCAATTGCCAAATGCTGTCTTACACATTGCCAGTGGGTCCAACCAGTTTATTTACTTTTTGTAAATGTTGTTTATGATTTGGTCTGCGCTGCTGCCACAATCCCATTTGGCTACCACTGTCACTTTGGATGATGCTGGCCTGAGCTGTCCCATTGCTGCTGACCTGAACTTCTCCTCAAGGAGCTCACAGCCACATCCAGGTGTGCTCAGCTAGGAGCTGTGTCCCAGCCGGGCAGCCGTGGCACAGCGCTCCTCTTGGCAAAAGCAAGCTCACCTTAAGAGGAAAATCCAGTTGTTCGATGCAAGTCTTAACTCTTGGGAATTAGCAGAGCAAATTGTCCACCACTTTGACTGCCTGGACATTCAGGAAGGGCCTCTAGGAAAGGCTGGGCTGTGGGCATCTCATCTAGGTGCAGACACATTTTTTTCCCAGCATATCCATCCACATAAGGTACACAGTGCAAATGCTACACAAGGTCTCAGAGCTGGGAATTCAGCTATTGATGCTGAGTCTTGCCTGGTTTTCTTTAGAACTACTGAACTGATAAAGACAGGCTGAACAGTCTGTCTGTCTCTTCCAAGAGTGTGTGTGTATGTGTGTGTGTGGTTGTGTGTATTTTATGGCCAGGAATTTTCTGCAGTGTTTCCCATTTAGTTTTGTGATGGGCACTAGGCCAGGATGACTGTCTGCCTCCAACCTAAATGGGCTTATAACTTTATCAAGCATTTTTCACTGATGCTTTGGGGATGAGGAAAGCAGACAGGCTGTACAACTCCAGAGACCTCCAAAGAAGTGGTGACTTGGGCAGCTCTGAGTGCCTGCATATGCTATTTGCAGGCCACATATATATAGGATTGATTACTGGTTTTTCAGTGTGACAAACTTACGAGGGCAATTTTAAGAGCATTTGTATGTTCCTTTGATAGGGGGAAGATTGAGTATGACTTAGCTTCTCAATTTCCCTTCCATGCCTGAAGAGCCTGAAGCTACCCTATGGCCTGTTGCACCATTTCCCCAAACAGAAATTTTAATTTATAATGCTGTCCACGGGTCCTGACAACAAGGCTAGTAGACTGCATCACTAAATTAAACAATGGCCTGTTCCCCAGCAGGAAAATTGATTAATAGAGAAAAGGGTACAGAAGAGTAAAAGTACATAGGAATCTTGCTCTCTACTCTTTGCTATTTCTTCCATCATAGGTAGGTCCCCTGTACAGCAATTTTATTTTAACAAGGCATCTGCTTCAGCTTGGCTCTACACCTACATCATTCACAAATCTATAAGCACCTCCAGAATGAGTTTCTGTACCTTCTCATACAGTAAATAGAAAATAAAAGACATTTAAGAAGATGTCAAATACCTGATTGAAGTAAAAAAAAAAAAAAAAAAAAAAAGTAAATTTGAAGATAATGAGACCAGCTTATCCTTACTTCACCTAGAGGTCTAGAAGATTATAGAGATAATTTATGGTATCCACTATTGCTGTAACAATAAAAGAGAACACAAGATGCACTGGGTAGTGGCAATGGATTGATTTAATCAAAAAGCCTGAGCATTTACTCTGTATTTCATTCCCTTTGGCGATTTATAGAGAGAACAAGAGCCTCCAGCCAGCTTCTCCCTCTACACTGTGTGTACAGAGGCTGTCTTTATGTATCATGTATTTTAAACATCAGATGTCTGACTACCTGTCTGCTCAGGACTGCCAATCCCAAACACTTAAACAAAATTTGTGGACTCTTTTTGGTTCCCAGGCTCCCCATAAAGGCAACCAAGATATTAGGTTAAAGGTCACAAGGGTTATAAATGATCCTCTCTAGCATTCCTTCAGTCTCCAGCTGAGAAACGTGCACCCATGTCAGGGGCTACTCTCTCAGACCTGCAGTACTTGAAATTTTCTTTGAGAAAAAAAAAGGGAGGTGAGCTGGATTTCCCAGGAAAGTTGCCTGCTGCCCACAGATGAAGCCTATGGGGAACTCCAAACGTCATGGAAAGTCTGGGAAGTCACACTGCATGCTTCCAGACCTGCAGTGCTGAAGGAAGCCCCATACATGGAAGAAGCAAGAGCCATGTGCCTATACAGACAACTTCTCTCCTTGCCTACTATGGAACTCTGACTTTTGTTCTTTTAATCTAAATTTTTAAAAAATCAACAACCAACTTAAAAAAAAAGCATATAAAGAGTATGTCCTGCTTTTGTATGTTGAAAGCTTAACAGCAGGCAGAATTATTAGTGCCATGGCAAAAACAATTTGACCACACAAAAAGCTCTCATGTGCTAAACATTAAAAAGACCTTTGTGGATTTGAATGGGGTGTGTCAAGGGAAGTGAGAAGGAAGTTTCAGGTGCAAATGACTCTTGAGCTGTTACATTTCCAGTCTATTAAAGATATTTTTCTTTCACTTCAGAAACTTAAAAGCAAGACAGCACTAATATAATGGCACATTTTAACACAGGGAGTGAAAAATAGGATCATATTTGATGAAAAGTCGCATTTTCAAATCCTTAGCTTATTTCCACTAAATTGAAAGCAAGGAGGGAAGTTAACATCTGATTTGGGTTGACAGCTTTGCAGCCAATACAATTTCCCTTTCTGCTACTATTTTCTAACATATTTTTTGCCCCTGAGAGTCTTTCTGTAGCAAAATGCTGGCAGCAGCAGAACCCAGAAGAAGGAACTTGGCTGTTTGCAGCAAAGGATCATTCTCATTAGGAGATGTCAGCTGCCGGCTGGCTGCTAAGATTTACAAGAGCTGGTTCCAAAACTCAAATGCTAAGTGCCTCTTTCCCTCTTTTCCATCCTACTTCACACTGGAGCAAGGAAAGTTAAGAATGAAAATGGAGGAAGATAACTCTTACAGTATTGATTTGTCAAATAGAGATGAAAGGATAAGCATAAACAGACAGGTGTGCTTCGTCCTGCCTGGTAGCATCAAAGAAAACATTCACTAAACAACAACCCCTTTCACAGTGAAAGTCACTACAGTCCTCACTAATGAGTGCTGTTCCAGGAGCTACAGCTACAAAAATGTATGTGTAGTTGTGATCTCATGGCCTCTGCAAGTCTGGTTGTGCCCAGGACTATTCATTCTATGAACTCATATTTCTCTTTAAGCCACTGAAGGAAGAGGGTTAAAGTTGCATTATAGTGAACAATAATCATGAAGAAATCATTCCAAGGGAATATGGAAAAAGAGCCTCAATGACACTTAGTATTTATCCCCAAAAATGTCTGCCAGTTTTTCTCTTCTGAAATCAAGTTATTTTTGAGAACCAGATTTGAACAGCTAAGTGCTACTGATGATGTTTTTGTGATATATGCATTGCATTGGATCCATAGGCTTTCAGTGAGACTGCAGCTCTGCCTGGGGATGAGCCAGCTACTATATTCCAGACTTATGCCCCTTGGAGTTTTCCTGGCTCAGAGGTATACAAAGTGCGTCCTGGGGCTATTTCTAAAATTATTACTTATAATTTTCCTTCCCTTTGGATCCTGTAATTGGACTGATGTTAGTAAGGTGTCTGGTTTCTCAGGAAAGTACTTTAGAAGAAAAATCCTAACAATAATTTTAGAATGTGTTTTTAATTATATTCTGTTTTATTACCCACCACCATGACCCCATGAGGTAGGGGTTGAGTGTACGGCAAAAGAAATTGTCCTGACTTGACAATGGGTTTATTTCTTGTCAGGTAAAAGGCAAAGACTGAATTTTTAAACAGATCTTTTGAATGCAAGATCACCAAGCATACACAAACAGGGACATATAAACAGATTTATTTTCTGTGCATATGCATGTGTATGTGCTTCTTAAGGTAGATATTCCGCCCTGCTAATCTGTCCTTACATGCAAAACCCAGTGCCTTCTATTGAACTCAGTGGACGGACCCAAAAGCATATAATTTTCTTTCTGTCCCCCTCCTCAAATGATGTCTGGTACCTTTTGGAAATATGAAAAAATACCCTGTAAGCACAGTAATTTCATGACCATAAGGTGCACTGGATTATAAGGTGCACCTCCGGGAGTCGGCAAATTTCACAACTTTGTACATTATATAAGGCGCACCGGACTATAAAGCGCACTTTTTTTTTGCAGCGAAGATCCGGGCCGCATGCAACAAAGTAACGAATTAGTAATGGAGTTGTGTGATCGCAGAATTTACTGGAACGTGCTCAATTTGCAAACATTTTTCACAGATTGGTGTAACCTTTAAACGCAGCCCCAAGCGCCCTCCCCGTGCGCAGGCCCTGACACTCCCACCCGCCCCCAGCTGGTGAGGCAGGGCTCAGGACAGCCACAGCTTGCAGCCACCGTGGTTCGGGGCGGCTCGGGGCTGCCGTGGCTCGGGGTGGCCACAGCTCACACCTTGGGGCTGCCCACGGCTCGGGGTGGCACGGGGCCACCCTCTCCCGTCCTCCCTGCGTGGCTCCTGCTGGCCACGCCACCCACTCCCGCCACCCCTCGCGGCTCAGCGCTCCCGTGGCGCCGCCCCCCCTCACAGCTTGGCTCACAGCTTGTACTTCCGGGTTGGCAAATTTCGCAACTTTGTTCATTATGTAAGGCACACCGGACTATAAGGCGCACTTCCGGATTCAGTCCAAAATTTTAGTCAAAAGGGTGCACCTTATAGTCGTGAAATTACTGTACTTATATAAAATAACCAGTCACCTCTATATTCAAGTGAGAAAACTCTAAATAATCCCAGGAAATGGAGGACTGTGTAGCTCGGGCTCCCAGGCACTCTGCTATGGTATTATGTTTTTTTGTGGCCCTACATCCATGAGCCTCAAAGATGTATTTTCCCCAAGCAAAAAATGCAAAATTATTTTCCCCCGAAATCATCATGCAGAACTTCCATACTTCCCAGCAGTTGCTGAAGATACTTTTGAGGGCCAGGTTGCTCTGGCGATAAAAATCCTGCTGCTGGAGATCCCCAGTGTAGCTTTGCATAAAGCTGCCTCACCTTAGTAGTACCAAGGGGTGAAATTAAGCTCTTTGGCACTGCCATTCTCCTCTCCTTTCCCTAAACATGCAGGATGTGTCAGGGGAAGTCATGGGCATAGGCAGCAAAGGGCTATGTTGTACAGGAAACTGAAGCACAGACAGAAATGTTCATCTGGGAGGCCCTGGTTCACCATCTGGGTTCCAGCTCTCTTGGGTGAGGCATTTGAATAAATAGTCATGAGATGCCAGCTCTTACAACTCCACATGCATTTCCTGCAGCTGAGAGGCACAAGACATATGCAACACACTTTGGTGAACCAAGAGAGGAGGAGGTCCAGCAGTACAGAGATTGTTGTCTCCTCAGTGGCCCACCTTTCCACGAGAGGATGGAGCCTGCAGCACTGAGGGCCTGGGCAAGCTAATGATGGCTCCCTTGGAGCCTCTGATAACTCCTTCCCTCTCCCTGCCAGGCATACAGATTAAGCAGCTTCCACTGTTGGAAGTGGACCTGGCAGTGTCAGGTTAATAGCTGAACTCCATAATCTTTGAGGTCTTTTCCAACCTTAATGAATCTATTATGGTTATACAAGTCCTGTGGCTTCATAACATAATGAGGTCAGACCTAATGTTATATTTGAGCTGTTAGAGCACTCAAAATTGGTAGCATCCCTCCTCCTTCCATTTCTCCCTGGATGCCTCTGACCCAGCACAAAATGTACAAAATGCCTTTCCAAATTTTGGATCTAGTTGCCAAAGGAGTGACAGAGGAATTGTCCTTTATCTCACAGAATTGTTCTGAGTACCCAAAAGATTATGAGGCATTCAGATAAGAGCAAAATGGCGAGATAATAGCTAGGAATCAACATAAACACTGCCAGACCCTCATGATATGGTGGAAGCACACAGCTCCCAAGGTCCCCATTTCTTTATCAAGCACTAATCCAGGACCTAACATTGTCTGGAAATTCAAGGGGCGTGGAGGGAGAGGAGACGTCTGTTTTGGGAAAGGAAGGAAACTGTTCTTTGATGGATAGCTTGAAAAATGACAGCTGTATGACACTACTAAGATGTCTGGGATATTTGAGTTGAGCAGAGATGATGGATTATTGGTCAGGGTTTGATGAACCAGCTAAGAGTGTCTGACAGATTTCTGAATTATATGATGAAAAATATATACTTTACACATTTTTTTTATTAGTTTTTCATACAAATATATATGGGGAGGGGGCTTTTGAAAACTGTGATGGCCAACTATCAGTCCAGTCAAGTTCACTGTGATGTGAAGCTTCTACCGTACAACAATGGTTGAAGTTGGGTTGAATTTAATTAGAGATGTTCAGCAAAAACTTTCATGCTGCTTTTCCACCATTTTGGAAATTAAGATGTTAATAACAAAAACAATGTTATAAATAAGTTTAAAGTTGTGTCTTTCCAAACTTGAAGCACCATTTGTCCTTTAAAGGGTGTCACAATGGATGTGGCTCCAAAACCTGATCTATTATAGCCCAGGGAATCTGAAGTCTTTAGTTGAGCTCCTTTTATAACTGCAGTTTTTAAAGTTATCACCAGATGTATGTAATTACTCAGAACTGCTGTAAAATCAGTCTCAGGGAAAAGAATCTATTATTATGACTGTAATTCTTTTACAAGATATGGAAGCAAAATTATGCTTATAACATTCTATTCTTTGATTTAACTTGTTGCTGACCTATTAAAGAAATTCAACTTTTTTGTTTACATTAGGAGTTTGATTGTGTTTGCTTAAACCAGGGCCTCAAACACTAGATTTTGCCAGTTTATTCACTTGGATGGTGCTTGTGTGATTGAGGTAATGATTTTGTTTCCTCACACTCAGCTCACCAGCTCTACCCAATGATTAAGCTGTTGTACTTTGTCTCAAAAAACTAATGGATTGAATTCCTTTATAGTGGATTTGGTAAGGAGGTTGCATATTTTTAGTCCTCCATCTCAGTTTTGCAGTTAAACCAGTGGGTCTTAATTGTAGAAGACTGGAAAGTACAAGGTTTGAGTGTCTTCTTATCTAAGTTTTTCTTGATAATACCTGAAGTTGTTACACATATAGCTCTGCTCTAAAGCATTTTCCTGGAGCACTTGGAAGGTTTTCAAAGGCACTTAGAGTGGAAGGGGATAAGATATTACCAAGAGCTATTAAAAATATCCAGACATGATTATCTAAAGAGCTTCACTTGCACTAAAATGAGATTCTCAGTATGACTATACTTCATGAACAGTTATTCACACACAAGATAAACATTATTGTACACATGTTTTTCCACTTTACCTGGAAAAGCTCAACTTAAAGGCATGGCAGGGTCTCAAATACTCCACAGTTTCATTACTCAGGCTGTATGAAACAAGATATCAATACAAATGCTAGAAGAATGCTCTGTATTTTACCTCCACTTCACAAATGCTGTTTCTCTTTGACTTTCTCCTACGTTGCTGAAAAGTTCTCAGGAATCTGCATTTCATTATCACGTCCCTATGAGCTTGGCATTAAAATACACACACTTTTGAATTGTTGTGCTACACACAAACCAGACAGTATCTCTCCCATAGATCTGAAGAAGGTAAGCAGCATGTTTTACATATTAAAGATCACTTATCAACTCACACACATTTCCCCTTTCTATTTAACACTCTAGAGTTTAATATATGGCATAAAGGCCAAATGCACTGCTTTCCTTTTCAGATCAGAAGAGATAACACAAAACTTATAAAGAATGCATGAAGGTCTAAATATAGAACTGGATTTCAGCTAGTTTAATGCTGCTTCCTGCGCAATAGAAATGTGTTTTACCTCTGGTATGCAAAAGAAATATGTACCCAGGGCCGAGATACAGCATTTAAGAGCCAACACTAAATGCCAGATACTGGAAAAGCATGGAAGCACTTCGCAAAGGTGTAAGCTTGGCTGTTAATGGCAGCTTTACTCTTGGCTTTGACCAATATAAAAATAAAGTAGATCTCTGTGGAAAATTGCAGTCAAGCGTTCAGAATCTGGTGCACTTAGAGACAATTTTAATAAAATGATGACAATAATGAACTGTAGTTTGACACAGTGTAGCCAATAAACTCAATGGAGTCTGAAGCAAGCTCCCAGGAATGAGGCAGCCAGAGTAAAATACAGTAACTAACAGTTATATGGTCAAAGCAAAGGAAATACCCAGGGAGTAGATTCCAGTGCACTCAGCAATGGGAATAATTCTAGATAGAAAGGATTCTCTCATTCAAATGTCAGTGAAAAGACCCAGGTATCTGCTGCAAATCAGAGCAAAACAGAAGCAAATACTAATCCCTAAATAAAAGCTACACAAAAACAACAGAGAGGACAGAAAGCCAAATAGGAATAGAGCCACAGTCTATGGGAAGAAGCCAAAACTAGATTTTTAGGGGTTATTTTTTCTGGGTTTCATAGGCTGGACCATAGACTAGTGGCCAGTGGGTGCAATGTAAATGAAATTCTGAAGGCAGAGTAACAGTGAAAAGTGAGGCTCCCAAAACATGAGACCCATCAAGGTGCTACCCAGTTAACCACTGGCCGTTTTCACAGTGGAAACAGGCACAGGAAAATGCACCTTCTACACCTGGAGAAAAGTGTGACTTTTTTTCCAAACAAGCTAACTTTCTAGATACTAAATCCAAAGCACATGAAAGAAAGAGAAAAATTTCAGAAGGCTATTTACAGGAGGAAAAAGGGACTGTGTGATGCATCACCATCCTAAGATGAGCTAAGCATCATCACCCAGACAGACCTTGTCACTTTAATTCAGTAACTGGAAATTTCAGAGACAGAAGTTGGGGCCTGAACATTGTATTCTGAACATTGTATATCTGAACATTGTATTCTGGCAGCTAAATGGATTTATTGTGCTTAGGAAGCCTCAGAGCTGGATTCCTTTTCATATAATTTTATGGGGACAGGACAGTGGCTGGACCTTTGCAAACAGAAAAGGACAAAATAGCGCTTTTCACTTGAATTTCCCTCTCTGCAAGCAATGCCACAAAAACTAAAGAGAAACCAAAGTGAAGCTATCAGATTTCATTCTTAACAGTTTTGGTTTAACTATTTTTCCTCAACAAGCCCTGCTCATTGTGTTACTACAGTGCTCTTTCCTTGTGTTTCTTGTGTTTTCCTGTTCTCTTAAGGAATTGTCTCTCATGCAAGAAATCCCTCACTGTTAATTACACAAATAGCAACAGCATCTTTCTCTGAAAACACTTTTGTATATGAATAATCTTATGTTTGTTAATGCTCAATGGCAATGTAACCAAAGCCAGCTTATCTAGGCCTTAGAGACGTTAGCAAATCTAAGCACAAGGGCAGGCAAATTTAAAAAATTATCAACCAACTTAAAATCTTTAGGAAAATTTGAACAGGAAAAGGGAAGTAACTGATAAGGGCTTACACATTTCAGACAGCAAATACCTCATGAAGGTAGTTTGTGAGGGTTGGGTTAGTGCACAGATATCTATCTACACAGATATCCATCTACATAGAAATCAATATCTGACTTTTACAAAGAGCACCTCTGAGACCTGTGGAGCATGATGAAAGAATTATTTCATGCACCTGAGAATATTTGTGTCTTATTTCCTGGGGCTTCCTTGTCCTGCTGACAGCATTATTTGGGTGGCCCGGTAAGAAAAGGCTGCTTGGAGGCATCATTCTACTCTGACTCAGAACAAGGAAGGACAATGCTTTCCCTCCTAATCCCACTTTCTTTTGTTTTTCAGCAAGGGAAGAAATACAGCCTTGATTTAAGATGCTGGACATTTCCATCAGAAAGGGAAAGTAAAAAGTAAAAGAGATGCCAACAGTGGAGTTCAAAGGAGCCAAATTCCCAAGACTCAAGAGCTGACCTCCAACCATCCATAATGCAGTGTCTTTCTATAGAAGCCTGTTACTTCTGACTCCTCAGTAAACATCATTCTAGCACAGAGCTGTGTGCTGGGCAGCACGAGCTACCTAGCACAGCAACAGCAGTTGCACTCTACTTTTCTAGCAGAGAAATAAAATAGTGAACAGACCTCTTTCTTTCAGAACTGGAGTGTTTATACCAATGCTTTATTTAGGTATTTTTAGATACCCTTTGGGAAATTAAAGGTGCTATTCAAGATAAAAGACCTTGACATACAGAACTGACTGTGGCAAGCATGACATAAAGCATGGTGGGGCAGGAAAGAAGCATCTCCAGCTGACCCATTCACCCATCAGTTTTCTGTCCCTCCACATCCCTAGAGATGTGTGTGCTCTTTGATCACATGTCATGACCTGGCAGAGAAGAGGTTAAACACCAGCACAGGGTAGCAATACACACTCACAGTAACAAAAGTCTCTCAGATTAGTTAGACTCTGTGGATGAGTGATGATGATGAACATAATTGGCAGCAGGAACCTGATTTCCTGCTACCAAAGCATGTAAGTGAGCAACAGGGAAGGTATTCAAGTCCTGGAGCCATAAACTGTTCTTCTGGATCAAGTGAAGGCCATTCTTGGTATAGACTTCAGGATAAGACAGAAATTGTATCCCACTTTCTTCCATGTCTCCAGTCTTTAGATTAGATTTGGCTGCTAGCAACAATTGAGGGCGGCTAGAGATTTCTTGGCTGAAATATTGCACTGTTTGTTAAAGGAGAAATAATGGATCTGATATTTATTGCCTGCATTCTTTTCCAGACCTAACAACAAGTGGTTTGTTTTTTATCTGTACACAGTGACACTATCCTGTAAGGATCAGGATACAATTTCAATTTCAACTTAGTGTTTTTCTTGCACAAAAATATTTTCAAAAGGTCATTTAGGTATTTTGACACATATTTTCCCTGAACTGGGCCATAACATAAAAATCGTTCCTATTTTTGCGAATTTTGTCAATGTTATTTATTATTTTAAAGATAAAGATGTATTTTGGCACTGCTGACTACAAGGTTTTGTTTAAAATAGATTTCATTGGCTTGTGGTTAATTTCTGTACTCAATCATGGAGGTGATAGGAAAAATTTTGGCAGCTCTTTATACTGAGACAACATTAAGTGCAATCAAGAACTGTTTGTAGTCTTTTCAGTTGCATGAAAAATTTCATCTTCTCCTAATCCCCTTCCTAAAAATACTAAGCTTTTTTATAGAAATCAGTTCTTTTCATGAATGCATAAACTAGCTGGAAATCCTGTTTTCTGTCAGTAAAGTGACAAAAAAGTTTTGAGCAGACCTAAGCTTTGCCTTGTTTTAAAGTATGCCCAAAAGTTTGTACTTAGCCTTCTTTCTCACCTACCAGCTTCCCCTGCTTTCAAGCAAGCACGTGTGTTCAAGCAGAGATTTCCCTTCCCACAATAATGTGATGAGCTGTGGCTGCAAACACTTGGAGCCCCCTGCGCCAGCACAGGAGGTGCTATGTGGTGCTAGGACTGCATGACCTCAGCAAATGATGGGACAAAGCCCAGCAGAAAGCACATTGCCACTGTCATCACTTTTGGACAACCTTCCTTTGATATCTTCAGTCCTCCTTCATCGAGTCCTCTCTCCTTAGGTTATATGCAAAGCAGCTGAGCCTCTTCACCTTCCTCTGTTCTGTTTTTCAGGAATAGATGCAGGCAGCATGCTCAACTCCTTTGGCTCCTGTCATGCCATTGCATTCCTGTCAAGCTGCTCCCCTGAATTGCTGCTCACTAGTCTTTCATCAGCAGTGACCTCTGCACTGCTTGAGTCAGCTAACACCTCATTTGCTTTCATGTGCAGTGCCTCCTGGGCGGAGGATATTGCCAGTGGCAGGTGGGTGAACTCCTGCTCATCACTGGTGTGCTCAGGCTGTCAGTCTGCCATACCTGCCCCCACCCCACACCCCCTCCATCTTAATCAGTTTGCAGGGTCTGGGCCATGTGTGTGAGAAAATGCATGGTAGCTGTGTGCAGTATAGTCTTGAGCAGAAAGTGGTTTTCTCACACTGACTTTGAAGAGCTCCTTCAGCTCTGCGTGTCTGGATCTTGTCACAATGTCTTTTGAGATCCTCAGACTAAGCTATTCTTTTTTTGTCCCTCAGGTCTCTCCTTTTCTACTTTGTTCCCTACGCTTCCTCCCTTTTTAGATGTGTGCTTTAGTATATAAATGCACAGGGTACAAAATTCAGTCATTTCACTCATTGAAACACATCATTGAACACATCAACATTTGGAGGGTTTGCATTTTTCCTCTCTTTCATTTGATTTCAGTGAGGTCTGAGTGTAATAGCTCTTTTATTATTTTCTGCTAGATGGAATAGCATGGCGGTTTGTAGCCTTAGGACAGACATTGCAGAATATTTGCCATATTCATGTGGTCTCTAATATCTATATTTTTAAACAATCCCTTAAACCTCATTGAGAGCCTAAGGATGCCTAGAGACAAAGATTTCAATAGGGCTGTGTCTCAAACAACTTAGAACAGTGCTCTGAAAATTATTTCTTAATTATATAATTTGCTTGGGATTGCAGCTTGCTCCCTGCAGGTGACTGAACTTTCTGTTGCAGCAGGCTGGAAACGTGGATGCAGTCAGCTCTGCTGAGGGAAAGCTGAATTTCCAGATGATAAGAGGCAATGTCCTAACTTGATTGATAGCAGGCAGCTCAGAATATGTTGGCTTTCTCTGCTACTGCTTCTGCTTCTGCCTTGTATTTTCTTCTTTCATTTTAATCACATGGTCCCTGAGGATTGTAACTGCTGTCCTCTGGAAGGGTGTTTCCTGTGGAATTCAGAGTATGCACCATTTGTTTGACCCTTGCCTCCTGTTGTGTATGGTCATGCCTCACATTTCTTGTCAGTCTTTCTTTATGGTTAATAAATTCAAGTATTAGAGAAAATTATTCTTTCTTTCAGCCAGCTGGTCTTGCTTTATGCAAAGATGTTTGTGATGCCCCAAGAACTGTGTTTGCATGGATAATCCCACAGGCTTCTTATTGGTCTTATGTTAAGTATTTCCTAAACTATAAACAACTGGCCTACAGTTTAACACCAATCTGACATTTCTTGAGTGTATCACACTCACAGACAGACACACACAGACACAGAGCTCTGTTTGCTGAGCATTAATGCTATCGAAACTAGTTTGTTTGTACTGTCTCTAGGTCAGATTGATGTCCTGCTCAATATCTTTCACTAATATCTCAGCTTGCTTCTGGCTTATGCATCTCTAATTGTGGGGCTCTCAGACACAACAAAATTATCCCACTCTTTCCCTCAAATGTATTTCTTCCCACTTCCATGTGTGAATACACAAATGTTTAAGGAGTCCTCTCTGTGTTTCAAATTTGTTAGGCTTTTCTGAAATGCTTATCTTGATTTTTTTTTTTTTAATTTTTTGGTCAAAACCACATAAACTAAAGTTTTTTTGATGGCTCATGACCAGTATTACAAGCTCACCTGTCATTTACAATGCCCTGATGTAGTACAGTATTTTAGGCAAATAAACTGCTGGGTTTGACTTAAGCAGAAAATTAATCAGGCCATTTCTTCCTTGGATGCCTAGATGCATATGGAAGTCTTACCATAATAAGTTTTTGAATATTTTTAACAATAATCACAATGACAATAATGAATTAATTTGTTAATGTACACCTTTTAATAAATATGATAATCTTTTTGCATAAACTGGCTACTGAATTTAGCAGATTGTGGAAAAAATAAAACTTCAAAAGCAGCATAAAGAAGGAAACCTGCCTTTCTCTGGCTTTGTTTCTCAGGCTACACTTCATCAGTACAGACTCACTGGTGCCTGGTATGGTTTGTGCTCATACTGCAACAAGAAGACATTGGCAGAGAGTTCTCTATCAAACTGTCTGTATGCAGTAATTGTGTAGGAAGAGACCATATCTGAGACCTCTGTCCCTTTGTCAAAAATCACCAGTTGATTTAAAAGGCCTGGCATGATACCAAAAAACAAGTAGACAGTCTGAGTGTTTAAACAATATTTCGTTGGGAAAACCAGCTTAAAAACAAGACCAAAAGAAAACACCACTGCTAAGTGTAATCTTTTATCTGGGATCAAAAATATGCTTTAAAGTAAGAATCTCTTGCTAGAGATTTTCACTCAGCTGGGCTAACTTCTTCATTGAACTCCCTATATGGATAACTTCTCTTTCACTTCTTGTTCGACTCATATTTGACAAATTGTGCAGTCTTTTAGGTAATTGACAACATGTCTATTCTGTGTCCTGCAAGCATCAAAATGATCAGCTTCCATCTGGTCTGCTTTTAAGAAACATTTCCCACTTCAAAGTCCACTAGCAGTGTTTTCCCCATGTTGACAACAAATTGCTCTCTCATTTAACTTCTGACCCTTCCTGTTGCCCTAAAGTGATGCTACAAAATAAATTGTCCTCAAAAAAAATTTCCAGAAAGAGTTTTTCCTCTGACTGCCAGCCTAAAGATACGCCTATGCCTGGTCTTCCACTTGCCTTCCTGAAATTAGTTCTGGCAGCTCTTTCTAAAAGTGGCTGATATTTTGTGAGGCTGATTCAGTGTGCTGGAGGCAGGCTGCATTAAACAGAGGTGTCATACAGCTAGCAGGACATAAAGGAATGTGGCACTGCCATCGTATTCCCAGTTTGGCTGAGTGTTGGTTGCAAAAAACATCTATGAAAAGCAGTAAAAACTTTGCTCTCCTTCTCACCATATACCTCAGGATAGTATTAATACTAGAACTCATGGAGCTGTTAAATTCTATCATTATCTGTAAAGCAGAATTGCTTTTGCTACTTTTTTTAACCCTTTTATATACAGGAAAATTAATTTTTAAATGTATCAGTGCAATGAATTTTAATCAGGGCTTGTCAGAGAATTAAAATAAAACCCCTTGATCTTCTCTGCTGTAGTTTATAGTCTACATTTATTTAAGAGTCTAGCTAGGAAAAAATATAAACCAGGAAAAAGCACAAAAATATAAAACTATGGCAACCTAATTAGACTCAGTGGAAAGCAATGACATCACATTTTTTCCTTTCTTTCTTTCACTTTTAACAGGAACAAACCACACCTGAGAAACAGTGAGTCCTGCATGTGCAATACATCTCCATCTCAGGACAAGGCACGCTGAAGCAGAAAAGGTCTGTTAAGTGCTTAGTTCCTCTCAGCTTTCAGTAGGATTTGGGCATCTCTCTGAGATTTTCTCCACATATACATGACCTGAAACTTGTCCCTTTCTGCAAACACTCTGCTGCCCACTGCTAGCAAAGGCTGGCTCACCAAGGGCCCTTGGCTTTGGTTAAGAAGTTTGTACAATTATATTTATAGTATAAGTACAGCTGTTAGAGGACAGCTTGCACTCTACACCTCCGGGGACTGCATATCAAAAGAGGCTGGCTGGACAAGGAGTACTTGAGTGAAGGGGTGCACCCACTTTCTTCTGGGAACCCCAGGTAACAGCAAGTTCATCTAGCAGGCCATCGGGGTGAAGGGAAGAGAAGCAACCTGTGAGAAACACTGACAGAAGTGTGGCTGCCCTCGTATTGGAAGGGAGGTGATACATTTTTTTGTGCTTCAAAACATATTTCTTTTCTTCTTGACCTAAAACTAGTGGCTTTGCTGATCAATTTAGTTGGCTAGAACACCTAGGGATAAGTCTTGTTTTGAAATAAAAGAGGAGAAAACCAGCTCTTACAGCTGGAGAATACAAATTCCTCCCCACTTGCCACTGGAGAACACATGACTCATTCTTGCAGCTCTCCTGAGCCTATTGCTGCTGCACAGCTGTCAAGATCCAGAGCACTTCTAACCTTACCTGAAAGCAGAATGGATAGTGAAAAATCCCTGTAATGGTACTATCTGTAAATGAGAGAACTGGGGGTATAAATCAAAGGCTTTTGACTCTCATTTCGGTGAAGCGGAAAATAGAATTGTCCAACTTGAAAACAGAGAAAAAGAAGAACAGAGCATTGGGTATAGAGAAGGTGGACAATAGATTAGCTTAAGGATTTAAAGAATCACCGCAGGAGCTCACACATAAGGCTTTTCAGTGCACCTGTGTGTGCTTGGAGGTATATCCTGCTGCACAAGTATTCCCTGCCCCAAGATCTCAATAGAGCAAGGATGAAAATAATAAAGGTTTCTGCTGTGAAGACAAAAAGATAGTGTCAGGAGAAGAAAACAATATTCTCTCACAATACTAATTTCTTCTTTGCTTTTCTATCAGTCAAGAAACAGACACGTTGTACAGATTTTACCTCATTAAAAACCAGAATATGAAGAATATCAAACTTGCACTGCACATTTAAAAAGTGTAAGAACAAAGCCTTTCTTTCATATTACATCAACACTGAGATTAGCTTTTAAAATCCTCTGGAAAAGCTGAGAAATTTTACAAAAAACTACTAATACAGTTATACTGTAATACATTTGTTCTTACATACATAGTAGGAACTATGATTTGGATTTGTACACCATCATGACTACATTAAAGAGGTATTTTTCTTTGGGCCAGCAATAGCCTTCTGATGGGCTTGTGGTAGATTATAATTAATGTATAATAACTCCTCTTTTCACCTACATACACTCATGACAAGAGCTTTTTTGAATCATATTTCAGAACCTCCCAAAGAAGAATAGACAGTAAGACATGCAATTTGCCTATCCCTCCTTTGGCTTCTGAGCTCCTGCTTTCACGTCAGGTATTTTGAGTGTTATAAATCTGCCTGCCAAGAGTTGTCTTCCTTAACCCTTCAAGGTAAGTGAGAATATACATTATTAATTGGTTGTATCAGGGTCATTCATGTAATCAGTGCAGGCATATCAATATATTCTTACATTCTTTTTGTTCTGGAGTTAAAAAAAAAAAGGTAGAAGGACTATGGAACAAAACTTCAATGTAAATGTATTTGGCCATACATGTATTAGGCTTAGAAATTAAGCTCAGCTGTCCCCAAAGCCTAGGCATTGGTTCCTTATAGATGTTGTTGTAAAGATATCCAAGAAAAAAGATACAAGTGTCTGCACAAACTCAGGCAGAACTTTTTTCCCTTCAAAATTTATCTTTCTCAAGCATCACTTATCACCAGTGAAATATTACTTATGACTATTAAATCTGCAGAGTACTTTGAATCCCCATTGTCAGCATGAGTCATGTTTCATCAGGAAAATAGCTCTGTTCTTAATAACTGCTCAATTTTTTCCCTCATTTTTCCTTCCATTTAGAGGTTGTAGCAATACTTCTCATGAAGTCCATGCATTGAGGACACAGACGGTGGAAGGGTTCCAGTATCATGACTTTAAAATTAATTATAGGGTTCAAGACACCAGTTCTTGTGGCCAGATTACTCTGTGCCTCCCTCACATGATTCAGGGCATACCTTAAAAAACTAAGGATTTCACACCTGTGAAAAAAGGAAATCATTTATGTCTAGCCTAAATTCTCACAACCTTAAAAAAAAAAATTAAAGCAATGAAAAATGAGGACACAAAATTGCCTGTCTTAAGGAATTTTCATTACATTTTGAAATAGTGTACAAGGCAAAAGAGACTCTGAATATCAAACTGCCCCTTCTTAGAACCATAGGATCATTTAGGATAGAAAAGGCTTCAAAGATTGAATGCCACCATTAATCTTGATCTGAGCAAGCTTTCAATCTGGCCCATAATGTCCCAGTAGGTTATAGTGAAGGAATGTCAACTGGACGTACAAGACCATGACAAAAACAGGCTGTAGTTGAGTACATAAGATTACTTACAGACATCAGATTTTGCTTTTCTGAATATCAATGAACATGATAAGGCACTTTATCTCTCGTTAAATAAATATTTAAGATGCTTATTGTGGCATTTTAATTCTTGCTCCTGAAATTAAAATACATGTTCTTGATTCTCAGACTGATAAACAAGCATACTGGACGCTTCCAAAATACTTTTGATAATCATTGGGCTTCACTATCAATTGGATAAGAATAATATTTCCAGCACACAACATGATTTTTATACTGCCTAATATCA